>NC_083537.1:689278-1356056 GCF_018135715.1 Danaus plexippus | reverse complement strand
AATGCTCTGTAGGTAATACAATGCGTTACAAAATACACTCTCACCCGACCGTTCTACGTCTCATACAAAAATTTATTATCATCTCATAGTTTCTTCAATCAACGTATCTTTCCGATCCCGTGTCAGCGTTTTCTGTGTATACAATAGGTTGTACTGAAAGTATTATTGCCGTTCCATTGTAAATTTGTTGTCGCAATAAAGACGGGGACGATCTGTCGGACGAGGCGACGTCTCCGAGCGGCGGCGCCATGGCGGCGCAGCTGAACAACATACGGCTCAAGCTGGAGGAGAAGAGACGGAGAATAGAACAGGAGAAGAGGAGGATGGAGGTGGCCGTCAACAGGCAGCGACAGCAGCTCGGACAACAGGCCTTCCTACAGGCTGTGACCAGGGTGAGTCAGAGGAGGGGGAAGGGGGGTGTGGGTGATGTATGGGAGGTGTCCGTGTTTGTGTCAGTATATGTTTGGTCTTATAACATGTACACTATTGATAGCGTTTAAAGAACTCGACTTGTGTGTCCGGTGCCGTAGTTGTAGTATGAAGTGTGTTGTAGCTGAGACGGCGTTGTAGTTTATCCTTATTTTAAAACGTCTCGTACTCTCGATAAGTTTGAGACCCGGGGGTGGTCCACATCTGAGCTGAGGGCACACTGACCCTCGTTATGAATGTTGTGATGTTGTGGTGGCGGGCGTACTATATGTTTTTCTATTTCATTAGGATACGTTTTTGCAATACCAGTTGGCCTCCCTGGTGAGTGCCGTTTATGGAAATATTATTTAGTTCTAGATTTTTTTAATATATTTTTTTTTGCAGTAAATACATTAAAAAAAATTTACTCAAATTCACGCTTATACGGCTTTTATTCAGACCTTGCAATCTATCAGCATTCAGTCATAGTGATTTTTACAAATGTCAGTTAGCGTCTTTTAAGTATACAAAATATTTGCTTAAATTATGATTAGTTAGAAGAAGATCATTCGTCAGCCATCAGTAGATTGGAACATTTTTGATACAAAGTTCATGATATTTTTTCGACGTAAACACCAATTTAAGTCGACGTAAATTTCAATCGACATATCCAAATTCCAATCATATGTGAATTACGTCACACGTTATATAGCACTTAAATAATATTACACCTTAAAGCATGTACTCGATAATCTACATACACGATGATATCCTAAGACTATTACGTCATCACTGTGCTGTAGTTCACATCACACTGTATCAGCTATTAAATATTTACATAAGTATTATTTATTATGACAATGTTATATGTCACAAACATCTCATCAAAGTGTAGTCGGAGACGCGTTAATCGAATACAAACAGTATTAGCTTCACGTACACGAACACATTAGTATATCGTACAAGCCACCACACAAGTAACGAGCGCTCCAGTAGCGACACGCATGGTAACGGTGGAGGCGCACGTGTTGCAGGGTAAGGGCGCGCGCACACCGGCCGACGACGCGCCCGCTGACACGCATCAGGTGAGAACTGCTTGTCTTGTATATGTGTAATATTGTCTAATATGCATGTGTGTGTGTGTGTGTCACAAAGCGGGACTATGAAACTATTGGTTAGTAGACTTAAACGTTGGCTTTAGAGTCTGTGGGTTGCACGTCACAGGCGTAGGTTCCGTCAGTCGAGCATGTCCGTGGATAACTTGCATGTACGAAACTGATATATGTATACGTATATCTAATATTAGTTGAACGTGAGCTTCAGAGAGATTTGACGGAACTTCCAATGAAACATTTGAGAAATCGGAAGTAGTTTTTTGTTCCGCTTGCACAAATTTTTTAACCGATTTAAAACTTGGAATTAAACCTAATATACCTCTTTTATTTGACAATAAGTCGTATTCCAAATTGCTCCCTCGACTACATCATGAGGATGAACAGTGCTAGTGTAAACATATCCTTAACCCGTTTTCATTATATATTTTTTGTTAGTATAATACAGTTGACCCTTAATTTCGTTGGTTATTTTTCGTTTACTAAAGGATTATTCCAGGTAACGTAATGTAAAATTTTGTATATATCTTTCTAATATTTTCTAATTCTTAGCCGTAAAAAAATTCTAACAAATAAATGGATCAATGATTTAGAGCTTGACAAGAATTTATCATAACGTAGTTTGTATTCTGACATATTAATGTTGATTTAATACAGTATCCTTATATGAATTCTATACAGGAGATGGTGGTGGACGCCCCCAACCAAACTGTGGACAATGTAGCGTTGGAACAATACCAACAATCGATAGCGAAGTAAGATTTTTAGAATTTTTTTTTTCGCTCCTTAACTGTTTTATATCATTTTCATTCAATATTAAATCCCGATCTAAATTTTGGAATAAAAGAATTTCTTTTTTTTTATCCTATTTTTCCTACTCCCTTGATGTGGAAAGAAACGGCGCGAAAAAGCCAGTGACTAATATTTACAGAATGAACTCCAGCCTGCAGGATATACAGAGCGACATTGCGCGCCTCGCCAGCCAGCAAACACAGCTACAACAGCAGCAGCAGCAGCAAGCCCAGCAGCAGCAGCAACAACACCAGCAGCAGCAGCAGCAACAGCAGCAACAACAATTGCAGCAGCAACTACAGCAGCAACAGCAGCAATTACAACAACAACAGCAGCAGCTGTTACAGCAACAGCAACAAGCCAAGCAACTATTTCAACAGCACCAACCGCCGCCGTCCCCATTCCAACAACATATTCAGCAAAACATTCCACAACTGGTAAGCAGAGTTGTTTGCCACATGCCGTGTAACACTCCATAAAGGTGTGGGAAAGCTTTAACCAGCCAGGCTTACACTCTCCTCAAACCCCGAAGTGTTCGTTCACAATCAGTAACGACGCCTCTGTAATATCAACATACTTTTAACTCTAAAACAAACTGCTAAACGTTCCTTGTAAAAGTACAATCTTGATATGCTTAAAATGATCTTAAAGAAAAACTTAATATGTCTTCATAATATAAAATGCAATATTAAAAAAATTCTATCTACAACCACGACACATACATAAGCCTTGCACGCACTGGATTGCAGCACAGCCAATTCAGCTCACAGCACAATGTGTCGCGGACGATCAACAGCTTCGGCTCCACCCCGCACATACCGAGGGACTTCTACCAGTCCAACCAGATGACCAACCAGATGGGAACCCAGTTGGCCAACATGTTGAACAACCAGCTGGGCAACCAGTCGCCGCAGACCTTTCAGTATCAGTTTAGGGATATAGACCAAGAATTCGGAAGACAACAGTTCTATTTGCACGATAGTCCGCCGCCGCCTCAAAGGCGGACGTGGGCGCAGCACGCCCAGATGCAGCAGGAAAATACAGAGCTCAGAGGCTGGCAGGTATGACATAGTCGTTTGATGAGGTGGCTGGCGTCCACTGGCCCTGATCTCCGAGGCGAGTGACTAACATTTTATACACTGATGCATGGGTAACCGACCCATTTCCACAAGTATAATATATGTATTAAATAGAGTTAAATCTGTTGTCATGAATGGCCCGTTTATCTATTTTGCATCAATCCATATTGGATATTCTAAAATTTTCTGATTTTTACATATAAAATTTCAGCTTCATCAGCAGAACAACCAGCAGTCTCAGTATCAGCAGCCTCCGGAGCCGGCGACACGCACTTGGAAGTCTCCCTCGCCTCAGCCGCCACCGGCCGAGCGTACCTGGACCCCACAGGACACGTTCAAGGTGCACTACAACACGGACAGATACCAGAACGGTATCGAAAGGGAGAACAATCACCTCAGCTACACAGTGGCTGGAGGTCAGTTCGTCTCGCAGTCGCCTCCACCTGCGAGCCCACGTCGAGCTCGCACGCCCCAGAGACAAGGCTCGCTGCCTGAGGCGCGACGGACCGAGCCTGTGGCACTGCATCAGCTGCACGCTCACACGACACACTCCACACACACGTCGCCGGGCCCGTGCCCGCTCCGCCGCCCGACGACATGGAGCCGCAGAACATCTCCTTCATCGGTAACGCCGAAGACGATGCGCTCCGCCAGGGCATCAACAGACTGAACATCTCCTCAGGGACACGCACCTACCGTATCCCCTCCCCGACCAGGCCGTCCCTCGGCAAGAACTCCTTCCAGCGACTCGAGCGCGAGGAGCCAGCGAGAAGGGCTTCTACATATCGTTCGACAACGAGCAGCCGAAACGGCCTAAACCCCCGCTGAGAGCGAAACGGGGTTCACCTCGCAAAGAACGGAACGAGTACCCCAGTCCAGAGAGGAGTCCTGAAGAAACGTGGGAGTGAGCGAGTCTCGGAGCGGGTGGAGCGAGGGGAACGTGCTGCGGGCGTCGCCAGCGCGGCCAGTGGAGGAGCGGGAGGAGTCGCTGACGTCATGGCGGGGGAGGCGAGGAGACTGTCCCCAGTACGAGTGCCTAGCGCTGAACCAGCCGCGCTCGTTATAGGAGAAATGAACCGGACCCTGTGAGTATTATTAGGAAAAATACGCGAGTATACTCCAAAACTACATAAGTTAACGTAATAAACTGTTCAAGAATTCTGCGGAGGAGATGGAGCGAAAGAAAGAACGCATCATGCTGCTGTCCCTGCAACGACGGCAGCGGGCGGACGAGGCGCGGGCGAGGGCCGAGGCAGCGGCGGCCGCGAGACGGGCACGAGACGAGGCCGAGGCCGAGAGGAAGGCGGCTCGGAAGGAGGAGCAGGCCCGGCGGAGGGAGGCTATCCTACAGCAGTACAAGCTCAAGAAGGCTATCGAGGAGGCCGAGCGAGAGGTCACTAGAAATCCTATTACTATTTTTAATAATAACAATATATTTTTTATATTTCAACAACGTCACTTGTCATTTCAGGGTAAGGTGCTTGACAAGTCCGACCTGATGGAGGTGATGAAGCATGGCAGCGGCGCGGGCGACGCCGGCCGGGCCGCGGCTGCGCGGCAAGCAAGCGGCACGAGCTCGGCCGAAGACCATACACGTGGACAGCGGAGCGCTCCAGGCCGCTGAGGGCATGCTGGGATCCAAGCAACCGTCCTCAACGAACCTCACTGGTACATACCTCAACTACACCCGGGAAAACAGGCACATAATATAGTCACCCCCTCCAAACATTCACACAAAGACCTGATATCATTTGTGAACAACAGTAACAAGTATACGATGCACCACGTATTTGATAATTGAAATACTCAAACAACCAGAATAAAATCCACAAATGAAAAATTCTACATATTTTTAAATAAGTTACTCGCATGTGTTGTGGCTACTATTATTTTATCTACATGGAGATTGATAAAATTTTCATTTTAGCTATATTTTGTTTTCCAAAGGCAATGCACATTTAATATTTAATATGCAGTTTGCAGTTGAAATTGTGAAAAAAATTTACGAGTATACGACCTCCGAGGGATGCAGTAATTTAAATATATTTTTATTTTATATAATTTATGTTGATTAATAATTTGAACTGCAAATATGTTAAAAAGCAGTGTTTACGTATGACGCTGTAAGCTGAAAGCACTGCATATATTTTGTTTGCGGCTGTATCTCCGCTACTGTGTGCTGTATACGTATACTGTACTGAACGGTGAGGGGCAAAGAACCTTATTGTGTAAGGTTTAAGGCTGAAACTCGTAGCACAGTATACGTGTATCGTGTGTGTGTGCAGGCACTATGAGACGTGACTACTACCGCGGCTCGCAGGACAACCTCGAAAGGGCCATACTATGTATAGAGGTATGTGGCTTGTGATGTCGGTTCCACACTATCGTTTTGACTTTGAATAATTTTATGTAATTATCAACTTCTTCCAATACCTGAGGACCGAGGGTGGAGCCAGTTATATTTTTCGTAATTTTATATAGATTTTTTCCCGATTCTCTGTAAGTTTCGCTTCTTCGCACGTTCGTAATAAGTTGACCGTATAACTCAATACAATACGTGCTTACTAATTTATTACAAAAAAATATATATGTATATATTATAATAACGTGAATCTGCACCTGAAATACGAGTTTTGACGAACAATGGCTTTAATGATTATTTAAATAAACGATTTCACTCACAACAGTAAACGCAGAAACCGCACACCCACCAAGCACCGATTCATTCACAAAGTCTGTGAAGTTTTACTAGTAACGACTCAGTATTGTCTGTTCATTTTATTAATATTTTTTCCAGAGTCTCCTGTAGAGGACCGCGGTGCCATGTCCCCGGCAGCGCCTCCAGCGGTCCCCTCGGTCGCCGCGGCTCTTGCAAGACATCACGAGGTCAGTTCCTCCTCCTCCCCCGCCCCTCCCTCTCCCCTCGTGGGAACCTCCTCCCCCGCCCCGACCCCGCGTGGGCAACTAACACTGACGCGCTTCGCTTCACAATTCCACACGCGTTTCAGTTCCCCTGACATTTTGATCCGCCGGTGGAATTGAATCTGTCAGTAAGTCGTTTGTATGTACCTGCTCCGCGGAACGCATAGAAACGGTTTACTGTCTCGATGATTGCTTTGATTGAGGACACGAAATATGAAGAGATGTGATGATTAAATAATATTGAAGATATTTTTGTCCTCCATATGTTTTGAGTGATTTTTTTATTATAACCTGTGGAACCTTTAATGATATATTTTTTTAACTGAATGGACACGTGTTAGGATGGTCATGTGGCTCGATATCCGATAGTCGGTGAAGCTTCTTTGATTTTATTTCGTAGACGCTTGTACCTTTATTTATCTAGTATGTAATGTTTTATATATGTGTATGATTGCATAGATTGGCTAAATATATTCCGACGCAAAATTACGCTTGATATCATTTATTTCAGCCATATTAGTTAGTTTGCAAACTGACCTGTGACGACAGAGAGAGCTTTCATTAGCTTTTCCCCAATCGATGCCCCCCTCTAGACCTTCCGCGCATTTACCCGAATTGGTTCTTGTATTATAGTACATGACTGAGAGCTGTTACCGAGTTGATCGTGCGATGGACGCGGGTGCCTTGTAGTCCATGCATACATATATTTATATATTCGACGAGTTAATTTTGTTTGCTACATTAACACATCGGAGCCCGCTTGACCGATGCATGTCTCGTACCGCGCGCGTTTCGTTCGTTTCGCATGATGACATACAGGAAACATTTCAGAGCGTGTGAATGATGAACCACAGTCGACTCGTGGAAGGTCTAAATATTCCACTTACCAGAATAACTTTAAGGCGGGGAGGAAATCTAGCTCTCTTATGAACTTGTGCGGTAAGACACTTCAATAAACGCCGATACTGTACAGCCTACTTACGGTAGCCGGTGCTCGCTTATGGCGTTGGGTTATTTTTTTTTTGCGTTGCAGCATCAAGGAGGATGTTTGTCACTTATTTTTTTCTTATCAAAGTGTTGCCATAACAAAATAGTGAAAAATATCCACCTTATGCGAACCTCTGTCTTGTTGCACACCGTTGTTTTGTTTGGGTCCTAGACGTTCTGGTACCTTCGCTATGAGGTTGTGGTTTATTTTATGAGGTAATATTATTTACGTATATGTTTATGTGTTGCATGTTCTATTTATATCTTCCTGGTGTTGGTATGACATCGTTCCATTCATCCAATTTAGGGTAATTTAGTAAACATTTCCTTATAAATTTTTACTGTTCAGTGAAACATTCCATAGAAATATTATGGTTGTGATTTAATATTATTCATTGTTATGACTGCCATTTAAGTCATTTATTATGTAAAAGCAAAATTTAATTAATTTTTTTGGAAAGAAAATTTTACTGTCTTTCCTATATTTCAGCTTAAATCTTACTTATTGGAATATTATCAAATAAAAAGAGTATAGTATAATTTTTTTTAATTATCGAATTGTCATGTATTTGCTTTTTATTGTAGCGCCTCCTTATTTTTTTTGGCGATTTTTTTTTGTATAACGAATGCCTGCTAATGTATTCAGAAGCTTTTCTTAGATGTATGTAATGATAAAATTTGATATTGTGGCTTCGTAATTTTGTTTCAAGTATAGTGAACATTTGATAGCATATAGGTTGTGTTAATTTGCGGCCAAAACAGCAAGCATAGTTAGCAGCCATTTAATCGATATTCTTAGAGTTGAAACATGTTTCCGCTAACTCTCAAACTAATCCTAACGTATGCTAGAATTAGACTAAGAGAATAGTTTAAGTCTAACTGGGTAACTAATATCTGGTCTTCGATTCTGCATAATCTGTTTAATTCTTTGAAAATTAGACTTCTATGAAATGTGGTTAACAACACTGAAGTATTTTCTAAAATTTTCGTTCACTCATTCACTTATAAATAAAAAATTCTTAATATTTTGTTAAAATTACATACATAATATGACGGCTCCATGCCTATGAGTTGAGCAGAGGCTTTTGATTGACGAGCAATAGGCCAATCACAAGCTTTGCATTACAAAATGTAAAGAGATGGATGCACTGAAGTCGCTACATCGTTAACGGTGTGAGTATGCCGGTGTATGTAGACTCGGGTCTCGGTCGTGCTACGCCCCCTCGTCGCGCGGCGTCCCCCGGCGGGCGAGCGCTCGGCTCTCCGGCCTCGGGGCCCGGGTCCCTGCCTGGAGCCCTTCCGGGAGCCATCGGAAGAGGAGGCACCACGACGACGGATCAGACGTGTCCTCCACACACTCCTCCATCATGGACTACTCCGGTCAGTATCGCTATACACGCACATACACACATTCAATATATACTAAGTATAATAATTATTGTTGGGTGTTTCCTTAAAGCGCCCTACCGTGAACGACGTAAAGGTTTTCTTGCTATGTTGTCGGGTTAGTTAGTTAGTGAGGTTCACAGTAGTAGAACACCATCACAGTATGTTAGCGATGTCATGCCAACTACAGGATCGTTTTAAGGCATGGTTTGTTAAGACTTGAGATTATTTTTGTTCTAACAGAGTTCGTCCCGTCTCCGCTTAACATGCGCTTAATCACCGATGTTTTTGTACTAACACCCATCACGGCGCACCATTAATACATGACACCATCGAGGCTGTGCATTGTCCTAGATATAATTTGAAGTATATATTGTTGATTGATTCGTTCAAATATAAAATAATAGACTAGAATAGTTTCCAATCACGACACAGCACTTGTAACGATCACTATTTATAATATAATTCAGGAAAATCTGAATGAATTGATTCAGAACAGATAGTATAAGGTTTTTTGCGGTCCAGGTCCTCGTCTGTACAAACAGCCGGCGACGAAGTCCAACCGCGGTATAATGTTGAACGCGGTTGAGTACTGCGTGTTCCCGGGGGCCGTGAACGCCGAGGCCAAGCGGCGTGTGCTGGAGGAGATCGCTCGCAGTGAGAGCAAACACTTCCTGGTGCTGTTCCGGGACGCTGGCTGCCAGTCAGGGCGCTCTACAGCTACTGCCCCGACACCGACACCGTCGCCAAGTTGTACGGCACGGGACCCAAACACGTCAACGATAGAATGTTCGACAAGTTCTTCAAGTTAGTATTGTATAGTGACTGTACGACCCACGTGATGGCGAATATCAGTATGGACACATTATGAAATATGACACAAGTATATGGAAAACAATTTTTTATTGATATTGTCATTCAAATTGATTTTGTTTACGTAATTTTCCAGGTATAATTCGGGCAGTAAATGCTTTCTCAAGTTCACACGAAGCACCTGACCGTCACCATAGATGCCTTCACGATACACAACTCCCTGTGGCAGGGAAAGAAGGTCCAGTTGCCGAGCAAGAAGGACATGGCGCTCGTCATCTAGGGCTGCGTCTCATCGTTAACAATACACGTTATCTAGTCGCCGGCTGTAGTCGAGTCAAGCCTTACAGACTCCCGGCTTAAAACGCCTCGCTGGAACGTCGAGACGCTGTATTGAACTCAGCGAGTTTCTCGTGCCGGGAATCGTTTTAATAATTTCTTTTTTTTTATATATATCGTGGTTGTAAGCTGCATTTACTTAGTCTTAATGCACACAGATTAAAAATGTCGAAGCCGGTTTTAATCTATGACAGTAAGACGGTCCTGTGAATGCAGTCGTCGTTCAGAAACGTCGCACTGAATGTTGATAGTTTGTTACTTGCGACGATTTTGCAACGATCCGATGGTCGAGGTCTGTGTGACGGAGAGGAGGGGCGGAAACTCGAATCCGATAGGTGATGGCGCGCCTCGACCTGACTGGAATGTTCTAGATATATATATATTTTGGCTTTAAGGCGTCCTTTATCGATTTTAACGTGTTTTAGCGTAATCATTGCTTAAGTAAATTTGGCTTTAATAAACGTATCTTTATGCGGACTCATTCTAGTTAGGTCGCGGCCGCGGCGGCCCGCGTGTCGTGGTCCGAAACGCGTTTCAATTTTGTTATCGATCAGAAGTGTGTGTAGCGCCTAATGCCGAAAGTCTCAAATATTATTATTACCGACTAATTATGTGATATCAGCTGATTAATAACCAAAATATCTTAGTGTTTTTTTGTTATGCCTTTTGAGATTTTTCAGAGACTTTCGTTGGTAGTTGTCGTCGCTGAAAATTAATTTTGCTCGTCAGTAGCCAATCGCGTGTGCCGCATCACACACACCGTTGTATAGCGTCCTGTATGCAACTATTTTTATATTCTGTAATCCAAATGATTTCCTCTCATTGTGTGGCAAACTATCGTTTTATTTCATTGTTACATTGTGTTTTGTCTTGGGATGATTGTGATTATTTTAATTCTTATCTCGATGTACACTCGTGTGTGTGGTGACGCTACATAGTATGAATGCGTGTAGCCGGATGCGTCGGGATCAGTGTTCGCAGTGTATGCCATATGTATTAGTGAGATGGTCGTTACGTTCCAAGTGTCTCAAACGGAAACTATTTTGTTCCAGGTTCAATATCGCCCCCTCCCCCTCCTCCCCCCACCACTCTCGCATCTCTCACTCAATATTTCGAAGTCGGCGCTCTTCATTCACTGCCATTTTATTAATACTCAAACATGCAGTTTTATATGAATATTGCTTTAGCCGTCGGATAGTTGTAAGCGAGGCGGGGATCGTCACTGTATTCTTTCTTACCTCGACGGACGAGTTCAGATAAGAAAGACTGTTGTTTACATGTAATAGCCAAACATGCAATTCTGTCAGCGATGAGAGGTGGAGGGGGGACGTGGTGGGGGGAGGGCTCGTATGTAGTAAGGAATAACAAATTCACAAACTAATCTCTGCTTACACGTAATATTTAACTTGTTAGTGATTATTTCAATTGACTGGAGATATGATTAAGATGATTATGTCTGATTGACCTTCATTTACGTTGAATCGAAACCAATTTTTACTGCTTGTATAGCTCTAAGAGGACAAGGCGCACTCTACGCGGTTATCGTACTGCCTTATTCTGTAAATAATTGTTTTCGTTTTTGTATACAGCTATTTATTAAAACGATGTTAAACTGAAATTTATGTATATCATTCGATTGTTCAATGATTGGGTCATCAATTATGTACTACCGATAGCGTATGGTATGCAAATATATTGTATTATAAAAAGCATAACGAAATAATATTGAATTTCATATTATGTGTTCGTTTTATTCCACCCATACATTCAATATACCTTAAAAATAAATACAAGTCATCTATTTTGTTAACTCCTAGACTATATTATAGATCGTTATTATTGGTGTGGAAACGGAGAGAATGAATTAAAGAAAAACAGTATATAAGGAAACTTATTCAGGCCAAGCGAGCGCTTTAATTTGATATACCGTGCGGCCACTCCCACAATGGCCCAATATCCCCTAATACATTTATTATAATATCAAGTCCGTAAAGTGCGATCCGGAATGACGTCACACACCAAACCTTACGTCATAACCGATTGAGGATGTTACAAAATGGATATAAAACATTGCAAGTAACATTAATAAATTAATATAAACGGAATAGAGTGGGTTCGTGAAATAAAATTAAAAATAAAACTGAATTTTTAATCACATTAACACATTATTCTTAAAACAATAAATTGTTCACAGACTCGAGCCGTCGAGTAACTGAAATAATATTAATCATAAATAAAAACGAACCAACGCACAGCGAGCGGTAGCGACTAACGGTCGGCAGACATCAGGTGTACCGAGAGAAAGGCGGCTAAATAGTGTGTCTTAGAATTAATATTCACTTATATATGTATTAGGAATTTGAGCTGCGGATGATTCAATAGAATTTTTTTTTTCAATCAATATCAATATGAATAATTTCAATAATAAAATTAAATGAGGACGGGGATGAGTTATTGCAAAATCCCGAGATCCGAATTACCATTAAAATACTAATCAATAATACTTAATTGTACTTAGCGTGTGAGTCAACAGTAACTATAACACAAGCCGTCGGTAAAATTATAAATTATGACGATTTTTAATTAAAAATAAAACATTCTAAATTGAACGGCGCTGACAGTGAGCGCGGGAAGGTGTCGCCCTTAGCGAGGACCTAAAACATAGTGACATTCAGTCGAGTCCAACATTCACAAGGAAATAAACGTAACGATAAGTTACTCTGACGAAAAACGTCCCCTCGGATACAGGGGGTAATATGTTACACAAATCACAGTAGCAAAATACAAGTTGGCATCGCGACAACACACGGAGAGTTGGAGTGTGTGAGGATGTGTGAACGAAAACCTCAGAACGGTTCGTATGTAGTGACGAGGCGCACTTGTGGTAGGCGCATCACAGTACGGGTAGCCTGGAGACTGGTGATGAGAGAGAGAGGAATGTCAACCCGTGTCAGACGATAGTGAAGTAGTGAGTGACGGGAGCGGGCGGCGGAGTCTTCTGCAGGTGGAGCTGGTGAACCACTGCGTTGGGGCTCGGCGGCACCTGCTGATTATAGGAGGTAATGAATATGTATATATTACAAGGCAAGTGTGTAGATCTGTTCTGGTATGTGCTCGTTAGATCTCAGATAGTGTCATAGATATGTGCAGTCTGTATGTAGTACACTAGCAAGTCAAACAGCCTCACGTCTTGGTTGTCGTATCCGTTGATCTCCACCGGTATCGTCTGGCCGTCTTGTGTTATCACCTGCAAACAATAAATTATATCGTTCTAAATATGATTCACTACAGACATGACACCGAGTGTTCCTAACGTCTTAATATAGTACATTGATATCTCAACAGATGTTTAAGAGGAATTTTTCACTTGTGTATCATGAATAATATATATATATATATATATATATATATATATATATATATATATATATAATATTATATGTTCCTATATATATATAGGAACATAAGAGGGTAGGAGACGAACGAACTGCATATAACAGCTGTCAGAAGAAATCAGCCGTCAGGACTCTTTCGTTCGTACCGCGTTGGTGCGGTAGAATAATCGACAGTAGATTTTCGGAGTGTGTTTAAATCTTTTTTTGTTTCACAATAAATTTAAATCGATAAAGTTGAAAGTTATTAATTAAAATTGTTTTTAAGTCTCGTGTAAACTTAATAAATTAATAGTGAAATTTTATCAAATATTATGTTAAAAAAGTCAATTCTGATCTTGCTTCCGAGAATATAAATATATGTATATATAGTTTGCTCCACCGACCTGCAGCGACTTGCCGTCCACGGAGGTGATAGCCAGCTTGGTTCCGTCAGCCATGGTGAAGTGTAGTGGGTTACCGCGCTCGTCCGTCACCTGGAGAAAAGTCTACGTCAAACAACTAAAGCTACAAAATTGATTAATATTTCCCATATCCATGAACATGCTCATGTTGAAAGGCATATGCCGTCATTAAAACAGGCTGCTGATAAGTATAACAATAATTTCAACAGATCTAAGATCTGTGACGTAATATCACTGTGCCACATCTCACGGGTATGCTCTGCCCGCCGACCACTACAGGACTCGTTTCTATTTCCTCAATTTCTTCAATCTCCATCTGGTTTTCGATCTTAATTTGCTCGTCGTCCAGGCCGAGTTCCTCGTGTTCCAGCTCCAGGTGTTCGTCTATTTCCAGCTGCTCGTGTTCCACCACCTGCTGTTCGGCCGTCTCCAGCTGTAACTGCTGTAGTTGTTGCGACACCAGCAGCGACGGTCGTGTATAAAGCTCGCAGGTCGTCAGTACTTTGTTCTGTTCTATATCAGCAGTCTAAAAATATATTACAATCACCAATGTATACAGTAACTTTAATTTTCTATAGTAAAATCTGTTTGCATTAGCTTGTTCCATATAATTTTAGCAGCGTTCTCCTGATAGGTAACCCTTGTAATATATCACCTGCACCTGTTCTGGGTCTAATATATGGAAGGCGGTGGACTCGGAGTCTTCGGTGTCGTAGGCCACGTATATGACCCTCTCCTCGGTGTTGTCGTCGGACAGCTTGGGATCTTCCAGCTGCACCGGCTGATGGTTCTTGTCGTTTACCAATAAACTTATTTGTTTTGTGACCTGTGACATATTTAATCAATTTTACCTTGATTTTATATTTCATCACGCTCAAGGTAAATCAACTATACAAAATACGTAAAGCTCCGTGTACGTCTTCGTTCACCTTTTGTCGCGCCAACCGCCGCGTCGTGCAGTCATCGCGCCGGACGTGCGCCGCCCACACGCTGCGGGACGACATGCTGGAAAAATACACAAAAATAATAGGAATAAGTTGACGGATTCCTAACATTTGAACAGCAATTCTCATTCCGTTAGTAGTCGATTATATATATTTCTTTTATAACTTCTACTTTATACCAGGGATCCCAATACTAGGTGTCACAGAAACTAATTGTATCCTATAGCTGTATCCTGTAAGCGTAGGACAATCCTCAGGACTATTGAATACTAATTTCAAGTTTGCTACACAAATATTAGTATTGGTATGTTTTCATTGACCGACGTCTTTATCCGTCATCGTTCATTAACCGGGTTCTATGGAAATACGACGAATTTTTATTTGATAATCTATATATTAGACCGACCGTTTCCCGCATTTCCCACAGCAGTGTGTTCGTTCGGCGTGTCTCCTGGCGTGCAGGCGGTGCTGGGACGAGGTTGTGAATCTTCGAGGACACAGCGCACACTGATACGGCTTCTCTCCAGTGTGGATGCGTTCGTGTTCCGAGAGGTTCCCTTTCTGACTGAAGCTCTTACCGCACACGCCACAAGTAAACGGTTTGACCCCTACAGATACATTATATTATATATATGGTCTTATTACACAAAAAAAGAAATTAAAAATTCAGTATTAATTTTTTTATCAAAGAAAATTAATTAAAATTGAAGTTATTTAAACTACAATAATAGATTAGTGACCTGTGTGCCATCTCATGTGCAGCGTGAGGCTGGTCTTGTGTGCGAATTTATGTTTGCAAATTTCACACGAGAATTTCTTAACGCCGGAGTGCAGCAGCTGGTGGTTGAGGAGATTGGCTTTCGTCTTGAACGTGGCGTTACACACCTGGAGTTACAAGATGCATCAGAATTTACTATTTATTGTAAATAAATGTTCTAAATAGATATATATATATTTAGGTAACACACATTTAATTTGAACGCACCCGAAGACGTTTAAGCGATGACATTTGTTCTCTTCAGTTTCACGCGGGAAAGGTTTTGTGAGTGAGCGAGGTTGAGGTGTTTTGGTCTAAGATAATAATTAATAAAAACTCTTTAAGACAAGGCTGTGCCAGTTTAGGTTTTATTTGCTATTTGGAGGTAGCGGTTGTATTTGTATTTATGAGACACCTATGTTTTTAATGATTTTGTTTGTTATAGGATTCTGACAAAATATAATGTTAAATAATCTAATGTCGGCGCAACGACATTTAAAACCATTATGAGGGATAGTTGTTTGATAAGTAATTCCGCTTTAGAGGGTAGAGGGGACGTAAACAATGTCATGGCGTTAGTAATTTCTTTAGCAGAATTATTTGTTCTATATATGATTGTGTGATTTGTGTTCAAGAAGAAAAATGTTAATTCGTATCGTTATTTGTAATATGTGAAGATTAGTTATTCTGTAAGTCATAGTAAAAAAAATAATTAAACAGTAACCATTTTGTTATCAATATTATTCAATAATTAATTACGAAAACTTACGTAATGATTATTGATTATTTGATTCACTAAGATTATTCATCCTAACTTATTTAAAATTAAAAGAGTGAACGTAATGACGCCACAACAAGCATTTATATTCGGAGACGGTGGCGGCGGAGACGGCGGTGCGGGAGCTCTCCCGGAGGGAGCTTATTAAATTACTAAGCGTGAGTCGTTGGAAATAACTAGTGCAAGTAAGTGAGAGTGATTTATTTATGATAACGGATAAGCCGACTGTTGGAAGTGGAGTTAGTGAGCATTACGGCAGCATTGCTAACGTCACAGCTCTTGATACTCAACTTGAACATGGTGCTTCGACATATATGTATATATATATTATATATTCATGGTCAATTTGTTTTTAATTAGAAAATTACGCTATATATAGAACCTAAAAATCAGGACTCGAAATCATTGAATGTCAATAGCCGTTATTCACCTTACACGAGAAGGGCCTGGCCTGCGAGTGTACCAGCTGGTGTCGTTGCAGCAGTTGCTTGTGTCGGAACTGTTTGCCGCACGCGCCGCACACGTAGCGCTGGTCCGCGTGCTCCGCCTGCTTGTGATACACCACCGACGACGGGTGGTTCAACACCTGGAACACAAATACCGGCTCATACAGACTAGCGAGAACAGGTTTATACTCAAACATTACCGTCAGCAGGATGCTGTGTTGAGATTTATTAGACGTATTAAATATTTAGAAATACACGAACCACAGCGTTGGCAAAATTTAACAGATAGTAAACCGTAATATTATCTGTTAACATATTGAATCTATCTTGAGACGTCTGTGCGTCCCACTTCTCTTGTGTATCTTTCTACTCTGAACGATGCTTTTCCTGTAAATTTTAGTTCTCCAATAAACAAATTATATCAGTTTTACTACGACAGAGCACTTTTTATTCCGCTATACATAGGTAATAGTGGGTAACATGTAGCTGACGATCAAAACACCAAAACACAAATAAAACTGCATGCGTCGTTCGAACATACTGCACATTGTACACGTCGCAGAAACGAAACGTCTCTGTATATAGAATACACGGACAAACCCTGCTATTTAACTGTGCAGTCTGTACTCTAAGGTATTACAGGATAGTAGGAACAGCACCTTCCCGCAGAGATCGCAGGCGTAGCCCGCGGAGGGCCTCGCCCTGCGGTGAGCTTGTCGGTGTACGGCCAGCGAGCGGGGGTACGCAAACCGCGCGCCGCACTCCGGGCACACGTACGACTTTTCGCCGAGATGTACCGCCTGCACACACACACACACACTTAATGTACACTAATCGCGGGGGACAATCGCGTACGGATAAAGTAACATATAACCAGTGTCGCCGCTGACTCCGGGAACGAACGCCAAGCCGAACCAGGAGACTCCTGACACCACACGAGCTATGGAATGGGATTGCTGTCCTGACATCGGGGCAATCATGTAGTCTTAATTAGGTTGTAAGTTTTAATATGTAATTCTTATTATAATACACTTAAGTAAGTTTCGTAGTCTTCCTGGAACCCCCGGTCGCCACTCTGCACTACACTATCTCTATATAATTAACTAATAATAATGTTTATGTCTGTTTTACTTTCCAATAGTGTATAAAGCCTCCATACTTGAGTCACGATGCTGCTGAATGGTAGAGGAACATATAATGGACGGGCTTAAAATTATGTGTTTTTATATTAACTGTCTATTTCTAACGTTGACCCACAGGGGGCGCGGGTGTCGGGTTACCTTTATGTGCAGCGACTTGCTCTGCCGGGTGCCAAACAGTTTATCGCAGTGGTTGCACTTAATCTTGACCTTCTCCTTCTTGCTGTCCTGTACTTCCTCACGAATTCCGTCAGCTGTCTCTGTAAATCATCATTTAAATGTCTCATAGCCGTTTAGTTTACTTCATTACACATGTGTTCAGTATGAGTCCCTCACCGCACTCATCTTGCAGAGGGTCATTCTCCTCTCTCTCTTGTTCGTTTTTCACCATCTCAGTCTTGACATGGTCATCACACTTCAGCGGGTCGAGATCACTCAAATCAGGTAATGCTTGAGGTATTTGTATATCTCCTTTGACAACATCCTCTACAGCCTCGGGTATCAATTCGATCAAAGGCGTTTCATTCTTTTCGGACTAAAGAAATATAAAATATTATTCATAATTTTAAAACAGGGGTTCCCAAACTTAAATTTTATTTATTAGAAAGGAGTATTTTTTAGCAACCCCATCTTTTCTCTTACTAAACTTATATAACTCATCCTAGCTGAATTAAATGAAATTACAAATCACTCCCAAATTTGTAATTTCATTAATCACTATACAACACCCCCATTTTACTTTCTGGATCTCTTTAGGCCTGCACAGCTCACAGGTGCACTGACTTTTATAAGTGCTGTATAAAAAGACTACCATTTAAATGATTCGGTCACCTCTTTCTGAGACTCGACTTCGTTTCTACAGGGCACCACCGTCCGCCCGCTGTGACCGCTTGTGTTCTGATGTTCGGAGAACAGTAGCTTAGTAGTGAATGTTTGACCGCAGTCACACTTGTAAAGAACAGGTCCGTGCTGAGCGATGTGGGACATGTAGCGACCAGTCGCAGCAAACTCCAGCCCACATATGGCGCATTCCTCGCGGGTTTGACGCGTGCGACCTCGATAACACAAAAAAATTATCTGTACTTATTGTACTCACGTCTAAATAGTAACCATTTTACTAATCATATAGTATAATCTACCTTTAGGTCTACCCCTTCCCTTGCCCTTCACCACCACAACAAGCTCTCCGGACGCCTCCAAATGCCCTATAACCTGTGGTTCCTTGTTCACTGGTAATTTATTTTCCTGTGTCGTATCAGCCTTTGTGTTGTGGTCGCTCTCATTGCCATCTATGACGCCTTCTTCAATGAATATTCTTTCCAGCTCCTTGCCCTGGAAATCATACAATCACAGCTATTAATATATTATGTAATCAACTTGATTGGATGTAATATAGTGTTAGAGTGTTGTCTTGTTTATATGTGGGAGTAATATAATTAAAACTACACTTGCATCTGTCGCTGAGAAGCTTCATTAAAATAAACAAGCAATAGTTATCTGCTACTGTGAAATGGTTTCAATAATCCTTAGGAATACCATGTCATGTACATATACAAAGCTTGCTGTTACAGTAGAACATGCTTTGGTAAAACATTTAGTCATATCATATTCTACTTATATCACAAGTAATATTGATATGAAGGGAAAAGAATCTTAAATATTTCCTGCATACCTGAACGGCTTCCTTGAACCTGGTAGGTGTTTTTCTCCTCCTCTTCCCTGAACGTTCGTCATCATCTTTCTCCGTCTTATCCTCGATTTCTACTGTTTTGGGAGTTTCCTGGGCGATCTCCTCGGCAGTCTTCTGTTTCTTTGGTGGACGGCCTCTTTTTCTCTTTGGTTTATCAAGCCCGCTGACCTGCAGTGATATTGGATGCTCAACTTGATACACCCCATTGCTTGTATTTACTGAAATATAAGACTCTCATTGAATCCATAAAGTATAGTGTATCCATTAATATAATGTCCAAAATGATACAACTACAGTTGTGTATATATAATTAAGTGAAAACATGGTTTATGGTCTTTGTAAATAAATTGTGATAGATTTCATTTCCCTTACTTTCGTAAATGATTTTTTCTGATATAACTTCCGGAGTTCCTTTATTGGAATTATTAAGAACAGTCTTTTTGTATTCCTTCTCTCGTTGGTAAAGTTCACGCAAAATTTTCTGTAAATGTTTTAATACCTTTGTCAAATCAAGTCGAAACGAAAAATTTGAGTGTCTTGTGTCTCAAAGAATAGTCTTTTTAAATCCAAACTATGAAAGTTTTACACATTTTTAAAAATACTAAAAACACTACACAACATTCTGCACATTGAAAGAACAATACAAGTATTCTGAAAAAAATATTCAATGTAGTACGCCTGAATATAATTACAAAATAACGCAATTCGTAAGTTTACGATCTTAAATGATTTCAATACGAAAGCTCTCCATAAATTTTAATAAAATTTTACTGACTTGACCATTTATAATTAGATTTAAAAATTCAACTGTTGCTTCCAATTGAATTGTACATCCAGGGCAAATAGTCCGTGGTAGTTCTCCATCATCAGATACCTGATGTAAATACAAAACAATATCAGTTACTTCAACTAACGAATCAATTACAAAAGATAGAAACTATAAATTTTTTTCTTACTATCTGAACATACTAATAGATCAATAAGAAAACAAAAACATAATGCTTGTTTTGGTTTATATGTAATTGATAACATTACTATTTTTATAAAAATGTCAAATACTGGCGCGAGAAGTTGTGCTATATACTAATAAAACAGGGGATTCCAAATTCAGGCGAAATTTTATAAGAAAACTTAATTTAAAAGACTATTTAATTTGTGATATATCAATTTTTAAAAGGCAAACATTTTATAATACATATGGATGAAGTACAAATAAGAAATATAGAATTAAAAAAATAAAGGAATGAAATGATATATTTAGAAAAAAGTAGTCAGCCATATTGATATAATTTGGAGTCAAAACAACCACAAATTAATTCCAAAGATTTTACCTTTATTGGCAAATAGGTATTAATTATTTCACATAAGCTTTGATTATTTTCTTCACATGAATATAGTAATGTTCCATTATCATTTTCTTCGCCACATAATCTACAAACTGTAGAGTTATAAAGAAACACTTCCATCTTTACATCATATAAAATTGACCACAGGACGCCATCTATATCCGCAATCCATGAATAACATTGGCATTTGACAATTGAAAATAATTTTATTTATAAGAATAATTACAGCCTACAATAATATATTCAAAATTGAATCATAAAATAACTATATCTGGTTATTATGATCCTGTTAATAAAAGAGATATATATTTCAAAATTAAAGTTAAAGTTAATTAAAGTTATGTAGGTAAAAATGTTATTCTTTTGAAGAAAAATAAAAGAACTGCGTAACAAACATTACAGTATTGAAACTGTATTTTTTGTATAATATTTATTTTTAATACATATAGGCATAATGTTTACTTAGAAATTTTATTTGTTATAAATGCAACACAAATAACAATAAAAATGTTGAGCTTATTATAATGGCAACACTATTTCCTTTCTTTCTTTTTACGGCCTTTCCGGTTGAGTTCCTGGGGCTGGGAGCCGTAGTTTCGGTTTTTATTATTTTTAATCGCCCGTAATCCTACAAAATGAGGATCTATAAGGATATTATTACTGGTAATTATGTTTATTATATTAGTATTAGTTTATTTATAAACATATTTCTCATAATTATCATACACCATTGATGTGAATTTGACGTTTGTGGAATGTCTTAGTTTCTTTATATTTTCTTTAATGTTTTTGCCACATCGACATCTGGAATATATTTTAGTGAATATGTTAATTAATTATCTATTTATATTTTTTCAGGTGACGAGATGTTCTCGGACACATACAGAATCAAGCTGGTTGATGAAGTAATTTACGAAGTCACCGGTAAACTGGAGTCAAGAACAGAGGGCGATATCAAACTTGATGGTTTCAATCCTTCAGCTGAAGAAGCCGACGAGGGCACAGACTCGGCGGTCGTTAGCGGTGTAGACATTGTCCTGAACCACAGGCTTGTGGAGACTTATGCCTTTGGTGACAAAAAGTCTTACACCCTGTACCTTAAAGACTACATGAAAAAGTGAGTGAAGTGTTTTATGGCGTGGCAATTTTGCTTGTTTAGTGCATAACAATTTTTGCTTTACGATGATTCAACAGAAAGGTATTTCGTGGAACATATTGTTACTAGTGCCTTGGCCAGTTATTTGTTCAATATCGATCTAGTTAATTAAGATGTCTATTAATAATACACATAATAGATTATTATTCCTTTTCTGGATCTTAACTAAAGTTATTCTGCCATATGAATAAGCACATGCTTTTAATTGTTTACCAATTTCTTATCTATTAGATGACATTGACCTTATCAATGTCTGTCATTACAACATTTTCCATCATTCTAATGTCATGGGTTGGTTTTCTTTTCTTAAAGTAAAATGGTAGAGTAGCATATCTACTGTGTGTGTGGCATTCCACATTGTTAAACATTCCATATAATTTATGATTTAGTTTAGAAATTTGTTTGGACATGTCTTATACAACATCTGCAAGTAAATTAAGACAATTTTACTACTTAACTGCTTGAATATTGGGTTATGACGTATTCTAGTAGAATTATAATTTGGTTACTTTAAGAAAATCTATAATATCTTTCATTATTCAATATGCTATCTCGTCTTTAGAGATTACTTGTATAATTGCATTAAAATAAGTCTAGGTGATGTTGTAACACAGTGTTTGTAATGTAACCTTTGAGAGTACTTTTTTCTGTGTTGTCTTCATATAAAGCATGGTTAATAGATTTTATAACAGTAAAGTAAGCCCCTAAAATAATGGGAAAATTTTGTGCTAAGTCAACTTATTAATTTTCTTTGTTTTCATTAATAATCTAGACTAAAACTTTAAGCAATTTGTGTTTAATATGACCAGATAGCATCATCTAATACCAGAGCTTGATAAATATATCGGGCTAAGGAGCTATTGATGCTAGAACAAAAAGCTTTTATGAAAGGATATTCATTCATATAATGTTTGTTCATGAAAGGGAGCTGATATTATTACTGCCGAGTCAAGAAAATAATATTACAATACTTCAATTGAAATTCTCACTTTTTAGCATGCATACTTTCTGTACAATCTGAATGTTATGACTAAAATTAGTGTTTGTGTCTCTATTCCAGATTAGTGGCAAAATTAGAAGAAAAATCCCCCGACCAAGTAGATGTTTTTAAGACTAATATGAACAAAGTTATGAAAGACATTCTCAGTAGGTTTAAGGATCTACAGTTTTTCACGGGAGAGTCTATGGATTGTGACGGCATGGTCGCCATGCTGGAATACCGTGACATTGATGGCGTCTCCACCCCCATCATGATGTTCTTCAAGCACGGCCTCGAGGAGGAGAAGTTCTAATTCCATAAGTGATACTTTTGACAAGTCCAGAGCCTAATTACTTTTTTTATTTATTTACACCAATCATGTCCGCTCAGCAGTTAACCAAACCGGCTTCGGCTACTCCCCATCAAAGGCTGAACTTTTGTAAAGAATAAATGTTGCATATTATTAAAATAAATAATTTAATGAACAACTGAACTTAATGTCTTTTATTTTTCTTAATGTTTTGTATTTTATTATACCTTTGTTTTAGTCAAAAAACCGTATGCAATTTTGTAGCAATTTTTCTTTCTAGTTCATTAATTATCTTAGTAAAATTAGGTTGTAGAATATTTTATTTTCATCACGCAGATTGTGGCTTCTTTAAATGTGTTGATTTCATTATGAGTACGAAGTTACAAAGTATGGAACTATAAAGATTTTATCTTGCACTACACAAAGCTTAAGATTTTCAACAGATGGCGCTGTTTACATTATAAAAAAATTTAACTACATTCTAGTAAATATTAAGAAATCTGTTATAGTAACTTCTCAATATAAATATATAAGGAAATAATAATACTGAGATATAATTCATACAGCTCTAAGACAAATATTAATTAATAATTCAAAAGTTGAGAAAAATGCACACCTTTTTAAAACAATATTTACAATTGTTTTAAGAACTAGTTCGTCCAAGTTTTTGAAATTAATTATTTTTTGTTTCGTATCAATATCCGGAATCCATTTTGAATACTTCTTGAGTCAAGCAACCATCTTTCTGCCTTTTGCCAGCAAATATCGTCTACCTCTCTGTGTAGGTGGCGCTACTTTCTTCACGGTATCAATTATATAAAACACAGCTCGCGAAAATTTTTCATTATAGTGTCGTTTTTCGCGCCTTTTACAAGTCGACAAATAGTTAAACGTGAGATTATTCAACGATAGTGTTATTTTATTAAAGTTTTTAAGTGAAACCTCTCTCTGTTTACACAATGGAATCTGAAGGTATTGAAGAAAATTTAAATTCTCGGAAAAGAATGCGCCCATTGTCAATAAGTTCAAGCAATAGTGACAGCGTTTCTTCGAGAAGTTGTTATTCGAGCTCAGAAAAACGAGAACAGAATGAAATACTGTAAGTTATGCTCATTTTGAATTCTTATCTCGACAAGTTGCCTTCTTAACAAATCTTGTAAAGAAAAGCAAGTAAAGACAAATTCAAACCTAGATAGTAATATATCACTTTCAAACTATTAGGTATATTTAAAGCGACCAAATGATGAATCATCAAATCGGGTAACTATATTATCTGAAATTTGTACGACAGTCAAAAATCTGGTTTTTATTATATCAAATGACAAATACCTGCAAAAATTAATTGAGTTACAAAGATTCAGTTACGATGATTGGTACGTTATTCGATTATTATTATTACTACTAAATTTTTCGACGCAGAAAAGAAATATTTAGCTGCCCACGGATTTGTAGAATAGAATTATGTCAATTATGAATTAAAATGATTTGAAGCAGCAATGTTGAAAGTTGATCCCTATTACTATGTATTAGAACGAACCTTTGCTGTATTAACAAACGCTTTACGTAATCAAACAACAGAATTAGGTACATAAAGCGTTGCAGCCTCTTGTGAATTGGGCTAGTGAATCGACAGAATCACTTACTCCAAATGCATTGTTTGATAAAATCTAATTGTTATTTTCAAAAGATCCTAGCTATAGCAGAATAACGGATGATATATTACAAATAGTCTGTGGTAGAAGAGCGGGCTTCATTAATTTGCGAAGGGAATCGCTTCGAAGACAAGTTCCGGAGGAGTTGCATCGTGATGTTATTTATAAAATACCCCCAAGTTGAGAATATTTTTTTAATAGTGAGGGTATTCAAAATTATATTCAGGAAATAGGAACGTTAAATAAATTATTCGAAACATTAAACGGTGAGTCTAAACTTAAACCTGAAAATACAATACATCATACACACAATCCTAATCAAACTAGTCTGTACGATGTTTCAAGAAGTGCCGCAGAACTTCTTGTACTTCATCGGGTCGTGTTCATGATCTCACGTTTATTATCAAAGGTTATTATATGAAGAAGGTGACCTGATCTTTTGGCCAGTCTTTGCTTCTAAATGTGACAATGCTAACCTTTGGCAATCTCTATAGAGATTGAAATCACATGCCATTCATAACTTTAATGCTATATTTTGTGTCAAAAGATTATTGGCTCTTAGGTCAGACCGTCCGCGTCGCGGAGATTTAGATCATCTCTTTATCACACGAAGAGTTGTTGTGAAACCAGCGTCTAGCACGATGATTGGTGGATGGGTCAAGTCACTTAAAAGATGCTGGTATGGAAGCGTCTCCAGGTTGCGTAAGATCAGCCGTGGCTAACTTTAATTTCGTCGAAACTTACCTTTATATCAAATACTAGACGCCTTTTAGAATCACTGCCAGTGGAGTTAATAGATTATAATTGACATATTGTAAATGCATCTGTTCCTTTATCGCATTATTTCAATGCAATTAATTAATTTTAAAACATCGAATTGTCAATACACAAGTATCTTAATCAATTAATAATTATTATTGAACTAAAATTGATAAATAAAATTGGTATTTAAGTAATTATTACTCTAGATATTCAGGCGTCAACGATTTCGGAAGACACCGGGAGATAACAAACATCAAGATGGATTCCGGATATTGATACGAATCAAATAATAGTTTTACCATAAAATAAAACTTGCATATTATTTTGTCATCAATATCCGGAATCCAGGTAACCCCTAGCTGGTGCATCATGAGCCTTATGGTGAAGAATATTCGCGAGCTCGGTGTTTTATATAATTAATACCGTGAAGAAAGTGGCGCCACCCACATAGAGAGGTAGATGATATTTGCTGGCAAAAGACGGAAAGATGCTTGCTTGACTCAAGATGGATTCCGGATATTGATGAAAAAATAATAGGTAAGTTTTATTTTAAGGTAAAACTCTCCATTTAATTGAAGCTACGATTAAAAGTGTATTGGGTTTAGTTTTATAGCTATAAGAGGCAATGGGAAGGGAAGCACTAAATTTACGTGCATACTTTTATTACTGAAGAACGATTGATAGTGACAGTTGTATCCAATTTTGATAGTAAAATAACTATTATTTTGCTATGACTGTTCGTTGAAATGAAAAGGTTTTTCTTTTTCAAGTTAACAATTAAAATATAGACCTTTTTTCACAACTTTTATCAAGCATACTAGAATATATCTGTAAATCGTATTTTGCTGATATTTTTCTAGAACCAACTCTATATTGCTAGGTCAAGCCGCAAGGAGAACGTACGATCGTATTTCATTAATTTTAACACGCAAAATAAATACATTATTACAATTCATTTACACGAGGTCACAAAAGTTAGCAAAACAGAAAAGCGGAAGGAAAGCTTTAAATCGTACACCGGTCACTCAACTCTATAACTTTCAAGAGTTCTAAAACGAATCCGGTGCTAAAAGTAGTTCTTTTTAAAGCCTTTTAGAACATGCATATATTTAATATAACCATTTATTGCAAACATCTTCCGCTTATGAAACGCAGTTTGACGTGAATAAGTAGCGAGTCTCACTGCTTGTGTTGCGGTCCCACATTGTAGCTACAATGGCATAAGGTGGCGCTCTCATCGACCGCTATAAAATGTCTCTAACCTTTAATAGATGGCACTGTTATCAAATCAAAAAATGAAATTTAACAATGTAGGTTTAACGGTTTTATAGGATATTATATGCTTTTGTGACGGGCACTCCGCTGGTCTGCCAGGGAAACGTCACATTGTGCTATTGTGCCTCTATAAGGTGAATTAGCAGAGTACTTGTTTCTATATTTATCAAGTACTCTTAACATATTAATTTAGAAATACACTTCAATAGCTCTGATAGGGTTTAGGTCTTAGAAGAAGAAAATAAAAAATCCTAAAATAGTTTAAAGGAAATTGTAGACTTGTTATCTTCTGTATTATTCATTAATTTTATTCAATTACGATAACTAATAATTAATAATTGTCGGTGTTGTTTTACAAACAGTTTTTTGAATCACAAAATTGAACGTGGTAAGAGGGAATCGCGGGAATGGGAAGGTTGTAAAATAAGAAATCGATAATCGAGGTATGTTTTATTTATCGAGTTTGTATGTAGGTAATAACTACAATAAAGTATAGAAGTGACCGATGATCTATTACAATGTGAATATCCTAATCACAATTTCTCATATGTATTAATAATTTTTTTTTGTATACTTTTTAGGCATTCACTAGGCACTAACACATGCCTATATTGCTTTAGTCTTCAAATTCTCCATTCATATTTACAAACGAAAATAAAAGGCCGGAGAAATGCTAGTCAAAAAACCAACGAGGGGCCGAAACACAGAGTTTATTTTGATCATTAATAAGTAACCATGATTATTTATAATAAAAAAAAATATTAAAATTTTCAGACCTTTTCCGTATTCTCGTAACTTTTTTTTAAATGTTTTCTCGACAAGCCCCTCTTTGGTGTTGCATTTTTTAAAAAAGCATATTAAATAATAATACATATAAATAGGGATTTTACAATGTGTCCTTAAGTGTTTACTACAGAACAGGCGTTTTATAGAGATGAGATAATTATAATGACTATATTTAAATATCGAATAATGATATCAATTTTTAAAACATTATAAGAATTTCGTAAAAATATAAAGGACTCGAGATGTATAGTTGAGAACGCGATTATGTTCACTGGCGTGTAGACTGTAGAGCTGTACACTATGACATATATAGAGAAGGTTGTTTAATGCATCCCTGGAAGGCGAGATGCCCGACCAAGACGTTTGTGAAAAATATTGAATAATGTGACATAGAAAACTAACATTACGATATGACATGACGTGACAACGAAAACAGACCGGTCGGAGTAGAGTATGAGAGTTTGATAGTTTGATATATGAAAACGTGCTTCATTACTGTACCTACGTTATACGAATTTAGTGTACATAATATTAACATTCTAGAGATATAATAAAATATGATGTGTTAGGATATCGGTTTATAGAAAAAATGATTAAATCATACAGAACAGGGAAGTTGGAAAAAATTTTTTTTTTGATAATTTTTATAAGAGCAAGATCGTATTAAATTTTATAAATATCTCAATATAATATAAATATATTTACACTCATTAAACACTAAATATACTTTATATATTGGTGTCTTATTAAACGCACACTTAACTAATTTACTTATATATAAAATAAGACATTAAAAGATTTCTTATGGAATGGTTTTTTTTTGTACAAAATCAAATGTCCACTCCACGTCGCCGGTGGATGAAATTGCAAATCATTCACTCTATGAAATACAATCTCGTGACACAACCGGGGAGTGATATTCGTAGCCTCCCGCTTGATAACTTATCTCGACTAGTCTGTACATTGTACGAATTACAGTCGTTCGCATCATCGAATTATGAAAGGCCGTTTCGTTGTAAGATAAAACAATACAAACTAATAATAAATACAACCGCTCTCTGAAGCATGTCGCCGTTTACAATGACTTCGAACAGTGATCGCTAGTTAATGATGACGGTACGATGACACGATACAACCTTACATAATATGAAAGTCTCACTTTCAAACTCCCCACTTTTCATTTCATTGAAAAATAGATCCATAACTACTTAACTATAGTAATTTACATATAAGGTACTCTCTTAAATCGAATGCGATATAGGATAGTCCTCACTGGTCGAACGTACACCGGACCCCCACACCAACGTCTCTAGAGCACACTACGTCCATCACAAAGTCCATCCATAGGAAAAATAATGGAATGAAGATTTATTGCTAGAATTACAAGATCACAAACAGTTGAAGAGTCGCAGCTCCCCGCCCTCAACAGTTGAAGGTGTTGGAGCGGCTGCACGAGCGAGGGAAGTCCTCCGGTCGGCCGTAGCTCTCAGGGATGATGGAGTACTCCGGCTCGCTGTAGTCGGGGACATCCCGCTCGTAGTCGTGCTCCCTCTCCCGGTCCCGAGGAAAACCTATTATGGTTTCCGAGTTACGTATGTAACCATTCTCCTGTTTCCTCGAATATCGGGTGTCGAGATTACGTTGGAAGTTTTCAGGGTGACAGACGACGCCATTGCGGTTCTTTTTGTCTGGCAAGGAACGCAATGAGCCGTTGTTGAGGTGGTGCGCTGGTGCACCGTTGTTGAGGGTTTGTGGTTGATGGTGGCGTCCATCGCCTCCGATGTACGTGAAACCGTTGGCGGGCATAGTGCCGCCGCCTCCCGAGCGCTGCGGCCGCCGCGCGGAGCCCTGGCCGCCTGACATGAAGAAAACGCTCGGGGAGGCGTAAAGCTCTAGCTACAGTTCCGTCACCGGGATAGGCCTGAGGCCGGGTGCGTGCGGCGGCGCCGGGTACTGGGATGGGTGGATGCCCCGAACGATGCAGTCTTCCTCCGTGGAAATGGGTTTGTGGTATTCTAAATTCTTGCGACCCTTATTCCACTTATAATCCTTGAGTTTCTCCTGCATGCTCTTCCGATATCTGTATAATATTAGTAACAGTGTTGCAACAACAGCGAGACACGCGAATCCTACAATACATATAATTGTTTGCCGTCGACTATCGTATAAAACACATTCTAAGTCCTCGGCGGTCAATGTTTTTAAATATTTGTCTTTTAAATTTTCTGGACTGGCACATTGCACTTGAGAAAAATTGCTCTTCTCATTTAATAATTGCTGTAACCATAGAATTTTGCAGTTGCAAATGATTGGATTGTCTGTTAAATCGAGTTGCTTCAATTCTTTTCCTACAAATACGCTCTCACTGAGCACTTTTATGGCATTATCTCTCAATGATACATGTCGTAATTTAGGCAAACCTAGAAGAGTACAATCTTCTATGGTGGACAATTCTTTATTATTTGTTAATACAATAGATTCCAAGTTGATATTATCTTCGAAAGCGCCTTTTTCTATTCGTTTAAGTTGAGTCGCTCCCGTTATGTCTATAAGTTTAAGATTTTTTAGTCCTTTAAAAGAGTGACTTTCTAAAACGATAAAGTCGTTTTGGCCTATATATAACTCTTCGAGTCTCGTCAAGCTAGAAAGCTGTTGCGTAGGAACCACACTCAATCGGTTCCCAAAAAGGTTTAGGCTTCTTAATCCTGGGAGACCCCTAAATGCAAAGTCGCTTATATTAAAGAGTCCAGCTCCATTAAGGTCCAATACTGCCAGCCTATTGAGACCCGCGAAAGCATCATCGGGTAAAAAAGAAAAAGCGTTAAGGCCGACGTGTAACTCGGCGAGACTTCCTAGAAGACTAAATGATGTTGTTGGGACCGAACTCAACTCGTTGTCATCCAAATAAAGAATTCTCAAAGCAGACAATCCAGCGAATGATCTCGGCTCTATTTTTGATATTCTATTTTGTCCTAAGTTCAATTCTTCTAGTCTCGGCAGTGTAGAAAATACACCATTTGTAAGTTCTTCCAAAAAGTTACGTTTCAGGTTGAGAACGGTCAATGAATTGAGTCCTTGGAATGTCGTGTTTGTGACTGAAGATATTTTGTTATGGTTAAGATGGAGTTCTTGTAACTTTCGTTGATATGCAAAGTTTTTCATTGGTATGCTGACGAGATGATTCTGAGACAGGTCCAAGTGTTGAAGTTCCGTGTAAAACTGCATGGAGCTGTCGATAGTTTTAATTTTATTGTTGCGGATGATAAGCCGTTGTATGGATGGGTTAAGGGCAATGGGAAGGACGTCTAGTCTGCTCTCCTCGCACACCACCACCAGTGTGTCGTCGTTACAGATGCAGCCGCCTGGACAGTTCGCGAGAGCGGAGGCGCCGCTACCCCACGTTAGCAGCTGGAGGCATATCATCAGGACCTGGAATTCAAATACATTATCCTTGTAAGCGAACTTATTAGACATGAATTTTATTAACCTTAAAATAAGTTATTTAATTTATTAAATTTTTGTAGTTATTTTTAATCATATAAAGAAACACAAAGATAAATTGAAACCTATTTAACAAAATGAAATGTTAAGTGAAGTTCGTTAAGGGCTAAAAAGTAAAATAAGAGTTTTGCTCAGTTTTAATTTATTAAGATGCGCTTCACCGTAGCAGTGCCTAGGGCAGCTTCTTTGCTTCAAAGACTAGCACTTTTATTACGTTTCCTCGTTCCGTTTCGTTTGCAACAATTAGCAAAAGAGAGATGAGCGGGGACGAGACTCATCTCGAGTTTCACGAAAGACTTTAACTCTGTTACGATGTGATTTATCCTAGATCCAACATCAACAGTCCCTTTGTGAGCTACAACAACATTAAATTACACAAGGCGAACTAATTTAATTGTTTTTTGCTTAAATACCAAATAGTATAATAAATTTCAATATAGTTTTCGAAATTTAAATATTTATATATTTTTTTATGTAAATTACATATGTCAAGACAACATTGCTACGATGATTATAATATAACGTATTTTTGTGAAAGAATTTCTTGCAATTATTCAATCCTTTAGGGAACTCGCAATCAGGCCGAATACCGTACTGTAGAAGCGGCTGGTGATTCTAGCTTCACGATCACAAATCATAATCAAAACTAGATATGCAGGTCATTCTCAAACATAGCTGTTCGTTTTGCACTGTCCCGGTGAAATTTCCGCTAAAATCCAATAAACGGCTGCGTTCGTAGCGTTGTGCACGGATTTTGTCTTGTTTTGTAAATGCTGCAATGTTTTTTTTAGCAAAAACTGCGGGCCTATGGATTGTAATATATATCCAGTGTTAGATTAATGGATAGAGATGTAAACGTACTGTTAGCAGCTGGGACGAATACTAAAATTACATGCTTTACTTAAAATATATTAAACATATAAATAATTCGTGACTTTTTTGTTGTTCTCTGTTAATTCATGTTGATTGCCAATAAAAACATAGCTGCGAAAAGCAATCACGTTTTATAGGTAAAAGCACAATATATGCAAAAAAAAAGTATATCGGTCTTTATGACCTAGCGTGAAATACCGCAGAGAGTGATAGGTATGCAAATCACATAATTGTGGCCGCGTGGGATGGGATGAAAAACTTAGCCAAGCGTACAAGGGCGGCAAAGGGAACCGCGTAAGTGAAATTAAGAACGGTACTATTAAAATAGAAGAGATTTTTAAACTGAATTTCATAATTCATTGAGATTTTGACTAGAATATCGCAAAAAAAATAATTTAAATTATGATGATACTACATCAAAGGGAAACCTCTAATTGTTAAAATATATAATATTGAATGTTACGTCTGTTTTCATTTCAATTCGCGGAATGAGATATCGTCACGCAAAGAGTCAGTTATTCAAATTAGCTATAATAAGAGTAAATAAATTCCATTGGTGTGCTGATTAAAAATGCGAGAAGCGATCATGGCACAGGCAGAGTTCTGAATTACAAATTTCGGAAATTACCAGATCCGAACAAGGCTAGAAAGATCCCAGTAGCGAGGCTTAGGAGCCTGAGAAATATTTGGTCTATAATACAGATACATAGGTGTTTATTTCATATGAGACTGATTGATAACAACTTCGTTTCATAATTTGTCAAAGCATTGTATCCGATAAGTAAATGACAGGTTAATCCAATGTACATGGACACTACTTGTAAAGGATACTATCTAGATTTAGGTATCTACATTAGGCAGCTGGAAGGCACGTGCGTGAGATTGAAGAGCCAGACTCGATGAGGAATAGAATATATATTTTTTTTCTCTACTATTACATTATTTATTTGCAACCAAACGTATAATGAATACTTCTATTGTATTCTCTCCGAGTAGATTTATACCGTTTAAATATTTTTGACAATCGCATGTAGGGTACAATATATTCCCACAACCGAATACTGTAAAGAAATTAGTTCGTGTATAGGTTGAAATGCCACTTGAGTTTTTGTTGTTATTATATAAAGTGGATATATTGAGCTTTTTGAGTATGAAGTCCGAAAAGTTTATATTGTAACTCGATTGTATTGTATATGTATTGTATATTGTATACACTAATATATATAGGTATGTGATGTTAAATGTTTTCCTAATATGTAAATCAAACCTACAATAACTTTGTCTGTCTATATTCGAAGTTTTATGAATGGAGATAAAGAAAAACATTACTGTTAAAATGATGGCTTAAGTGATTGATACTAACGTGACTTAAAAAAAAACTAAAATAGTTAAAGCAATATTTTTTTATTACATGTCTGCTCCCTCAAAACTAGGCATCCCCACTCTTAATTCCAAACCTTAAATTTTTTTTTTTGTTTTTTGTTTCGAGAATGCTGAGGAATATAAAATTTATTTAAATTAATGTTCGTGATATAATATCGATACAAAATCAATTTTTATAGGTATGTATGCATCGCGGTATAAAATCAAGCGGAGCGTACAACCACGGTTTCACGCGCTATTACAGGCGGTACGCTTTGCGAATATTTGCCCAACAAGCGGCCACATAAAATGGTATTTATTTGTCCACAGCGGTCAGGAAGACGGGGGTCAGACTATGTTAGTCGATGGATTTAGCGGCGACAAACGCCCGGAAAATGAGTGGCATTATGCAGATGCTGTACCTGAATGCATCGATGCAGTTTAACGGCAACTGTTAATTGTCCGCATGATTTGTTAACGTAAATAGAGAAACAATGCCAGGCGACGTAGATTTAATTACGGCAGATATGAGTGCTGGCTGCAGGTTGCGGAGACGATCGGGACGTTATCAATATTTTCGGCGGGATTTATTGCTTTTGTATGGCTATATGAGCACAGAGAAACGGACTAACAGAGGCAGTACCTTTCATTCAGAATAAGGAAAAAGGAGATAAAGGCTCTATTAATGGATTCATTCGGGTAATGTGTTTATTTCTTTACATATGAATTGTCGATTGTATGTATGGTCGTATACATTCTGATAGTAAATTCACTTCTGTTGGTTGGGATAAACAGATTTCGTACCAAATATAACATTAACAATAAACTCGTAAAGTATTCTGTGCAATCCATGAATATTAAATATGAGAAATTATTTACAAAAATATATATCTCTGAATGTAATTTACAGTTAATATTCAGTAATGTAGTTGACTTGCGTATAATATTTTATTTTTAATATAGAAATTTGTTATGAATATGAATGCAGAATTATTAATAGGCGACTGTTGAGAACATGTATTGCGTTTCCTTACTAACTATTAGGTAGACAAGTTTTCTACGAAAAAGAATATATCAGGTAAGACATTTATATAAATTGTTATAATGTGTATTTTAACAGAATTTTAACTTACCATATAAACATTATAAGTAACACAGCCAGCGATCCGTCTCCCGAACCTCTGTGGCGCCATCTGCAATGAAATAATAGAAATAAGATTTCAAAAATAAACATATCGTTGTAAATATAGAAGTAAACCATTAACTGCACATTGACTCGATAATTTCTACAAATTGCCGTTCATGTTTGAACAGTCGCTTCCAATGTAGTTTGCTTTAAGGGAGACATGACAAGATATTTCACTTTGAGTTGTTCAAATTTTATTAAAGTTTTTCTAATCCTCTTCCTAGCTTAGTTTTGCTAGATTTTGGTTTTTAACTGTTAAGAACCAGCTCAGTAGTTAGTGGAAATGTTTTAATAAAACGGCTTGTTATATAATAATTACACTTCGTTACCAAGGCTGTATTTTAGTTTGTAATGGCCGTTGATTCCTTGGTTATGGGTTCCTGTATAATATTAAGTAAAAATATTAATAAAATTACGACGAACAGACAGTATTTCCCATAGTTGTCTATCAGCGAGCACGTGTGAGTTTCCCAGACAGGCGGCTATTACGTAGCTCCACGGTGTGTTTATAACAATTTCATTAGCCAGTCTATTCGTGTAATAACCCACTGAGCAAACCAACGACCATTAGCTTTTTACTTCCATGCCATTATTTGAATTACTGAACAGATAATATCCTCTTTGTTTTATACAATAATTTGTTTGAAACAAAGCTGTCCAGAACTCGAGAGTGGAATAATAATTTGTATAAATTCAATGTTAAACAAAGCGAAGAAGATTAAAAAGCCGCTTATCACTCTCGAAACGTTTGAATACTATTGTTTATTGTAAAGTGACGCGGTCAAATTTCGTTGAACAACTTGGAGTTGGAAAGTTTTAGTAGTTTGGTTTGTTTGCGGCGCGCGGCGACCGAGGGCCGGCGAGCGAGCGCGGCCGTTACGTGGAAATTCCGCCTCAAAAGTAATTTGTGATGTCGCAGCGTTCCGGTATTCCTGCAGACGGTATTTACAAATGCGAAACAAAAAGCTGGTAATGACGATGCTAGTTTTGCCAGAACTCTGCCACTTCGCTCACAATTACCGGCGACTGATGGAATATAATACGGCTACCACTATTAGGGGAAACGATTTTCTGTTTGAAATTATGTTAAAGCTTCATAATGTCGAGTCATTTTCCCCATGGATCTTTGCAAATAGTCCAAAAATTCGATTTTCCCTGAAGAGAGTCGCTGCCAAAATATTCAACGTTTTGACAATTTAAATGACTAATGTCCTTTTATTGTTTCGTTTGAGTAAAAAAAACATTCATTTACATTATGTCAATATTTAAATATTACTCGCTCCCGGTTCAATTCAAACGTTGAGAGAATTGAAAATAGCTATATTTTTATGTTCTGCCTCTGAAAATACTTGGGACGTAATGCTATATCAAAATGGTATAGGTGTATATTATTGATAAAGTGCTCTTGGTGTTTGCTGGGTCGATACCAACGAATGAAGCAGAGATTGCGCCCGAAGGAAGGTTCGCGACGGTATTGTCAACACACACTACACTTTGTCCGTTTGTCTGATAAAATTGAAGCTGCATTTTACCTCGTACAACAAAAGTCGCGGAACACGTGAAAGTTCAAAGCGGTGGCGAACAAACAAGTGCAGGATAACAAAAATATACACTAAGATTTTGAAATTTTGAGGAAATAAGATTTTGGAAGTCTCTCTTTGACACGTAAATTAGTCTTCTTCGTATATTTGTTACTAGAAAACGTGCAGTTTACCAAGAAGAAACAACATAAAGTACTGAATGTATGTATTGAATTATTTGATCACGTTAAATAAATAGCCTTATCTCTTTATGTCATTGAGCCAAAAAGGTATATAAAAATAAACCTTTTCTTAAGGTTAGACAAACCTAATACACTAAAAACTCCCCTGACGACTACACTCATATAAAATAAGTTCAGCTGCCTTCGGGCCTGGGCCCGGGGTACCGGATCACTTTTTACGAGACTACTTATACCTAATGATATAAAGTTATAAACCGTGTTGTTTTAAGTATCCCCGAAGCATCGTCATTATAAAGAATTATTTTAATAAAGTATATAAATATAACGGGTACATTTTAAGATACCAAAAACTGATTTATGTGATAAACAAAATAGTGACGTATTTCCTAAATAAAAAACGATATCCGTATGTATTAAACTAATATAACGTATATTTGCCAGATACCGAATTTATCAAAACGCGATCTTAATTCCAACGAATGGAACATTACATTTTCCTCATGAATGAATAAGGTTTGCTATTTTCTTTTACCTATTTTGCAAAAAGCCATTATTAAGAAACAGAGCAGGTGATGGTGGGATTGGTCGTTATCACGAAATCATGCCTCATATCAACATTCTACTTATTTTATCGTGCAATTCGCGTTTCACTTGATGCCCGAAAATCCGCAAATTAAGGCAGGCTCCGGTTCGGTGTGATCCCTAATTTTCAGATACATTGTTGCAAATAAATAGGGGCTTAGGGGCGGCGCGTAAATATAGCAACGTCACGGCATCGCTAGTGCTAGAAGGGCTCGAGATAAGAAGCCTAGTGAAATTGCTCTTAGTTGGATTCTCAAGCGGCCTTAATATACAAACTTAAGCGTTGTTATAGGATTATGAAAAATGATTAAAGATTAACGTCTATGATTTTATGTCAATATATTAAAATATAACAAACGTATTGACGTTGATAATTAATAAAAAGAATGTTGACTTCACCATTAAGGTAGATTATTAATTTTATAATATTTTCATTTTATATTTTTGAATAATATTTTTTCCTATTCAACATCCGATGGTTAAAAAAAAACGGATCTTTGGATGAAATGGTAAGTGCGCGTGCGCAATTGCTTCATTGTTGGTATTCAAATAAAATCAAAAGTTAATAATATATATTTGAAGTTTTCGTATTTTTATGCGATTCTTTATGATATATAAAATATGAACAACTATTTTGACGTTAATATATATTGCTATAACATCATTAACGTAAATTGTAATCGATCGCTACACCAAAAGATATAGAAGAGATAATAAAACGGAGGTTAGTTATATTACTGCGGGAATTTATCGGTAGAAAATTCCATAAGAAGCTTATACGATATGAAATCGCTCAACATGATGGCGTACATGTACTCGTAGGTGGCTTAGCTGGAGCTGCGTTTTAGAAAAAAAAAATCGTTTACATATACTAGTTTATTGATAAAAGTATAAATTAAATATCGCTTCTGTATATAGTAAATAAGAAAAATAAATCTGATGTCTTTGCAGATGCGTCATATTACGAAATATGTACACCAAAAATCTAACATTGATAAAATTAACTGCACGAAATTAAATTATAGACGCAGAAGAAGATAAATTACTATGAATCTATTGGGTATATTTGAGTCTAAATTTTACTCCCAGAGGAGTTTCTGATTTAAAGGGGAAAATTTACTAAATGAATGCTTGGAAGCGTTTAAAATTTTGTAAGTTTTAATTGTATTTATCGCCCCTCACCCTTAATTGTTTCGCGTCGATTCCAGTCTTAGAACTCTTACAAAGTTGAGTGTGACACTTTTGTTAGTTGTCGTCTTTGTAGTAGGGGTCAGTGACATTATAAGTGGAGTGGTCACATGGAATAATAGGGATGGTACGGTGTCTTCTAATGAGACTATGACACAAGACAATATACACAGGTATTATCATGAAAGAGATGAAAGAAGACAAAGAATTATACTTTTTATACATGAAATTGCTTATGGGATATGCTTTTAAAATTTACTACTATTTATTTAAAACGGATTTCAAAAGAGGCTTTATATGGCAATATATAAAAATTCGTCTCATTACATTTGTCAATAAGTTCGCTCTTTTCATTAATGATAGAGTCAGATTAACATCGGCCCAAAGGCAATGTTTTATAAAAATCTATTTAAAAATAAGACAATTAAAAAAATGTCTACAATCTCTGTCTTGATAATGTTGCATCAAACACGGATCTTGTTTTTTAAATGTCAATGTTATTGCAACAAATTATTTCGGAGATCACGTGGGATGAAAGGTTTGTTTTGGTTTTAACAGGGTGTTGAATTTTAATGTTATTCTCTGATTTGATATTAAAGATTTAGTTTCTAAAACGATAAAGTCTTCAATAATACTGTGTGTTTGTCTGTTCATATAAAATAGTGTATCATCGATTGTTATGACACATGCCATCACGCACTTCCCTCAGCGAGGGTACTTCGGAGGGTCTTAAGTGATTACTGAGTGTTGGGGAGAAGTTCTTGACTCAACCTTTGTTCAAAGTATATCTTGTATTGAACTCATACATTATACATACGTATACAGTATTCGCTTTTTGTACTAAGCGTTGAGAGCTCCTCACCAGCGATGTGCTAGGAGATGTTTGAAATATATTAAATAACTAACGGTTTTTATTTTGTTGCACTTAGAGCTATATATGCATCTGGGTTTCACTAACATCCCAATGGGATTTATGTTATTAAAAAGCGGAACAAACAACAGATCGATACAAAAATCATCTTGGGACTGACTGCACTTTATTTTCGTTATAGTTAGATAATTTTTTTAAAAATATATGATAACTTAAAATTTAATATCGGAAATATCAAGAACTTAAAAAAAATCTTATGTAACAATTTATCTTGATATTCTAACAACTTTGGTACAAAGTTCGTGGAACACAATTATATTATAATATTCTTTGGAAAACATCTTGACCTATAATAATGCACTATCCTGGGTCTATATTCTAAGTTTATACCGGGCGTCCCTCGGGGCGGGCAGCATACCTCTATTTTATAGAGCCTTTACTTTATATAGTCTTTACTTTCAATATTTGTATTTCATAGAACAAAAGCACTTCTATTCTATTTTGCATTGTTGTTGGAAAATCTTTAAGATTACTTGGTGTTGTTTTATGAAGCACACATATAAATAGGTTATAGTATATAAAACATATCAAAGGATATATTCTCTACCCTTAAGGTTACTCCTTTGACCTTAGCGATATATTACAGAATTGAACGCTGAACTCAATAATTGTGATAAATCGCCTCTTATCCGACTGGGACGCAATGGCAGACGGCTTTAATGGCGTCGTACCTTTTGTTACAAGTGGCTAAAGTCATATGTGAATGCCTTTTTAGAAATGCGCCGTTGAATTATAGCGCGCGTGTTTTGTTTTCCGCAAAATCTGTGGTTCCCTCAGCTATATCCATTAAATGGATAATTTATTGGTATTAATGTATTAAAGATCAAAGATAATAAATCTATATATTATTGTCATCATATATAAGACACGAAATACTCATACTATACTGAAAATTTTGTATTTTTATAAAATATGTTGTATATAGAATAAGCTAAGGATATTAATTTATAATGATCAATGAATATCTGTTAATTTTCCATCAAACAAACGTGTAATTAACGGCCGTAGTAGTATTGAGAGCATGATTCAATTAATTTGTATTAATATGGCTTTACTACATTAATATTCAATATAATGTTTATTTATTATTGATTAGATACAAACACTGTAAGCTCAGACATATGTACTGGCTAAGATAAACTTGATATTTGAATTAGTTTGATATTCTGTTATTATATAATGCAAGATATATTTCGACGAAATAATAACATTAAAGGTCTTAAAGTTCATAATAATAGATGTATTGAGATCTAAGATTCGGATATTTACAGACTGATACGGTCAAAATCCGAAAATATTAGTTTCATATAATAGATGTTAGATTCTATCTGCTGGTAAATAATCAACTTATATTTATCTGTTACGTATGTTTCATTTTGAATTTATAAGTACATAAATTCATGGAGTAAATTTAAAAGTTACTCTCGCTGGTGGTTCCAGCATTAGATGTCGTGCTATGAGGGTAGTTAAATATAACTCACTCAGTCAGTGCAGTATGTAGGTCGGATGGAGTGATATGGGTTGAGTACTTTGATGATGCACATTCATATAAAATGTTGTAAATCATACACCGGTGCACCGTAATCACTGTCATTAACATATATTTAGCTTACTCCTATCGTACAAAACGTTAAAATACAAGTATACTCTCTAGTATAAAATATATGTATACAAAATAACCGAGTTTATTGAGTCATTACTAACAATAAGTTAGTCGATACTGTGAGCGTATTTTATTTATTATAAAATATTCCGTTAAATTTGGTGATGTTAAAACGTATAATGACGATGACCCTAATGACAGCTACAAGCTCCTAATTTCCCAAACCGCATATGCAAATATGTGTTAGTGTTAACGATTTACACACTAACTGTTAGTGATTAGAATTTATTACTAAATCTATGATAAACTTGCATTTACGTCCATGTATTTGGTATAATTTTATCGTTTATCTAAAGCTACGATACTATATATTTTTTGTTTCAGAATTTTTTAATCAAATTATAGATTCTTTTTGAGTTTCAATTTCGAAATAGATTTACAGAGAGATAAATGAATCACGTTAATCATTTTAATTTACTGCATACATTTTTACATGGTATTGGAACCGTCCAGTTTGTTTAAATGTTATCACTGATAACTGCTATCAGCCCGCTTCAATTTTCCAATTCATATGCAAATCTATTTACTGTCGGGCTTGTTTCATATATTTGCACCGTTTCCATGCATCATTCAATTTTATATTATTATTTTATACATCGTGTGTCTATATATTATTTTTCATTATATTCATATGAATATAAAAAAAAATGTAATAATGTTATGAATTTTGTTATGAAGAGTAAAAGCTTAATCTATTTGCGCGAGACATCATCAAACAAAAGAGATTTTTAAGGTCGAATTATTTTTTCATAGCGTCTGAAGAGGAATTTCTTAAAATGTTTTACTTCGACCTCAGGGAAATCAAAGGTGAGGAATCTTAATTTTTTGTAAAAGTTTACATTGCGTGGGAGTATCATCCCTATTACGTGAGCAATAAGGCTATGGATTTTATAGGAGCCTTAAACGAAATGATTCGTTTCAATGTGGAGGAAAACTGACCAATTTTTTTTTATATATACCAAGAGTAAAAATATTTCGTTGAAACACATTTATTGTATATTATGAAAATATCGTTCTATTGTCTTTCTCATTTACATATGTATGAAATATAATAATTAATTCCATTACATAGTCATAACACAAACCGTAATTACATCAGTACCTATCGAGTCTGAATGCCCGTGGAGGTTCTTATCTCAGACGAACAACAAAACATATCCCGAAAGATACAAACTAATTCATTTTTATTATCCAAAGTTACACTCGAGAAACGAAATCACAGTTTCATCCCGGGCTTAGCCTTTTTAAATTATTGCATCTTGATGGAGACAATTTACTGAATGTATGAGATTACACTGAGCGAGAATTCGAGAGAATGTGCAAAATAACATTTTCTTATTCCGTCATATGTACCCAATTGTACCCAGCTCCGCGCAAAAAGTTATTGCCTCCATACAAACACTGGCCGCTTGTTTGTGTCTGCCAATTCCGATGAATGGCTGTATGATACCGAAATATTCCTATATTGGAATTCAGAACACTTCTTTAGAGGACGTTGAAGGAATAGCTTTTTATTTACATTTTATGGAATTGTGCACTATTCTTTGAATACGATGTGTTTGAATTTTAAAGGAGAGTTGCACAGAGTTTCATATAACGACCATGTACGGCCATCTGGTGCCTACTAACATATACTAACATATATACGTAAGTATTTATAATGCAGTATTAAACTATACAAGTCCAAACAATTAATTAGTTCACAGGTAATTTCATTAGGCTAAGGTAAGATAACAGATGGAGCAACGCGTTCAATTACCCGACCGACGGGTAACCGCATTGTTAATATTATTAATGGCCGAATTCCGCAAAGACAATACCGACATCCGAAGTTATATTTGCCCGAATTTGGTTATTTAGTGGTTTTCAGCATACGGCGTTCAGCATTCTAGCCGGAGCTGGCGGTTTTAAAATTAATATTTACTGCTCCCGGCCGGGTACTTAAGTTCTCTATGGATTTGGCGGATTTCGTTCGCGGCTTTTAAGATTATTCTCTGAAATATAAGTGTATCCGCTAATGGATTGCTCTTTGAGATGCTCAGTGTCTGCAACAAAAGAGTTCATCATTATTATTATCCTCGTAGCTCACTCGCAGACTTTAAGACGAACAGACCGTCCAGAGTTTACTTCGGGTCACGTTAATTACCATTTCCACTAGTCCTTTGGTTAAAAATAAATATGTAATATCTTTTTGTGAATAAAACTTATTTATCATAAAACGATGTTTAGCTGATTTTCCTTAGATGTATATTGGATAAGTAATTTGATATTTACCAGACTCCAAAATTAATATGAGACGGGAGTGGAAAATAATATTCGAAATAAGAGAGAATCTAATATTCCTCGGTCGTTGCTATGTTATCCCATTAAACAAACGATCGGAGTCCAGAGGATATAATATCCCGCTGACAAATCACAAAACAGATAATACGAATGTTATATATATTATACATATATACATAAAGAAAGTATAAGATGCAAGCCTATAATGCTCTGGCTGCTCGATAAGACAACTTAAATTTGAATTCAGCTGATTGGAGTGTGTATAACATGCATTTGATACGGTTGAAATATAATTAATTCAACGAGCACTGGAAATGCATGCGTATACACTAATAGTAAATTATAAGAGATAAAATGCTAATTCGGAACAGATGCATATACTGAAACTAAATTAGAGGTCAGATAACGCCTTGGCGATACGGTATCGGATGAGTCGATTTAATTTACGATATAAAATGTATACATATATTACGATATCTGATCTGATGTTGGATGTGTGACCAGTGTTTGTGTTTCAGCAAGCGATATCGAACGGTAGTGTTTATAAAAAAAATATTCTACTATGAACATAAGCTGTAAAGAGGCTTTGAATAAATGCTGAAATTAAATGACACTTTAAATAGTTATATTGAAAAGAAAATGTTTATTTTACAGTACGTATATTTTATATATAAAAAGTACATTTGTTTTAAATATAAGATTCTGAGCTTACATTCACATGTGGCGATATTTATTACAAAGGCTTTCTGGGCAGGTTTACACGAGAGAAATGCTGTTTCTACTTTATTTGTTGTATGCTTCCACAACACTTTATCGCATATGCATTAGCCTTCCAGAATACATTGAGTGAACTATTAGAATATTTAACGCGCCACCGAAATATTAGCGTTCCACGTAAAATATTGCTAAAAGCTTTTAAATGAAAAGTTATCTCGTGTATTTTTTTGTCGTGTATAAGTGCTGACATTCTCTCACAACGGCGGCAATTCATCAAAACCGCAGAAGTTTTCCATTTTCGGGCGCTTAATTTTCTCACCAAAGCAACATTACAGATTAATAGAACACTCTGGAATGGCGTCCTATTTTTAGGGAAAATAAATTATAAAACCGTTTTTCTGATACTTGTTAACATTCATTAAAAAGATGGTTACAGATTCAGCTTCTATATCAGTTTTATAATAATGTAAGTTGTCAAATTTAAATTAGCATGAATATTATAGTGTAATATGCTGTCTTTGGTTTTTATGTGATAACAGGAAAAAATATTTCTTTAATGATATTGTTGAGATTATATTATTAATTGTTATAAAAATTCAAGACTCCAAATATTACATTAAGGGAACTTTGAGATATTCCAGGATGTGACATCCTTGTTTTGGATCTCATAAATATAAATTTACACACTTAATTTGAACCTTAACGCGATGTAATAAGGTAATATTATATTTATTTGAGAAGTTCTGTACACCCACAACATAATGCGATCGTTACTGCTTAAAATATTCGCGAATGTCTGACATTTAAAAGTTTTAAGACCTTTTTTTCTATTTACGACACGCGGTAGAAGATATGGAGTGATGAATTAAAATTATATGAATTCATGAAGATTTATTAATATAAAGATATCGTATTTATTTAAAGTAGGTACAATTATTATATTGGCTGAAGTTGATTTAATTAAAACACCTTCTATTTAGTTAATGATTTGTAAAATTGCTGTTATATTTATGCATCTCTTCCTTATTAGTAGTGTATGTGACGTGAGTTTCATATCTCAGGATATGTTTGGAGCCAGTTCTATTCAGCTCGTCCATACTTGACGTTGGAATACCGCTGACTGATATCAGATATCATATTTCTACGTCATGTATATAGCATGTAATGGTAGCATTCAATTTCATATTAAATCAGATGGTAGTTTTACAATTCTCTACACTATTATAAGGACTCAAGAATCAGATTACTTTTAATATGACATCAAACAAACGCCGCCTTATGTAGTTTTCTTGAGCTAATGAGTCGGTCAATTACGGCATATTAACTATCCATTTAGGTTTTCAACAAAAGCCTATTAATGTATCCCTAGATTAGATTGTCGAGGCATTCAGAAATGTTTATCTTCAAAGGTACATATTACTTATCTTATTCATTCCGTACTATATTAACATTAGAGAATCCGTTGAAAATATTTTATTTATAAGAAAAAATCTCTAAATACTCTATATCCGTCAGCTTAATTAAAAATAAAACGTTAATCCGGCCTGCGATATTTCAAATAACCACCACCGCACGACAATGGCGGCCAATAATCGAAAATGGTTAATCCGCTCGCAACACCATTCTATTTTAGAATCGGCGCGGAAACTGCATCGGCTTTTTGCGTTCTGTAACACTTTAATAAATTTTACTTAATTGCTGGCTTTTTCGCACCTGAACCGGGCGTTTTAAAACGAATTTACCGCCTCTTTGTTAGCTACGTGTCTATTAATTCGTTTACTCTCTGCGAGGAGGGCACTAATGGGAGCTTTTCTTGCAATTAGCCACAATTAAGATGCTCAGTAAGGAAATGCCGGCATTCTTTGATACCAATGTCGTCCAATAATAATTGATCTTTATCTTGTTTATTTCTAAAAGAACGTAATCAGGCGATCAGTGATCTATTTAAATTATATAACAGGCGTCCTTATATATGTATAAACACACACTCACAAATATATATATATATATATTGTTATGTCCAGTGGTATTAGTGACGCTGGGTGGCCGGACCACCTCGTTGAGATGATTGAGAGCTTCTAATAAACTCGTTCCATCCCGAAGACTTGTCATTTGAAACAATGAGACATTCGGATTAAAACTGGTATCTTACGTGTTCCTATGTTAAAATTATATGTAATGGAAATTTTATTAAAATTATACACATTAAAACCGTAGGGTATCTCATAAAATATACAGTTAGGGAAAATATTTTATTCATAGTAATAAGAAGACGTCGATTCGACCACGGTGGATATATTTTCTTTAAAAATACTAGAATACTTTTAGCGAGACGAGATATACAATCTTGATAAGGATGTCTAAGTGCTTTTACATGTCACTCGGAATGATTTCCAATCTCTCGATAGTTTTTATCAATTTTCTTTTCGGCTTCTACCGACGGCGCATTTCGATTCAACAAGCCTTTCCCCACCCCTCAACGAGAACAAAAGACCTCTCGAAAGCTTAAGAGCCCTTCCTATGAAGTAAATACCAATATTGTTGTATATAAAACTATAAACATGTGTCCGTTCTTAGATATTATTACGTTTTGGTCTCTCATAACGTATGAAATTAGATTACTTTGACTTTTAATAAATCCAGAATACTGCTACACCGTTTTTATAGTTTTGATGGTGGTAAGAGAAGGTTGATAGCGCAGCCTAAGATCGATCAACGGACAAAACAAACGAGCCCTGCAGGCTACAAACTTCGCAACGCACTATCTTTTCTTAGACCGAATACCGTTCATATTCACCTTCAAGTCACGAGCGGAACGTATTAAATACACGCTATTAAATATTAACCAATATTTTAGCATTAAAAGAGTTGAAACACTTACAAGGGTTATATAAACTTCAATACAAATCATCCGACGTCGTAACGTATTTCATGTCAAATGTATAATTTTTTAAACTGTGGGTAAGCTGGACCGTCTCATCGCCCGTCTATAGCTTCGTTGTATAATAATTGTGATTTATGCGGGTGCCGGCCGCAATCACGCGCCATTGTAGCGCTCCTAAGATATGAGGGATTACAACTATCCGATCATACCATTACCTTATTTTATATATCATTCAATTGTATTACATTGATTTTAAGCTCATAACAATTTTGTGTGATCGCTACGTTCTACATCGATGACGTTTTGTTATGGTCAAAAAGAATAATAACACAGATCAAAGCAATAAGAAAATGTTAATTTACATGCTGAAGAGTTGTTCATTTGGACGCACTAATATTAGGAAACTAAAGATGAATTCTAATATAATTTAAAAGTTGTATTTGTATGGTTAGCGACATTTACGATAAGTTAGAAGGAAGATGACCAAAATTAAACTTAGACTAAAAGCCTGAGGATAATATATAATGAAAGATCTATCAGAAGCCAGCGGAAATTAAATGGAGAATTTTTAGGTAATTGTATCCCAGTCGATTTGTAGATTAACCTTACATGTTATTACTAGAGTGAAAGATTTGAGCACTCCATGTACGGTGAACTTTATGGGAGGCCCAAGTTCAGAAGTGGATAGCGATATGCTGACTTGATAGATTGGTATTTTATATTTTGATTATTATTCCATAACTTTCAAGTATATTCTATATCTAGGTCGATAGCTACTAATTTGGAAGTGTAGAGTTTTCACCTCCCAAATATTTACGAATTAATCCGCGGGGTGAGGCTAGTGTTACAATATTATACATATAGTCTACACATAAATGGTTGGCATCGTGACGTCAGCACCGCAAGCGCGCCGTGCTTTGCGGTCACATACACCATCATCTACAGATATCAAATACTATAACTTGATCTGACATATGATAAAACGAAGCAAAATTAAATTAGAAATATATAACACATACATAAAGTTTCTTATCATTACTTTCCAATATTTCATTAAGATTTAAATAAAAACAAAACAGTCTCTGTATTCACGAAATGTTGTCTTAAATAAAAATTGTATCCGAGCGAAGACCATTGCTTTATTATTCTAAAGAATGAAGAATTGTAATTTGAAACATTTCAATTCCTGAGCAATCTGAATTTTAACTGCTATAGACGAATTAAATTCTTCTCCTCCTCCAGCGAATTCCAAAAATTTATCTAATAGGACAGAATTACAAAGGATTCATTCTTGTTAAACAAATAATATCTAAAGAAGGTTAAGGCGTCTTGATGTGACGTGTCTGTCCCTACGATAAACATGTTAACAGTCAAAATAGATTCATTCATATAATTCCGGTCAATTTCTTGTACGTCAGACTGATGTTTTTTCCAATTTCAATTCGACCTATCAATTAAACACGGTTTAATGGATTCAGATGTCAACGGGCGGTGATCGATCAACCGGAATAAGTACATTAAGCAATAGTTAGGTGTTGCCATTGACGGGACCTTAGCTGATCGATGGAGAAAAATCATCCTTATTTTAGGCTTGAAAGAGGATCGAATAATTTACGGTTCCTTTATGCGGTCACATAAAAACTCTTTCAGAGTTTTCCAGCGTTGAAATAAAACTTAATTATCGATAAAATTTATTTTAAAGCGAACAAATAACCGGCCCCAGTGAGGTAGATAACGGGCGTTTTAAATAAAGGTACAAGTAATATCGTTGTTAAGAGATCGTTACACAATGATTCGGTTAACGGAAATCGATATTATTCAATTCATAAAACATAAATAATGTTGTTTGGTTATTGCATATTGTAGCGTGTACGTCAGTAATGGATATAAAGTTTAACGAACCGAACAACAATAGCTTGAAATTATAATGAAATAGGTAGGCTGTTCGTTTTCGTGCACCGGCCGGTTAAAGTGATGCAGTCACGGAAATGTCAGTGATTAAAAAACCCTAAAAAAGTAAATCAAACCGAGTGGGGTAATACGACAGGAGTTTGCGTGTGTTTGCCTTCAAGCCTAGGCTTTTTTACCGACTTCGTCTATTTTCACAGATATTAAAATTAAAAAAAAAATAAAAGTTTTCGACTTTTGTTTGCAGTATTAAATATTCCTGAAGAAATTTTTTTTTAAACAAAAAGTGTTTGTTCACAAGAAATGTATAGGTTAATATAATGTAAGTGAAATAGGTCGAATTGAGATTTTAAAACTTTATGACGATTATATACATTATTAATGTCTTAGATTTAACTTCAATGAGATATTGCTTTTAGTCAGGAAAACCGGAAATTGAAACAGATGTTAAACACAATATTATCGGTATAATAAAAATGAATTAAGTAATAGTTGCATAAGGCTACGGTAAAACACAAACCCGGCTTATTTTAATAAGAAATGCACACAGCCCTTATAAAAGCGGTCTTAACACATAAAAGTCGAGCTAAAAATCTGAGCGAGATAAGCCGACAGCTTGATATATTTACATGGCAATTTGGTTGCACTATTAGCATTACGCGAATGTAACAATGCAACATTTTTGTATCTGGTTTTTATTTTTAGTACCATTATTACAACAATATAAATGTTTTAGAAAAAAACATCAGTGAAATGTGCAATTTAGCGATTTTTTTAATAGTCTAAAGCATATTAAATAAATAGAATTTGAATTTACGTGGGGTTTTATTTGTACAGATATTCAAAGTATATATAAATTTTCTGATAATTTTATACAATAAAATGGAAGGCGTAAACAGGATTAAAACTGTCAATCGACCTCTCATCGACTGATGCGGGCGAGTAAATAATTCAGTGTGCGTTAATTTTGTTGAGACGTCAGAGGTAATGATGCCCAAGGGAACTGGGAACATTCACCAGAGAGTTCATTGATACAAACATTTAAAATTACCGTAATATTCTTATATAATCATCTGTAACAATATAAAATAATAGAGAAACTTCAAATTCCTGTGATAGTATTAGTCTATTAAAGCGAGTTCACGTCGCCGCAAGTAATCTACACAAGTTAGATAGATCGGGTTCATTAATGACGGGGCTAGACGGAGAGGACGATTACGCATCCAACAAAGATTTATATGTATTCAATAAAATAAAATTATCACCATAACAATAAAATAAAAACTATAAGTTGCAAACATTCGACTCTAAAACAGCTGTCCGTTACAAATTGAGATTACAAGCCTGTATTTATGTAAATTCGGATCCAAGTTTTAAAGCTATGAAGTCAGTTCGAAACTGACTTTGAACATTACAGTTTGTGTTCCTTGAATACTGCCTTGTAAACTTTAAGGTTATTTGAATTGACCTGTGGACGTAAAAGCTTAGTGCACTTCTCTGTTTTACAGAATGCGATGAAATGGTACACCATTACCTGGACAGGCGAAATTTTAAATTTATCGTTATGTTCCACCGATGCTCCGTTTATTTTGTAACAGTTGTCTATGTAGTATTGTTAACATACACTAGTAGAAATATTGTAATGACATTGAGTTTCATCTGTTCAGAGCACTCGTGTTGTTTCTGTGTTAACATGAGTTTGTATATTAAATTGTAAATATTAATAATTTAGGTTTATTGAAATTGTTTTAAATGGAACGTTATTTTACCAGTTTTATGGATTTGCAATTTCTGCGACCAGGTTACTTGGATCAGGATAGATCGTTTGTCTTTACTTAAGCAATTAATCGGATTATTTTAACAATAGCCTTATAAGCGCTTTCATAACTGCACGTGAGAATATTGTTTGCTTTAACATGTCTTGAAATCCCTTGGAGTGCCTATATTTGAAAGTCTTGAAGCGGGTTAGGTCCGTACGAATTATAATCGACATTCCTCCTATGATCGAGATCCGTTTGATGTCATTGTTATCAGATTGCATTGTAGCGGCACAAAGGATATTGACAATTACTCGAGTTCTCAGCCTTTGTTACGTAACTTGTTACTTCATAATCCAAGATTACTCTGTTAAGTATTTTGTCTAACAACCAAACAACGCTAGAAGTGCTTGATAAATGTACAGGATACATTGAATCGTCTACGTCAGTATAATATGATAACGAAAACATCAAGCGAACAACAATTCTTATAAGTAAACATCAATAACATTTGCAGCAGCAATAAGTTTCCAAAGTATAAGTGGTCGATCGCCACATTGGCGATAGTTTTTTCACTTAATTTAAATATTAGTTCAGTTGCAACGTAGATGTTCAGGAAAAAGTTAGCAAGTCAAAAAACTTTACAGTCGTCAACTCGTAACGATCAGTGTTTCTGTTATTAAGTAGATTAGTTTTAATAAAGGGCTAGGGCCCACTAATGTTGCCCTTACTTATAAAGACAGATGACCACTCCCACTCTAGCGTTACGTTTCGCTAGAACGGGGTTAAAAGGGTTTTTAGAGCAATAATTAATTGGGGTGTCCATTTTAGGGAATAACGTTGTATTTTGTCGGCAGTGTTTAATGATGATAAGTATTTTCAAGCTAAATTTACTTTAATGGAGCAATACTAAGGCTAATTAATCTCTTTACTCGTAATGAAACTTGCATAAATCGAGATCAAAGAAGAAAACATAAATTTATGTTTCCATATAGACATCTAAGCTGTATATCTTAGTTTGTGGTTTTAAAGTGATATGAAACAGGGTCTTCCCTATTTTAGGTGTAAATCAACAGTTTGTAGCACGTTTTAGTATACTAACCGGTGATTGACATCGACCGATAGATATTACGGGCAGCAGATCTACGGCCCAATTAACTCCTGTCTTTGATCTACCAAGAAAGTCCACAAACGGTGCTGGATTTGATTGCTTGGTTTGACCTGATTCTATATTAAAACTGCATAGGAAAGATATTGAATTTTTTACCGTTAGGCCAATTAATTTACATAATACAAATTTACAAAACGATTGTCGACGTACGACTATAACCGGTGTTGATGTTCGAAAGATTTTTTACTTTTATTAAGGAAGTGGTTTCGCTGTCAAGATACCGAAACAACCTCAAATGTATTTATCATTTTTGCAAGGTATCAATTTATTTCACAATTTAGATAGCACTCTAAAAAGAAATTATGTGAACGTTGCGTTCCATCAAGACGCAAAATAGCATGGGGGTGCCGCGTTCATAGTGAAAGGGTTCCTGGGAGATTGTAATAAAGTAATTTATCCACTTCCGATAACGGGCAATAATCCAGGGGTACGTTCGACGAGTATGAGGAATAAATAGCGTTCCGTTGAGGCGGATTTGCCGCGTGGTGGCGACGATAAGCTGCCAAGGACGCGCGCAGTCGAGATGCGAGCTGCCTATATTGACTTGCTAATGGATTACACTGAGGGAAACTTGGAGTATTAGATCTTATCAGACAGAGATTCGATCACCAGAAATTGCTATGCACCAACGCACGGCATTAAAGACGATTTTATCGAGTTAGTGTTTATGTTATAAAATAACTAAGCACATAAATTGTGATGACGGGATGAGGTTTTGTGTTTGGACTGTTTTATATTTCGTTTATAATAGGGACAAATTTGCGGTCGACTGATTGAACTGAGCTCTGTGGGCATTTTGTGGTCATTAATTGTCGTATTCCGCAGTAAAAAATACTTTAACAATATTGTAGATAGACTATAATTTAGAATTACATTGTTGTGGTACAGAAATGTATTTCAGCACTATCTCAATAGGAATCGCTTCCTCACTGCCAGTGGACCGTCGGCTGTTCTAAGAACAATCAGACTTATAGATATTAGAAACTCTACTCTAACGCATTTAGATAGAGCTTCAATTACATAATTTATATGTAGCGGTTGAGTAGTAAGTGCGTCCGAGAACGTTAACGATAATTCGCAACGCCATTATAAGCGATGTTGTAGAGGAAGGGACCTTCGTTGTATTTGCTTGATTGCCACCGATTTCATATAAAACATAGAGGCAAAATGTTAGTAATCGGATTTATCTCCTTTTGATGAAAAAGAATATGTATATATATTACATCACATATATTACATTAAACTTCTTTGTATATGAAAGATTTTTTTTTGTACATGAAATCTTCGTGACCAAGTTTCAGCTTATTATGCGAATGTGCGCGTGCGGTCTCAGGCAGGCGTGCTAGGGATTTTACGAGAACCGTACCTTCAAGTCAAGATGCTGTGCATGACGCAGAATTTATGTTCATTTCACGTATGCAAATTGGTGACTATATCATAGGTCTAAATGAATTTATTCAATTGCTATTTATAATTTAAAAAAATACATCTTACCATGAAAATTCTTTGTTTACTTTTTGATAAACTAAAAGAATAGTGAGGTTCTCTTTGCTCGCTATATCTATGTTCTTTCTCACTGTAATTAGTCTTCAAATGGCGAAACACTTCTGATAACGATTATAGCTGTAGTATCTTTGAAGAAGGTTAATACCTTGAAAATTAACATGGCCAAAACTTTATAGGACATTTTGTAAGAAAATATTATCTTTCTCTTACAATGGCTATTGAAGCTGCGTTTCTGATATTTTTACTGCCGATCGTAAACGTTGTTAATATTGTCGGCCATTCATACATTACTATTTCTTATAGAAGCTATTAACTTTTAAGGCTCCACTTTTATTGATGTAAGTACTATTACTATCTAAAATGTCTAGTAGATTCTTATTTTATGCTATAAAAAGATTAAATTAAAACAACTACGCTAGCTCCATCGAATTAATCAAGCGTCACGCCCTATATTATGAAATGTAATGCGCATATTTAATAAGACGGTTTAAAAATAAATGTATTTGTTATCTGATAAAACGGTCTAACACCCTAATGTTATGTCGCGCGGTATTCTAATTAATCCGACAAAAATCCGCGATCCTGCGTAGGGGATTAGTTATGGGCATTTTGTACGCGCTTATGGTATGTTTGCGAATTACTGATGCTATCTTAATAGAATGGCGAGCAGATTTACCGTCCTTCGGGCACGGATTTAGAGACGTGTGGCTAACTGTCTCTGTTACAATTATACAGATTGAATAGTTAAAAAAATATGATCTTAGTTAAGTCTTATTTTATATCAGTTAGAAAAATTTATGTTGCAATAAAATTTATAATTTAATTACATCCTTTCTCTAATGTCGTAACTTGAGTTTTAGTTTAGCATATTTATCTCGGAATTCTTGGTTTGAAATCCTGTTTGAATAATGTTTAAACTAAATTCAGTGCAGCTCGTTAAAAATAATATTTTTTGTTAAAATCTCGCTGAAAGGATTACTAGGTAGTCGCTCTACTAAAAGATTCTAAGCCACGTAAGCTTTTGATAAGAGTTCGGGTTGATAACAATACAAGGTCGCGGCTCCCATTGACCTTACACCTTCTTCAATAATCGTGTTACACAATATGTTTAACAATCTAAAGCACTCTTGCCTTGGGTAAGGCGCAACAAAAATACAATGTGATCATGTGATTTATGTCAGTAGTTTTGATAATTCATTGCAGCCTTAAACACGCACATTTGTCGCTGCGATAAGGGCTGGCGTGTTTTGTGACCAAACCCATTCGTGCCCTTTAGGATTGACCCAATTTTCAGGCTTACCGTTTCACGCCATATTATATTGACATCAGTAGCTTTGAGAATGAAAGTATATTTTGTTATATTTATGGTAATGTGGATGTGAATTACGGCCAATTTGTATTTGTTTATTTTTATCGTTACTGCGTTGAGATGTTGAACGAAATTTAATAAAATATATATGATTTTTTTTTTATTTTTTTTTTAAGTTGGATTATTAAATCCAAAAATAATATATGTTACTGCTTAAACATAATTCCGAAAAGATTCACACGATATAACGAGGAAAGTCACGTGAGCGGTTTATATTATTCCAAACACATGTTCAAAGGCCAAGAGGGATTTATTACTGCCAACAGATTAAACTTGTTTAATTAATTCTATCACCCTTATTACTATATGAATAAAGGTTATCCATTCGATTAATAATTTGTCACTATAGACATTCCTAATAAGATGTTTCCCACAGTATCGGATGTTTATGTATTGGCGAGACTTGAGACGATTGCATCTTAACGACACATTGATCGTCCGTATAATGAATTATTTTAATATTTTTAACTTCTACGCTATCCGATGAAATTCTTGCATATTTTATTATAATCATTTAACCCGTTATCTTTTTTACGGTCTTTGGTAGGAATGAGGAATCATCGTTTAGTCAACATTGTCATAGCATTATATGCATCTCTAGAATATATAAATATTTATGTGGCAAGTTCTCGTAATCTATATAAATGTGGTAGAGGGACGCACAGTGTAAATAGTACTCAGAGGCAAGACTATTAATCAAATCGCGTATATTGCTGACCACAACCGCAATCGGGCACCGACCGGTTCGACTTGATACCTAGAAAATAGGCTTGATTGGCTTAGTGAAGCTCGAAGACGACTTACATGGAACCTGCGGTTTGAATCGACTCTACGGCATCGTGTTGTGTAAATTATTATAATTTTAAAACCAAAAAAAATTTTTTAACTAATATAATCAGGATTACAGTGTATTATGTGATTTTAAATTTGATCTCCTGCCGTAATTATATCATATCTTGACTTTGAGTCTAGAGAATCAGTTTAACTAACAAATTGGGGCGAAGGGATGGAAGCAGCTCAAAGTTCTCTTAAATTAAACTAGATTGAAAACGTTGATTGGGTTTAATTTGAAGTTAATTTTATTGGAATATTTGCTATGAGAATTTTGTAATTTTTTTCGCCGAATCTTCATAGTATCTTGTTTTAGATCAGGTTGGTTTTGTTCATTTCTCAAATATCACAAACAATTATTATAAATTCATCAAGCTAAAATTTTTATTTGATATAAATTTAAACAAAGCGAATGTCAGGAACAGTAAATCTAAATCCTCCGATGTTTAAGATTTAATTATGAATTATAAAACTTTATCAAATAGAAATAATACTGTCGTTATAAATGTGTGTGATTTAATCGTTTTATATTGTGTATATAATATGGCTCGGTTAATTTTAAATTTCTACATATTACCTTTAATTCATCGGATATTAAAAAAATCTTTCGAGTTCCGTTGAGTTCATTACGTACCTAATCTATTTATTTAAATGTTTATTACGATCATACGTATTTTCTTGATTAAATTCCGTGTTTAGTACATCAGATATAAAGTGTAAGCCTTTTAATACCGCATAGAGCTAGGTAATCCGTGTTTTAAAGGTTAAATATCGGTCCGACTAATGATTGCAGGCCGCATCAAACCAATGTAACCGACAATCCCGACACCGCAACTGTAACAGCCAACCGCTTTTCTATTAAAGTCCTTCTGTTAATATTTCGCTGATTAGCTATACCGACAGTTCAAATGGATTTTGATTAAATGCTTGTCTATTTTCAAATCTATCTGGCTCCGTCGCTGTATTTATTCGAAAAACATTGAATGTAAATGTGTAAATTGATTTTAAAAACGTATGATTGAATCGTTTTTGATGGTAGATCTCGACATCCATGTTGGCTGGACATGATTGGTTCACATAATTGCGTACACGCTACACTACCCAGCAGTTATCGGCTCGGAATAGCCCTGCGATTGATTAATAGAACTCGTCGGGACGGGCTCGCTTAATTGAAAAGTCAACGTCTTGCCTTGTCTGCCAGATTACATGATATGCCGGACTAATTTATTATTTTTTATCCCGAAGCTTTGTCGGCAATTAGTATACCTGTATCCAAGTGTGTTCGTCTCTCATAAAATATATTACAAGCACAGATTTGTTTACATTTCATTATGTTGAACATTTTTTTTTTAACTAAAATATTGTTTAAAGAATTTTGCTTAATATTTGGGCATTTTATTGAGTTTTTTATCTCATAAGGATTTTATTTTACTGTTATAGCCTTTAAATAAAATTCTCGCATAATTGTTTTTTCGGTATATAATAGTTATTTGGACGAGACCGTAATATATTTTTGCTCTAGTATCTGGATATATATTTGTATGAAATATAAATAAATAATTGCGAATTAAACGCAAACTTTTTTTTTATATCCATTTGGTTCAATGGTCGTTAAAAAGCTTAAAACTTTTTTTATCTTTTGCTTTTAAATAGCTCGAGTGCACGCAAAACAATAAAAGGATATTTACGACCCACCAAAGGTTCCTTCCGACGTCACCAAGTTTGAACAATATGCTGATGAAGCCTCGGTAGAAACTAACAGCACCTCAACTTGAATATTATGTCAGAATTTTCGACATGTGTCTCTGCACGACAACTACACTCTCTGCTAAACTACTGTGGGTACATAGATACGATTTACGTTTTCAGAATGGCAAATAACTTAATACAAGGCCTCATATATTACAACAAACAGACTGCATTCAACATCTAAATACGATCGACATATCATAAAAAAGTTTACATGAATTAAATGTAAATATTTGAACAAAATTTCGGAATGACAATATAATACCTCGCCATTTTATCGTTCCGCCAAGAGTGCTCCAAATGAATTTAAGATGCCTACTTAGCATGAGAAAATAATAAAAGAACGTAATTTGACGTTTGATATCGCGGGAGTTGGTGGAAAAATCACATAAACCGACACACACGACCCTAATTGCGAAACCAATGATGTGTCTAAAATAATCTTTTCATTCTATTGGATACATGCCTGTTATTATATTGACATTTCAAAACATTTAATATGCAAACATTTGTTAAAATATACACTATGTGAAAATTTTTATCATACAAAAGCCGGTTCAAAGCAATGTTTCGCAAATCGAATTATTGAATGTTAATTGAAATATTTGATTTAAATATGAATTTTATACAACCATAAATATTTAAATTTGTTTGAATTGTTTGAAAGACATTATTTTTAATTCTGTCTGAGCAGAAAAAAAATTGTCTCTTAATTAAGTTAATAAAATTTTCCCATTAAAGGTGAACACCGCAATGGAGATGACAATTAATCTTTCATCAAAATGACATATAAAAATTTATTGAAATATAAAATGTTCAAAATGTTATAAATCTCTTATTTATAGTTGAGTCATCGGTAGTGTCGAAACGATGGAATATAAAGCTAGTACACACGGATGGAGGTCATTAGTTTGATTTATAGCCGTTATATAGCTTCAGATAAGGTCACTTTTGGATGGATTAAAGCAATAATAAATATCTCACATACACCGCAATTCCATAAACGTATATAAACTTTTTTTTTATAGACTATTATAATTCGAGCTGTTGTTCAATAAGCATAATTCTATCGTTAAGATCTTCAGTGTGTTAAGATGTCTTCGCAAATAGGGGCGTCTTTTACACAATTTGGCACGAAACTCGCGAGAAAATTGTTCTAATGATCACTCATATCTTTTTCATCTCCTTCCAACTATTCACGATACTGTAATGAGATTACGACACACGTTTCTCTTTGCTCTTATGGCAAAACTTATTTTCAAGTAGTATAGACGTTTATATGTTATCGTTTAGGTAAATATGTAAGTCTGTCTGAGTGGTCTACTGGAAAAAATGTTCGTGATCTCAACTTGCACAATGGACTTATAAAAACATAATACCAAAATAAGTCGATTTTCCATTCCATGTTATATTAATTAGTAAATGGACTTTTAAATTTTGTTTACTCTTTTTTCCAATACATCGTTACTTCGACCCTCCGGGCTATCTGGGCCGAGTCGTATTATATGGACGCAATTATTTATTTATTGAGTTACGCCTTATTATAATAAATAAACAAATACTTTCCGTGATAACATGACTGTTTCAAAAACAATTTGATGGCAACACCCTTGCGTGTGGAACGAGCTGGTTTTTATTTGGTAACATTAATTTCTAGCTTTTAAACCAGACACGTCACGACAAAAAACAAATAAGGATGTCATATTTTTTTATATCCATATATAATGGTAGATGGAACCTGGACCAGTAATTTGTGGATCTTTTGAATGGTAATTATTATTGCAGCTAAGTTACAGCCTTTACAGCGTTCGTATAATTCAAACTAGTTACGCTGCGCTCGCTTCCTTAACTGGAAGCTACGCTACGCTGCAGCAGAGAGACATTAAATTTCGACAATTTTAAACGATAAAACATTGCCTTCGCAGCCCCTGCACAATGAATGTTTGTCGCAAATAAAGTGAATAAGCAAAGCACACTAAGCAGCCATTTTGTTCACGCTGTATGAACGGCCGTACGAGAGGAAGGGGAGGGGTGGGGGCGCACTCGGGTTGTGGGGGGGGGGGCAGAGTATTCTGAACTCGTCACGGTTTTGTTGAAACAGTGAAACGCTGAAGTTTAGAATTAGTTTTTAGTACACGTAGGTGTTATTAGATTTACAAGCATTTAATATATTCTTTTAGTATTTTTTACCGAATGAACTGAGATATTTTCACTATTTTAGTGATCTATACATTTTATATGTAGCATGACATTTTGACAATACGGGCCCGAAAAATCTGAAATACGAACAGGTTGACGGTTTTCAATTAACCTTTTTAATAAAGTAGTCAACATTGTGGAAGGGCCCACCACTCATTATAATAAGCACACTCATATTTCGTGTTTGGATCCGACCGCCGTCCGCAATTAGACCGTCACGTTATGGCGTGCCACTGGATCCGATTTAATAACACAGTCTCACGATATACAAGAACAGCGCCCCTTCAACTAGTGACAACAAATTATAAAGATAGTTTCACCGCCCACGAGTATGACCAAATTAATTAGTGTTAAAAAATAGATGTAATCGGTCGAGACTCGTATGCATTAACATAATGACCGGAATCAAAGGCACACCAAGTGAGCGTATTCTAATTTTCATCCTCCTCGAAATTGCCTAAATGATTGCTATTATGAATTAAAATCGTTGTTCGTGGAAGCGCGTTCGGAAGAGCTGTTCATTATACATAGTCGAAACATTTTATTTTATTTACCAAATTGTTCGTATACTATAACATCCCTTCTGTTAAATATCTCATAGGATTACTGTAAATGTTTTAGTTACAGTTGTTCCTTTATAAATGGTTAACTAAATTCACGTTACTTAGACAGTCCATCGTTCCTTCACAAGATCAGTATATCAGTATTTTTATGTTTAATGATATTTGGTGACACGATATTGCCAGTAGAGATGTTCAGAAGTCTATGAACCCAGGAAGTGGATGCTCACAATGAAGAGTGACGGTTATAAGTCTGATGGAGTAGGTACATCAAGTGTATAACTCCGTGTCATAAAATGCAAGGACGTGAGTATAATTCAAAGTGAATCATAAATCTTTTTATATAACATTTTGATATTTGCAATTCCCACAAATGACCTGTGTAAAGCGATCTCCGAGAGGTGCAATAACTCGATTTGCGAATAAATGGCTCGGAAGTTGATCTACAGTATCATTCATCGGTTAACTCGCGTTAGAAGTGCAAATTTTCATTCCACCAATCCACTGCTACATTGGTTACGCATATAAGTCCCTATCGTCATATAAAAGCAGCAATAAAGGGGATTAAAGTAGATTCCCCACAGAAGATTCAAATGTTTGCCGGCATCTCGATATCCGACTATTTTTTTTGTTTCGAACGCGACTTCTGACTGGACGATTCGTACGAATTCAACTTTTGAACGTCGCGAATGAAATGAAAAATGACAGCCGAAACGTCACAACGATTATTGATAGGCAACTCCCGAATTTATTTTTATCAGATTATGTAATATAAACCGGGTCGGTTTTTGAATGATAATAATGTTTTCATACAATATTTGCCTTTCTGTAACATTAATGTTTGAAATGTGCAAATAAAACACGCTTTATGAATAGAACAATTTTAACTATTATTTTTATTACCGAAATATTTAAGCATATATATTTAATTACTTTGGAATATTTGATATTTCATAAAGGGCAATATCAAGAATAGAATTGAGAATCTTGCAAACTCGTAGTGTTCTTAACCGTACTCCTAATCCATGGAGCGCAACTGCGGTATCGTCCGGTCCGAAGCCAATTAGTTGAGATAGGTTCTGTTTAGATGGGAGACTCTGAGAGAACTTAACTAGTGCTCCCAACTGTTTGGTGAGCGGTCGAGGGGATTCGAAATCACTTGGGTTTGTTAGTCTGATAGTGCGGCGATTCACTAACGAATACAGCTAGCCACTATCGCAGACTGTCCGTCTTCAGTCCTCATTCAAAACATTCTAAAACTACTCGGATGTTGAGACGCATTATTACAGAAATTCTCCAAACTTATAATTAATACACCGACAAACTAAACTTGGAAAAATTTTGATTTCAAACATTGAGAGAGTTTCTCTAAGTATTAATGAATTTCAAATTCAGTAGTAACAATTTCTTTGATGCGAACTTTTGCACTAAGAACCTAAGCACGTTTTAATTCGTAAGTTTTCGTCTGATGAGTGCTCCCTTGTGAGTCTACACCCCAAGGGGTGAAATCGTGACGGGATTCATGATGAAGACAATAAAAACCTTGAAGGTGGGGCGGTTCTTCCAGGAAATTAGCTGTCACATTACGAAGCTATTAACGGTTCGTTATGTTCTGAGCTGATAAACTCGATGTGACTCTGATCGAAGTTCGCAAGCGCGTTTGGATTTCGTTTCGGTAATTTATAGTCCCACAATGTTTGTTTGTATTAAGACTCTGCGCTCATTACCCCATTATCCAACTGAAAAAATGATACATATGGCAGTTTTTCTAGCTTTTAATACTGAAACAAATCGTTTCGACTTCACAGCGAGCTGTCTTTTAAATTAAATAACCATTACTAGTATGTATAGTTCAATGAATATTAAATAATGTCGAGGAAAACATAATTTGTGTATGCAATGTCGTAGTGGTTATTCTCAGCCACTTCAGAACAGCTTGCAGGCCCCAATAATTCATTGCTGTAATTAAACGGAATTGCAAACCGTACCGGCTACATCACCTCGGGCAAATTAAGTTTACGAGAGCTAATTATGAGTAATGAGTTGTTTCTCGAGCACTTCAATATTCCGTCTGCCCCTGTCGGCTGTCGTTAATTTTTATTTTTCACTCCTACTTTGCGATTTCTCCTGGAACGTAGCTTCAGCCAATTAGTTTCCTCGTAGTTACTCATAATTGGTTTGAGTCGACGAAAATGTTACTTTAGTAGTTTTGTCTCTATGTTAGTTACTGAGCCTTAATCCGAGGTAAGTCGATTATAAAGGGATTTATTAACCGGCCTAATATTATTTTGGGCTTCATCACGTTAGTAAAGCTGTTCTATGTATAAATCATATTTCCCGGGTATTTTATTAATTGTTGTCCGATAAATGAGAATGTGTAAAGTATAATTGCATTAACATTATTCTATACATCGGCTAATAATGAGATATTTTTTTGAACGCCAGAGCAGTAACTTGAAAAATAACGGCGGCCATTTGTAAAGTTCGTTAGAGGGCAGACCCACATAGAGGTGCAATTAGAACAAAAGTGATAAAAAAAGTTGCAAGTGACCGCTCGGAGCAATCGACTCCAATTGAGTGCTATCGTTTTGTACAATTTTTAAAGCGTTGCCAACTATGGATATAAATTTAAAGTGATATTCCTGATACTAAATATTCTCATATTTTTTTGATACTGAATTGAAATTAAATACCACCAGAAACTGCTAAAATCGTTTACTTAATTTTCACATGAAATGTGCCTGGGTATAACTTGAATGTGAATTTTGAGCGCAAATTTTAATAAAAAAAAAACCAACGAGTGTCTCGGTTATTTTTGATTTAATATTTTTAATAGCCAGAACCGGAATCACTAATTAGCGAGTTAGTGAACTCCCAATTTAAACGAGTGAGACGTGAAGTGTTTCACTCACCGCTAGTATTCTGTAGTTGATGTTGCACAGGTTCTGTGAGTTGCTTATTGTATCCTGAAAACAAAAGATATACAATATTAGAAATGCCTTGTTCGGTGAAAAATTAGAATATCTTTTGAAGTTGTGTTAAAATGGCTTCCAGTATAAAAGTTATTGTAAATTTGCAAGACTTTAAGCTGTTTATTAAGGTGCAGTTGGACAGCGTTTTTTTTAAATCATTGGGTTTCGTACCTATTCGCATTTGATTCCTATATTTCAGACAATAGTAATACGAACGACTACTGTTTATTTTATTTCATAACCATTTAAAGACACTAAACAAATTGTATTAATTTATACTCTAGGCTGTCAACACTTCTAGAAAAGACAAGTAATATTAAGTTACATTCATTCGCATGTTGTTATCCAAATCAGGAAAAACCAACCCTCTGAATAAATGGGGTTTTACCACAACAGTGTTGTAACTTGTTAAAACTGTATTAATTAGTACTGAGGGCATGCGCTAGAACACAAACCCAAGTCTCGCAAAGCGCAGACAAAGAACGCATGTTGATTGTAACTTATGAGCTTTTCAAGTAATTTGTAAACTATATTTACATAGAAATTAAAATAAGAACTTGTATTAAACATTTCGCGGAAAGACGGTATAAAACTTTCAACTACTTTTGTTTCTCCTATTTTTCTTTTATCTTTTTTATTTGGATACGAAAAGTATTTGGACTGCAAAACAATGTACTTGAGTTTAAAAAGAGAAGAGTGCAAGAGAGTTTACAATGATATGACTCGATATTTTTATAGCAATAAAAATAAGGCCTATACAAGCAATAACCAGATACATTAGGGCCGCGATACAATCTAGCTAAAAGTGAGAGCAACGCAATTTGCAGTAAATAAGGATATCGGTTTAGCGCTATTATCCGCGGTACAGCGGGCCTCGTAAACACGCCTCTCTTAATGAGATACGCAGTACGCTACCAGCATTGATGTGTGATTTATTATTTTATACCTCGATGCGGACATTGTTATTTTCGTGTCTAAACATTTCATGTAACGCCAGGCGTACCTTCTACTAACTAATGCAACCCATTCACATCAAGTCTAATTAAGAAGTCCCCTAAATAAAATGAGTTGGAAAATGTTCTGTATGTAACAATGAAGTTGCTGACAGTTATTAAAATCGGGTTGAATATACAATTTAGTTTAATGCTCTTATGCGCTTAGAAATGCAGTCCGCTAACAGAAACGAGCTAAGTTTTGTTCTAATGCGGATTATGCAGTTGATCCTCGAGTGGATAAATACAAGGCGTTCGTGTCAACCGGCCGTGTCACCGGCGGCGGGACTTGACGGGACAAAGGGGGGACGTCCGAGATGGTTTCTAATTACGACGAAGACCGTTATGCAAATCGGGGGACGAGGCGAGCTCCATGTCTCTAATAAACATGCGCTCTTGCGGTCATACCGCCAAATTACTTGCCTTCCATTCACCCCGCGAGCAATAAAGCCACTTTTGGTGGAGTACCCACTCTGGACAATTAGTACCCCTTTGATTAAAGAAATACTGTTACAAATGTTTCGTTTTTTTCTTAGTCTGTTACTGAATAAAATGGCGAGGCCATTTAGGCCGGCAGTTTATTAGGAGGCTCTCGTTTAATGTTAGCAGAAGCCAAGCCAACTAAATGTTGGCAGATGCGTTCTGCTAAATTGAACGGCAGTCTTAGAAAATCGCCAGGCCGTGCCGTGACTGCGACCATGTTGAAACTGGGCTAAAAGCACCGCTTAGATTCACTCTGTAATTTCTCACAGTCAACTGTTCGGAGGACACATCAACATTAAACAAATATATTGAAAAAAAAAACTTGTAATGCGATTAAGATTCCGAGTTTCATATTCTTACAATGCTACGAAATATTTTAAGATCAATGTTTTGCTGTCATGCAATTCTTAAATCCACAACGGTTGTAGTTCGACCGGAAAAATATTCATTTTTCACACGTTTCACAATATTTCCGCTCACATTGTAACAATCAGGGTACGTTTTGTTCATATCTTCTCCTGACAAAGGGAGGGTGCGGCTAAGCGTCATGGCGACGGAGGGTTATTCGCACTTGCTCGATATTGATGCATTTCTGTATGTTTGTAAGGATGTCGTTACCGGCGTTGAACTGTTCGAAAATGTATCGCTACTCGCTGATTTATGATACACACTTTAAATTCGAATCAGGTGAAAAGAGGATATATATTCAAGATAGACTTTATATTCCCATAACCTTATGTAATTAAATTTTCAATTATAGATAAAAAAGTCACAAGTGTCCACATATCTGAAAACTGTTTATAAATCGTCTGGACTGCGATAGTTTTAATTAACCGTATCTAGTCCGATACGCCGCTGCCTATAAATCTCTCAGATCCAATGACCTGCGCTCCTTTAATGAATAAAATTTAAATTAATGTATTCAATGTAAGAGATATTCTAATGTTATCTTTGAATTTGAATGTGATCCAGCGTTTGGATGAAATATTTAATTAAGTTTATAGTCCACTTACATCTATACGTTAAAGCTGAAAGGTTCTATCAAGGAGTGAATCATTAATTTATGTCCAAATAAATAAACGTAAAATTTTCATCAGTCGAATCAAGCTATAAAATAATATGGACAAACAGTGAACTGTGGTTCATTATTCATACGGCTCCCAGTGTAAACCAACAAATTTAATATTATGATATTAATTACAAAATGGGAAACATCTATTGACTGGAGCAGTAATTAAACAATCGTTACTAAATAGTTTTATGTTTTCCAATTTAAAATAATATTCAGAGTTTAAATTACAATTACAAATTTGGACGTCAGTTTTACTTTTCGTAGCTTTTTAATTTTGAGGAATCTCGTATTTATTTGTCTGATGTTCCTGTCACACTTTCACAAACGACCTCATATCTTATTTTGATAAGTTGGTCCCGAGGAAAGAATTCTTATGTTGATATTGAAAGTAATTCCTTTATGGAAAATATCGAGGTAAAAGAATTTCTAACAATATCTTTTTTGGCCAACAATTTTTTTATAAAACGATAATAACATGTATAGCTGTAAATAAAATCTCAAAACAAACAAAATCTTCAGGAAACAATACCTTCACTACTACAATACATTAGTATTCCATCAAAACCTATTAAAGTTGTAGAACTTCGTCGCTGTTACAAAGCGATCCGTCGTTTCTTTGAGATTCAACATAACTTTAAAGATACATACTATAGCATGTGCAGAACACAACATTAATAATAAAGTGATTATAGAACTATATCCAGTTATCCATAAACCCTGTACAGAAGGAAAAATATATAATATATTTTATATAAGGTTAGGTTTTAATAATGCTGTCCTTTTGTCAATTAACACGAACATTTGTGGAATATTGTTTTGTTTGTAAAATTTTATATAACTACTATTAGTCATTACTGAATCCGATTTTGAAATGTTTTGATATGATGACTTTCTCATTTTATAACATATTCGATGTAGTAAAATATTTATTTTTCCGTAAAGAAGAACGTAAACAGTGCAGACGAAATAATTTATTTCCGTGATAAATTACTAGCAGTAAGAGAAATAATGTCGTTCGTTCCCTTTGTCCGATTGATTGCAGATAATTGCGCGTCAGAGAGGAGTCGGAAAATTACCTTTCACGACTACCCAATAACCTGTAAGTTCTCTGCATTTATTGTTATTATTACGTTCAAATAGTTGAATGAAACAAAACGATCAATGAATAAACGTCGATTGTAAACCGACTAAAAAGTTATCAAGCTGCTTTTGAAGAAGCGATTCTGTGTAAAGAAATTAAATTGGTTAGTTCTTTTGCTTTTCTTTTCTCCAGGAGACTTCCACGTCTTGATCCACATCTCTCAGCCAGCCACTACAGCCATCATTAGCCTCGATCCTCGCACTTCGATTTATCATCCTGACTGGGGCGCATCTAATGAAATTGCATGTTAATGTACCAGGGATACATGCAGCGAGGATCATCCATTACTTTCTTGGGGGAAAAAAATCGCACAGAAATAAAATAATAAATTACTATCGTGATCACAGTCAAGGAAAACTCTGCTGCGACGAGTATGCATGTGCTGTCTCAAATTCAACCTGTGTGAATACCATAATTTGTGAAGATTTATCAATGAAAAACTTGAAACGCCTCTTAAATTGTGTGACATTCAAGCTGGCTATAAGGGTAGAGTATTATTTTTTTCTTATTAACAATAGGTCTCCGTCCAATATGACAGAATATTACCTTTTGAATACAGTTGGTTGACTCGTTATCATTAGTAATATCATAATTCCGTTCAATAATACATTCGATTAACGTCTTAGAATAACTTACAAAGTTTTAAAGCCTCTTGTCTTGAACTCTCGCCAAAAGTTCATGAAAACTAGTCGTAGGTACATTTAACGTACATTTCAGATCCTCAGAAGCTATTTTCCGTTGGCTTACCATTGGAACTCCGGCGTGTAGAATTATTGGACATGTGCTTTGTTCGTGTGCATACTACTATATTGTATAATATGGTTACTCGAGAACATTTTTACTTGTATTTGAATGACCAAACGGTCCTTATAAATGTCTTTTTCCGATTCCTATATCTGTAATTCTCTTCAAACAGTTAGTTATGCTTTTTTATAAATATCAACTCATCTCTTTTATGTAAGTCACAACTGATATAGTATTTTCTTTTAATTTGTTTACAATGTAGCGGAACTAGAAATAAAAATCTTATAGAAGTAAAGTTTAGAGAAGAATTCAAATAGTATTTCATAATATGGTATAAAGCTTGTCAGTCTTTCCGTAGACAATTTTTCACTGTTTCATCCAGTCTCATCATTCATGTATGCTGTTAGCATTTCCAGAGCCAGTAAAAAGTTTAAATCTTAAAACTGAAGGAGTTCTCCTAAGAATTTTATAACACTTCAAGTTACTGGTATTGCGCTGCATTTTATAGTTTGAAAATGTCCAAAGAAATATTGCGTTGAACCAGTGGCTGTTAGATTGTACTCCTAATGAAAGACTTCTAAATTTATAAAACATGGTTTCCATGCATCTTTAATACGAGATTACGAACAAAATAGAACTCTATTTATTTTAAATTTTTAACTATAATTTAAGCAAAAAATATTATTCGATAAATAACATAATAACACGCAACTGATATTGCTATTAACATTATAATATAATACATTTCATGAATTTAAAATGTAATGTGTTTATAAAAAAATATGTGATATATAATCCGTTAAAATAAGATCATTCAAATGGAAGGATTGGAATGGAAATGTGGATTGTCGTCGTCTTGAAAGCAGATATCATTTTCGGATGATTTATATATAAATTAAAACAAATATTTAATTATAATCACCAACATTCATGACACTAATTGCTTATTTCTAAATTGGTAACTATTATTATATGCCAGTATTGTATGTCTATTACGTTTTATTAATAAATTTTTGATTTATGTATATTCTAAATTATATTTATTATCTTTATGTATGTTATATTAAAATAAACATGGTTAAACAAAATGTAATTGGGCTACAAAACGTGTTTTATAAGAGCTTAAACAAAGCTGCTTTAGATATTAGCTGTAAAAAGACGAGTTACACGTAAAAAAAAGATAAAAAGAAGTCATATAATAAAATAGATCGTACACAAGGAAATCCGAGCCACTATTAAGGTAATACCAGTGAACACTATGCGACCAATTCTTGCGGCAATATCCTTATAATTTCTTTTTGATACCCGAATAAATCCACATCGGGGAAGTTAAATTACGTGTGGTGAGAGCGTATCGCGATTGTATCTAGACGGGAATAAATCCGGAGACTTTGCTGACGCCATATTGGATCCGGCAAGTATTCTCTTAAGTTTCATTAAGCGATAGAGAGATACGTTGAAATGCGACGTCTTACTACGATATAAATCGGAACGGTGCTCGGTAAACTTTGGGAACGCTTGATTTACTGCTGGAATTCGGTTTGCGTAAAACACGAACTTAATCCCATTGTTATTTCAGTTAGACGACTATACGACGGCTACATAAATTTAACTTCATCATATTGTATTTGAATACACGTTAGAAATGAATGGCTTACAATACACAATGTACGTGTACACATAATTTCACCTATAAATGTTTGATTCATATTCGTAACAATTTTCTTCCCCCGTACATATTTATCTTGACAAAGAATCAAATTTCGTTCTTTGAATGTTAAGACAAATAGCTGGCACAAATTCGTTTATTTTACTTACGAGTTCTTGCTACCTGGTAATGTAGTGAACACTTGCCAAAACCTAATACATCTATTATGTAGGTTGGTGTTAGGAATTGGTATCGACTTTGACCCAGTTTCATTCAAACTTTCAATTGTAGTCGTATAAACAATGTTAAGACTGAAAGAATCATATAATCTTTTCCAGAAATGTTTTATTTAAATGGTGTAAGGAGAATTCAGAGAGTCGTGACATTCGTACAAAGATATGCGGCGTCTAATTAAAACTGAAAACGCAAGGGAAACCACATAATATGATATAACGTCATCGTCACATTGTTTGGTCGCGGAACAGAGTAACTTAGTTAGTTCTGGTCTGAAAGTTAGTCGCAGTTAGTTATAGTTCTGCCGCGATGCAGCTTGAGCCGAACTGTTAATTATTAATCCACACAATATTGTTAAGAAAGTCTGTAGTGACGTCGATTTTTCTGTTTCGAGATGTTGTCAAAGTTTTCATTCTCTTTACTTTGCAAAACTTGTACATTAAAACATGTTCTCTAATAAAATTATAACTCATATATGTGTTATACTCTGGTCTTTTAGAATTGCAGTAGAAAGATGTTAAGTATTTATCAGAAGTGGTTTTTTTTTCCATGCAGTTTAAAAGCTTTTCCATATATAACATTGACCTAAAACTTTGGCGAAATTACATCTTCACCTAATCCTAGCGTCGGACCCCTCATTAAAAATCAACCCTCAGTCCCTTAGTGCTATCGCGTGACGATCGGGAGCGGACATCGAGCCGACTATAAACTTGATCCCTAATACCCTTACTACAAAACACTCGCATTCAATACCAACTCGATAAAGCCCAAGTAACCCCGATACTAGAACGTTAATTGAACAAATTAATCAAATATCTTAGATATGGCAATCAAGATTTCTAATCAGTGAGATTTGATCATAAGCCACTACTAAAATTCTACAAATAACATTCGTAAAGCTTCACCTCGAGCTGAACTCACTCTGAATCCTTAAGGACTTACTGTGTGTATGAGAGCAGAGCGTAAGTAACCGAATCCATCAGAATAGATGGAAGGAAAACAAATCGAGCTTCTAAGGTTATTACTTAGAGTAAACTTCGTTGAAATTAGTCAGAATTGTATTTAATGAATTTTAACTTGAAATTGAAGAATAATCGGAGTAAGAGGATCAGGTAAATAGAGATAATTTTCACGACCATTGAATCAAATTACCGAGATAGGGTTCAAGATTACTTAACGAAATTTTGGATCTAGTGATAAAGATAATATAGCGTTAATTTTACTAATTAATTGAAACAAGACGAGTATCACGAATTATTTTAGAATGAGCATGTTTTTGGAGTCAAAATTAATACGATTTCATTGTATTCCGGTAAAATATCGGATGTGACAAAGTATGTAACTTAAATTCTTACCAATTGTCCTGAAACACAAAATATCTTCACTACAACACCTCGTGAAGGGACACAGGAAGTTTTTGTCAGATATGCGCCTTTAATGAGCAAGGTAAAAGATGAGCGACATTTTAAGGTTAAATATTTCAATTGAACTACATACACTGAGTTTTAAAGTGTCCCGGTTTCATTTCCACGGGATCTAATTATTGGTAACAGGATTGTCACTCTCTCCGCGCCGTATACTCTTAAGTTAACAAACAAAGTTTTGTGGTCATCCCAAATGCTACAAGCTTTCAACAGCTTAGGACACGTTCTAAATCAAGAGCATCACAACTTCGTTAAAGTTACCGGTAACTTGGTCGGACGCATCCACCTACATATTATGGATAATGTGTTCATTAGAATCACTGTTTTAACATAAATAAACAACTGTTTACATAAATTTTAAGATTCCTTCAATTTGTTTTGTACAACGCTAACCGTAACATACAATTTGGTTGAAGAAACTTCACGATGCATTAGCGAGCATTTTTAAACCGATTAACCACACGCGGGCCAAGGTTGTTATACATAAATAGAAAGTTTAAGTTTCCTAAAGAAGTCTTTTAATTCCTTTACTTATTGCGAGCAGTCCAAGTTGAACACGGGAGAGCTCGGGAAAGAGTAAAGAATTAAGTTTATTTAAACGAAATATTTTGAAAGAAATAGTTTAGAAATGTAACGGGAACAACTTACAAAGAGGTGAAGAGAATTTCAGAGAGCAAAGATGTTTAATATTTAGTAATTGTATTATAAGGGTAATGGACTCTTGATGTAATAAAATTGATATTAGAGTTATGGCGTAACCCTTGCCCTACATCAGCTCCACAAGGTGTGGGGTCAATAATGGAAGGTCAAATATTTGAGCCGGCCTGCGGGCACGGCGTGTTTGCTCTCCACCAAGATTTGCACGTTATAGCTATAAGCTACGTAGCCTGCGACATCTTTCGCCACCCTTTGTTATGTCGGAATTGGATCGTAAAAATATATCATTACAATGAATCATAGGAAGTCAGCTATTTCGACTTTAATGCTGTTTCTTTTCCTTAAACGTATTTATAATAAATCAGATAAAGCACAATGATTATGAGGTAATGAGTTGAACAAATTATATATCTTAGTAGTAAATAAATGTTTTAACCAAAATGTCGTGAAACTTAGAATTTCACGAAATGTTAGGTATCATACTTCAATACTTGCATATATTATATATAAGTCTGCATATGATTCATTAAAAATATAAAAAGCTTCTGTATTTTGGAACAAATTTATGTACAGGAAGCCGGTAAAAGTTTAGCCAACAGTAAAGTCCGTTTGGAGTGTCGCCGACAGCTAGATAGCTCTAGAGTGTCGGGGCCATGCAGGTGTCAAGTGAAATATTTCCCTGAATAAAAACATTCAGGATAAGTGCGAGTGTCGCCGGAGTGCGGCTGATGTATTCCATCAGTTACTGGATTCTGAGGACGTCACCATTCATTTTATTACCATCCAACTCCCCCTTTGTGGTCTTGCATTATTATTAGATTCAAGTCAAGTCAAACTGACATCACTGAGATGAAAATGCTCTAAATAAAGCATTTTACTTGATAGATAAATATATTGCTAGAGACTGTAATAAGTAAACTATGATTATAAATTAGTTGACACGAGTGAATTGGAGCGATACTGTCATCTGGCACAATTACGATCAATTAACATTGTCGATGATCGTGTGTCGGTCGCTATAGAATTATTGTTTCTTAAAATATATACTAACTAAAACATATTGATAAAAATAATATGAACAATCTCGGATTTTTCAATAAAGATATTATTTAACCAATTTAAAATACCACTTTTTGCTAACAAAGGAATTTTAAGGCCTTAATTAATTAATTAATTGTTCCCTTGATATTTCTGTTTAAGCTGATGATATAAATCAATTTGTAACGTAAATAATGTTGATCTAATTGAGGGTTGGGGGTTGAAGGTTGACGGTACGGATTAGAAGTAAATGAAGCAAAAATATTCACATAATACAAATTTTGAGGAACATATAAGGTTTTATGTCCTACACAATTAAAACAAAGATATGACACATAATATAGCAAACAGATATTCCATGGATAGTAGATACCTACTTATGTAATTTGTGAGTTATTTTGTTGACATTATTAAATCTATGTTTTAATTTATTTCATCAAGATCCTACGTCTACGGAGCGTAACACAAATATTTCCTTGAAAAGATCAACGGAACGTTAAAGAAAGCAGCAGTTACAATTCTTCCGGTCGACGATTCGCCGTGCATTCTGAATGCCTCAGGAAATAAAGCCTTTTCATATTTTTTACTACATTACTTAAACACTTGTTGAAAAAACTGTACTAAGACCGTTTCATATCTGAAAATATTGTTAAATAATATTTTTTTTAATAATGTTCAAGTATAATTTCAATAATTAAAAACCTTTACAGAAACAGAACATTTTATTAGTTCCGACTAAAAAGAGGCAATGAAACCATTTAAAGGCACAAAGAGCGTAATAGGACATTGTTTAATCCCGGGGGTAAAATGATTGAGGCAGTCGCGTGGACGACGGCCCCAGCGAACAGGAATCGCAAGGATCAACTTGGTAACAATACTCAACTACCATTCGTAATCTCACTCAAAATCCTCTCGGAACTGGTTTTTAATCTCAACGAACGAGTCCTAACAGGTTTATTGTAAACGCTCCAGAAAATAGGAGTCGTTTTTTCCGGTCCCGCTAATAATGGGTTTTGTTTCAATTAGAGCGAGGTCCGTTGGTCATTGTTAACGAAAAAACGTTTTAAAAAGGAATTGAATCGCACTTCCCGTTTGAAGAAACTTTTGCATAAAATCTTCATTAGTGGAAATGTTTTCATTATATTTTCTGTCTCGAGAGAGAATATAAAACAAACTTCTTGGATGCGTTTTCCAAACACATTAAATTGTGATGAAATGAAAATGACCGATTTAGGAATCGGAAACATTTGTTGATATGAACCAGCTGAGTTCGATATTCGTATATAAACATATCGGTATATAGGTATAGGTTTTATCATTAAAGCCGGCATTTAAATATTCCGTTTGTTCTCATTGCAATCTCCCAGACTTAAGGCCCAAAAACAGGGTGGTACAGCCTGTTGCCGCCCTCATTTGCATGCCCATTGATTATTCAATCAGCACCGCCAACTGTGCAAGTGGACATAGTGGAATTGATTCCTATGCTAATGTAAATTATAATACGTCTTCATCTTCCCCCTGCGTTTGGGTGAGACCAAACTTTTTTCTAAACCCCAGATATAATTATAACATTCCAACCAGAACATCTTCAAACTGTATTTTGTGGATTTCAATTACAATTAATTTTCGTAACACTATCCTTCATTCTTTATAAGAAGCTAGACGACTGGAGCTACGTCCCATTGTTAGATTCCATCCAGTAAATTCAAGTTTGTTCGTTTCTTCCTAAGTGCAGGTGTCTTCGGCTATTAATTTATATCCGAAAGGACGGCGTCTCTTCAGATTATCTTAATGAGAACCGAATGCCCAAGCGGATCCTTTTAACGAATTAGCTTTAAGCAGTTATTACCATTGCAAGAATCTCATCTCAGGAAATGGAAGGTGCGTTTTAAGGAAAATTTATTAAAATATTTTTGTTTATACTTGTCTGGATTTATTTACTATTATGTTCATTAAAAAAAAACAGAAACATAATATTATGATTCATTCGTTATTATTATATTACTTTTTATAAAAATACCACATTTTTCTGTTAAATGTTTACGTGTAATTCTCTATAGGAATATAAGAACTGATAGCGAAATCAACTGACGCAACAAAGAGAGGCATCGAAGGATTTGATGTCTGAAATAAAATTTGCCAATTAATCACATCTAAATGAAACTAACATTTTCGGATTACTACGCGTTATTTTATTACTTTTAAAACATAGTCCCGATGTTTCGGTTACTCTGCAGCAACCGTAACCTCGGGCAGACGAGATGAGACATTCTCCTGTCAAAATAAAACGTAGTAATCCGATAACATTAGTTTCATTTAAATGAATACTCGCGAAGGTTTAAGATCTCAATTGATCACATCACTAAATAAACTAATGTCATAAAGATGGTTGATTACGTTTAAATTTTATTTTATTAATCATACTTTAAAATGAGTTTGTGCGCGGATATTCGGTTAACTAAAATATCTATCTGCTTTATCAAGTGAATGTCGAAACGTGAAGCACAAAATTCTATTTTATTCCGAGTCATTACAGTTTGATTTGGTAAATCCGAAGTTTGGCGCGCGACTTGGAAATCCAGGGATTTATTTGAAATAGGATGGTTCGAGTGTACTGTGTAACGCTATACCTACCTCTTAAGATATATGTTCTCATGTGTTTGTTGTATATTCCTGAGTTTACAACATATGTAAAGATTTTTCTTTTAACATCGTCTTAGTTTTCGCCGTCTAGACGGATTTGCTTATTAACATAATGTTGAAAAGTTTTAGTTTCGCCGAGACCAAATGCAATTTACCTCTCTATTCATTAAGGTGTGAAACGTAGATACATCCACTTAATATTCTTTAGAAATACTAGACGATAGAATTATTTATTGCGGAGGTTCTGGTTGAAGGAATGTCTAGAGTTAAATTAAATTTCCATATCATCGTGATTGATACTTTTGAGGAAAAAGATCAAGAGTGAAACAATAATGATTTGGATTCTAATTTCAATTTCAAATGTCGAATGGTCGGCTCGCACTCAAACACAAACAGTATCTGGATCACTTTGATAGCCGAGGAGCCGAGGAGCCCCGCCCAATCAAGGCGCAATATCACTGAACGTGTTTTTCAATCACCTCTCCGGTACACTTGCGAAGGAATGGCCACTTCATGAAAAATTTATAGAGCGGGGATCTCGCCGTTTCCACGGAGGCATATAACACAGCGAATGACATTAGTTTATGGCCTAGAACCAGTACACTAAAACGCTTCCCGAGTTTTGTGGAGGGTTCAGATAATGTTTTTTTATCATAAATCGACTGTTACTCGTATGATCGCTGGATAGTGTTGATTTTTACGAGAGGTTTATTAAAGCTTTTATTAATATTTAAATAACATTCTAAGAATATTTTTAATAGATATGGATTGTGAGATTTATACTTTTTTTTATCTTTCATATATTTTTATACGTATAAAATTTTATTAAAATGTACAAAAATAATATATTTTCATCTTATTTATAAAAAATTAAGCTTGAGTATATGACCCAATTAGGAAAAATATCGAAGTTTATTTTGGGATTTTTAGAAAACATTTTTAGAATAAATGAAATTGAGAGCGAAGCACTCGGTGCAATATATTAAAAAAAAACAACACAAACATACAACAGTCTTTAGCGAGACGCAAACTCGCGGAGAACTTTAATCATACATCAGACTTTATGGCCAAAAGTGAGGAGAAAATGAAAAATAGAATTCCCCTTTTCGAAAATAATGGACTGGCCACGGAGTCTCTCGCACAGTCGTTAGCGAAACTCGAAACTTGGATCGAACGTTCGGTATTACGAAATGATTAATGTGCTAACTGTTTATGAAAGCGGAGTTCCGCTCTTACTTAGCAGAGGTTTAAGGCGTTCGACTCGTTTTATTCAGCACCAGTCAAAAACTATCTCATTTAATGTAACTTTAACATCTCAGTCCACAAACGAGACACTAATATCATTTGTAACATAGATGTGGACGTAAACTATTAACAAATATATTCACACAGCGTTGAATTAAATAAAGTCAATCCAAACGATAGAATGTTTGTGAAGGAGTCGAAGCCATTTGTATAGTACAATGACGGTGTTGTCTTCACAAATATTGAAATAGTATGATTGGGGACCGAGTGAGTTGTTTGTATTGACTACTTTAATGAAATCGACGTGGTGTATTTGTGTTCACAAGTATAAACCATTAAGCAATACAATCAATATAAATTAACATTCAGCGTTTTTGCCACGGTTGATTCGGTGCTTCGTTAAAAAAATATGATATCGATGTTAAATTTCAGGTCGGTTGGATTGAAACATAAAACATTTTAGCATTGATTTATATGTAAACGTTAATAATGGTTTTGTGAAGTCTCTTCGGTCTAGATTTGAAAATAATTGCGAAACAACTCGAATGCCGTTTCAATGATCAATGTACAGGCAGGTGGTGTGTCGGTGACAGGTCATAGTCTATTCAATGGTAGAAATATTGAGTATAACATGACCAGCGTTGATGGTATTCAAAACAGCGGATAGCCGAAATAAGCATTAATAAATGCAGGTCTCGATAATTTGGATGAAATGTTACAACAGTTTAATGGTACAATAGCAATTAAAACCGAAATACGTTTAGCATTCGTTGAATAAAGCTCGCCCGGTTCTGTTCGCTTAATTCAAATAATTGATGCACTAAATTGGTTATGTTTAGATAGGAATGTATAAGATTACACATACACTAATGTTTAGTGGAATTATTATTGAAAACTCTAAATTTTATAATGAGTTATAATTTATTATCAATTTACCATGGCCAAGCGATTGACATCACGTCTAGAATTATATTATTTTTATTTGACTATAATAAAAAGATTATTTCTTGTGTCCTGTCATAAGAGTGTGACTCACTCCTTAGTGATTAAGGCGGAGTTTTTGATGTGAGTTTAAAGTCAAAGTTCGGAAACACTTGCTCCAGTCTTTCACATTTCATAGTCAATTTTTTAATATTTATATACTCTATGTCGCAATTAGGAGTTGCGCACCTAACACTCGTTGAAAACGCTCTTGTACGTTTTAACATAGAAAAACACTGAAAGCACTAAAAAAAATATAAATTAAAAGCTCATTGGGAGTAAACACCGCACTCTATTTACGATTCAGACCGTAAATAAAAAGCCGAGGCGAAGCAATATCGAGCTCTGTCAAAGCTCAAGCGCGAAAGTAGAAAAAAGAAAGAAATCGGTACCGATAGTGGCCATTAAAATATCGTTGAAATTCAAAAGGTGGAGACGTCCCGGAACTTGACAGTCAAGATTCCGTGGAACTCCGAATGGACTATACTTGTATAGTAAGGTTGAAAAGCGATATTTTAAAAGATCAGTCGTCAATGGGGCATTTATTGCATATAAAAATATATTATATCTTTATATAATAATTATGGGCCTTTTCGTGTAGCGCTGCATGTTTTATACGAGTGATTGGCAGATAGAGGTCTTGAATTCATTGATACCACTATAAATGGACATGTAGTCATACAATAATAGAAAGCAAAGCAATATATTTAAAGCACAATCACTTTTTGTATTATGATGTGCTCTCTGTTCTCATTTATTTTAATCACTGAGTGAAAAAATACGCCTGACCTAGAATCACTTTATGAGGTTGAAGTAAGTACGAAGGAAAAAGCAAATTGTTTCAACATTTGAAATTATTATTGTAAGCAAGTATTATTTTATTTTATAATATAAGCCGGTTTAAATTTCGCTTTATTAAAAAACTCAAGCATACTTCAAGTTTAAGGCTTTGTTTATGTTTGCTCTTAAGTAAACAAGTCAACGATACAATATTTTTATACGTATGTCACTCTCATGAGAACAACGAAGTTGCATTTTTGTTTAAAGTTAGTTTAACTAAACTAAACTCACAACTGTATACAATCCAAAGCAACGAAACGGTAGTCTTCTAGAAAAACTTACGTATTCTTTTCTATTCTAGACAATTCGGAGAGAGTAAAATACTTTTTTGTTCTGTCCGTTGCAATATATATTTTAAAGTATTGTTGCTAAGTAAGGAAAATAACGTTACCGAAATCATTTATTTATTTCCTAATGATAGTGCAACTAAAATAGAATATTCTAGATACAGCAAGTGCTACTCTGGTCTAATTGCAAACCACACTTGTATGGTTCTTGTATTAAGTATATGGTTTGGTTAAAGTAATTTCTTTCTAACGTACATAGCAGTGCTAAATTGTTTTGTTTATACCTACAATTATGTTTTTAACGTTATGGCAATATTGGATTAGTGATTCCAATAAAATTTAAATTTAAAAATAAAGAGTAAAAAATTCATCGACATTAGAAACCAAACTTAAAACCATCGGATTCTCGCGTTCCGGTTTTTTTAACCATTCAGCTATAGTCTTATTTAAATTTCTATTAGTTCGTATTTTGTTTGTATAAAACTTTATTATTATTTAAAATTATTCAACATTTTTTTTCACACTGAATGTATGCAAGTCTTTATTCATGAATTTAAATTGATATAGAAAATATTGAATGAAAAATTCACCTACACGAACAGGATTCGAACCCGTAATATGCGGATATGGCAATCTAGGTGCTTCAGTAGCTGAAAGTTCTTTAAAGTTTAAAATGTATTAATTAACAACAAAGCATTTTAAATTCACTCTATACTTTATTATAAATGAATCATAGATGTAAAGGATGATAAGGTTTCGGTAAACAACGTTGTAAATTATTTCAATGTAATTAAAACAAAATAAATATGAAACAATTTGGAATACAAATGAAACTATTAAAGCATAATATGTAGGAGGGGTGTTCTAACTACGTAATCACATATTCGAAGGGCTACCATTGTGATACGGAAACCTTTCGTGGTGATAATCGAATAATAAATACACTCCGACACACGCACGCGCTGCTCTATAATAACTGTCGAACGAACGTTCCTGAGGAGATTTAAAGCCCTAATTGGAATGGAATGTGTATTTTTTATACCGGCAGCAACATGTTTTACTAATATAACCTGGAGTGCTTGACTGTCATTCCATCTGATGGTAGGTAGAAATGAAGACGATGGTGGCAAACGCACGGTCCCAGTACAGCCTATTATCTCGCGCTTTGAATATACCCAAATTGTTTGTCACGTAACTTTAATAACGTGAACGTTAAGCCTCACCTTAATTCATAAATTTTGTTTGTAGTGAGGCTTCCAGCGAAAATGTTCCACAGCAAAATATTCAATATTTGCCATGAATAAACTGTTTGTACACCCGATACAAAAAGGATTCAAATGTATTGACAGTGGCGTTCCCTTACAAGTTGCGTTTTAGTGGAAGTTGAAAGCAAACATGACTTCAATGGTGGCCGTTTTAAAAATATTTTATATGCTTAGGACGAAACGTTTGAAACACTCAAGTGTAATTTACGTAAGAAACTTGAACATTCTGCCTGAGATATATTTGCGTTTTATGTTTCCATCATAAAGGTATAATGTCTTCCACAAGATATAAAAGAAACATTTAGTACCGTGTCGGTGAATGAATAATATCCTTTAGCTGTACGTCTGTTTAGGACACATAAACCTATATTAAAACATCCTCTCAAATATTTACGAGTTCTCACAAAAGTAAGAGTCGATCACTTTAGGTAATCGTCGAATAGGCATATAAAAACATCAAATGTCAGGATGAAATACGCGACCAATCAAGTTAAGTGACAGGACGAATAGAAAAAAAATCCAGTTAACCGACATCCAAAACCAGCCGGGTTGCTAGTCTGTTTTAATTCGCATCACTTAGCGTAGAGGCTTTCATATAAAACAAAATGTACCTCAGTACAATAAGACACCGCAAATTATTAAGGTCCCAAATAAATACTTATTTAACATCTGTCTATCAACAAAAACCAATTGAATATTAAGTGGACAATTATTTATCTCTGATTCAATCGAACCACAATAAAGGCATTTGACAGGACGTGTGAAATGTAGAGAGCACAATAGGTACACGTGGATCTCAATGTTGGGGGCCCGTGGGTACGGGACTGTAATATATGCTATTATCACATAATGTCCACGTGGCCAGATAAATAGAAGTTTCCGTTTGATTAGCACACGACCACTGTTGTGTAACTTACGGATATGAATAGCTATAATCCGCGGATCTTACGTAGTGTTATATGTGCCACTGAATAAAACATGACCTAATATATCAAATAATATTATTTAACAATACATCTTGTATAGCGTTACGTGTAAAATATATATTGTTTTATAATCTCTTGTTCCCAACGGTGACACAAATTCTTTTAGCCGAAGACATTTCATCTTAAAACAAGCGAAGATTACGCCGGAACTTGTGTAAATCGTTAAAAACGAACCGGAGTTGCCTTAACTAAAGTTTAAGCCATTGTTTAGGAGGGATGATGCCGCGCTTATCAGCTGCCGCAGGTTTTTTATCCGTCTTAGTTTCAATTAAGCGTCAGTTAATTCCAACTAGCTGTGTAATGGTAAACTGAAATAGTAAATGTTTGCTAAGGTCGGGTACTAATTAAATTAAAGTTTTATTAGTTTTGATTTCGAACTAATATAATAATGTTGTTCGATATAAAGACGTTAAGGTAGCGATTCGAGTTAGATTAATTTGATATTACTAAGATATTATTAGTCACTTTTCGCAATCGATTCTTAATATATATGAATAACTCTTAACATGTTGTTAATTTGTTTTGCGAATTAATTTATTAATAAACAATGTCCAATAATTTTCTCCATACAATGACACGGAAGCATTCATCCCGGGCAGGGATGCTGAGAAGATTCCACGCGGGTTGCGTTTTAATATATTGTAATTCATCTGTTACTCGGGATGAATGGAGCTAATACCTGACTCATAATTTTTCTTTTGTTGCTCCGTCCGCGTCCTCGACTATAGAGAAAGGATAATGAATTACAAAAAGATATTCTAGTTTAAAAATGAGGCGCAGACCTTCGATCCACATAAATAGTTCATATCATTTAAAATGTAACTTTAAAGTGCGAATTTAATTACATCATTCGTTTTTAGTTTCTTTTTTTAATCTTAGAAAATGTGTATTTTTTTTTAATAAATTTCAAAGAGATTGTATATTATGTGTCATAAAATTAACCACTTACTATAAAGACTATTGAAATGAAAGCAACTTCTTATGACACGGGCATTACAATTAAACGAATATCGAACTGATTGCAATTACGATAAAAATGGCAAGTGTTGTCCCTAATACAATCAGCATTACAGGAGAAGCAGCTGCGGAACCCTAAATTACGAGTAGCTAAGATGTAACGAAGGGGGCCCTAGTCACAACAAATGGTTGGTATTAATTTGATTGGTAAGAACTTTATATCTATCGTTCTGGTGAATGCGATTCCAAAATACAATATTTATTCGTAATTTTTATTGTAAAAAAAAAAACGTAGCATTTCTAGCGTTGTTAGAAAATTGCGAACGCAACTGTTTTTTTCTGAACAAAGCTGTTCCCATCAATGATTAAAAACTGTAGGAGAATATAAGCGAAACAGAAATCTATCTGCAATTAATTATTGAATTTCCTCCTTTACATCGGCTACGGATAAAAACTATCCGAATTGACAGTTTAATCTTGCGAATTGGGAGTGCGGCTGGACTGGGGGGCCTTGCAGTTCAGAGGGGTAACAAAAGAGAGAAAAAAAGAAATCTTTCTCAGTTCATTGGAACAGAAACTTGTCCTAGACCGTGATGAATAGGGTTGTGGTCAATGCTTCCCATAGCAATTGGAATTCGGCCAGACTCATGTTTCTATTTATTTTATTATCTTACACAGCTCTGGAACCGACTAATATGACAAGCAAATTATATTTTTAATTAATGTTTGGAAACAAAGCGACAGTCTAATAAAAATTAATAAAGACGAACGCTCCACTCTTTGTTAGATATAATGAGAATAATTAAGTGATAGAAATAAAATATTGCAGAACGAAAGTGTACATAGATTGCTTCATTGTTTTAAAATATAAAACAACCAGTGGGGATATGTAACGCTGGTGATTTGAACGCGACCCAGATGTCGAACTTTCTTTTCGTGCAATGTAATTCGTTTTATGATTAGCTTTGTACAGATAACAATCTGACGATGGACCCCGCGCATCGCGAAAGTTCACCTACATATCTTTCCATTGTTAGTGTATTGTATAAAACAAATCGATAGCGGAGTTAATCGAGAATTTCAACTATTGTTTTTGTGATTAAACAGCTTATCTACAACTAGATCTTAATTGTACACCGAATTCGCATTATTTGCTTTGTGCTTATAACGGCAAAACGGTTCAGCGTAGATTTAATGTACCTACACCCGCGCTCCTTTCATAGCATTTCACCTACAACTGTGTATAATGTGCATATAATTGATATTTTTCTGTTTGGTGAACTATGTTTATAGTAATAACGTTACGGTGTTGAAATGAGGGTCTTTCGACAGCTGAATGGGTTTGATTATGGTATGAAGTCAATCATTCGAATGAAATCCAACTGGCACCTTGTGTTCACATCTGTTCAACGTCTGTAAATCTTCCAGTCGTTGACCTCAAATGAAACAATTTATTTTTGTTACACGAGAGTTTAGTTATGATTGATATACATTGTACAGAACAATTCTATTATTGGTTTAGCATTATGCTCCTAGCCGTGTAACATAAAAATTGCGAAAAACTTGTTATGCCACCAGCAATATCGCCGTCCTGACACGCATAACATAGTTTGCCTCAATAAAACATTCAAAAGGATCCACCGATGTGTTTGATGAAAAAAAAAACCTTTCACGTAAATCGAACCGTGGCGTTCTACTTTAATTTCCCTCCATTTTTTTAATGTGTTTCCAGTCATTCAGCCAACTCAATTCTTCATTCAATTAACTACAAACGAGGTTCGATACACCGCACACCGGTGTGTGTTTATAAAGTAATGTTTACTCGTAGGGATGAACGTTTGTATCGTTTATGCACGTGTTGATATTACAATAACAATGCGATCAAAGACCTTGTCTGATGCGCTGTCCAAACTTTGATTAAATTACAATTCGCTGGCTAGCGTTTGATTACATGCGGTTGGCGTCTGATTAGTTAGGATCCAACTATGCTGTTCCTTAACTATCTTCTAAAAACTTTGAAATCTTGTTTAATTTATAAGAAATACGTAAAGTGTAGTATACGTATATAACAAATCGTATAAAGAAAGTTCTATAGAAAACGTTAAAACTAGCTTCAAATAAGAGAGGGTGAGATTTAAGTTGTACTTAAGGAAACTTCACTCGACCGTCTTAGGTTTCTCGCAGAGTTTCAACTAAATAAATAAGGGAGTACGATCAAATATGGGCTGAGTGATGTTGCCAAGTATAAAATGTTGCTGAAAAATGAAAATGTTTTTCTTATTCCTATTAAACAAGACTATTTCTCGATATTTCGTGGTAGGATTAAATAGTTCAATACTTTTGAGACGTGATCTTTTTACTTTAGTAAGTGATTGATTTACACGTATATAATGTTAATACGTCTTTCGTATTTGACTCAATGAGACCATTAAAACCCTTTAATAATACGATAGTAGCGTGTAATCACGCAATGTGTCAGGTAAAGGACTTTGGGGGTAGATTGTACGAGGGGATGTTAAAAAGGTAAAGAACGCATGACCCTTGCATTCAGCTCCCCCGAGTATACGCAGTTTGCACAAAACATATTTAATATGTAGGAACATGTTTACATTTATTATGTAGAAAGAAATATTTTCCGTTATAATAATACGCGTAGGATATATCAGTTGTAAGGTATGTCCCACATACACACCAGTGTATCGAAACCAAAATTAACTAAATAATATATTTTTTAATTTGCTTAATATTATTTTTAGATTTTTAGAGATGGCAAAATAAAACTGAATAATAACTTAAAACAATACAATTTATGAGTTCATAACGTTTATATAAAATGGATTATTAATAGTTTAGTGTCGAGACTATATTTTAGACAATACAAATAATTAACAAGATTACTACCGAATTTAAAATTTACGAAATACATACACACACTTCTATTTTATTGCACCCACGGTCAAAATTATCGGGTACTATTACCAGGAGCACATGAGGGCCGAGAAGTTGCAACTTAGGGAGCGCTATTTCGGCAGATGCATGCTCCCTAGAGGCCGACCACAGGGAGAAGTACGAACAGACGCGGCCAATATACAACATTGCAATTGGATACAAAGTATTAAGAAATAAAAATTCCTTTTGCTATGTTCAGACGTGGAAGTAATATTTCTGCGTGTATGTATATTATGACGAAATTAATGAAGCTCGCAGTGATGTCTTAATAAAAACAAACGAAAATGTATCGCGAAATAAGTATTCTTGATGCAACATTAAAAAAAAAGCATACCCATGAGCATGTTCAGGATGTGGTTCTCTTATAAGCTAATGTTTGTACAATTAGTTTTCGATGAAATATCATTAATATTAATATTGAGGTATTTTATTAAAATTAATTATTTAAATCACGCAATGGATGGTAATGTTAAATTCATGGAACTCCAGATATGGAAATCTGAAAATAAACAAATTTAATATCGTGGTTACTTTTAAAATGAATTTATATTATATTTTTTCATTCTTATGAGGTCCATTCTAATAGAGTTATATGGCAATGCTGAGATTCCTAAGCTTCATTTAAACATCGATCGAGTTGACGTTACTTACGACTATTGCGGCAAGGGGACGACTTATACCAGCGGAGGGCTCCGGTCCCTAACGAAAGGATGAGGACGTTTTTATGGACAATTTGATAACGTCTAGCTATAGTTCGACGGCACCTAAAATGCAAGTGATTTTGGGAAAGAGATTCTACCACAGTACTCACTTTTGTGGCAAAGTGTTCTTATACTAATACTGAAAGACAAAACGCTATCTATTGATCGTAAAGTTGAAACAAAAGTTGTACTTAAAATTATATTTCCCTTCAAAAACTTAAATTAATCATACACACTGACTCTTTTACAGGAATTGAAATTACTATTTTTCGCTTTAAAAGCTGCAAGGCTTCATTTGTTCTCCAAAAGTTAACAATGCGAGTATCTGAGGGAAGTAAACAGTCGGATGTTACATAGAGGGGGGCGGTGAGGGGGGGACTGTTTGTGAATTTAAGTGTTCTTTGGACAATATTAGTGAGACAATACAACTGTAGGATTGTGTCGCGTGAGTACCATCATGTGCTCATTTGCAATGTTTTGTATGCTTACATTAAAACTGCTGTTTGTAAATTTCAAATACACTTTTATATACCCTAGTAATTGTTACAAATAAACTTATCTCGACAGAAAAACTTATGTTATTTCATCAACAAAACTTGAACTAATAAATTTAATCTGCACAAGTAAATCTAGCGTTCTAGCAATGTACAATCTAGAAAATTTCGTTTGGTACAAATAATGGTCTATAGAAGCCTTAGGGTCAAGCCTTAATGACAGACAGTATAAGTCCTCGTTGGATATAGCAATCAAATGATTACGGTTTATTCATCTAAATCATGGAAGATAAGACCATCTTCAAGTTCTTAGGAAAAACATAATGTTCTAAAACGATGTCGCAACAAATTACCGCCATTTCTATTTTCCTTATTTTCCACCTAGAAACAAGTCTGATAATCCTTAGACTGATAATAGTCAAATATTTTTGTGGTTTAAGGGTTGTCACAAAGCGTTTAATAAAACTAACAAACAATAAATTACTGGGAAAGATTACATAGATGATGGCACGGCTGTATCAGTTCATATTTGTTAACTCCAAGCCGGTCCATTCATCAACCTGATAAGGAATGATTAAAAACCTGTGCTGCGTCAAAATGACCCCAATGTCTACGTTTGGTACAGTAGGGTAGGAACCTTTATAAAAGTTTAATTATTATGTAATAAACAATTTGAAAGAAAATCTATACTTTTTTATAGTTTTGTTAATTCTAAAGGAATCCCTACTCCAGTCTGCATACGATTGTTACGAATAAGGAAAGGAGATTTATTACAATTTGCTTGACGGAGATAAAATCTAAAGTAGGGCTGTAGCTGCTTTAGATGGTTTCTCGAAAGCAATGGAATTTGCGATGGTATGTAAACAGAGTGAGGGGAAATCCGGGTGGAAGAGCGCCGAAACAAATTCCGCGTTAAGAACAATTTTCAGTTGTCTCACTGCTTCATCGTTTTATGTTAGTCAGATTAGTTATTCATACAATTTCTTGTGAGTTTAATAACTTATTGTCCTATTTAAAACTCATAAAGTCGTTTTGTTTTACAAATTATTAAAGAAAGCGGATACTTTTTAGGAATAAAGAATACTAAAGCCCAATACCAGTCCGTTTACAATCCGTTATGTAAAACATTATAATAAATTCAGACAAGAGGCTACATAAAACCGTGAACTTAGATAACCGTCAAGGTCCAAAACTCGCATTTCGAAGCCAGGAAGGAAAACCCCAAAGTTTGTTTGGAAAAAACCGGAAAAACTCGAAAATTAAAGCCCGACGTTCGGTTTCCGCCGGCCGAGGGTCCGGCGTAAATATTATTCTCAGCTTCCTCTCATTCCTTTGTTTTAGAGTTTATTATTCGCAGCTTACCTTTGAGGTGCGTCACTTAAGATTTCCCGCTAAAAATAAAAGAAATTACCTAGCGAAAGCGCCGCAGCTATTCGACTGGAACTGAAAATTCAAACAATAACGAGACTAAAACAAGATTCTAAAACTTCAGCCGTTCGATATAAGAGAACAAAAGAGGCTCTTTTAATTTACGTATTCTACTTTAGTCTGTTTCGAAATGGCAAGGCCTTTTGTAATTGACAAATTTTAGGGAATGCCGAAAGTTTCCCCGTTCCAGCGGAATGAAATCCCGTCGAATAATTAGCTGGTTCGATTTCGAATGGCTGGCGTCTCGATGGATGTCCCGAGCATCGTAAAGACAGCGTTTTATTTGTCGGAAAGCGATGATACCCCATGGAGAGAATTCCCTTCAGTTTGTGTGTATTACAGGAATTTCGTGATTAGTTTTGAGTGATCGTTGGGGTGGACCGTGAGTAGGTGACAACATTGACCATTGTTGATTTCTTCTTACTTTTTACATGAACTTTATATGCAACCGATTTTATAGTGCCATAATATATATTTATTTTGTTGTTACTAACTTACCATTGAATTATGAAGGCTGTAGAGGCTGCAGTCCTTGATGTAGACATCAGTTTTCTGTAACAATAAATAAAAGTTTATCAATTTTTCCAGTATGTATTTTATATTGAAAAATGTTTTACTCCAAATACATATATGGTAGGTATATTCATGGTAGGTAACAATTGTCCAAATTGTACAAGGTTTGTCAATACAAGGATCGTTTCGTCTGTGCAATCTCTTGGAATAGTAACACCTGAGCATTGTAAATGATATGAAATTAGATGTTAACATTTACTTCGAAAATAGACAACAAGACCAAAGAAATAGTCGTTTATCTTAACTGATTACATTTTATTTTGAAAGAGAATATATTTTTTCGTAGTATATTAAATTAGGTTATTATACATTAAATTAATATAGCTCGAGTCCAAGTGAGTTCTTAGAATTAACTTAAACATATAACCAAGCCGTTGTTTTTAAAGTTAGTTTAGTAACTTGAAAGGAGTTTATGTTTCTTGTCTATTTCTTTACAGGTTTTATTTTTCCCCTAATTCAATTGGATGCGGGTTACGAGACAACAATAGATTCCCCAGGGATTGTACTGAACTATATTGTTTGGGATCGCGAACAGTAATTTTAGCTACAAAAGCTATGCCATTGTCCTACAGCTGGGTAGATGTACCTTATTATGTACGGTATATATTTTTTTAATCTTAGAAGCACTGAAAAAATAATGAACCTCCGTGCAATGTCCTAATTAGATACTTAATTTAATTTGCTTCATTTATTTTATCTCCTCTAGTTTTCCCTTGTGTATATTTTTTGATATATAATAAAAATATTAGTTAAGATGTCATCGTAAAATACAAGCGGTACAACGTTTTTGAAAACCTAGAACCTTTTATATAAATACCTAATGTAACGTAAAATTTCAAATGAAATTGTTGCATATATCAATACAATGATTGTCATCAATCACAATTGATTCCTATAAAGAAAATGAAATTATAAGTAACTTACAGAAATCATCCATTTGGTTGAAGACATTAAAAATTATAAAGCAATTTGATAATTCACCCATCCGTTTTTAACGACACCTTTTATGACGATTCATTCACAAAAACATAAATTCCGGTTATGAGTCGCGTTATAAATATATAAAGGAACGGGTCGGGCCACGGGACGGCCATAATTTACGGCAGAGCTGCCCCGCTCGGACGTGTCCACACCTTTTTGTACCATTTCCTTTTGGACAGACATGGCTGCGGTTTCAGGCTTTTAATACTACATGAGCGTGGTTGGTCTTATTATTTTAATATTCTCAAAAACCGTGTTCTCTTTACCCTAAACCAATATATTTATTCGGTTAAGTCTTTGAATGCTTTAAAAATTATTTTTAGTGCTTATGACACAAGCATCTCATTTATATAGATATTAAATAATTATTTAATGAAAAGTAAAATTTATAAAGCTGTCAAGCCCTAATGAATGCAGAGAGACGCATCCCGTCGTATTCAGTTTGCAGTTCCAAGTTTCTATCAGCTCACATAGCGTTTGCATTACAAAGTAAGCTGGACAGCTTAAGTGAGGTGTAGTTTTCACTGCGATGCATTTAAAGCGAGGTCTTCAAGATTTCAAGTCTAATTAGCCAACTAACATTAAAATGTTTAAATTACCAACACAATTACGAGATAATATCAGACGGTTTTGTAAATTATTTACCCTAAAAAGGACCATAAGTACATATACGAATCGATTTATTTATATATAAAGACCCAAAATAATGGCAATATTAATGGTACCCGTCAACCGGCAAAGTGTACTGAAGAAAGACGACGAGGATTACAAAAGAAATAATACAATAAAGGATAAATACGGCACACGAAAGAAACTACAATGTTGCTTTATATTTTTAACTAGAACATACAACTCTATAGGAGAGTATGAGTATACACAAGCTATTCGTAAATAACTTTAGGCTATATTTCGTTTATTTCACATGTAAAATAAGATTAACAGAAAAAGTGCTTCTGAAAACGTATTTAATGAACAATATCATTTGTAATCACCTCACCTCATACAACATTACACTAACCATCATAACAGTAAATAAAAGCGTTTTGTTCTAGCTAGCGGTAAACGCTCTGATTTATATATTCTAAGCCGTCACTTCAAACAAATACACACCTATTCGGATGCGCGAGTGAAAAATGATCTTCCCAGAGTTAAAGAGATGCCGCAGCTGTAAATAAAGAACATATCCAACACATATAATCACACGCGTAATTAATTATGTATGTTTACTGAGCTCTGGGACTTAGGTGTGGTGTCTTTGATCATTCAGACGAAGCATAGCAACTAAATAGTTTATAGATAATGGACTTTACGAAATGGAAACGACAATTGAAATGTTTACATAGTAAAAGCTTTGAATATTTCAATTGAATTGTCTTAATACTTATGTTTTAATGATATTCAAAACCGCAGAGATATTCACAAGTTTCCAAGCTCCAGACAAAGGACGAGGCTAAGCGGGGTACTGGTAAGCCATAATCTATTAAGCAATAATAGGAGTAGTAGGAGCAAGGTGCGGCGGGGTGTTCTAACTCAGGACTAATTGGCGGCGAACAAAGGCAGCCAGACAAAGCTGTATGCGACCCGTCTAATGGAGCCGAAGACATCTTTACAGAACGGTTTATAGTTGAAGCTGAGGCATTTTCCTCTCCCGTTAACACAGCCAAAGGATAACAGCGCTAGATAAGATCTAAAATAGATCTCATAATTTTATTCCATTCAGTCTACATCCTTGTAGCTTTAAACAAAACGTAAAGCAAGTTTTACCATCGACGGTATTTATATCAACATGGACCTAATAAATAATAAATGCCCGCGGTGGTTTTCTGAATTTCAAAGACGTGGGGTTATGATTCATACATATATGTGGATGAAAGTATGCTTTTAGCATATCAATGTGATCGAAGTGTATCGCTCGGACATTAGGCGCCGTCCGACGGAGCAGCCGCGTATTCGCAATTGAACTATAAATACATGCTACACTAATGCGGCTGACATAGAAATATTGCGTTTGCCAAGAACCGTGGATAACGATTGCCTGCCAAGATCCAAGTATAACCGATTCCACCGTTAAAGCATTTGTAACGTTATTTCCAACAACCAATTATTCAAAATACTGCCACTGTTTGTGTAACACGTTCTCTGTAGCACTTACATTGTATGTGTATTAATAAAATTATATTATACATTATTCGAATACGCCGCTGACATTTTCTATGTTTCATCGATATTATCATATTAAAAGTTTTTTCTAATTAGGATTTATATAGTCCGTAAATTTTAACTAGTTTTAATTAATTATTAATTATGATTAAATGTGTGAGCTATTATTATTTTAGAAAAGAAATATTTAGATTTTGATGTATGAAATGCGTCAAAGACTTATTATTTTATTAGCAGAAACTAATTTTAGATCGGATATTGTAGAAATTAAATAAAAATAAAAGAAAGAATTGTTGAATAGTAATAAAAATTGCGATACACTGGCATATACACACACAATGTAAATTTATTGCCTCTGCAAATATGAATCGATTCTATACATGAATGAACTTATCAAGTAACAGGTTTATTTGATAGCATATCGTGCAGAAAACACAACACTATTACGTAGGGTAAACTCGCTGTTTTCCTTCCAAAGTGTACGAAATAAACACGAAAGATAATGCACATTCTCTTTCGGAATTTTTAATTTACGCGCCAGCACGATGCTCCAATATATCCCGCGGTTCAGTTCTTTTTCCTTAAATTATTTGAGATTTTATTTAATAAAAAGTAATTAATAAACATAAAAATTAATGGTGGAATCCAACACTATTAATTATAATCATTACAGTGTGCACGGCCGTACAAATAGCTTATAGCAAACAAAGCATCATTTGCATGTGACTCGCATATTCTGTGTGCATTATGGCCTACTCTTTTACATTTCCCATCTCGACTTTTAAATCGAGCCTCCTTTCACTGCACGCTCCATGCTCCATGCTCCGGGATCATTCAGTGATTCTATTATCTGGGACCCTATCCTCCTGTATTATAGCTCATATCATTCACTATTTAAAACGGCGGGCGGGTCGCGGTCGTTGTTCAAAATTTTATGCATTACCCATACCGTAGGTAATTCCCAACTGTCTAATGCAGAGGCCACAGCCACGTCAGAATATCGTTATGCATTCAGCAAGCGTTGTTGTGAAACGGTTTTGACAGGAGGGATGGCATTATAGCAAGATATTCGATGACAGTATGCAGATCGAGACGACATGTTTGCCTTGTTTCGTTGTCTCGGAGTTAATGTCCATCCATTTATCTCTAATTATGATATGGAGAATGAGAAGTGTCTTGGGAAGCTTTGTAATGTTAAAGATTTATATTCAGTAAAATGCTTTAATTATTGGCTACATTCGTAAAGTAAAATAAAATACGAAGTTATTTTATAATCATGTTGAAGATGTTTTAAAAGGCCAGCGCTCGTCACTAGACAAAGGCTCGCAAGGCTTGAAAGCTTTATGCACTACCAGTTATTGTCACAACAATGTTTCTTTACCGTTTTTGCTGCAGCCTATTCACTGATAAGATTTGACTCTTTGATTTTTATTGACAGATAATTATCTCTTAAAGTTTACGTTTAAAGTTAAATGCCGATATCTGGCTGATATGCAAAATTTGTAAATGTTGTGTTCATCAGTAAATTAAATTGATCAAATCAAGAGCAAACTAGTTTTAATCCAAATAAGAATAAGAAAGTATCCGAAGTTAGCTGTCTTTATGGTATTTTATTTCCTGATTTCCTTTTCCAAACAATCGTTTTTTGTAAATCCTTTTGATTTGGTAGTTTATTTCCGTTCGAGAGTAACATTTTGTACTGTCTAAAACCAGTTTATTTCACAGTTTCCTCGCGACCGTAATATTTCGCTTCCTCCGCCCGTCCTTTATTGATCTATTCAATCGTTCGTATGAAATTATTTCTTGTGATGTATTTTGGAAATCGTGTTGCGATTCTTAAGTACCATTTTATTGTAAGCAAATATACACATTTTTATGAAGGACATCAAAGTGTCTTTTTTTTATATTCTCATTCAATTTCATATCGAAATTTGATGTTATTTATTTGGTAACATGTTACATTGCGCATGAAACAAGAACTGAAATTTATATCAGTATCGCTTCATAAATGATTTTAGTGATTTCATTGAATTTATCCAGTTTCAAAGATAATTCTTATATATAGAGCGAAAATATCCATTAACGTTCGTACCTTTACAGTGGCAATAATATTAGATCTGCGGTAATGGAGGTGTTCCGTTGTATGTAATGTGTTAAACGTGTTTCTATGGACTGCATCTCTGTACTGAGCACATTCCTACGTCGCACCTGAGTCTAGTTTTAATCCAGCGTGATGCTGTTTATTAGATTTTATGGATGCATTGTGTTAACAGACGGACGCTCTCATAACAACATTCGTTCAAGAAAATAATATTATTTATAATCTTCTCACACGACTCGTAATAACACTACAAAACAGTGTACGACGAGATAGCAAGGAGTGATATTTTTTCTTTTTAAATGTGCAAATAAAATACCAGCAAGCCAACAATTTATACGATAATTTAAATGCGAGTAATAAGAATATATATTAACGGTACAGAAACAAATCCGACACGCAATCGAACAAAGCGTCGATATCGATAACTCACAGAGAGCGTCACTATAAATCAGGGGACTCGGGTAGATAGTGATGCCCACGTACCCTAACAAGATAGTCGATAAATATTCTAATCTTATTCGATTTGTTCATTGACTATGTTTATTTGACATAGGGACTGTTTCCGACAGGACATTCAACAGCAACCTATTACATCGATATCCTGAACAGATATAAACTAAATAAAAAGATTATATTAAAAAAAAATATAAAATGTAGCCATTAATTTAGTGCGAACATTAGTATAATGCTACTTAGTGAACTATTATGTCAACTAAATATAGTTATGTAAATGAACCGCTTTCCTCTCACCGCCTAAGTGCTTCATACACTTAAGGTGTTTGCTATTTGAACTGACATATTTTATACAAATACTCTATCAGACTTCAATTATCATAACAATTGCAGGTGCTCGGCTGAGTGTGCGCTGAATGTGGAATCAAAAGGGATATTCTTTGAGTAGATGCTAACACTCTTTGGAAAGTGACGTTTATTTATGATAATATATATCTACATATAGAATAATTTAATGGTGTTCTATGAATCTCGGAGATTTCACTCAATTTATGCGTATCACGGTCTCCGATGGGGATATCATGTTAAGTGTTAACGACGCCGTATTTATGACACCAATAAAAAGATTCATTTTATACATTTCAAAATAGATGGCATTTCGATTTAGGGTTTATAAAAAAAAATCTTTGTAAAATTTTATATAATACAGAAGTAATTTATCTAGAGAAACATTAAGGCATTAATTGTTATGTATATATATGTCGAGTAGATAGGGCGGGTTACTGATAACGCAGAGAATCTAATATTTATGACAGTTGGCTGTACTCCTGGTAGTGGTATCAAGGGTTGTGTAACCAGGTCCTTAGGACGACTCCGCCATTGATTGGGTAATGTTTGATAATTTAGAAATTATCTGTTGCTGGTATTATTATCGTTTTTGGAACATTTAATTACAGTACAAACGTTATATACACATAGGTTAAGTCAAGCAAATATTTTTATTATTCTACAGTAGGTAGAATATAATCCAACAACCATAAATAACAATAAATTCTGTGTCTGAGAACCGTTTCTCTTATCTCGGCTTTGATAAAACAAGCTTATGATTTTGACATACTTTATACCTTTGCAGAACGAATTTCCATATAAGAATTAAAGCATTACAGTTAAGATTTTATGAATGTTCCGTTGAGTCGGAACATGATTATTTAATATAAATTATTCAGGAGTAAAATAAAAATAACTTTTTAACTGTTGCTCTTATCAGATAAAAATCAAATGACTTCAAAACGACGTGGAAAATTATCTACCTTTTTCTCTGTTGGTATAAAATTAATCGAATTATCTTAAATCGCCGCCATTTTAATTATAATAATCATCTATAAAAATAAATGCGTACAAAATTGCAATATGAACATCTTTATGACAGTTTTAAAATTGGTCTAGACGATCGTAAGTTCGCAATAAGATACGCATAATTCTTTGAAATTGCTTTCATTATTCATGCGAATTCAATTCTTGAGGCTACCGAATATGAGCTATAATTGTACTGAGAATATTCCATGAGCTGAAATGTACCAATAAAAGTTGTTGTTTCCACACCATCGTACGTCGAATATTAAAAAAAAAAAAACCAGTAGAATTGGCGTCGCGCCAGTCTTCAGGACGGCGGTGAGTGCGGTGTGAACTGTGAGGCGTGAAATCGCTTGATCTGCTACAATCAATGTGTAGGACCTCTTTTGAAATATCTTTCTCTTATTAAAATTTATTGTGTTAAGCATTCGGTTACCGCGTTACTTACTGCAACTCATTATATTTAAATTTTATCTATAAATCATTATTTCTAAATGTTACAAGTACTTTACCGAATGTGCGTAGTGTTGAATATCAGTATTTTCAATTTTAAATGCAAAATACAAATTCGTTATAAATAAAATGAAAGTTCCAAAAAATGAATTTAATTCGTACAATAATACGAATGTCTCATTATTAGAAAATAACTTTTTATTTATAGTAATTTTGGTAATTATGTTACTTTCGAGATATAAGTTAAAAGTAAAGTTTTGTCTGTTATGTCCATAGGAAATGAGTATAACAAGCACAACCCAGTTTTCTTTAAAAATCGAAAGTTGCTAAATATTTATCTTCATTACATTTGGTAAGTTATGCATATTTTGTAAAACGTGTCAGTAAAGAGTCAAGTTGAAATCATAACCAGTCTCGATACACATCATCGCTACTTATACTGAAAATATACATTTGTTAATAACTTCATAATAGAAAATATTTTCAGCATAAAATGCTTAACTAATATTTGTTTTAATACAAAAATTTAAATGAACGCAATGTAGAATAGTAGGAAATAGTTTACAGATATCTTTATTATACATATGACAATTACATTGTAGCTATACAAAAGAAACTTTTAATAAACCAGTATTTTTTTTAATGAGCCCTGTTTGTTTGTTCCTAACAAAAGCACACGTCGTTATGCTTTACATTCTGTAATCTTTATTTTAGAGCTTTACTCTATTGTTTTAAAGATTAAAATTCCGTACACATTAAAATTCATACGAAGAAATCTGCTATTGTCCGCTATACAAACCGTACGTGCAAATTTGGTTACGAAAGAATACTTAACAGTAGTTCCAGCAGAATTTCATTATCCCAGAAGACCAGGACTTGTTAATTTCCAGCATACATACATTAAACGTTACACATACTCCGAGACTAGAAACAAGAAATTTATGTAAATAAATAACACTTACGTGAAGCGTCATTGAATTTTATTAAAATAAAGACACGTTTTATTAAAACTGATCTTTTTTTATGTATTTGAATTCTTTTATTGTATCTGTATAGAGTTTTCGTTATAACTTATCTCGGAATGTTCTGTCGAGGAGTGTTGGAGTGAAATTCAGCGGTTGCTCTTTTAAAAATCTTGATATTTTAAAACGTTAGAGCGACATAACGATATTCTTAAAGTACGCGCTGTTATCGTAAAAAGCGCGGTTTCTGAGAGACATGATGTATAATTTTATATCTCTCAGCGTATTCTGTTCCTTTCAACTGCAATATGAGTCATGGTGACACTTGACCTAGCATGAACCTTTATTAACAACTTCCATATCAGTGCAAAGTTATAATAACACTAATAGCATCTTAAATTATAAGATTATACTAAGACCATAAATTTGATTCATCACGTCTCCACTGTAGAGTCGTTTGAACTTGTTTCACTATTTCTAAATAAGAATTAATACTTTATAAAGATATTTTAATATAGATATGTTATGAGTCGCAGTAAGAATATAAAAAAATAAGGGACTTCAGTCTTTGCAACATGGGATACATTGCTTACTAAAGATGGTTGCTTATCAGTGATTTAATTTTATTTAGGTATAGATGTTTAAAAATAGTCATTAAAAACATTCAAATAAAATAATATAGTATTGTTGGAATAAACTACTGGTAATAAAAGAAAATTTGTTTAGATAAAATAACAAAATATTAACGAGCAATTCAAATTATAGTAGATTTAAATAATGAATTTAAAGAAAACGTCGGTTTGGCACGAATTTAAATATTCCTTGACCTAATTTTTTTACAGCACGACTTATTTGTTCGTGAAAGGGGTACAGTGGCTGTCTGATCGCATTCCGTGACCTCAATTGAACTCTCGTAATAGGTAATTTCCCAACTGATTAATCGGAGGTATCGACTCAATCGATTCGCAGTTTAAACTAGGTCACTTGTCTATAACATTGTTTAGTTCTATCAATTATGAATTCTTTCTGAACGTTGCTTGTTGGTACTAAATTGTTTGTGAGCTAACAATGCGAGGAAATGCCGTTACTATATAATTAATTTTTATTCGCCTTTGGGAATTATAACGGAATGAGAAACGTTTGTTTTGTATTATTAGCTTTTAATACATTTTTGTTGTTCACATATCAGTTCACAATTATTTGTTAAGAAATTTAAGATCTTGAATTTTAGTACACCTGATTTTAAATGATGATTCAAATAATGAATATAGATTCCGTAAAGCGATTCACTTACTTTTGTAAAACGACTCGAAGAAAAAGTATCAATCAAAACGATAGGCGTTCAAACTTTCTGTGCTGAAGTGAGAGTAGCGAGGAGGTCGTGGCGGCTCTAGAACGTGCTTATATTAGCTTGTCTACAAACAATCTTGTTCTCGGAATCAGGTCATACTATTCATAATAATACAATGCTATCATATCGATAGATAACTTTTATCGAATTGCTGGAATTGTGATCTCAACAGAGTAACAAACAGCGGAGGATAAATTAAAGCTCATAAATCTAAACTCGCTGTATAGATCCATGAAGTATTATAACTACTGGAAACGTGGCCTACGCTCTGTTCGATTCGAGCAGATAAATAGAGCTACTTCCTAGTGGGAGGAGTATTTCAATCAATCAAACATGCTGTGTAAATCACATTGCGAAATAAATTTGTCATTTCTATCATATCGACCACTAAGAAATACTGAAGTTGTCCAAAATTAAATTATATTATCATTCCCTCAGTCTTGTGTTTGTTGGTGTAATGGAAAATTAATTACAAAGAAATATAGCTAAAGTCAATACAGACTTATTTGTGTTTTAATATTGCGTTAATCGAAACGCATTAAAAAGAATCTATTTGCTATGAAAACGACATTGTTCGTTAATTAAAAATATTGGTCAATTTTTTGTAACCATTAGAAGACTGTAAAGAAGAATAAAACGATTGTTTCTAGGGTATTAAAGAATATTATAACGCGGAAGACGTGGGCAAGTCCTAGAGGCAACGAGTAGGTAAGCAGGTTAACCTCAACTTAGTTTATACATTATATAATATTCCTATTATTTATATAAAATTAATTTTCGTTATCGCAACACCCAACAGGGATGCGGTCGGTGACATCGAATTGCAATTATCAATGGAAATTTTTGAAAAAAAAATATCTCCAATCTTTATGTTTAAGTTGCGAAAGAAAAGGAAAAGAAAATGAGCAAGTCCAACGGTTTATACACATATCGCATTAAATTACCTAGAGCATTCATTATTCTTTATCTGAATCAGAAGATTTTTTTGAAAAACGTTTTAAAAAAACTTACTAAGCTTGGTTCGGCATCTCCTGATTTTTAATGAAATCTTTACTCTATGAACCACTAACAATAGCATATAGGATATTCAAATGAAATGCGCCGGCGCAGAACAGAAGAGAAGGGTCGAGTGTGCACTCAGCTTTATACTATGGCAAGCTAAGTACGTTGGTTCTTCGGTATTTCATGCGGTATGGAATATATTATAAGGTGAAGCGGCGAAACGATAAATCATACTTAATTAAAGAAAATAAGATACGAACTAACTCATGCAACATCAGCCAAGTCGGGGGATACTCTACTATTAAGTCGTTATTTATATGTTATCTTACATGAAAATGTTCTTCCAAATACAGTATTCGTAAATCGCTTTAGTGAAGTAAAGCAGGTTAGTGAATTTTGTAAAAAAAATGTTATCGCTTTAAGTTTGTAGCTGGACCACGATCGCCGCATAACCGTAACTTAATACGCAGGTGTATAGAATCCGGCAGTGCATGTAGCCGCAGACTCCATTCCTATATTTAAAGGTAAAAATAAACTGAGATAAGCAAATGATATGAATAAATAAAAATTATCTAGATTACTATCATCGAAGCGTGGTTAGCCTTTTACGGAACTCGTCGACTTTATTCTCTCATTGAAGATAAGATGTTATTGATTATTTAGATAAGAAAGGCGCAGTTTGAATCACGGCTTCTTGATATATGTGTGTTCAATACACTTGTAATAACTGTAAGTATATATATATGTATATAAAACTAGCGCTAGTTTTCTAAGAGTATTCTTATGTCAGCTATATAAGATTGAAGTTTAAATCAAATAACTATCGTGTTTTTTATTGCTCAGCTATAACGTAAATCACTTTCTTTTTTTTCATGGTTATCTGATAAATTTATGCAAATTATCTAATAGTTATGTGTTAAAACATAAAAACGAGACCCACGTGTTGGAACAGGAAAGTTAAAATGTAAATAGGAGCAAATAGCAATATTTATTCAAATCGCGTATGGAATGCGCGTGCGCATAGATTATCGGCCGTGACCGACGCTAATCGAACCAAGCGAACCAGGGCACGCTTTTTGAAGTGCTGGGACATTTGACATTATATTAATCCATTTAGATAGCTAGCATCCTCAGCAGTCATTGAATAGTTACAAATAGTTTATACGAGTACAAATCACTGAAATGAAGCACACTTAAAGAATTCAAATCCTTATTGTTATAGACATTACTCCCTATTTAAATGTGAAAGGAAACATGAATAAAATATTTACACTCGCGGAGTTAGGACTGCCAGATTTCTAACAAATACGTAGTTTATATTTAAACGTACCGGGAAGAACATTCAATGTATCAATGGATAAAATAAACGTTGAATAACATTATAGCAAGTGTTCTCAAAGGATTTCAATATACCTTTTCTCTTTTCGACTTCGATAGTTTCACTTTTGTTATCAATTCAGGGTTTTGCCCTTTAAAAGAAATGCTAAGACAAAGCGTCTGTGAAGACGAAAAATGATACATTTAACATGATCTGTATTTATACATGAACTTTAAGAAGAATTAAGGTTTGTGACTATTCAAATTATTTATACGAAAAAGCTCACTTTTCTTGTTTTATTTATATGACAGAAATTCCCATGTTCAGTAAGCGGATTTTTATTAATATCTCCACAGTATGTACCTCACATGTCTGATGCAGCTTCTTAACAAAAATCTGCAACAAAATAAATAGTATCAGCTGTACACTTGAATTAGCTTCACGTTTTCCGTATTCAGTGACTCAGCCCTTTTAGTATTTAAAAGAGGAAGCGTTTACCATTAAAAAGGAACGCTAAACACTTTTTTGCAGCATTAATTAAGAATTTTCCACTATATTACGGGGTTTACGCATTTTTCGGGCAACATTTATCGCGGGTGATGAATAGGCCGGGGCGGGTTCTGCCGCGTCATTCTTTTATATTGCAAGTGTTACTTTTGCGCTAATGAGATCGCGTCTAATGGCTAACCCTTCAGCTTTTACACGCAGAATGATGTCTGTAAAGACAACGTACTGGCTTAAGCAGCTTTTATCTCATGAAAGGATGCAGCTGTTCAAAGGAAAAGGTGTATTTTGAAATACTAGTAGAAAACGAGTGAAATCTTTAAGAAAATTTAGCTTAATGGTTTGAGATTTGAATTGTGTATGTTATTACTTATTACAAAATATATGCACTTTATCACTCCTCTCTCTGTTAGAGTTAATGATACCCAATTTTTTGATTATGTCAATTATATTATGTGTTTAACGTATGTGTAATTCGTAATAACGTGATTTTTTTCTTAATGTCCCTTAAATTTTAAAACGTATTTTAATACATCGTTACGTTTGTCAACATTCTAAGCTCGGAGCGAGGGTCGTTTGAAAATATGAAGTCACTGTGAAAATTATGTTGGGTAAAACACTCCGCAGTTAATTACTCAGCAGTTATTCGTCAATATGAACCTTGGATCCTGGGCTTAAGGATGTTAATAGCTTGTGTCATTGCCATATGAACTCACTCCGACTACTGTATGCAACTCTTATACACTGCCTTAATGTTTGCACTGTAATATATGTGTAAAATATAGAATATTGTAAATGGTAGGTTTTAATTACTATAGCTCTACTTTGTTGGGATTTAGAATTTTAATATTAAAAGTTTTGAGTTCAATTAGACGACGCGGAATAGAAATCTTTTTAACGACTTTGTTAACAGTTTTGAGAAACAAAATATATAGTTATTCTGATTTGACAGAGCTGTTTTTTAAGTTAATTATAAGAAAAAACTTTTCGCATTTGTAATGTAATTGGTATTCATTAATGTGACAAGTGCTACTAATATATTATACTTAAACAAATGCGATGATTTCTCAATCAAAAACTAAATAATAAATTTTGATAAGGCTTTACAGTAAGGTAGTTTAGACATCGGAACAAGGCACAGGCTATAATGTATCCACAATAATGTTTAGGTATAGAGGAATAACAGTTGAGCTGTGTATGGAGCATTGTGACGCATACTGAGAGGTTGCTCCTGTTGGTAGCCGTATGATGTATTGTCTTAATACATCTATACATTTCCTCCGCCTACTTCTATAGAACACGTGGACGAAGTCGCAAGTAGGAACTAGTTCTGTATTAATTAAAATTATGCAAAAAATATCAGAATGATATTTCAGCAAGCCATATCACGCATATTTTTAATAACTTCACTTGAATTTTTTTTTTACAATAATTAATACTTTCGACGTATCTACAGGGACTTGAAAAACGTTGACCTGCTAAAAACTAGGTCTCCTGTAACGAGCAACCAGCATATTAAAATACAACAAGTATCTAGTCCTGGCAAATGAAAAACGCAACCACTCACTGAAAATGTATATATATTTTATCATATCAGAACGAATTTTTGATTAATTAACATCCTAAAAACTTTTAAATTACTAAACTGGAGCAAACATATAACGTGTCAACAAACTCTCTAAACTACAGAATGTGTGGTTAAAACATTAGGGAAGGGCGAAGGGATGACCGCGGTCGCACATTCTTGTAAAGTGTATAAGTCTCATTTCACACGCAAAGGGCCCGTCTAACTTTGCACGAAGTTGCGAATCAATGATGTCCCATAATTAAAGCGCCTTTCAGAATATCAGCCAACATTATATTAACGCAGCTTAGTGGTTACGATACTTATTTATATACTAGAAACGAATTTAATCAAATGCAGCTGATTAGATGTGTAATAAGTAACTATAAAATAGCGATAACTTTTATACGACACTTCCTAATCTGAGTAGAGTAATATGATTGAAAATATATTTCTATCAGACAATTTGAAATGTTCGACGAAATTCAATTAATTTAATGTTCGATCTAATCCACAATAACGACTACACGCACTGAACGCGGTTCAACTTGATACACGTAGCTTCATTTTACTAATTAGGTTCAGTAGGATCGTTTAGACCATGCAGAACGTTAGATTTCACCTACCGATAAAATCAATAGCGTCGTAAATATAAAGGGTAAATGAATAAAACAGGAAAAGTAATTTTTATAAAACGTAGTTATAAAATAATAATGTTTTTATAAAGAGGACGAAATTATTGTTTACGGTAATTTTAAATTACATTTAATATAATGTCAGACTTTATTAATACACTGAGACATTGATTCTAAATTATCAGGTTGTGTCAGTATTATAGTAATTTTTTTAACGACATAGTCACCTTAACCTGTCGATAAAGAACACGCGGCGTTGCAGGTTCTTGTAAAGGGCGGTTATTGACTGTAGCCCTGATATGTGGTCTGTGTTATAAGAAAATTATGAATTGAACATAATGACAGCACTCACCTAATTCAATTAAAAGCATTTCAGATCAAGTCTTGCACCTCCCTGTATTGAAGGACATCCTTGAACCTCATTTCTATTGAAAAAATTTCGTTTTAGTTTCATCCCCCACATTCATTCGTATAATAAAATGGTTAATTAGTTGAAATAAAAAGCAAATTATAACGACGCTGCCCACATTTAAATCCATCACAATCTGATTGGCAATTTAATGTATAATTTTATGCCCAAATGAATTTACCACTTGTGAATATATTACTTCCAACAGCAAAGTAAATGATTACTACTGTAACGTGAATGAATAAGAAAACACGAAGACTGCGTGCCATGTAGTGAAATGCCACAAATCATTCTTTGTTTTATCTTGATCTCCGCTACAGACATCTGGACGCTTCTCCAAGTCAAAAGCTTTACACTGAATAATATTGTACATTATATTATCGAGTCCATATTCTTGTTTAAGACTTCTAATTCAAATTTTTATAAAGAGGTGTAAATGTAAATATTTTTAGTCTGTCAGCCAATAATAAGTCAAGAGCGCGATGGGGAATCACAAAATGAGATAATACATTTAAACCTATTTTAACATATACACACTAACTCCTGAATACAGAACGATAGCTGAGAGCATTTTTACGCTAATTCCTCCAGCTTGGCCATGGAACCGGTCTGCCAACATGCACCTGGCGTATTCATGTACAAAATAACGCAGACCAGTCCGACTGGTTTTTTAAGTGTATAAATTAAATACCATTCATGCGGACTTCCATCTTATAGAACTCGTTTTGTATTGATACGTTTTAATTCCGCCGTGATTTATATCCTTTGTTTACACTATAAGAACATAATTATGGCATTGTAATTTAAATGTGATTATAATCTATTCGGATGCATCAATTTATATGATATCGTCATATTGCAATCAAAATAAGCGACAAAACCTTGATCATACAAAACCTGATATCAATCAATTCTAATCCAATACGCTGATGAATCTGCTTAGCGTACATCAAACAATGCTGTTCGTTGTACGCCCGTCACATTATGTGTGTACGTTTTACTACGATTATAGAAACATTAATACTGCCACAACTCGTTAAAGCGATACCACATATACATTTCTATAAAATGTTAATATTTTAAATCTATGAATGTTTTTAAATACATTTTAATTTTAAATATATTCTTCACTCGAATCTCGTGTTAGAAAAATCTCAAACAGATTTAATGTATTCAACCGAGTGCATAAAGTGCTATTTACACTTCACAAGTTCTTTATCATATAAAAACATTAGACACTGAAGGCGGGACGTCGCGTCGATACAAAACACTATATTACATTTGCATGGGACATGTCGCGACTCGAAAACACGGGAACGCAGTTACCTCTCATGTTGATATTCGGAAAAATCCGAGCTCATCTCACGAATGCCAAGATTGCATACGTATATATGAAATATACATGATGTTTTAAAAGACATTTACATTCTCGACATGCTTTTCGTCTTTTATTAAGTTGAATTGTTGGCATTTTTGTAGTTTTTTACAAATACCCTAAAAATAAAAAACATCGCTCGATACAAAACACATTTTTTGATATGCACTACCATATATCAGAGATAAATATTACATTTAATCCCGCAGGACCGTCGTCGACACTTGATTTTTTTCTAAACTCAGTAGTAAAAAGGAGTCAAGCGGGATACAAGTAACTCATTTTACTAATTGTTAGACTGAAATAAAAGTAGGATGTTTTAATTTAATCTATTTGTAGAAAAAATATTAATATTAAATATATAATAATATCTTTTAACTGATAACGTAGGTGGGAAACTAAATTAAAATGCTCATAGTTACTGAAAAAAATCTCCTTTTAGTTTTCCACTATATTTGGAATCAACGTGACGTTCACAACATAATATGAACCAGAGAGGTAAAGTCAAAGGCAGTACATGAATATACATCCCTCCGAGCGACAGATAAAATAAAAGAAAAAAATTCTTTATCAAAAATGCCTTACCGCATCAATCGAACAGTTCCCTACAGAGCACTACTTTTTATATGACTGGAGAGTTCCCAGGAGTAAGAAATATCCGTGAAGAATGTTATAGAGAGCGTGAAGAAAAAACAATAATTCGAGAACAAATCTCAAGGAAAATATTGCTGAGAAAAGACTTTATGAGAAATCGGAGAATGTGGGAATAGTAAGTGATTGGCGTTTTTTATGTGTTTATTTACATTACGTAGTAGCCTTATGTGTATGTAACATATAATAATGAAAACAGTCGATGTATTTAGAGGTCTGCATTTAATATATTGTAAATATTTACGATAATACATATAAATGAAAATAAAATATATATTTAGTTTTTGTAATTAAATAATTCAAAAAACGATTAAGCTAAGTGTTAAATAACAAAAGTAAATTGCACAAGATACAGTAGATAAAGTGAAATTAAAAGTTATGTAATTGTTCGCTTAGAGTTCACTAATTTTTAACACCTTTTGTCTAGACGAAATTAAAAGAGTTGTAACTAAATGAATTATTTCGGCGAACGACCCAGCACTGGTGTAGATAGTGATAAGTAAATTAAGGAGAATGTTATAAAGTGATGTACTAAGGATCGTGCATTAAATTTTTATTTATACAAAAATATAAGGGTTTTATATAAAGATGAAAGTAATGTTTTTTCTTGCTTGATTATGAAAAATGAAAATAATCAAAATGAAAAGTAATTAAAAATTATTTAAAATAAACCAGAGTGCTTCAAAATCAAAGTAAATGTGCATGTAGAACGGAATTATACACGTAGCATAATCGGTCAGGGTTTGTCTATCTACAGACACACGAGCCAGAATATAGTGCAAACATTTAAGTCAAATACCAATCCACCAAAAACCTTTTTAACAATACTAAGCCATCGCATATACAGCGTTTAACCCCTAGCGAGCGGGCGAAAGAACAATTGAAGCAAAATACAGTAATAGATAACTGATAAAAAAGGGTCAGTGGGTTTTGCAGACAATAATTACAGCTTAGTGTAGTCTCGCTAGCGCTAAGAGGATTATGACGTCTGCAACCAGGGTGACCATCATCGGCAGCTCATTACCAGGACACAATTTACACCGGGCTCACTGACCCACACTTATGAAATTAAAAGCAGTGGCGACCAAAGTCTGCAGGTAAAGCTATTGTTAAATAAAATTTTTAACTCTAAAAATCCCACTACAGTTAAAAAAATTCTATGTAGAATTCTTTAACCAACAAAACATTAATTATTGGAACTTCATGAATATTCTGAATAAAATTGTTTAGCTTTTATGCATTGGTATCGATAAAGGGGAATTATTTGAAATGTAACAGTCACCCTACGGCAGGTGTTGTAGGGAGCAAATCCGTCATAAATAAATGAGATTCGACACTTTAAAGCTACGTTAAACAATTTTCGGCGTAAATTTGTTAAAAATTTAAATCCCCACCTTGTGCTTAGTCACGCACCGTTTACCAAACTTCGTCTTTAAGTGTCGTTAATATAAATTGGTGTCATGCTTTTAATATTTAATATTATTCGTACTTGGTGAATTGGAAAGCTGTTCTGTTGGGTTTCGTGTTAATGAATGATTGCATGTTATCCGGAGAAAGTGGATGATATTTATGAACGATGTCTGCAAGGACATTCATGAAAAGACACTTATTCCGCTCTTTTTGGTTGAAAGAAATATAAACTTGACAATTTCCATATGATAGTTTCGCAGAATTTCATCACATATACATAATAGGTTCATTAGGGACAAAATTGCTATAAGAATTACTGTAACAAATTGAAATTATATAACCAAGCAATTTTATGATAAAAAACGACAGGAGTGTTAAGACCAGTTTCGTCGAATTAAAATGATCTTAAATAGTTTACGTATGTAATTAATGTCCCGATGTAAACGATAACGTTTCGAATGACCTAGAAACTGGAAATAGGTTAACAATAACACTCACTAGTTTTATTGCTGCTCACTGCGTGTAGTTTTTTCCTTTGGCCTAATAGCCCATTGTTGATAAGTTATGAGAAGTTCACAACGTTGACGACGTTACAAGGGCAAAGGTTTTTATGGGGGTATAGGATTGAATAGATCGTAAGGTCAGGATTCAGGAAATCCGTAGTTTGATGGACTCCTCAGCAGATAAGTCTTATAAAGCTCCATGATTTATATGGGCTAGAACTACCCAAGTTTCTATGATAGCTAAAGAATAAATAACAACTTGAGAAAAATTTAAAGAAATATATGATTGATGTCTGTTTACTTAAAATATCTACACAACCAAGAAAATGTAATTTCATGAATTTAATGTCGCTTGAAATTCTGCGAATACTGTTTAAATCTCTCCACAAAGTATTATATTCCCATAAATCAACCCGTTCTCGGGTCACCGCGGCCCTATCACAGAGACTACATGAGCAACCAATCCCAAGTGATTAATTGATTAGCCAGAGGTTCGTTTGTAAGTAATATTCATGACGTAGTAGGTAACTTTAAGTATTAGCTCAGTGGTTACATATCGGAAGCTAAAACTCAAGCAAGCAAATTTCCATTCGAGCGGTTTTTAAATACAGTAACAATGGTGAAAGTAATTAAGCAGTAAAAGGAACTTTAAATTGAATTAATTAACTGAGGCAAGGGTATACGTGACGACGAAGTAAATGGCGCGTGTAAGAAATTTGATGAAATATATTTATTAAAGAAAATTAATATGTTTCAATTAAGGCTTGTTTGATAGATGAAAGAAATAAAATGTTCAATTGATTCAAATTAGTCTTTAATAAAGTTAATAAATTGAAACATATTTTAATATTTTTTGTAAATAGCTTACTTAAAATGTAAATGTCGTTAAGAAGCGGTCAGCGATCGAAGAATTTTTCTAGTTAAAAGCAGAATCGACTAAATTGTGACTTCAAACGGGAATCGGCATCAATGGCCAATGTCAATAACATCGTTTATAAAGGCACTGAAATTTGGTGAATCAATTTCAAAACCTTTAATTGGCCCTTTCCAGTAACGGCTTTTTGATGTACCTCCCTTGCGATTTAAGAAAATGGAGGGAAAGGTACGACAAAGAATTTAATTGATTCGAAAGAAGAATGTCTTTTCAAGAGGGAATCTCGGGCCTTTATATATTTCTATTATTGGAATAGTTGTACCGAGAAACGTTTTTCTAATATTTTTTAGTTAATAGTAAAGTAACTTCGGTGGTAAAGTATCTCTTAAGAAAAATCCTTTTTATCGGGAGCATTTAACAAATATTTTATATTGATTGGCAACTTTGGTTCGCAAACACGTACAGTGTAAAAGGAAACGCAAAATGCACAATAACCTAACGAGCTAAGAGACACTTGGTGTATCGGGTTTGAGCTGCAAACGGACTCATCCATTTCAAAGTTGAAGTGCGGCGAGGGGACACCCTTAAAGCATCCGTAATCAAATTTCACTCCAGTCTTTAAGGGTTAAAACCGACAACTTTGAGCCTCCCTAATAAATTATATTGCCGACAAAACTGCTTCCGAGTACGATACAGTTCGTTGGCTCATCTAATTGGTCCAAATTTGAGACGACCGGGCTTTATAATTAGTCGGATTCAGGCTATATGCGCCACAAAATGAGTACATATTCGAACAAGGCCAGATTAGAAGTGTCAAGGAACCGCAACACTAATACGCTACATCCCATATCCCCTTCAAACATACGTAATAAGTTTGGACTTGGAGCTAATGAAGATCCGCGAAGACGCAAAACAAATTTACAAGTTTTAGGGTTCTGACTTAAAGTTTATAAGGACTCCGCGCCGTTCGAAGACGGCACATTCTTGCGTAATTGATGCAACTTGCAATAACGTAGAATTATCCGAGTTTAGCTGGGATAGTTTTAATTAATAATAATACATGATTCCGACAAATCACTCTCCTATTTATTAAAAGTGTGTTATATAGATTCAACTGATTAAGGTATTTCGGTTATGTATACGAGGAGTGAACTATAACAAAAGATATCACGTTTGGTATAACATACGCAAATAAAGCTGATGTAATCAAAGCGAAATCGTCTAAATCCATTCATCCTAAACTTTAGACCAAATTAATGATCCGTTTTAGAGCCAGCTTTATCAATTCGGTATTCAATTTGTATCGTTCTTGTGATTGAGTTGGGAGTCACATAAGTTTACGTAAGCCGATGCTGAGCCTAGTGGCATTTGGTATTATTTTCACGTACCGTCCTTGTAAATTTTAATCACTGATATCTCAGTAACGACGGAGTACATGCACGTTCGAGTACCGAAACTAAGTTTGCACAATCACAGTTTGTTCGCTAAAACAAATTTCTTAACAAACTGAATTCTCTAAGATTCCCAATTAAACGTGCGACAGTCCTTAAGTTCTAAAGCGACAAGTTCCGAATCTCGAAAAGAATTCCTTTCTAATTAGTATAAGTTAATGCATCCGTAGTTTGAGTTCGAGGCGTGTTACACGCCAACTTTTAATTACAGTTACATCTCACCGTCAATCAGGAATGTTTTGGGCGCTTTTTATCCGAATCACGATAAATCTTCGACGCCATTATTCTCAGATTAACAGCGACCAGCCGTTGTGTAGAGAAAAATGTTTTTGCTTAGCCAGATTCTACCCGCACGATTAATTTATTGAGACTCCACTGGGCTACAATAAATGTAAAGCATTAGAGCATGCGAATAGTTAAAATCGTTCGTTCTATTATTTCAGTGAATCGTCTAGTTTTTTTTTTTCAAATAATTGTCCATTTATTTTATGCCAATGACATAATGTCGGTCCGTCTCGATATTCTGTTTCATCGCTCCTGGCGTTTAATACGGAACACAATGTTTTAGAGCGATATGCTCGCTGGATTTTTGTTGGTAATATTTCTAGACGACATCTCGCCCATCGCCTTGTACGGAACTCATTTCATGCAAATCGCGATATTTCCATCTCAGCTCCTCAACGGTTCTATCGCGGATAAAGTACGTTAGTTGGTAGTTCTCGGTCGTCGTCATGCGGCGGTTTTGAGGAATTGTATCTGACGATTTAGATGCAGATAGAGGACACCCCGCAATTAATATAATAAGCAGTTAATATTCAGCTTTTTATGGTTACGGACTTTGTGAAATGTTACTTTATTAAGGAGTCTCAAACACATCTTGTTAGGTATATTTTTAAGTAAACTTTAATATAATGCTTGTATATTTGAGACTCGAATTTCACGTTAAATATTGTACATCTCAATCTTTAAGACATTCCCTACTTTTTATGCTACTTCCTAAGAGAATATATCCTGAATATAGAATTGAGGTCTCTATTATAAAATTTATTAGTAAGCTATGTTGTATCAAACGCCTATGAATCATTGATTCCAATCTCGTCAAAGTTAATTACGCAAATCACAGTGAAGTTAGTTATTAGTCAAACAATCCAAAAAAATATATAAAAAAAACATTTATATGCGATATAAATTTTTCATTTGCTTGTCTAATTAAGAATGTAACGTTATTACTACAAATAAAATGAATCCAATAGGAAATATATATGAATAAACAATTAAGTTTGATATTCTTTAATAATAGCATATTTTAATTTAGCATTATACACTTTATTATAATTTAGTTTAACATGTAAGAACCAATTTGATTATTCAATTGAGGCTTTCGCGAACACTCATGAATGTCGAATGTTATTTCTGCAGAGTTTTGGGTGCTCTGAATTTGAGCGCTTTTTAGAATTTCACTTTCATTACAATATATTTGTATAATCACAGCTAAGAACTTTATTACTTCTTTAACGAAAGGAAATATATATGTCGTTCTTGCATACAGTGGATGTCCTACGAATATCACGTAATAGCTTCTCAATAAAATTTGTCTATTGTTGATTTTAAATCATTTGTATTGGTTTAAACTTTGCATCAATACGAATATGGCAACTATTACTCTTTTTGAACCTACCCACAATTTTCATAAAACAAATAATGAATTTAGCTTGATACAGAACTCAAAATAGCTGCGAAAATTACAATAAAATTTATAGTTTTGAAGGTAAACAGACAGATAAATAGACGTATAACATTTTTTAAACACCTTTTTGTATTTCATATATTTTTTGGTGATTTTTTTTCAAAGTAAGTCACAAGGATTTAATTGGTTTTATTGCAGGTTCGTGTGCTATCCCGCTGTCGTTAATTTAATTTACGCATGAAACAAAAACGTATGCCACTTCAGATATTTGACCGAGATTAAATATAAACTTGCGCTGTTTGCTCTCACTAACTGTGATGTCCCCGGGGTGACAACTTCGCAGACGACAATTTGTCAGCTTTCCGCTGCCGGCGATCGAGTTTCGACTATTTTTGTTATAAAAGGAACAGGACTCTGATGACTTTTGTATGACATTTCGCGGTTACCCCGCGGCGAGCCAAAGACGTTTTTTGGGTTATGTAACATATTATTCAACACTACTATTTTCTACATTTAATGTGCACTCTTTTAAAGAAATGTTGGTTATCAGTTTTTCAAATATATCTACTAGGTAGTTTTAAATATCCTTAATATTTTAAAGAGTATTAAGTGACTCTGTATGTGGTGAATGGTACGGAAAGTAAGTTTGGGTACATTCGAAATGCGAAACTCAACCTTTTCCTTAAGGTAACACATTCAACTAATTTCGGTTATATTTTTGGGATAATTTACGTTTGTATTACGTACGTATGTAATTGTACGGTTTCGTGAGCAGGCCAATATAAAGATATAAAGGAAAAGCGGTTCTCAGAAGAAATATTACTTATTACTTTTAGCCGACAACGCGGTAATCACATTTGCTTTGTTCGTTTTGGCCCTTTCATTCGGTTAATCGTGTTATTTCGGGGACGTCGGAGCAATCTTCTCGCAGCAACCCAGGATTGACCGGCTGATTCACAAATATTTTGGACACAATTTTCAGAGTTCATTAGTTCCGGATTTAAGAAAACAAAATATTTTAAAGTTTCAATTAAATATAAAATAGGTAGTGGTATATATTCTAATAGAATTTAGAAGGCCAAGGGTCTGTCTATGTCATTAAAGATACTCCGAAAGTAATGTTAAAGGTAGGCACTGTGGCCGTGTTTAGTTTGAAGTTCAAAGAACCGGAAACTATAAACTTCCTTACTCTTAATTATCACTTTTCGGTTCCGAGTAGTCCGCCTTCTTGTATATCTCGTGATTACGTTAAGGAATATAGACATGTCGATTAATTGATTGTTTTGGCCGTCATCTAAAATCTAATTTTGAGTTTTAAAAACAGAATGAGAATAAACCACAAGCAGAAATTATTTTTTGTTTGGAAAAAAGATTTGTAAGAAGAGCTTCTTTTTTTGCGATCAATTTGAATAAACCGGGAAATGTATTGTTTGTGTGGTAGACAAACTCACAGCATCGTTAGTAAAAATACTGTCGGCTAATCGCAAGTAAAAGTTAATTTGCTATTACGCTTGTCAATAATAACTTACACCACAGACAAAGGAACCGGAAACCGCTGAGGAAGGAGGCAAGTAGGCGAAAGACGCTCAAGATAGTTGGGGAAATGCGTGAAAACCCAAATACAATACATCTAATTTTGTTTGGCCTATTTTACCCAATAAATACGAAGACGATGAACATTCACAGATTGCGCGAACGGTTAATTCTCCGTATTCACGAGATTACAATATTCATTATATATAGAGGGATCCAAGAAATGTTTCATTTCGAGTAAGTTATATTATAATGTTATCACTTATCAATGTAAAAGCGATAACTTATGTTATATACAGTACAACTTAGCTTCTCTTTATACTTTATGGAACTGCATTTACACATGCTTATAAAATCCAGGAGAATTCTCACAGGGTGACGTCATGGTATTGGCGTGTGAGCTCGCTCGTTTTGTTTCTTTTACTATACGAGAACTGCGGTTTCTGATTTATGTTATAATTTTAAACGCTGTACTTCTTTCTAAAACATCAACTTTCCTTATTAGATTTGTCGACATTTTAAGTGACGGAAGCTTTTAACTTTCAAACCAACAGACTAATCAACCTTGCTATGGAAAAGGCAAAAGGACCATATCGAATTTAATTATAATGAATGTTTCGAAAATGGTGTGTTACTATTTAGTATGTCGCCCACTGAGAGTGACGTCATAAGACCTCGGAAGTGGTTTGATATCGATTGTTATTACAGCGAATGATTTGCGACTTCGGTTCGCGTGGTTAATGAACACAACTCATAGTAAATAATGGGAATTTGTCTCGTTCCCGGTTAGTAACAAGCGTTGACGTCACTTTTATTTAGTACACGTGTATTCTTTATTTATTGCGTTGTTAATTTTTACACAAACTTAAATAATTCATTAGTAATCGATCGCTCAGTAAATAGGAAGAAAATATCACTCCGATATTCGTTACGACTGATATTTCTATATCGTATATAATTCGACCTAGAAACATAATTTTTATTATAGTATGTTTTTTTTGTCAAATGCGGACTTTTTGTGAATGTACAAAAAGCTAAACAAAGGAAAATCTATTTGGAAAGCATATTTTTTCCTAAACATCTATCTCCGTTACTCTTTCAATGTAATTTATGTCCTTTTATTCATTTATTCTAATCTCGATGACAACGTGATACTTTTTTTTGGCTTTTGTTAAGTCCCTATTAAATAACAGACGCTGTGACGTCAGCTACCGACATCCAGCGATGGATTCTAAATCTCTAAATTATTCATATTTTAATTTTATAATGAAAACTTAAAAAAATATCTGTTAATATAGCCGCAGTGGTTTGTAATAAAAACGAAAGAGCGTTCCTATTTGTAATCTTTAACGAGTCTCATTGTATTTAATGTTTGTTGCGAGTAAAGTTAAAAGCTAGTTACATAAACAAAACATAAAATTCTCTCACGAATTAGCATGGCGGGGATAAGTGGCAATATACAGGAATGACAACAAAAACTTGGAGCAAAACGCAGTAGTAATATCACCGGAGATAGCCAGCGTAAAAATTTAAATTAGATGCAAAAAATACATTACATCGCAAAGCACTAATGGTGTTGCCACCTTTTAAATATTTTTGTCCGGAAAATGGGGTTAGGTTCGTAGTGTATCCAACGAGGGCATTGTTTAAGAGGTTTAACCTTAGCTTCTCGCCGTAATGCTTTTGTTTTAATATGTAAATTTACATAACAAACGCTGGAGTTACAATAAATGTGAGATCTTTATTAAAGCTCGTCTTAACCAGTAGGAGATTATAGTGAAGCATCGCGCCAAATTTATTTAGTGTTAAAAGAAACGCTACTGCCAGGTAAATCCAGTGACCTATTAAGACAATGTTGTTAAGAATTTGAAAATATTTTTGATACGGGAGGGTTATTTGTCCTTCACCCTCATTATAGCTCCCTTTATAAGAATTAACTTGATAGCTTATTTGAGTAAACAACAATAATTAATTCTTGAAAGAAGTATAGAAGTATAGAAAGTTAATTAAAAAAAAAAACGTAATCACAAAAAATAGTACATTTGAAAGATAAAACGTCTACAAAAACCCGAAGCTACCCGAACTCAGCGTTCAACATTGATGGCTTCTATAAAAAGCAAATCAAAAGCCTATTTGGATATCGACATCGCATTGATACTCATCCTAAGATACGACTGATTGAACGAATGAATTACATCCTAAAGCATACATGTACCAACACATCCCTACAATCTATAAGCCCTGTATCAGTTGGTATTTGAGCGTTTCATTCGGAGAGTAAACAAAGAGGCTTCGCTGGCTGACTTTTAGCCGGGTTAATTAGAATGTCAACGGCACTTATTAATCAAAACGACATGGGCGTTCGAAGCGCTTTTGTCTTTACAATATTTGTCCCTTTCAACGCTTTTGACGTTCCGGCGCGTCATTTGAACATTTTTATGTGTTATTGTTTATTGGGTGATAAATTACCGCCACGTCTTTGATGATTCCATATCTCTTTATATCAGGATTTTCAGTCAGTTAGGTTTTTGTTTTTAAGAACATCTTTAGTTCCGTAAAACTTTTATTTAAATACGTCTTCTCCTGTAACCTTTTAATCCATCTTTTATCGGTGATGTTGTTTCACGTAATTACGTCACGGACACCCACATAATACATAGTGACGGCAGAGGTGACGTCATCAATCACGGATACATTAAATATATATGAGGACGCGACAGGGCGTGGCTTTCTTCATTAGATGCATGTGGAAAGACGTCGGCGAGGGAAATTAATCAAGCTTAAACTGATTAGTTAGTTGGCTCGTTAATGATTGTTTACTGTTATATTACAGTAACGTGTAGCAAATATCAACGTCCCACCACCAACCCCTCCCTGTCGTACAAAGTTCTTCACGAGTATAAATTATTTTATGCTAAGTATAAGTAAAGTTACGACAATAAAAAATATTTTAGTTATTGTGTGAGTAATTCAAAATGATATAAATGTAACTCTGAGAACGGTAGACATTCGTCGGTATTTAGCGGCATTTAAAGACACCGTGGAGAGGAAACAATCCAGCGGTCTGATAGTTTCAGAAGTTTGTAAGCGATACGCGCCGAAAGAAGTTTGCAGAACGTGAGGCGACTAAGTACTCGGTCTCGAAACGAAAGACTTTCGAGATAAATTCTGTGACGAAAGTATCCAGAGGTAACACGCGATTAAGATTACGTAACTCGGACGAAAAAGTTTTACACTTCTGTCATATCAGTCGTAAACTTCCAAGTTACTGGAACGCTATGAAGGGGTTTTAACGTTGTGAATCACAAGAAATATCAAGCTCAAAAGTTTAAAGGTCATCGCAATCAAAACTAGAAATATATGAAAGTTACACATAGCCATGAATAACACGAAACAAAACTATAAAATATATATTTGTATTGTTTCGGAAGTTGTGGATGTTCGTTCAAATATATTTTAGAGAGGAGTCGCGTGTGAGCCGACGGTAACGCACGCGAGGCGCTCGTGCCGGCTTCGTTATTAACAAATGATTTCACATATCCGCCACATGTCGAATGATCTCTGCTTGTTTAGACGGGTTACGGTAAAATGTTTGATCATACACATCATTCAGTCTTAGGACTCATTACACACTGGAAATGACAACGATGTCCAATAGATATTTTATATGCATTATTTAATTTCAATAGTTTTATGTTTTCCGAGAGATAATGAAGTATTACGAATAATCTAAACGATGGAAGGAACACAAAACAATAACGAGGCTGATAGTTCAGACAAGGGGAAAATAAAACGACCAATTACGTAATAAAATCTAAATGAATACCTTTTTATGCTTTATCGAGAAGTTAGACAAAATGTTACTTACTCCGCTTCGATATTTCAGTAAACATAATGAAAAATCAAATAATCCACATATTATATTGCATATACGAAACATTTATAATTTGAATATAGCCGTGGCATAAAATGTTGGTGTATCGATAATATATATTGAATATGCAAGTCAGGACCGAATCGAGTTTAATTCGATGGGATCGGTGGCAGAGCTCGATCGTTTCGCAATAAAATTTCAAATGTCAAGTGAAGGTTGCGCCGAATTGCCATTTAAATAAATCTCCGAGATAAAGTCGAAGGAAAAATATACCGTGATAATAATATGTGATGTAACATTATCTTTTGTATTATTAATTTTTATGCCGATCATAGTTTTATTTTGCAATGTGCACGCAGGTTTTAACATTAACATGTACATATGTATAAGTTATATGATTCATGTTATTACTATCTCTAAAACGCAAATTACTTTAGAAGAATGTAATTATATACATTAATACCAGCAATACACATATCAAGGTGTAGTTGATTTGTTCTTACTTATATCTAATAGTGTGTTTACACTGCGTCGTTGGCAAAGGGTTTAAAGCTCAAGGCTCCACGTGTGTGAAGGTCGCCTATTATGTCAGACCTAATGTGATATCATCTGTTACCAGCAAAATCCAGCCAAATAACCGTCCCGGGAACCTCAGCCCTCAGAGGACAAACAAATAGTTTTTCCCACAAAATAACATCAATCATAGTCTTACAAGTAAATAATTAAACCCGAATCGAACGGATAATATATTTAAAGAGAGAGGAAAATAAATATTATTTTGTTCGAACAATAAAGATGAAATGAAATAAAGCGGTCGGCTTATATCCTTACATCTACGCGAATTGGTTCCGGACAAATTTAACTCAATAATTTCTGGTCGAAATATCACAAACAATGCGTCCGGCTCCCCCATCGGAAGCGGTTTTGGTGAACAACAAATTCTATCAGGAAATAGACGGACGTCAAAGCATTTTCATACAATACAGTTACATTAGGTGGCTTCGCTTAAGTTAGGGAGAGAAACATTGAAAGTTTGTGATCTCAGCTAACGATCATCGACACAAATCAAAGGCTTCCAACGATGTATATGTAGAAGAAGTAAAGTAGTAAAAAAAAGAAGCATACTCATTATAACATATATATTAAATTACACATTTAAATTTATTATATAAAATTATTAGTATAATTTCATCACAGAGTATTGATAAAAATATTATAACTCTAAAGTATATCTGAGTTGTCTGACGGATCGATATCAATTTTCTAAATAGAAAAACCTCGGAGGTTCCGATAGCGATCAGGGCTCTAATACCGGTAATGGCTGAGACACGGCAGCCAGCCACGGTTTTGAATCTAGAAGACCCGTTACGATTTTCTGATACATTTGCACCGAGATAACGAAAATGCCTCCGCTAGCGTTTCACTTGCAATGAAGTTTGTCGCTCACAGGCACCTTGTGACACCGCTCGCTTTTGGTCTCAACAAAACATTTACCATTGCTTTCAAACCATGTGAGATATAATACGTTTTTAATGATTAGACCAAAGTATTTTTATTATTATTACTTAATTATAATATAAAAGTATATAACGTACCAGGGTATATATTTGTGCAGCAACAAGATTTTCATCCCCGCGCTATCTGGAAAAAAACAAGAACAAAATTAATGCAACATTTTTAATTAAAACAAGTCCACAGAGCACGTTATTTTTTCAGTAGACATTAATGATTGTCTTTAAAAACAATGGCAAAGTTATCGTGTTCTCTTCGGCATTTTTTAGCCATGCTATGGCATCATACGTACCTAACATACAATTTGGAAGTCACTTCTGAGAATGGGTTCTAGCCATCTTGCGGAATGACGTCATCGATATATAACAATAGAAGCCTCCGGTGAGGCTCTATTAATATTATGAATTACTGATTACTTTGATCGCATCATCCTCTTACGGTATGTACATTAAGTATACCTACAAGGTAAATATGGTTTATCTAATATATATAAGCATTTAATAATATAGGAAGTACTATCGAAGGACACAGTTATAATATCATTAATGTTCCTATATAATATACAATGCTTCTTACGTTGGTGTATTTTTTATTAACTTCTTTGTTGACTGAAACGCCATTTACGGCAAGCAATAAAGCAAAACATGATAGCGTATTCTATAATTATCGCTAAGAAATATCAACTCCGCTGTAATAGACGATGAAAAAAATACATAACATAAAAAAATAGCCAGAAAAATGTAAGGAATGCTTCCATTTCACTCATTACCGGAACGAATTAAAATGTATATATTTGTTCCTTCAAATATCTTGAGTTGAATAACCTTTTCAATTTTCCTCGACAATATGCCTGGGCCGGGAACGCGTGGGAATGCGAGGTACAACGCGAATTATCTAGATTACATTGCCTTCCATGTTACAAAGGATGCATAATGAGTTTCGTTGTGCGTCTCGATTATTTAAAAGGTGACAAAGCAGAATGGACTATTAAGACGCGAACACCGCTATTGTACATAATAAATAAGCCGTACTTATAGCATTTGGACGCCCTGTAACAAAATTGCAACATAAAGATAAAATTCGTGGTTACTAGACTATTAGACTATATAGATGGTACTTTTACATAACTGCCTTAGTAAGGTACCGTCTAGACTCACTTATTGTTAAAAAAACACCTTATCTTAACTTTAAGGTTCCAACTTTTACTAACGTCCTGTCTACGGTAAGGCTGTGTGAACATATATTAATTCATCTATTAAATTGATGATATCATTCATGTGTCAGCTATTTGAATGCCTTTTGATATACATATTAGGTAAGTAATAAAAGATCTCGCTTTAATGTCATCACGAACTGTGACACAATCGTACGATTCTAAAACGTGATTCAGACGATATTTAAGAATAATCTGCGACAACTCTTTAGGAAAAGTTCACCTTTTGAACCTACAACCTAATTACGTAACAGCGTTTCTGTCGTAAATAAAATTTTACACGCCGACATCGCTAACAAAATCCGTTCAAAGTGTTAATTTAACATAATATGCAGATAAAAAAAATGCAAAGATTCTTCAATTGACATTGAATTACAAAATGAAGCCTTTTTGACAAAAGATATTTTTTGACAATATAATTTATTAATGTACCCCCCAATAGAAACTACTTCCTGGAAACGACTTTGAATCTAAAGGTCATTTTGCGGTTAATTATCTGTGAAATTGTTTCTATCTGCATGCTGATTTCCGCAATCACAGCAACGAACGAATCAAATGGAGTCACCTGTTGGATAGATTAGGGACTCTCTGGAGGCACATTGGACACGATAAAAGAGGAGCAACTGTCGTCTTAAAAACCAAACAGAAGTTTAAATTGGGACAATTAAAATATAATTCATCGAAATATAGATTTTGGTGGGTGACAAAAACGAAGTGAAAAAGAAATGAACAGTTACACAGGGGCTGCGGGAGAATTTCTCAAGACACCATTCAAGAGCTCTAAAATAGTCTCTTTAACATGATTCATGAGAAAGAAGAATGAAAATTGGAGCCACTTGGAATTTTCATCACGGTTGATCCTCACAAACCAAAACATGCGTAATGGGTATGATTAATGTACTCTAAAATTATATATGAAATTTCTTATGCTGATATAGTAGCCACCAGATACTAAACTTCACGATCCCTTTATAAATCCCGGTCAATCCCAGATATTCCATGATCCCGACCGGACATGGGACTAATGTCGCGGACGCCAGGACAAATAGTCCTTTGGATTAGAGACGCCTTGATTAACTTAATGTTGTTTACTCTTGTTTTGTTATGCACCCCTGGTACTTGGGACTTGAATGGGTGCTCTCAAAATGCAAATTTACTTTAAAACTATGCTGTGTTTGTTAATGTAACAAGCAAAACAAAGGTCCTTGTCTTTTCAACTCAATTCCTTTTAACAGAATTCTATAAAAATTAAGGTTATTTTGATAGACTTATCAATTGAAGTTGTGTCGTCCACGATCCCACCCCAAATGTCTCAACCATAATTGGTATTAGTTACTTCTCATAGCCGACGGCGGATGTTTGTAATCTTGTATACGGGCCGTTTAATGGGCGAATTAAATGAATGGACCTCTGAGGAAGAGAGATAGGACCCTGTGGCTCTGTCCCGAACATTATATTTTAGCTATATACTGTATAGATTTGTATAGCTCTGGAATTTCTAACAAAATTATTTCATAAAAAAATTCCAATTAAGGATCTTATTAAATAATTATATTACAAATATTAAATATACTCATAAATGTAAGGTTGTTTGTTACTCTTTTAAGTCTACAGTTAATAAGTTAATCCCTTCTTTTCTATATTAAATTAGAAAATATAGAATGAAAAAGTCATCTCGATATTCCAGAGGTTCCAGGTTCGAATCCTGGCTGTGTAAATGAGTTTTTCATTCTTTATTTAAATTTAAATAAAGCAAAGTTTTCATAAGAAATGTAAAATTTATAAACCTGTATCCGCGTCTGAGAGCAGAGTCGTGGGAAGCATCTAGTATGTTACATAAATAAAAGACCAACTATATCTGATTTGACGTAGATTTGTATCACTAAAAATTCCAGTGTTGCCTGGGAATCGAATCCAGGAAATCCGTGGCGCAAAGCGAGTACCGTTACAATTGCATCACTGTGCGTAACGGCACTGAGGTACATTCACATACACTCAATTATATCACAACCGGAACATAGAGATTGCTTTAATTCCATAACCATTGTACAGTGCACTGGCAAGGACCATTTCACTGCACTCCTTTAAATGTAAAGTAATGGAGGCCAACTCGAACTGGTAGCATTGTATGGTGAGTTATATCGGAGTCATCACTCATATTCTTTGCGGTGTCACGGCCAGCCCGGGGCTTAATCCAATTTAAAATATATCCAGCCAATTTAAAAAGTCCGGCTAATTTTAAAACGAGAATTCTGAGAGGGGCACTATTTAATGTAACAGGGTAACGTCTTGAGAGCACGTGAGGGCGCATTGACCGCCCTATTTAAATATTCACTTCTTTGAATATATTTTTAAGAGCATCATTGCGACATGTCGCCTCTTGAAGCATAAGATTGCATAAAAGCGACGGTAAAATATGCAATTAGGGACTTTAAATGAACGCAGACGTTTCTCCGCCGAAATAATCTTTTTAAGGTTTTATATCGTTTGACATCTATCCACAGATCGTCTGTTACTTGTGATATTTCAAATCCCGTCTGAGTGTAGGGGTGCGCTATAATGGAAATATTTTAATGGATGAAATTTAAAATCCAGTCAAACAGAATTCTGTTTGAGTGTTTGAACACGAAACTTTTAAATTGTGGAAATGTTCGCCGTCAGAGGAAATGCACATACATTCACGGATTAAATAGGCGAAAAAAACATTGGCTCGGAAACTATAGATGTTGCAGTGCCTTCACGGCTGGTTTCGCAGATTTCGACCGTGATGAATGACGTGGAAAAAAAGTTACGTTTTGTTTTAGAACAGGTATCTCAACGCATTAAACAGATTGACGCCAGCCATCCGCGGTAGTGTATATATAAAAGTCCACGAGCGAGACCAAGCAAGGGCTTCCACTTACTGTAATTAAAACCTTTAAAGTTTCACTGCACGCTTTCAATAAACCTCTGGCTTGTCATCATCACGTTTTAGAAATCTTTAACATAATATTATAAACATTTCTATTACACCATAAGTTTAATCTACTTTTTACTGTTAGCACGAACAAATGAAAAAAATATTCCATAAGGCATTTGTAATTAGCATGTATTGTGTTACGGAGGTGTCATGGACTCGAAAATAGACAAAAATGCCTATTCACGGTTACAAATTCAGTTAATGAAGCGATGACTCGGTTTTTCCTAGTCGTTTTAACTGTAATTATCAATTTAACGATTAATATGTTCCATTATATTCCACACTTGTAAGTTCCTTAATGTTTCTTATTTCCTGGTACATAAATCTGAAATTACATCCAATAAACGGCTTATTCAATTCTCCGACAATAAGAATGAATCGAAGAATGACATCATTTGAATATGTTTACACGATTCTCATTGTGGCCTCTGATATAAAATATAATGTTCAATTTTATTTAAATCTTCAAGTATTTTGTAATATCTCTGGTTATATTAAAGTCGTGTCGTCATTGTGTTCTAACTGGTCTGATAAATACTTCGCCTACGTAATCACCGACGACGTAATTTATAATTTTTTTATGTATTTTTAATATTTATATAAATATTACGCTTTCATGATTATACGTCTCGTTTGTGTGTGATTGTAATACGTGTTAGATTAATGCCTGTGATTCACAGAAAATTTATATGTTACTTGATATTGAAAGTTTATATCTACTATTTTATTCAATAAACATGAGTTCGATGAACTTTTTATAAATTAAAAAACGGCTTCCATTCGCCGCACGTGTTTCTTAAGTTCAACAATTTAAGATACAACGCGCTTACGTGAATTATGTTAATAATTTTATCTGATATTAGCGTCCTTGTTTCGCCGATTTAAATAAAAGCACTATTGCACAGTGTTCATACGGAGGGTAGTAACCGAATCTGAAAAGTTTTTCATATGAATAGTATAATTACGTTTGTAAATCGATCTGAACTCGATATGAGCTACAAAACTCTATTATTACGCTAGTCGAAAATTACCAGAAATTTAATTTCGTTCAATGAATATATGTTTATATTTAAATAATTTTTGTTATTCCTTATTTTAATTATTTTCGTGTTTCCTGCATATACTAGTAGTTAGGTGTATTTAATTAGTTTTTCCATATAGAACCTAATTTTGAGAACATTTTAGGTCATTTCAAAGATAAGTTTTATTCATACAATCAAATTAACTTCAATATTTAGATATTGAAGTCTTTTCCGTAATAAAGAAATTATTTTATTATATATTTTATTTTTCCTTAAACATCGAATTTATCCACATGAGCCTAATCTGTGGACTGTCAATAATTTGTTTGTAAACAAACGGTCCGAGAGCTCTTCACTAAACAGTTCCGAAATCGAAGATCGCAATACCAGTATGTTTTAAATATCTTAAAAGCTTCGTGAATTTTATTTTATCAAAGGGTAAAACTGAGGCTTATCCTTAAATCGGATATTCTGTCAATTAGCGACCGGATTAATTACTTTGGAAATTTGCGTAATCTCGTCTTCCGGGAAATTCAGTCTAAAAATATAGAAGCGTTAAACAAATTACATTATTCCTAATTTAAGAAATGTTATTATAATATTAGGAAATGTTCAAATCAAAACTAAATCACCTAACAATAGCCTCTTATTATACGGTACAATAAGATCTAATTCATATAACATTTTCATTAACTATATAATATTTAGTGTCGATATATTTCTCCGGACTCGGTTTATGTAGTGATCGGTAAAGCTGGGTCATAACCTAGTATTATGCAAGGATATCATCCCAAATCGCAGAACTAATTGGAATTCTATTGGATATGAAATAGGGGTCATTTTGTCAATTAACCTAGAACATCTCGGAGACCTGAGCGTTGTTCAATCCCGGGATTATGAAACGTGTTATCAGAACCGAGAATTAAATGTTACTTAACCCTTGAACTGGTATTAGTGGCCGCAGAAATTATAATATATTATACCTTAAATATACTTAAAAGATTTGTTTATACACTAAATGATAATGCAACACTCTATATCAGTCAAGTAATGGGCGCAGGGAATTCTGTAGTAACCTTAGTATAAGTTCAAATCGTCAAACCTCATGTACCTATTATGTACGAGTTTACCTTAGTGTTGTCGTGAAGTCGCTACACTAGCTACAGTAAATTATTAATTAAAAGTTACGTATTCAGTTTGCTTTACAAAAAATATCCAACTCGGAACGTGTCTCGACGTATTAAAAATTATAAGGTTTTGTCTGATAGTATTTCTTTGTAGTCACTACGGCTTCCTCTTGGCCTGGATATTCGTTGACAAAGTTTCGGTTTTTTGGGTCAACGTACAGCGTACACAAATACTATGCTTTATTAAATACAGCGTTTGGTATCAAAGAAATGTTTACATAGAATAAACATTTCGTTTAAGCGGAACATGGATTTGGGCTTCTATTATAATATGATGGGCACGAAAGCAAGCAAATCAAAATAGATTGAAAATAATTCGCCAATTTAAATATGTACTATTTTTAACATTATTATAAAATCTCAAATCAGAATAGAGGCAGACGGTGACAGTGAGTAGTGTTTAAACGCTGTCAATTTAATCACAACTTTGTAAACTGCATTGACATTATAAACATCACGAAACACAATTAACTGACACATCATTAGATCAGACTGTTTTAAATTGAACAATCAGTGATGTGATGTGATCTCCTTAAACGAGTTCCCGACGAGAGCGCGCCCACGGCCGACCTCTCAACTTCCAACAATAAAGTATCAAAACAGCAGGTATGCTAATTCGTATGACATTAACGTCTCAAGAATGTCTTAATAAAATTCTGATTGCATGTGACTTCGGTGAAAGTATATATATTTTATACACAGCTGTAAAAATATTTTTATTTTTTATTATATTTATGTGTGCGATGATTATAGATAAAAAGAACAAAGAGACATCCTCGTTGAGACGTGACGATGTCTTTACGCTTAATACGTCCGTCCGTCACAGGCCGGAGGCTGGAAATTATAAGAACAAAGCGGTTTGACTGCATCAAATTAAGACGTATGATAACAGGAAGCGGTCATCAACTGCTACATATAATAAACCAAATGAAACTGTCTTTGATACTAGTTCTGCTTAAAGTTCTTAGAAAAAGAAAATATGATGCGAGTCCTGAGACTTAAAACATTCGACTATAAAGCAAAGGATGAGTATGATGTGCGAGTCCAGATACAACTCAAAAATATGTATTTATACCAATTCAGTATATAGCTAAACAACCACTCAATATACGTGACTATCTATCAAAGGTTATTACATTTTTAATAAACGCAATGTTCCGAACGAGAAATAAATTATTATCAGTTATTGAAATCATTTATTCAATGAGAGAAATAAGCGGCATTGTTATAACAGATAACGCTAACAGGTGCTGTCTCAGCCTAATCAGGATTCGCTGAACGATTCTATTTATTATTCCTATTGCGATGGTATATATCAAATCGGATTGTCTGTCTGAAATTAAGCCGAGAACGTTATTTATACTGGATAGAAATACTAAGAGCTCAGCTGATTGGCTGGATCCTCTAAAAGTTTATTAAATAATATCAATTTGCTTCGATACGAATAATTTTATTAGAGTACATAAATCATTCAACTCGCTACCACCAATGTAAATGCGATTTAAAGATTCTTCAATCGACTGTGATTTTTATTCGAGACTGATTCCAATTCGCGTTTCTATTTTGAATACTTAACGCGACCTCATCTAACGCAATCACTTCTGTAAACGTGGAAATATGTACGACAAACAGAGCTATGGCGATGGCTATACACGGGTTCACACGAACGCAGCCGAACACGCCCGATCAGCGGTAGCAAACGAACAAGCCAATTAGGGACGCGCCGATAATGAGTTGTCAAAACAAGGATTTCATTACGCTCACCTAAAAATACGTTTCAGTTACCTCTGTACCGAACGCGTAAGGTCCAATATCGTGTAAGCGGATCCTAAACATTTTGTAAATTTAATGCCAAAGTTGAACTGTGGAAGTTCGGTTGCGCAACGTTGGATTTTAAAGTTTTACGCTAATCCGACAATTAGTGTGTACCCTTGTTGCTGGTTTACTTACCACATTTAGATAATTTTTCAAGTTTCTAAATTAATAACAATGTACCTAAGTATACGAGAAGCTTTCCGCAGCCAAGTTAATATAAACAGAATCCACATGATGTTACGAAGATTGCTGCCCGTATATTTGTTAAGTAAAAAGACAGTTTTGTCTTAAACTAGTTGAAACTTTGCTTGATAACAAAGTCGTAAAAAGCAACAATGGGCCTCCAGAGACCACTTAGAATTTAAAGATAGATGATATGTAAATATATCTCTGTTTACGTTTACCAACATAAATATAATAAATAAATCCATTCGAGAACCCCGAGAGGCACTTTACATTAAGGTTACACGACGTAAACTGTTAGGTTAAAGTGTATCTACATCTATAGTCATTTCAATTATTTAAAATTATATAAGATTTTCGTCTTATTGTTAGCTTACAATTTTTTGCGATAAAAAATATGTAACATGTAGGGGTAAAAGCTAAACGGAACCGACTGAACTATATATATATATATTTAATAGAGATCTCTGAATTGACCTTCGAGAGATTATTACATATAAATAACACAAGCACGTCAGATATATAACTGTGTTTGGGTGTACGGATACGTCTGTCTATAAGTCGCTATAAGCTTCGTACAAAAACATGACATGCGAACAAAATCGCATAATACAAAATACAAATTTATAATTATTTTAAATAATATTTTATTTATTCGACATATATGTAAGTGTGTTGGTACATCCATCAAAATGAAATTGTAGCGAACATTAACAATGTCATTGGATTTTTAAATCTTACGGTAAATCCGTCCGAGCCATTACCTAAATGAAAATTCCTTTCGGTTTTGTGATGAATCTTAAATTTGTTTACGACTACAAACGTATATTCCGGGAGATGCGAGGATAAATAAGCATCAGGTGCAAAAAATATTATTTTAAATGAAATACTCCCCGAGATGAAAATCAGATAATGGATTTATCAGCTGCTAACAAATAAATATTTATACGTAACATTGAAGGCAGTCTTCGCATAGGGCATCCTAAGTGGGTTCCTCATTGAATCCGATTTCTTTGTACATACCGAAAAAGTTGTAAAGCCTCCTCATTCATGTAGGAACGGCGCTTTCAAACACATGAATGTACAGCCTCTTACTATGACAGATGAGAGGAAAAGTGGATTAACTAACAAGCAAAAATCCATTTTGGTAACCCAAATCAAATTGTAGGTACGGCGAGTAAGGTACACGAATTAGTCCTAGATTACACAAAGCCAATTTCAATGTAGAGGTAAACGCTCGCTCGAAGCGTTTTAATGAATAGTTTGGGAATACTACTAGTTAATGTTGTAAGTAACAATTAAAAACTTTCAAACTTTATGCCGAGGAATTATTTCAGCTAAAACTTAGTTTCTGCTTTACATCAGTCTGCACTAAAAAACTGGGTGACTAAAAATAGGTCTCCGTTTAAAACCCTCAAAGCTTACGGGGCAGTGCGACTGATGACGTTTGTAACTATTCAAATGCAAGTTTAACGAGGCCAGATTTTTATAACTTCGTTTAACTGAAGTGGACTGTTCAAACATTGATTCGATGAAGTCACCCTGGGACATTTTATACTTATATTAGTTATAATTTATCAGACTGATATTCTATAGGAACACTTTAAATATTAAAGTTCCAATACGAATTGCAATTCCAGAGTGCACAGAAACCTTGTTCCAATTATTTTCCAGAGCGAGCTGTCGCGGCGAGTCTATATAATTCAAGCGAGGCTATCAAACCGCCAGCACCATCGATCTTCGGGTGTGGAGCTTTGGAGACTCGTCGCCACTACAACGAGTAATGGACGGTCCACATTCTGGAACGGTTACCTCAACAGATACGTGCCCCCATACAACTCGGGACGACTGTTATCTTACTTAATTCATATTATATAAGCATCATTTATCTGTGCTCATTTCATTAATTACTACTTCCGAAGGACAATTATTTTCATTTAAATCTTATCAAGTTATCTCAAGTAGTGTTTACTGCAGTCTACATATATAGGTAATTATATGTATGCACGTAAATCCTTAGTTAAAAGTCTTGAGCGTATTCTATTTAGAGATGACAGAGCTCGTCGGGAACATATATCGCGCTTTTATAGCCGAAAGCTGTATAAATTACGACTCCAAGATGGAGTGTTTAATTACTGCAAAATTTTAAAGCCTTCCCGTCCGTTTCAAATAAAACCAAAATATAACATTCGTAACATATTAAATATTCGTATGGACCATAATTATATGATTCCATTCATTTTAAACTCGTAAAGAATCAATGTTTATATAACGTAAGCAGTAAGAGTTGATTGCTAAGTGTGTTTTGAATCAGTTGGAGCTGTTATATCGTATTGCACCGCAGATATTTCGTCTGTAGAGAGTCTGTAACATAATATGGTCGTCGTCTTGGCGCCGCGACGCTGCTTTCACGACGTGCCAAACGCTATATCGGTTGAGATGTTTAAAAACTTACTAACGAGAAAGTTACTCTACCTGTATGCATCGCCTCAGTTTAATTGTATGAAATTAAGCAAATAAGATTCTATATACATAATGGCAAATAATATTTATTCAAATCATTGAACACGAACAAATCAACGGAAAAGCGAATTTAAATCAGAAATCCTAGTTCATTGGTATCATAAATCGAATGCAATTAATTAAATACAAAACATTAGCGTCTGTATGAAGAGACGTATAGCTGTAATATTAAAAGGCGCATCTGGTCCTCATAGCCGGCAAGTATAACATTACAGCAGATTTCGTACGCTCCGTCAATAAGCTCGGCTTGGTCGTGATGCGAATAAAAATTATCAGTTTGTTGATATCGTAGTGATCTTCATAAGTGCTTGTAGCTCGTGAATTGAATGCTGCTCTGAATTCAGATCAATGGGTAATGTAGTACTGCGTAATATAATCTTAAACCTAACGCATTTCGCTGTAAAAAAAAAATACTCTTTGAGCTAATACGTCATTGAACAATACCTAATATAACGCAACATCAAACACTGTGTTTTTAGAATATGTTTAGACATAAACGAATTAAACAAACAACAGTTATTTAATTTATAAACGAGTTTGCTCTTTATCAAATTATCAATTAGCGAGGCACCCATCGCTGCCATTAATCTGACGAGCATGAAGCCTTCGACGTGACCGACATACTTGATACACGAATTACATTCAACAGACACTTTAATTTGTACAATGATAAATAACGCTAGAAGAACCATCCAACATACACTCGTTTATATTATACTTGACTTTGCTCCAAATATATATATTAAATATATAGTTATCTTTTTAAATTTAATGGATATAAAAGCATTTATTGTGTTGTTTTTAGTCTGTATTATAACATTATTTTTTTTCGATCGTTACCCCGCTCTCCCCAGGTATTGTGGTTCACGAAATGACGTCAGTTAGTCGTTTATAGTTTTAATAAATGCCCCATATACCAGTCCTTTGTCTCAAACAAACCCCTATATAACAATAAGTGGGTATTGTTCATTCATGGCAATCATCGTAAAAAGCTTGCATCTGTGGTTTTGCCACTTGGTTGAGCTTTACATCCAAAATTACAGTTCATTGCGTGTTACGTCGCTACCATCCAGATCTACAGACCTTTTATGTTTCTCAAACGTTATAAAAACATTTATTTTATGACATATATTAATAGTATTTAAGTTTCGAACACTTCTAAACAAATTAATATCTCATTCCGTATACGGTAATCAAAGATGTTTTCATGGTGGGACGGCTATTACACGGTTGCTCCATAAGTCAACACTCACGATGCGATCTCGTTGTGTTACGTAATCCGTTATAAAACACATTTTTGTCTCGTTACATCCGTAACGATAAACATCAGAGCTAAATAAATGACATTAATAAAGTCAAAGCTCCGAGACGCGTCGCACTGCTTTCCCTTTTAGCATACTTGTATGAATACTCACTAATAGAAATATATTGAGGTTGATTCAACTTTATAAATAAACTTCGGATAATTATTATATAATAATTTCTCACGTTGCTGGTTGGTTTCTTATTCAAAGGATCCCGACTTTCATATAATAAATCCTATAGAATGTCATGTGACTCTGAAACATAAATAATTTCTCACAGACGACGACACTTCTCCCCAATAATCATCTGAATCAGGAAATGGTTTGTTTTAACATCATCTGTTTTACAAAAAAAAGAGCTATAAAAATACAAACGGTAAAAGGAATACGCTGATGTATGGTTACCTGTTATCAGAACCAAATCTACTAAACGGATTTTTGTTAAACTACATCTAAGTAGTCATCAAAGTAATCAATATCGATCTCATAAATTTAAGGTTTCTACAGTTCATATATATTGAGATACATGATACAGCAACGTTTCCTCGCTGTATATAATTCATCACAAAAACACTGACAACCAAGTAGCGTACTATTATGAAAGTATAACTGATCGCGGGAGAAGACATCTGAAACGTTTCTTTTATCCCCGCGCGGCTAAAATTTGAGTTTGTATCGAATCCACTCAACTATCGGAAAAGTCATTTGGGACAAGTGCTCGATCGTACATTTATGTTTCAGCTTCGCATCGGATGAACTATGACTTCAAAGTACTTAACGGGCACGTTTTAGCAACTTTATATCTTACTTTGTTCAAGCAACACAAGAACAACGCGTGATGTATTTGAGAGAGCGGATTCTGTGCGAGATATATTACTGAATACGAATTACCCATATCACGTTAGTTTTTTAATATTGTTTGTTCAAATGATATACGCGTGTTATCTAAAGCATTAAATTATGTTCTGTTCTGAACCGTTTTTATCAAAGCAATTAAATTTCACGCATAACAAAATATTCGTTATTTTTTTTTCATAGTTAAATTTTATTTGACGTCGTAAATACTTATATAAAGGGTGAATAGTAGGAGATTAAGTAAATTTCTCCAATTAGTGAGATTTCAACCAAATTAATTACCCAAATGTATAAAAAATTATCATTTCATTTATCTTTGGAATAACTGTGCTATATGTTTACTAATTAGAGGTTAGATGATGATTTCTGTGAAACAAGAAAGGTCTGAGAGGAGGAGGTTTTAATGGAATGTAAGATATACATATACGAAATCAAAATGCATTTGTACCATAGGAACTTACACATACCTTATTTGTTATTAGTAACAAATTACTTTCATTCAACGCATACATCGCTTAATAACTTATATAATAAAATCTATAAATATTTCTCCCTTTCATGAGCACCGGAAAATTTTATTAATTATATAATAACATCTTAATTAGTCATCTCATCGATAAAGAAGCTGACGCGCTGTAATTAATATTCCTTAGGACTCGTGGGAAAGAGTTTAAAGTATAACATTATAATATAAGGAAATAAGTAAAAATACTTCGTGATTTTTATGCAATTGCATAATAGAATTGTAGATATTTACTGATATATATAATATCATATAGAATGATTTGAAAAAATGTCTTCACCAACGCGTTCTCTTACGTCTTATTTTAGAGATTTGAAATGCAATATGGTGATATTCATTATTTACTGATAACAAATTACCGTAAGCTTTATTTTATCCGAATATGATTAAGGTATGGCTTCCAACACTTGTACTCAGAGAATTTATCAGATCGTCTTCAGTATGAAGCGGATGTCATTCCTGCCGGACCAATTCAAACCTAGTTAGGCTATCTACGACCCATAAATAGGACTGAGGGAGAATAGTGAATCTTTCGAATGCATAGGCGCGATCAGATATTACACTGCACTTGACGTGATACGGTACAAATTTTGCTTAGATATTTGCATATCAACCAGGGACTGTCATTATCCCCAACCCGGCACAATAGTGCGTTTGTGCCGTATCATTCGCTTCGAATTAATACCCGGTTAAATTATTTCCAACCAGCGGCTAGGGGTTATTTCACACGGACCAGCTCTAATAACGTCGATTATAAATAACAGCCGACTTGTCTATAGAATATCACCGTTTAGCCAATAACCAAACTAACAGCGCGTATATTTATAATCATGTCAATCAGATTCCTAACACTGATTAGTTTTTGGATGCAGTTTAGTTACGCGATAAATCCGAAAATCCGATTATTTTACCAAACAATGTACCTATATAATATTAATTTCATAATAGCTACACAGAATTAATTAACATGAGGGATTCGAGTGAATAAATTTCTAAAAAACTGGATATAACGTAGCTAGTATAAAATCCTCTGGGTTTATTATTTATTAAAGTAAGAAAACAAAGAATGATTTACCAGTCTCCAGGGCGGAGCAGAGCTTCGGGTCAATTTGTCAATCCTTATTTTGGGACATTTGACAGAGCGTCCCGAGAGTAACCTCACTAAACAGTTAGTTAACGGTTCGGATTTTTTTATACTAAAAAAAGATATATTTCCTTAGCAACCAGATGTAGTATTTGAACCGTCAACAAAACTAGCCGCTGTGTACATGTTTACCGAGTCCTGATAAAGGCTTGTGTATACTACATACGCAACAGTGGCGCTCTGTCTCACGTGTGTTCCCAGGGCTACAATGGAAATCGGATAAAGGCTCTTGTCCCGGAGAGGATATAGTCTGAGATATATGATAATATCAACACGACTTGTTATCGTCTTTGGACCAACGGAGTCTGAAACGTGTGTTCAAAATATATACTAAGTATAGACAAAGTTTGTCCTTTGACCCATTTATACTTTAATACAATTAGTACAATAGTTATTTTCTATGGTTATGTTTGTGGATGTCAATGAACCTGGACCAGTATCAAGAATGTAAGATTGTGAGTCAAATCCTCTGGGTCCGCACGCGATGCTCTCAAAGGGATCAACTTCTTTCTGAGAGGAATACTAAAGCATTTTATTGAATATATGTTAAACTTTTCTCTGAGATCGCGTTTTTTTAGGGTTCTGTAGTCAAATGGCAAAAATCGGAAACCTTATAGATCGTCATGTTTGTCTGTCCGCCTGTCCGTCCGTATGTCACTATGTGAATTATGAATAAAAATTCATAAATTTAAAAATTAAAGGGGGACGCACTCCATACATGGAAATGATTTAAAAAAAAATAATTTCAGCTAACTTATACGTGATCTGCGTCTATGGAAAGGGCTTTAAAAAAGACATGAAGTTTCCTAAAACCATTTTTCGTCAAAATCAATTGTTTGAAAGGTAGACGCTTTCAAAGTGGAAAAATGAGTCTCACCCTCCCCTCTAACTTTTAAAATAAAAGAATGAGAAAACTAAAAAAATATGCTGTAGATTTTGATGGAAACTTTCAACGAAAATTGGTTTCAACGAGTTATCATTATTAGTTTTTAAGAAATAAACATTTTCAAAAAATACATATACAACTTTGTCGTTCATACAAACACTATGTAAAACCAAGTTATTTTTTTTTTATAAAACATCGACCAAAGTTACAACGCACTACAATAACTTTATATTATGTCATCTACTTGCTGCTACGGAACCCTTCATGGGCGACTCCGACTCGCACTTGTTTAATTTTATTATGCTCTGCACTAGATTTTTTCTGCTAGTATTAGAAAGCGAATCACTGGAATTAATTGTTTCCAAACAGATCGCAGTGTTATTGAATATAATAAAGAATATGCAAGGTGTCGTAATCGTGGTTAGTTAAAAAGATACCTTAATATAATGAAAAACCTGACTAAAAGATAATATAACAGCCATCGCCACGTTTACTCTACTGAATTTCAACGCTAATGTATTTTTAGAAAACCTTATCTTTATAGGCCTTTATTAAGCAATGAACTACTTTCTTGATGTAGCTCTTAAATTGTATCAAATTTATTACAAAACAAATGCAAAACTACGTAAGACTTGTTTCCTTGAAAATATGTACATTTAAATACGAATTACTAAGAATATTAAGCATGAAGTTTGCAACAATTCAGCTGTAGAAAGGCAAAGCTATTTAACACGACCTGCATTTATACAGAGACTGTAAATGTAAGCTGTTGAAAGCAGATTATTTTAGAATAAGTAATATATATGCATACTCGTTTTAAAATCGTCTAACAGTATTCTGTTCGGTGAACTGCGTAATGTGCAAGTATGTTGAAATATTTACACAAAGCAACCTTGTAACATGACTCCACAAACGTTCGGACGATCTGTGGGCTTATTATAATTAATATAAATAATAATTTTTATAACTACCTCGTACTTCATAATGTGCAAAAAGTTTCGAATTACAATTATATTGGCAGATTTTTAAATATGTCGCATAGAAAATAGTGTATTTTGTGTTACTGATAAACTCGTGACCCCATCTTGTATGCAGACATTTAAACTGTCTTTATCAGAATCATTTTAATTTAGGAATACGTGAATCTCGCTTAATAATTTGAATTAATATTCTTATATTATGACTGATAGGTGAGTTTTATAATCGTTACGTTCCGGTGTGAGCCAGTCACGATTTATTTACTTTGACCGCTAGTCATTTTCCGTTTCGCAATACTCAGTACTTAATATGTTATCTCGATGTTATCTCGCTATCGTCATATTATCGGTCGTCGACGTAACGATTTCTGTGTCAGATATGTTTGTTGAACAAATATTGTAACGTCGTCAAAGTCTTTGATGTTTTTTTTTTTTATTATTAATATTCAATATCTGGTTTTGGGACAGTTAGTGTATACGGTGTATGTGTTTGAAGCGAATGACGTTTCCGTAATTACGTCTAAGAAGGATTTCTTACGTTACGAACATTTTTTTACTTAGCACTGGCTTTATGAAATACAAACTGTTGAGTTGATATACTGGTGTGACGTCATCAATAACATTTAAAAACAGAAAATATTTTATTTTAAAACTGTCAGCCGTCTATCAAAAGGAGATGTTTGGACAGAGGGATATAAACTTCAGCCTATTTTAGCCTGACTGGCATGATGCTATTTATAACAAAAATGTTTCAAATATCTCAATTACTTAAAAAAAAATATTTTATATCTAAATGGGAGCATATAATATTTTTTAATTATAAACGCTCAAAATAGTAATGAAACGTAAACATGGACTGATAAATAATTGAAATGTAATTTGATAAATTTTATATATGATAAAAAAATGTATTTCTTTATTATAAACAGTTTATTAGAAATTGCATAACAACGTCATTCTTTTATAAGACGAACGGTTCCGTAGGATGTTTTCGTCAAATCACTGCACCGTAATGGATTCTGATTTACCTCATTATCATTGAGACCATACTAAATTTTCCCTTTATAACAGTAGCACAAAAGGTGTGCAAGCCGTTTTCAGTTAGAAGCGCACGCTGTAGTGCAAAGCCGAATATATAAATCTTTGCAAAAGCAAGGCTGTGTATACACTGTTTGTTTCTTTGATTTTGTTTTCAAAGCGTATCGATGCTGTGTAGCCGTTTTCACAACTTGAATTTCAAACTATTCAGTTGTAACAGTATATTAAGATGTTTGGTTACGGTTTATTTTGATAATAATATTATGTTTGAGGAACAGAGTAATCTCAAATGAGAATCCCAATTTGCCGTGAACGCTCGGATGCACCTAAAGACATTACATTGTTAATTAAACATGACCGGTCGACACATTCAATGTAATACAACCGACTTCATAACGTCCTGTTGCAATTTTGAGGATGTTACTTTGAAGTTAAAATGGATAAAATTAACCCATACTATAAAAACATTTAGTGAAGCAAGTACAGAACAAAGTTACTGTTGCGTTGTTTCGCATAGTAAAACCCTGAATTTTCATTGTGCTAAACGAATACCAGAATTATACTGGTGATTTTCTGTTACAGGAATGCCGAAACAAAAGTTTAAAACTTTTAGTGTAATCCTCGTATTGTGGTAAGCAGTGAAAAGCCAGCTGTATGTAGTCCGTAACGACGATGACTTTCAGCTGAGTGAAGTTGATGTCAGATATGTTCAATTAAACAGGACACGTGGCACGCAGCTTGTATCGTATGAGCCTCCTTCGCGTACACGACTCGCGATATTGGCTCACCGGAAATTTACGAGCTAAGCTATAACCCATAACAGCCCATAACCGGTTATAACTAGACATAACTGGATTATTGTCAGACATTATGACTGTGGAGGGTTTTATTCTAGCTCATGTATTATGTACGCTGGAAGAACACATTTGGCTAAATATCGGATGCTTTTAGCCGGCTGACGTCACGCAGGCAATTCCCGACCATCGCGCTTTTATTGTTTTATCTTAAAAAATACAGCGAAAAAGTAGATAAAAGTCCAAGAGGAAAGAAAAAATGATAATTGTAGTACGATGGAAATGACAAAGAATTAAAAAAATTCGGTTTAATAAAATGAGGGATCAGATTCGAATCCGATGCGACCTTTTGGCTACGGTTTTGGGGTAGCGATGCCAATACGTGCCTTTTAAAATTCCCGAACATTCCGTGATTGTACGGAACACTCATATTTGATTGAGTTTCAGCCATCTAAGAGTATAATCCTACAATTTAATGTAGCATATATGTATTATAAGGCCATTTTATTTCGAGAATATAAATCGTCGATAACTAAAAGTTCTTAGGTGATCCAATCGGAGCGTCACACACTATCCTGTAACTATCGATCGAGTACTCATTCGAACGACAGATGGTCAAACCAATCACTAGTAATGAGATCCTAGCATCGTGACGGTGGCATTGGGACGATAAATGACGCTACATTATACAAGGACTGGGATATTTGTCACATATTAATTATAAATCAATTTACAAAATTTCCATAGATAAGTCAATGAGGAATACAGGAAACGTAAAATTAATACGATTCCTTGTAATCTAGATGTATGTTACCTCACTCAATATAGAGACGATGACATTAATTTGGATCTTAATGTAAATTCCTCATGTAGCAGTCGCACACTTCAAATTTAATTGTGGCGGACCAGAGCTTTAGTGCGTTACAAGTTAGAAATAGCTCAGACTATAATATATTATAATATGTCTCCCATATAGATTTTTTGTAATTCCGAAATAGTGTTGCAAATATTATCCTTTTATTATAAGAGCCTTTAGATTTCTATAATGTGTAATGTGTTGTTTTACTTTCTTATAATATTTTTTATGTATCTCAACGTTAGAGGTACTACGAATTGGGTAAAGGCTTTTACCACTCCTGAACGTCAGTTCTCAGAATATTATGTGTTCCCAGGATACTGCCCACATTATGCGGGTTAAAAGATTGCTATAAAACGTTCTTTGTAGTGTATGATAACCTTTACCGAGTGTTATTAGAAAGAATCCTAATTGCGAAGCTGAACAGAAAAACATAATACACAGCTATATTCGACGTATATAAACTTTTATGATGATATTTTGTCTTCAGGTGTAACATATGGTTCTAATATATTGTCAAAAAAAGGGTCCCCTACAAAAAATCCCCGTCAATATTATTCGATCCAAGTATTTATGCCCGCGATTTTTCCTCGCATGACGGTATGGCGATCATGGGCTATTTTTTATCGTCGTTCAACCTTTTTGCCGGTCAACGAACAAACATTTTTCACAGCGGCCCGTTTGATAGACACTGTATCGACGTAATTGGCCTTTGTACGTGAAAATTGTTGTTTAAACGTGGTCACCCGCATCGTCGGCTCGCAACCACAAAAAAACTAGTTATGATGGACGATGGTTGTAGCAGTTTTTACTGACCGTCATTTAGGTGACAACGAATGTCAGTGAGATTAAGTATTATGTATGGAAAGTCTGTGGTTCTGGCCAAGCGTTTAATGAATTTTCATTCCTCGAGCGGTCTTCGTTTAATGAATGTACACAAGAGACCAGTTTGAAATAAGTCACAGCTTAAATGAGAGTCGTAAAATAGTTTAGGTGTGGGAACTTGAGAAACATCAACGACTTACATTGTTCGCACCCAGACGATAGACAAATGTTTGGCTTCGCTAACCCACGTCATATGATCACTGTTTGAACTTTGTGTAATGAGTTTGGTCGGATGTATTGTACTTAAAGCCGTGCGGTTCAATCGATCCAAAGAAAAAAAAGAAGTTAAACTGAGGAAATCTTTACAAACTCAAATATTCTACACAAATTCAATTATCTAAAAAATACATCAAGCTGAATCAGCGAATGTTCCTTTCGTATTGATGTTGAAAATTTTAAAACCTAAAATCCAATTCCACTAGCAATTTTTACTTGTAACTGTTTCAGAGACCATCGCGAATTAATTGATTCTCTGATATTGAATTTACGAATGGATTCAGTTTTACAATTCATTAATATTCTTGTTATAAGAGCTTTAAATGGGTTGCTGTTTTTACAATCAAATAATTCGGGTGAATGATATGACTTTTAACTTGGGTAGAAGTGTATGGAATCCGCTTTTTTGTTTCCCACTTTCACAAACATTGCTGGCCAACTATATTAACAATAAACCATTAATTTTTTTTAAAAAAAAAAGTAATAAAAATGATTTATTCCGATCAAAGTGAACAAAAACCGGTCGCGAACGTGTTTTGAGATAAGGCAGACAGACTGCTTTTTCCGCGAACAAGATTTAAATAAAATATAGGTTATAATTCTAGAACTGACATCTTTGTAACGGAGTGTGTCACTATCACTGATTAAATAAGCTATATTTAATTAAAACAATTAAATGATTTTAAAACTTCGATGTAAATGAACAGCATGTTAAAATATTTTTACATATATGTATAAAACTCTGACAATCGGACGCCACGCCGCAATAAACGCTCCCCTCGCAGGGACACCCCACCGAAGAATAATACAATTACAATTCAGACAACCAGATAAGTAAAATACGAGCCCGTTAAACCGTAAAAAGTAATAATGGCGTTTCAAAGTCAACAATGGTTCGGATTATTTACAGGCATCATACGCCGCGCCGCCATTTTGACACCCGCCATGCAATAAGTCACCCCAAAAATAAAATTGTACTTTTAATTGCTATTCCAATGTAGTTTTCTTTCCCGAATACTTTTATACTTAATAAGTTGATGGAATATTATTATTTTTCGCTTAACTGAACTCTGTATACTCTAACACTTTGGCCGAATTCATGCGGAATACAATTTTTGTTTTGTTATCACCTAAAACCGAATAGTCTTTTAATTTTATATGACATGTAATTGATAGTAGTTGTTGAAGGCCGTGTAAAACATTTTAATAATTCATCTGCCAATATATATTTACGTAAAATTGAGTTAGTCACAGTTTATAATAATCGTGTATGCATGTGAGAGCCCTATCACAATCAATTTGTGAGATTAGCTGGGACAAATAGAAGGACGAAAACAAAATCTCATAATAGTATTTGTGCCATAAGCACCATACTTATATGTCATTGTTAAAGAAAATATCAAGTATAATTTAAATGATTCCTTCATTTATACAACCGTCACTATGATTTTTATTTATAAATCCATAGAAAAACTTGATAAAAAATACATTTACTGTATACAATATTTCTAATTAGGGTTGCATGTTTTCATATGATGCGACACTCGATGCTCTCGGCTCTGAGGCTTCCATCGATGGGAGACATCCACGGCTGTTTCATACGAGTTCAATGAGAATGGGAACGTCAATGGGGGTGAGGACTCTTGTAATTACACCATCAACTGAAGCGTGATAGAAAACACTAGCTAATGAATACACCACGTGAAATACACAAATGTTACCACGAGTCTTTACTCGTTTATTAATTAAAATTAAAGCTACATACATTGACAGTGATGAAATAAATGTCTTTCGAATACAATCTCTATGGGGATACGTAATAAAATAAAATTGTTAGTCATAACTGCACATATCCTATCGGAATATTCATAGTGTTCGACGTGTGATATCAAGTCTCAGTCAGAAATAAGTTGAAGTAATCTAATTAATATATATTTTTTATAACCTAACCCCATACAAGTATATGGGGGTAATTCATAATGATTATGGAATACGTATTTAGTTTTTTTTTTAAAGATAGACATTAAAACGCTCGGCTTTAACTGTGTTAGTGTTGGCGTCCCAGTCACCCCCATTTCAATTAAATATTCAAACGTTAGCCACTGCATCGTGTAATGTCTGATAGAAATCTGTGTTATAAAACGGCGAGGTTAATTTATAAGTGTCGATAGCTATCTAACGTACACGTACAGACCTATTTTGTTAGCATATAAACAAAACATAATTACACGTATATGTCTATTAAACAGAGGTATTTAAGGGTCAAAGTGCCGTGGGAAATATCGTTTAAGATACCTTACAAGTCTGTAATGTAACCAGTTAAAGGTTAGGTTCCTAAATCCTACTACAAAAACTGTATGTATTATAATACGTCTTCCATTGTACACATCCATCACGTATGGTTAGGTCACACTGTACATGAATTTTGTAACCGCCGTGATGACAATTCACATACCGTGTGCACATCCTGCGGCGAATATTATAAACACGCGCAGTTTGCGATAACCTCATGCCGTGGCTCAATAGAGGTAGACAGTTTAACTTACAACAACTAACATGTAGCATTACTTGCAAGATATTTTTCTATTATTTTATGTGATTTGTATGATAGTATATTGTCACACTTCTGCCTTGTTTCAATAGCCGTGCTGTAAGATTAGCCTGTAAAGTTATTAAGTCAAATTTAATATAGATCTTTCCGATATCCAGCTATCGATGGCAACATTCAGATAGACAATAACCTTCTTATTTATAATATTAGTGTTTTTTAGTATTTTATTGCATCTCTCTAACAAAACAACTTGACGTTCCGAAACGAGCACTACCTACATCATTTGTAATTACAGTGTGAGCAGACATACATACATCTTAAGGGCGTGCCCGTAATGTCGTGCTTTTAGACAAACAAAAAGATTTTTTACAAGAATTCTTCGACCTTAATTACACAGGAAACATCACGGACCGGAGCCGTATTTAATAAAACCGAATTAAATTTTAATGCTCGCTATTAAAATTAAACTTGAAAGGCGGACGAAGTTTTAAACTATTTGAATATCAATAGATCAACGAGTTAGTGAGGTGTTCAAATAGTGCTTCCATTAATTGACGAAATATTCATGATATTGACTTTAATATAAGTACTTGAAGAACTTAAAACTATTTACACATTCATACTTATACAATATTAGCGTGAGAAAACATACAATACTATGTTGGATGGCCTTCGCCTAAACAAAACTTATTATTATATAACTAAAACACGTATGTATACAATATTAATGTATAATAATTGATATCAAATAAACTTGTTCGTCGGAAGTCAAAGTTTTGTCATAAAGTGGCTATAAAATTAGCTTTTAAATACGCGATCCGAATGGAACCTAATAAAAAAAGGCATATCAATTAAAACGTACTTATAATGAATCGGTTCATAGATGGGTCGTAATTACTCTGATTACTGGGAAGGGTTATAATTAAATTTATTATGCTCTTACTAATTAGAATCACTATTATAGTATAAAATTTAACATCAAATTATATGACATCAAATTCTAATAGAAAATATAAATTTAAAAAATTCCTCGACACGAGCTAGACTCGAACCTGCAAACTTCGGAGTGACGCATTTCAGTTCCTTTGCTAATTGAGATATCGTGCCCTCACTCGGCTGATTTTTCATTGTATACTATATTCTTATATCACAAGAATTAAATTATAATTTGGAATAGTTATTATATTTTTAGTACTAGTATTATAATGATATGCAAATAAAAAGAATTCATTAAATAAATGTTCCGATGAAGTTTTAACTGGCAAATGGGTGAAGTAAAAGAGAAAAAAATCTATTATATTATAAAAATACATATATATTTTCCTATCTACATACACAAACTTTTGTTCAGGTAAAAACTAAGCCTTTTTTATAAAGGGCAAAAAACATTAGTTAATTTCCTTCCCTCAAAATACAAGTATTGAGATCATCGAAATAAGATTTTCCGTTGTTGTTTATGACATAGTCTTTAGAACAAAAAATATACTTAAGACCTTAGTATTAAAAAGGAGTAATTTTTAATATAATATAAAATTTACATTCGTAATACTAATTCATTATCGACAAAAACGCTTTTTATAAACATTGTGTTTACTTCATGATATATTCTGCGCTCGCTCGGTAGTTGTATTTTTTGTCGGTAAGGTCGCTATTCGCTTGCACCGCACGTCACGCACCGCATTGATAAGTAGGTGGGACGTGCGCGCACTCTTTGCATTCTCGCCTTTACTGCCACTCGATTAGACTTGCGTTCTTGACTATGATATATCGCCATTTTATATACTACGTTTATAAAGGATTGTTCAGTTTTCTATGTAACATGTTATATCATCTGTGGGTACCTCCAGTCTTTGCCGCGGATTCAGATGTTGTTAAAGATAAACAAATATCAAGCAAAACGCGAACTAGTTCAGTGTTTAAATTGGCTTCGTAAAAAATCTACATTACTATGAAATACGGTCAACAAAAAAAATATAGTGTAATAAATATTATATCTGAATACAACTGAACAATGAAAAATTTTACTTTTAGCTTAAACAATCTTCCTAGTCGTTTAAATTCATTACCATAGTCATCAGTACAAACAAACTAAAGTCGCTCGAGCTCTTGACTGGAGTGTGACAACACTCGCCAAATAAAGAACTTATAGCATCTCTATATATTAATGAGGTTCTATGAATTAGCACCTCCATATGGTTCTGTCTTGTTCTAACCCGTTCGTATGAAAGGGAAGCAGTTATTGAGCACTGAAGTCGTTGCAGGTGCGTCGAAATGACGACAAATATTAATTTTGGTTCACGCAATAATGATCCTTATGACACAAGCTTAGGGCGGGTAACGGTGTGGATGGTGAGGTTAATTATCGGAGTGAGACTTTTGACACCGTTACTCATTATTAGGTGAGCATTAATCATTTAACATAACGGAGTTAATTTCTTGGAGGTTATGAGTTATAACACAAACATTACAGTTAATGAATGCTGTTGTAAAAGATTTAAAGCCCGCATGGTGTGGCCAGTTCATACTTTGTTAACTAAAATCAACATTACACAATTATATCTGCTATTCACGAATAACTCCTAACCCATATAAAATATCTTAAGTGATTTTAAAAGTTCATATAAATTTTTCTTTGATCGTAAACGTCTTTTCACAAATCAAATTAAATAATATACATAAAGGGATACTACGTTAACTTTCATTAACCGTTTAACAGTTGATAATAAAATACTTGAACGTGTGGTATATTTTATTATTCCAGCCATAAAGATGGTTGGAAGCGCTTTGAGCAACCCCAAGTTAACAGCACAAAAATAAAATTTAATTAAATTCATAGCGTGGCAACACTTAAAAAGGCGTTTACATGCCATCTGCTACAGTATTAACATATCGTTAGATATACATATTTAAATTTGGTTTAATCTATTCCCAAACCTGTTACGAAAAGTTTCTTATTCCAATATGTTTAATAGTATTTACCTCATCATTATAAACTATAATTAAAAATTTCACGCTCGGACAGTCTTAATAAAAGAAAAACTTTTATTAATGTAAACATGGTCTCATGGGCCTAATAAAAATGAAATGTTTATTTTAAATTTAGAACTGACGGCCGTGACAGCTGTCCGACGGCCATTGTCCTCCGAGCAAATGAACCATTAAAAATATATTTAAGCATGTTTTACGAAACCACAGCGTTTTAAACTATAGCAAATTATTTAGGTAAGATAGAAATACAAAAAAAAAAAAATAATGTACTTAATTATTACATATTACAAATAATCATATCTCTAAAATGGTCAATTCCGATTCGCTTATAAATATTGGAGCGTGACATCGTTGCGTTGCGTACTGTTGACTTTGGCAGCACGTGTTAAACTGTGGGAACAGACGCTCATAAAAATATACGGGAGAGTCATGATCTGTTTGGCCTCAACTTTTTTACCACTTACCTGCCAGATACCGAAAATCGATAAAATTGAACGAAGCTCAAACCAAACTCATTAACCGATAAATATTTATAAAAAAATCTTTTCGACTTTCGAGTTAGAGCACTTCAATTTTCTAAATTAATTGTATATTTTTTTGTATGGTAAGAATATTATTTCATCTTTGTGTTATATTTCCATGACTGATCCGATGAAAAAACGGTTTTACTGCATTTTTAGGAAAACCTTAAACACAACCTATATACTAAAGAAAATTAGAGAACATTAAAAAAAATATCAATATTCTGTCTAAAACGTAAGAAATTGTTAGTTTACATAGCGAAAATGCGCTAATGCAATACTACCAACTGAAAAAATAAAAATAAATCTTCACGACTCATAAAATCTGTATGAGTTTCTTATTATTTAAATATATACCTGAGGAAACTCAAAAACCTTTTTGTACTCCGCTGTTATTATTACACAAATGGTGTTGAAATCCGCGACGCCGTCAGTTAAACGTCTATTATGTTCCAGAACATTTCCTATGGAATCATTAGAAATAGCGCGAATATTACGTAGCTTATGAATGACGTATTAGAAAGAACCATTCTGCTAAAACAAACAATACCTGAACATCTAGGCGAAACTTACTGGAAGATCTAAAACATAACATCCTCGATGAAGGGACTCATTCAATTTGACTTATCAAATAAAATATGGAACTATTTTAGTTATATTTAATTTCGTAATAAATAAGATAATAAGTTTATTTTAAACCTAACGAAAATGACATTTATGAATCTCGTTCAGAAATATGGATTATACGTAGAATACGTGTCACATTTCGGAGACTCAAGTAAGGAATTATACGAAAACAAATTCTGTAACTCTAAAAAAATATGTTACCGGCTTCCCTTGTTTTATATATAGAATATTAAATATTATGATAAACTATTTACTATTAATTGTGTAAACGAAAGAGGAATAAAGAAAATGTTAAATATAATAAATAGTTTATAATTTCTGCTGATAGGTATATAAATTACGGTTAGAAGACTAACTGCCGATCTAATATACTTGAAGTTTGTTAACTAAACAATCCTAAAACTTCGTTTTTATCCTCAAGACATCAATATCTCAAAGAAACAGAACATGCGTATGACCATTATGATATGTAATAAATTATATATAATATCAAAACACAATTCGTCAAAATATTGCTGGGAATGGTCAAATATCGGACGTCTAGCGACTGGACGCAGGCCAAAATAATCAAGTAAAGGAAGACTGAATGCGTACAATTGTTTATTTTATACTTTTGTTGACCATACGAGCTGCCTAGACGCCTAGAATGTCTTAGGTTTAGGAGCCTAGATCTAAGGCATTCTAGAAAGTTCACTTTCATCACTCACCACAGTAGACACAAGCAATTATTTCAATTACAATATTTAGGTGACAGAAACAGATATATTCCATTATTCGTTGAACGGAACGATATCACGAACCAATTGACCTTCATAGATGCAATTGATGATATAGGAGACCTCATTTTAACGATATAAATGAATGACGTCGTGATTTGTGAGAGTTATTGTAAATTTAAAGGAAAAAAAAAGAAATTCCAATCGTTAATTTAATAAAATCCGTATTTAAATTGGCTTTTAATTATAAAATAAATATTTAACATTCCTCTAAACTAGTTCTTAAGAGTTAGATATGTATTATATATGGTGTTACCCTAGATTTTAGTGTAATTACAAAACACTAGATTTCCTATTTATACCTAATTGTTTTATACAATAACTCAAGGCTATACGTGAACTAAAATGATTCATTGTATGAGTAAACGATATAAAACATCTAGAATGTTGATATTAGTTTCTTAATTCCACTTGAGAATATGCTTCTCATTTTAATATTAATAATTATTTCGGTTTATGTTCAGCTACTATTAAAATATTTTAAACACATAATTTTAAAACTCAAACCCTTTATCGATCACTAATAATGATAAACACTCCAAGAAATTAGCCGTAATTTATGTTTCAGCGTATTACTTTCAAACATTGATTTCAGATTTATTTCCTTTTTTTTTTACAATAGACAACAAGAATTTTTATGTTTACAATATGTACGTAGAAAAATAAGATTTTGTATTACCGTGATAACCTTGAAGACTTAGTCACGTTTAGACTTTAGACGCGAAATCGAGCAAACGAATAAAGCAATAATGTACCGCGTTGACACATCAAACTCACCTCTCTAAAAGACTCCAGATGAAAGCACCAAAATTGTTTCCAATTCAGAAACACATTAGTTCACTTTGCAACGTTACACAGGATTGCACGCTCGTTGAGCACATCACATTTTGCACTCGTTATAAACAAAACAGAGATCCCGTAAGTCTCAACCGATGTACTTTGTAGGATATAAAACATCAACACTAACTGAGTTTTCAAAATTAATTCGTTCGTCGGAGAATACGCGAGCGCGGGAAGAAAACGCGCAATACGCCTATACACGACGCCAGCGGCCGAAAGACTGAGCTAGTGAGGGGACTGGGGAGCGAATGAACGAAAGAAGGGAGTGAACGCATTCGACGCATCTGACCGCTTTCGTGTTAACTTGCGAAATACAGACGTCAAAAGCGTAAAAAAGATCAAATAATTTCACCTGTTTTCTCATTTTATAGAACTGAAAAAATATTTTGTTTTTAAATCTTATTATATAAAAAGTTGCTTTGACCCTTTCGAATTATTGTGAAAACATTAACGTTCAATACATGGATATTAAATAATTTGTACGTATACATCTCTAATACGTTTAGAAGCAACAGTAGCTGTGAAGTATGAACCATTATAAGGCAAATCAATTCGTTACAAATTTGTAACTGAAAATAAAAAGAACATTAGAATATAAGCGTATAGAAAAACAAAATATAAAGAAACAATTCGTCTGCATGACGTTTCGTTGTTTCGTAAATATATTTTTGCCTAAAAATATTGTAACTTTGAATGAATGTTATTAGATATTGTACAGGTAGTCAATACTCCCCAATTCCCAAATAAAATCGAATCAGAATCCCCGGTAGACTGGCGGCGCCTCACGCTTTGTCCAAGTGATTTATGGTCTCAGTTACACGTAAGGTATTCGTAAATAAAGACGGCAGTCACTGAGTGAATTGGGAGGATAGGGATAAGGATAGGGATAGATACATTCATTAGGAACTTTAACTATACTACCTTTTCGTTGACATAGTATAATTGAAAAGTTCTTACAAACTATGACTTCAATAAAACTATCTGCCAACAAAGATGTCTGAACTTGACTTTGATATTTATTTTCACATAAAATAGACATTAAAATTGATGTACACTTTTATAAGTTTTTTCTACAGTTTTGATTTTTATTCTCATACATAATGTTTTTTGCGAACAAAAACATTGTCTGCCAAAATTTTGTTTAGTAAAATATGTAATATTTCTAATAAAAGTTACCCAATCAAGGGTCAACAGTCAACACTGTCAACACAAGCTTATTACAACTTATTTGAACCGCGAAGTTAAATTAAAAATAAATGTTTGTTTATACACTGTCGCGTTCAAAAACTTTTTGTTAATAATTTCTCTTGAACAATATTTTTTCAGCTGAAAGGTTGATTTTATTCTCATACAATGTTATTAAACTTACTCGTCTACATATCCATTTGAGTAATGTTTTGTCATAAATTAGGTACAAAATCTAAAGCCGAATATAAATTTTAATATTGAATAAAGCTAAGTAGAGAAACATTTTAGGGCAAACAATTTATTGAGACAGCCACTGATTGGTTTTAAGTTTGTCTAACGATTTAATACTAAGTGCTCCAAAGTTTCCATAACCTTTTATTAATCAACTGTTAATCGTCGTCTTAATTTAACGATGTTATACTGTAAAGTTTCGAACAGCAAAAATAGGACATTCTGAAAGTCGTCTTAACCAAGACGGTTGCAGGATGTAATCACATATTTATAGCGTAGTTAGGAATTCTGGCTTCCATCCTTTCGCGTCTTATCTTAAACTAAATCTCTACTTTGCGAACGAAAGACGGCTATTAGAACCTTACTGAGCATGAATGAAAATGTATTCTTTCAAAGAATTTATATTCCGACGTTAAAATAAGCTTAAAATTTCTAATAATACGAAAAGAATTCTCGGATACATATAATTTTTGAAATTACGCTGCCCGAGTTCCGACTGCCTCTGAGATATATTTCTATTCAGGCCAGATGAATTGTATATAATATTTTTATTGCAGTTTTAGTAAATGGAAATGTGAAATTAATTAACCTATATTTTTGTGGTTTTTATATTACATTCTGTATCTTGGGGTTTTGTGAATGTTACGGTCTGCGGAACCTTATTTCACCACTTTCGGGTTTTATAATTTTAAAATTATTAAACATAATATTGTGCCACGTACCTGGTGTAATAGTCTAGTCGAAAATATTTTTTTCAAATATTATAATTAATTTTTAAGCAGCATTGGACTGTTAGTGAATGTCGTGACTCGTGAAAGGTACGAAGCTGAACATCAAAGTATTTGTAGAGATCACGACCAATTACAAAAAAAAAAATTATGTCTAGAGAACAATGTTGCCAACAATTAGATAGCTCTCATATAGACTTTTTTATATAAAATTATGTACGGACCACAAATGGTCAGTAGTGGCCTGGAGGTTAAAAGGCCCGCATCTCATACTTGAGGGCGCGGTTTCGAAACCTCGCAAGTATCGACGTGATCTTTTCCGAGTCATATGCACTTTCTAAGAGTATTTAGACATCACTGGCTGGAAGAGGCTGCAGTAAGCCTTGGGGTCTAAATAGCCCCAAAAAAAAGTGCTGGTGCAGAGGGCAAAGAGAAACCGCTGCAACTATCTTCCCAAGAAAGTCAACATGTATACGGATCACTGATACGTGTGACCACGACTAGTCTGCAAAGACTCTTGCGACGATGACGATGATGTACGGATTTCTTAATATAAACTGGGCTTAATCCTACTTGTGCAAAGTTGTGTTTTGCTTAAAATAAGATCATATCTCAGCAAGCTTACTCCAAGATTGTGCTGTGACATTACATACGGAGCGTTAATAGACTTTTATTAAAAAAACTCATAATATATAGTAACCGCAGTTACCTAATTGAATAATGACAGAATTATCTTAAATTACTCATAGCATACGTTTTTAACAATCACTATTTAAATATGTTAAGTTGCGAGAGTTCTTATCACCGACATATCTCTCCTAACCAAAATCATAATTTTGGTAATCAAATTTAATTATTCCAATACAAATTAAATTGATCAAACAAAAGCCCCAAATTAACCATTTACAAATAGATACCCGTATCAGACAATCGCATAAACATTTTGGGGAACACATTCATACAGAATTGTCAAGATCTGTTTCCTAGATACCGAAGAAAACGTGCCACGACACAGCTACTAAATTTTATTTTGAGCACCAAACTAGTTATACGAATCAATAATCCATGTCTCATAACAATAAAGACTAAATTGCCGTGAACTATTATGTACACACGGTAGTTTTGGTATCATTTGTTCATATAATTTCAATAAACGGGACTCCCCTCAGAACATAAATAATGCATGTCGAATTATATATGGAGTCAGTGATAAAGATCGATAATAATGAACAATTCCACGGGTCGTAGGACCTTTAGTACATAGGTAATGAATCCTATATAGTACAGTGGTACGTTATACAAATATAAAACTCAACATTATGTATATTAATGCTATGTATGTACGTATATATACATTATATACTTATATTTGACGATACATTAGGGTTTACTATTGATATAAATTGTGACAAGTTATATTTTAAGAAATACTCGTATTTTTGGAATCTCTCTGATTAAAACATATTTATACTTCCACATTGATTGGAGTGTATCAGAAAAGACTTATTTACTAAAACTATCCAAATTCGATTGCTTCAACATTCGTAAGTAGATATTATATGATAAGACTCTGATCTCTAAGATATTTGAGTTAAAAATGTGAGCATATGTTTGTGACAAATATAAAAATGCATCGCCTTAAGTTTCAAACATATGATATCTCGAAATATGCTGGTAAGCTTATAAATTTTCATGGACGGTGATCCACGTGTGCCGGATGTGGAATTGAACAGGACAAAACCATTTACCGGGCCTTTGAGAACCCGAGTATAATGCAAAACAAGGAGGTGTAAAAAAAATCAACTCACCTCTCCCGGTACGCGCGTTGTACCTAAAGCTATTGATGTAAAGCATAAAATCTCGTGGCGATAAAATTTGATGTGTTTTCAGTTTATACGGTTCACATTGACGCCGCTTCGGACTGAGCTCGTAAAAACGAAATAGTTCCATATAAAGGAGTGACAGATAAATATCGACATGAACCTACCGTCATCACACTTATCATCAATAAGTTTTGCATGTCTTCTATTGGCCTTCTCAAGAAGTTCATTAGTTTTCTGTTCACACAGATAAAACATTTTTCTTATGATCTAAAAACAAAGGAGACTGTTATATTGTAGCTGATTCTGAGTTAGGTATTCTATATAGAATATATATTAAGTCATTACATTGAAGACGGAACGTCCCTTATTTGATGTAAAGACCACAGAACGTTCCCAGCGCCATTGAATTGTCTCTCCAAATGAAATTCGACCTCGTCTGGACGTATGTCAGGATTTTAAAAAAGCGATGAAAGGAAACACGACAATTTTATCTTTGCAAAAGAACGCAGCCCTATTCTATTGCCAATTCCCTTACTAAAACTTCTTTCAATAGCACAATTCTGACTTTGAGAAGTTTGAGTTTCGTTCAGTAAGTTTATGCGCATCTTTTCAACTATTCATTTGTTTCGTACTGATCGCCGAGTTGGACGGATTGTAAACAATGAGCTAGGAAAGAGTTCTGTCTAATTAGTCAAATAATAATATTTAAAACCACATTATTGATATTCAATGATAGTGAACTAATTGGTTAATATCTAAATACTTCTCAAACTACATCATAAATACGGAATAAGTCTTTATCTCGTGTCACGCTTTAGCGAAACCATTGGAAAAAGCGAAGAAAATGAATAAAAAATTCATAATGAGTAAAAGAATTTAGAAAAATAGTCAATAAATAGAAAAAGGCAACAATTTATTATGAAATTGAATGAGCGTTACCGCAATGTAGATTGCACAAAGCTGGCTAACGAACGTAACACCTCAACAGCGACTGATCATTAAAACTCGTTATAGCACTTTATTCGCTTTGTTAATCTGTTTATCGATACAACATAAGCGAATTTGAAGCCACCAGAAAGATATTCACTGTGGGAACAAACTTTAACAGTTTCATGATCAAATATTATATATTGCAACTATTTTCACGGTACCAGGACGTAAAAAATAGTTTATTTCTCTTTGACAGCGTATTTAAGGTCGTCTGTCTTAATGTTTGAATGGGCTTAATAGTTTAAGAAGGACTTCCAATTGAAGATAGTGTTTGTTGGATGGCATGGTCAATAACACCACGTTACGACTTTGGTGGTCACGAGAAAAGAACAAACTTAAACGATGTTGGTAGAGATTGCTAGGAAATTAATATAACACTTCCAAAGACAGCAGACTTACACAACGTCGGAGATAACGTTAGGTTGAAAAAACAAATATGATTAAATAAAGTGTTAAATTTTAATCTTCAAGCAATGGTTCATTGTTTCATGGGTTTCCATGATAAAAAACCATTAGGCTGAATGCGTTCTGGCGCAAACAGGATAAGATTTGAAAGGTCTTTTGTTCGGTTTCCGAGGTATTGAGGCACAGGTAGGCCCGCTTTCTGGTTCTCAAAGGGGGTTTGCCCGGAAAGTGTGCTTTAAATGTTAACGCGCAGAACAGTTTTATGGCGTTGCAGTAAGGTTCAGATGTTCAAGCAATATAGATGTTATAACTATTTAATAATAATAATTTACACATGATTGATTTTTTAAACTAACCATAATATTTTTCTGTTTTGTTTGATGTGCCTACAACAGTTCTTTTATAAGAATACACAAACCGCTAGTTTTTTACTTAAATTTTATGATATTTACTGAATTTAAAATTATGTATGCCCTTAGATGCATATAACAGTTATGTGAAATGAAAAAAATAAAAATAAGGGATAGTAAAATAAACGAATTTTGCTTTATATAAATTTAAGGGTATTTTTTCGCATTTAAATATTATCGGAGTATTCATAAAATTTAACAATTCATAAAAATTTCCTTTTTTAAAAGTTCTTGTCTATATCTGAGTAAGTAAGTAAGTGTTGTACATCCAGTGTCTTATTATTTATTGAGTAAGTTTATGAAATTGTAGATGAAAGGCTATTTTTTTATTTATATTTATTTCAAGCAATCTAAAATATCGCATCAACAACAGTTGGAGAGGGTGTAACAATGTTAACATGTTAGCCTCACTTAAAACCAATATAAGTAAGTAAGAACAAAGTTATTAAAAACTAGCAAACGACCAATTAATTAATTTATAACGGTATTAGTTGAGAAATTCTTTTAAATTTAATTAAGCTCCCAAGCAGCATAACAAAAAATAAAGTGAATTAAAAAAATATATATAACATATTACTTGACTATATTATCTACTTTGGAAGAAATCTTTTTCCGGTAAAGTAAATGAAATGAATGGTTTATATGCGAAATTCTACTAAATAATTTTATTATACTAAGGTTGTTATTGATATTACTATCAATAAGAGATCTTAATACGCAGATAACGCGTTTGTATAGAGACAGTAATTTACTACAAGGACCGTGAAAACAACCTGTAATCCGATATATCCCTTCACATACAACTTCATCTGTATATTAGCAATTTCTGAGACTTTAATGTTGGAAATATCTAACAATATGTCGTGGCGTCCTCGACACGACCGCCGCCGGCGGGAACCGGCTAAGAAAATGTACGAGTTCCATTGTTCACCGGATTTATGACGTCATACTTATAATGTTTTATCTGAGTTTTAATCGCTATTTTTTAATATTACTCTCCATTGAACATTCTTAGATGTTTAAGAATAAGTGTAGGAGTAAAAGGATTTTTATGGATCAACGATATTCATCACGTATATATATTGGTCCTGTCGATGAATATAAAATTATATTAATGTTTACCTGGATAATTCGTTTGGGTGTGACGTAAGACAATGCAACCGAACGCCTCCCCATATAGGGTAGCGTAGCCGCGGGCCACACCGTCCCGCGGGGAGGCACGTTTGCCCTATGCAAATACGCGACCTCTACAATTGACTATTTCCCTATTCTCATATCCAATATGACCTATCATATTCAAATGACTGCCTTAATCGTTTGTTGACATTTCGCTATTTGTCGGTAATATCCAGATCTGAGGAATTCTGACGGCATTATACTTAAAGAAATGATATTCCATTCGGTTTGTTTTAAACTGTTATGAATTGCTACGAAACTTTGTTTTGCAACAATGTGACTGGAGACAAAACATTGTCACATTTCAGTGCACTTACTGAGTTTACCGCTATGGTCACACTATCAAAGTTAAGCGTGTACACATAGTAGCAACATCAGAACAAGAAAACAATTCTAAAGAGCCATTATATGTATGGCATTAAGCTGTAACCAAATATTTTATTATAACAAATTCTTTTGACAATACAAAATCAAATGAAGTCTCACTTCAAGTTATTTCTATAATTGAATTAAAATAATAATAGCTATTTGACTTTGGAAAACAAATATTCTACAATAACTAATGCAATGCTCAATAAATAAAGACAGTTTTATGGCAACCATTTGTAAAACTGACTGACTGACTTCATGTTTATTCACTTAAGTGTGTCAGATTACTTTGTGTACTTTGGAACAATATTAAGTTTGCGAAATTTTTGTATAATAATAGATTTGATTACATAAATATATTAAAAATTCTTATGATAAAGGGTAAAGGTTTATTGCACATATTTAAACTAGGCTTTATTTGTTATTAGTGAACACACAGCTTTACTTTTAGCAACAGTTGAGACTTCCCAACGCCTCTCCATAAACATTCCCTGAATGTGAGCTTTTGTTATGGAGCAAGTTATTTTCGATAAGCAACTATGAGCTGTTAAACGATTAATGGTGAGTTCATGGAATTTCAAAATATTTCCCGTAGGCAACTAGACAAAGCGATCACGAAGACGATACTTGGCGAGCGTGTTCCCGTGCCTGTGGACTGCGGACTTCAACAAAATACAGTGTTCTGTTGTGGAATATATTTGCATATAGCGGCAAGGAAATAACACTTTAATAAATAACAAATTTTAATCACAAAATATATACTTGAAAACAAGAAAAAAATCACAGCTGTAATAAATTCTATTTATTTATATTAGGCTTATTTATAATTTTGTCAACGAACTGACGAGCAAATACAGGACACGGATATACAAGCACTTTAGCGTTACTGCTGAGTAAAACTGAGATTCAAGTAGTTAGGGGTTATAAAAGTAGAAGTTTGGATTTAAAGCTTCCAAATCGTTAAATAATCCAACGGAATGTTCTCCGGAGTGATCACTATTTCTATGAGAAAGCACAGAAATAGTGATATGCAATTAAATTACTTTTATACTTTATGTGCATATTATATAAATTAAGAAGTTACGTCATTTGCCATTTGAAAGTAAGTCCAAGTGCTGGAAGAATAGTTGGAAGTAATTGAATAAAAGGAGCAATCAGCCTCGATGTAGTCATTTGCTGGTATTCTCTTCCTCTAAGGGCGCTATTTTTTATTTAATGCTTATCATATTATTATATATATATATATATATATATATATATATATCAGGTCAAAAACGTCGAAACTAATAATAACTTGCGTTAAAGTTGATGAAATTTACCTTAATATTTTTGATTAATAGCTCAAATCATTACGATAAAACTATTCTTTATAAGTCGTAAAAGCTTTAACTGGAATTAGTTTATAAATAATTACTAATGCTATATACTATTGATTAATATACCAACATAAATACGAACTTTATTTGTTTTACGTAACACGACTTGTTTGTTAAAAGTTTTTTCGTGAAAAATAACCTACTTTGTGAATGCTGTCAACACACGCTCTGTTTACACTGCACTCTGATATAATTATGCAAATTCAGAATAATGTAAACAATGCTACAATAATAAAATAAGACCTCATTATAAAATTTCATATTTTATTACTGTTTTGCTGCGAAAAATAGATATAACAACGCATAATATAAAATGGACTGAAGTTATAAGTATTTAGAGCGTTGATGAAACGACGTTCTCGTTTGTTCTCGGCTTTATTGTTAGCTATTTAATAAACCTTGGAATTAACGAATGCATTAAACTTTGGAATTATACACGAGATGAATCAATTAACATAAAAGATATACAAGCTCCAGTCTTGTTCACACCTTCATTAGCACTACAAGCAAGTTGAGAAAGCGAAAATTTCAGATTTAGCTCAGAAATTTCATGCAACACTCACAATGAGTGTATCGGCTGTTTAAAGTTTCCTAACTTTATACTTATAATTTCATTTTACAATTTTATCGTGTAACAGAATAATAACAGGAAAGATTACTTGTGTGATTATTAAAAATAAAGATCGTTTATATTAAAATGTGTTCGGTACTGATTTTTTTATTTAACTAGCACAAATGGAGGAACTAGTTAAAAGTATTTCGTTATGATAGGAGGTTTCATGTTAAATTGTTATTTTAGAACATAAATCCAGTCAGTATGAGAACTGCCGCCGAACTGCAGGCACAGAACCGGCGAAGTTCTGGAATTGGCTGCACCGCACCGCTCACAAAAGTTTGACAGATTTATAAATTCCCGAATATCTAGTCTAGATCCAGTTTGAGCTTTGCATATTTGTGTTTGGTTAGAAACTCATAATTTCTTAGAGCTTTCTTTGTTTGGTTTAGCCGGAAACTTCGAGATCGACTTCGCATTTACGTCTCCGGATTAATATAGAACATTTTTATATCACAACTCCTATAATATTATCATTTTGCAGAGAGATATAACGTTGGAAATAAAAATGAAATATCCAAATTTAATATGAAAATCAATGGAAACCTAATAAAAATGTAATTTATCTTTATACCTCATTACAAATTCAGCATCTTCACGTCGGAGGCTATAAGAAGGTGGAGTTTACTTTTCATCTCGCGCTTATATGAAGAATTTATTGCACCGCAGACCTGAGATTGAATCACGTCGCATCGGATGCTGGATGTAGCGCGAAATTAGCTGTAATCGTCCCCTGAGTGCGACTGACATGCGCCTCGTGCCCTTGAGATCTAACTGACAGAGCCTTACTTACCGAGCTATGTGGTATATAGACGTGCTAAACGGATCCGTGAAACCTAATCTACAACATAACTCCTTATCATAAGCATGTAACATAACGCGATCGTTTAAATACGAAAACAATACAAGACAAACAGTCCTTGATAACAATAGAGCGATCAAAATTTAAACTTAAATAATTTATTGTAAGATACAATTTACAATGACCACAATCTTTCCGGTTGTTAAGAATAATTGACACCCGACTCTTAAATAGTAAGACGAAACAATTATTACCTTCACATTTAAATATAAGGTTCAGTTCGGCTTGTTCGGATGACCGGAGGTTGTTTTACGCTAGAGATGAAGTTTGACAATTTAAGCGGTTAATGTCGCTACAATGTGCTACAACTTGTGACCTACTTAGATTTGCACAACTATCTACGATGCAGAGACTTTATTCAATTTGTTTAATTATATTGATATCGTATAAACGTTTTCATTTCTAAATATCTCAGACGATGATATTTAATTTTTTTACACATAAATTATTTTTGAAAAAATAATTACAATATATTTTTGCACAGATAAAATTTCTCGTCGGCTACAGATTAGGCCCAGACAATGTCGAATCAAAGGCATAAATTTGTATCGGTTTTTTAATGAAATATGTAGGTATTTATTATTTACCTGTAATATTGATACACGAAAAGAAAAAGATAAGAATTTTTGATTTAAAAACAATCTTTATCTTATATAAATCAAAAATTTTCTATATTTCCTCGATCGTAATTCCTTCCTCTATAATATCGGTTTAATCAATAACTTATATTATAAATATAATCGGCTCTGAATACCCCGCTGTGGTCGGGACATGTTTAAAACGATTTCACAACATAATTGTTATAAATCCCTCGTACATTTTGCAGCCACCGCAATATCATTTGATGAGTTCGTTTCAATTAATAAGCTCTTTTATTATATCAACGATATTAATATTTTTAGTTAATGCCTATTGTTTATTATAATTGTATTATTATCACACCTGTGACAACCCGACGACCCGTCGACGATCCGTTTAAACGAACATCGGCGGTGAGCTTGTTGTGCAATGTTATGGAAAACCAAACGAATGAAAAGAGTTAAATCTACCCTCCTTGTTGCACATAAAATAATATAAGCTCTCCTAAGTGTTGAAATGAAGGTAGTTTAAGGAAGTCTCATCACATATGTTTGCTCTGCACTCAAAGAGACGGTCGCCCTCCTACCATGTGGGCTATTGTTGTTGTTTGTGTACGTCACGTATCACGGAACTTACGTATATGTACATATTATACGCTTAATTATATAATTCTTAATTATATAATATTTTATAAAAAAATATATAATTAACTCAATATAATGGATATTATATCGTCTAGCTCACTCAGTAAAAATTAATGAATGTCAATAATAATTCCTTTTCTCTGAAATACTGAATAAATAATTTCCTAAAAAAATCTTGCCATAGATGAGAATTCATTAAAAAATACGGATTTGTCTGTAATTTTTGTTAAAGGTATTTGTAATGAAATCATGAATGAAAATTTATATATTTCGCGGATTTCTTTAAAACGTTAATGAATTTTAAATACTTGGTACATCATCTACTGATATTTTTATAGCTTGAGATGTAAGGGAACAGTGAATTAATATTACTTATATAATGTAATTCTTATCCTCAGGATCAGGTGTATTTTCATCACTATAAGTAATAACACCGACGTGAATTGTTAGAAATTCCTATGAAAATTTATAAAACAAATTGTGTATACGAATGAAGTAATAAGTCCGACCACAATACACTTTCCGAAGTAATGATACCACACATCGGTAGAATCCGTTGGGAGAGTTGAAAAACTTAAATTGCCTGTTAGTTGCTTTTATCTTTGTGAAGTTAAAGCTTTGGAGCGAGTTGATCGGTTTTAGGATGCTGTTTCAAACTTTGAATCATTGAGCCAATGTTATAAGGAATTTGTCGTGTAATCCTATATTTACCGTCCTATAATATACAGACCGTGTGAAGGGATATTCTATAAATTTTCGTGGTTTATCTTAACATTTTTTTTTATAACGGATAACATTTATTTTTTTAAATAAACATATTAGTAAGGAATCAATATCAAACTTATTTTATAATAGGTGAAGTTTCAGAACGAAGCGAAAAGAATGTGTTTTTGTCCATCTCAATATTGTCTAACTTATGCAAATTAATGGCTAAATTGGTTGAGGTCAGCATACTCTACTGTTGCTAAACTTATCGTTTGTACTTTAGTCACAAATACACATATTTAAATATTTCATTAGCATGAAATCTGTCAATGCATGCCCTAAATATAAGTTGATGTATTTCGAGATTTCCTTTTCATAGTTAACTAATATTCGCAACTCTACACATAAGAGAGAAATTATGAGTTTATCAAATATAGGTTCGAATGATAAAAATATCGTACACACAAGGGAGAGTCTCGGGACAAGTGTTAGGAAGTGAAATGGTAAAAATAAACGTGTTCGGAAGTTAGCAGTGTGTGAACGTACATTAAACAAGTCCAAACATTTTATCGGTTTTGATATAAAACAAATACCAGCGTATAAAGATAGAAATATTATATACGAAATAGAAATACGTTTTACAGGTAAAATTATAAACTCATTGTTATTTCTATAAAAATATATAAGGCCTGGATAAAGGAATAACAAAAATTTTATTGGAATAAAAATATATTTTTATCAATGGATCTTCAACATTTATTTAATTTTTCGTATTTCCTGAACGCTCTGAATGATAATTCAAATATCTCTTGTCTTGGATGACAAATAAGTTAAGTGACCAAAGAACGTTCGTTTGCCAAAGACCATGACTATTGCAGAGTTATAAAATACATATTTTATGTTACTGCTGACGAAATAAAAATAAAAGTTATCCAAGGAATAAAATGTTTGCATAATCCTTATATTTCATTTTAAACATTGTTATATTCATTGAACATTAATTTATATGAAATGAATTAAATATTTCTAACTTACAAAGGTGTATAAATTTTGAAATAATTTAGATAATGAATAAGGGAGCTAAAGAAAACCTGAAAAAAAAATTACTTCTATATGTACAAATCTTAGAGAACACAATTCTTGAGAATTATAACAATTTTATCTCGTTCTGAAACGTTTTCTGACGAAGATGTTTTGTAAGTTAAGCGTGGATTTGTTAACTGTGGTTACTACAAGCGGCTCAACATCTATAAACTGACAGAACCGTGTTACTGAACGCATTTTCCATTTTTTGACATTTACTTGGTATCTGTATAATAAAGGAATAGACAAAGAGCTATCACAAATATGAAACGAAAAAACGCAGCCGTCCGCACTCCGTTATTCGAATTCGGAGCTTAATTCATCGGTTATTGGTCGTAATTCCACATATTATTCCCCAATATTTTCGGGTTTTTTTCGTTCAAAATACGTACGGACGCTCGTAAAAAGTAGGATGATCCGGCACATTGATGCTTTGCGTCGATATGAGATCCCGACTCGGGATTCAGAATTTGGAACTATTCATAAATGGGGATTTTGCGTTGATTTTAATGGCTTTCTGATGTTTTATTGGCTTTGCTCTTTATTATCATAAATTTAACATCATAAATATTTTACATACTACAGCTTTCTTAACTCCTGCAATGAATGAATTATAGAAATGCTATTTATATGTCGAAATTTTTTAATCATAGCCCTGAGACTCAAAGGAACAACTTTAAGAAACTTTCTGAAACTTTATTTAGTAGCAAATTCTATTAAATAGTAATTTATAAGTTTCATAAAACATTGCTGAAACGGTCCAGAAACGACATAGAAATTTGGTTTCCGTTTTATATTACAACCGTTTTCCCTTACAAACAAAATAAAAACTCTTATTGAGTGTAAAACCGCAGTATTTACATAAAATACTATTGAACGTGACCTGACCTAACGAAAAAGGGATATAGTATCGAATAAGTGAAATAATCCTTTTATCCCTTCTGCCAAATTGTCTCCAAAAAACACTTAAATTAATTCTTTAAAAAGTGCCCACGTCCATATTTACGACCGAAAGAAGTGAGTTCAAGAATGTGAAAGACATTCGCACCCGTTTTTTCCAGTGATAGATTTTCTACAAGTAATATTTAAAATTAACTTATTCTAATTTAATAATGATCGTTCAATTTTTAAACTATATCTCCATGTGTATAAACTTCCGTTGACATTAAAGTTTTAAAATTAAATTAATTATATGTGACATTCACATAATTTATTTATAACTCAACAGATCAGACAGTTAGGGGGTAATTGAAACTAATATTGAATGATCTAACAGCACGATAACAAACTGAAATATAATTAATAGGCCTCTCTCAAGTAATTGAATAATAAATGACACAAACTAAAAGTGTTCCACTGTCAGGAATACTTTCAAATGGATAGCTCGGACGCTAGTTTAGATTACTCATACCATATCCTTTAACTTAAAACATACTAAAATACACATACTTAATACAGACGTTAAAATTGCAACGCGTAATTTTTTCCGAGCTCCACGGCTGTAAGGTAGTTAAAAATACGATTAATAGCAGAATTTACAACTCAGCGCCGTAGAGAGCGCCATCAAAATGGAACGTGCGCTTTATGAACTTCAAGAACACTACGTGAGAATAGGAACTATTCTTGATTGTAAGAAATATAACATATTTGTTACCGCCCATTTGTAATCCCCATTTACTACCATTTATTTTCGATCAAATTGTCTTTTTCGAAACATTTTTATCGCTTGAAATTTCTTGTGTTTTATTTTATTGGACACAGCAATTGAGATTGTTGCTATCAATAATGTCTTAATAAATTTATTTGATTGCTATTTCGTTGTAAGGATCGAAGAGATATCATATACATATATGTTCATTTTAATCATTGTATATTCCATAAATATTTCACCGATTTGTTACTTCAATGGATTAAGTTAAAATAAATAATAAAGGAAATGAATAATACAGTATGAATATTCGTATGTCAATGTATGTCTATTGTTTGTACTTTCACCTTTGTTTCAGTCATCGTCAGCAGTTATCGGGCTTCAATTATTGAGACTAATGCCTACTGTGTAATCTGTGATGTGATCGCATCACGGCACATGGTACTGGTTGGGTATTATTTATCTGTTGGTATGACACTTGTGATGATGAATGCCGCCTGAATTTATATGAACCCTGCGTATGTTGGACTACACGTTTTAGACGCGTTTCTGATAGTAGTGTTACGATCCTAAGCCATTTGAACGGGTATGCAGTAACTGGGAAATTATCTAAAGATTGAACGTAATCAGGTAAATTTAACAAGTTTAATAAAATGTTAAAAATATGCCCAGATTTAATGCAGAAAGTTATCACATTAAAACCATTATGAGAAACTTAAATGACCAATAAAAGTATACTTTATTGGTCATTTACGTACACGTATCGTCGGTAACACAGTTCACCTTTAAAGAAATAACACTGACAAGCGATTCGCGCCCGTGTACACACAGAATAAACAACATTATTGATTCTTTATAAATATTACAACAGAACCCAATAAAACCATTTGTATCTTTAATGGCGGTACCCACACATTATTTTATCACTGAACAGGTGTGTTAATAACTATACCGTACAACGAACAGACTTTCAATTATTTTATCATATGTATTAATAACAATGAAAATATAAATCAACCTTTATAAATAAAAATGACAAAGTTTTATAAAACCTCTATGCATTTAATGATTATACTGGAACGCGTCAGGCCCTCGGTCGAGTAATCACAGACAAAAAAATGCCTCACTGATGAAAATTAAAATTACTGATACTCTTACATTTCTGGGCCAATATAAACTAAACATAGCTAGAAACCACCGCAAAGAAACTGGCTTTCAAATGAAAAACACCGCAACGAAATCCGTAGATCCATTCGAGAGATACGATGCCGCCAACAGATTCACAGACATCGACGTAAAATTTACTCGCATAACACCCCTCCATTTTTGTCAGTGCTTAAAAATACCTACATTAAAGATAATCTCATTACGAGGACGTCGTTTGTGATATTATAATAAAAGTATTTTTATTATCATGCATTTGGGGAAGGCGCACGTTTCCAGTCTTAAATCTTTACTATCCAACTGATGTCAGTAAAAGATTTATATCATAATACGGTTCCCTACCGACGTGGATCGATCCCGTTTATATTAAGATCTTTAAGTCATGTTTAGTGAATCATATTTTTTGTTGGATAAAATCTGTCTAGCTCATCTGACGAATCTCGATATTAAATTGAGGAAATGGTGAAGTGTGAGCGAAATTTTATAAAACGAAGAAGCGCGGATCAACTCAGATTAAGATAAAAAATCGTAAAGAATTTTTTAAACTAAACCATTTTTCTAGTAAGTTTTCTTTTGTTATATATTTTTTTATATACTTTCTAGACACAGGAACATTTAAATGTTTCGTTCAATACTATACCACGGAACCCTAACGTCTAAATATTGGTTATCTAAAATGTAATGCTATATAACTTATACGCGTGGTAATATATTTTATGTTAAAGGTCAGGGTCGATCCGAAGGACAGACATTTACTGAACATCGCCGCATGAACATTATTGTATTCAATTCATTAAACAATAACTATAGCTTACGCCCGCCAGTTCGCCGAGTCTCTCGCAATTGTATGTCAAATTCGTTAAATGTTACGAAAGTTTATAATTTCTGATACAAAAGAGTGTTCACTTAAATCATTAATTTTTTATAGTTCATTGGAATGAAAAAAAAACATCAATTCGATTCTTCTTACATTTTTGCTCTCATGCCGAACTCAACCGAATAATTTAAAAACCGAACGTAAAATTGCATGTAAAACTGACTCAAACAAAGTGTATGAATTTAGATACACAACGTGTTATATCGACAATATAATATTCGCCTGTTTACAGAACAACGTTAAAAGATTTGAAGATGAAAGTATTTAAAGCGTGTATGAAACGCATAAACATTTATTTTATAGGTATTTCCTCCCATTTATAATTGATTAAATATTAAAAGAAATGCGATGGTTGTAATACTATCGGTGAGTTATATCAACTATATATATCAATGTATTTGCTTCAGAGACAACAGGATCGTACGGCCTCCGATTAGTTAAATGTTTTATAAGCCGCTGGTCGTTTATTCCCATCATTAACCATGTAACGGTTATGAGGGGTCGGACTGGCCATGGCGGAGTTATAACATAGTACACGCCCTGAAATTGGCTCCGTGATGGAGACGTTTTAGGGTTATATGACAGACTACAACTTGGCACGTCGGAATGATTAGATAAGAATGTGACATCACCTAACTAACACACACCATCTAAAACCGTTTAATATGTAAAGATACTTGCGACTCAAGAATGATAATAAATACGATCAAAGAGATAGGTTTTATATTTTTATAAGTGATATGTAGCTTTTTTAAAATATTAATTCGTGAATTCTCCCTGGAGCTTTCTTTAACGATTTCAATGTTGTCAAAACAAACATGTAAATATTGTTATATGGAATGAAGGCTTTGATAAGCCTCATATCCATTTAAGTGTTATTGTAATGACATTATACTATACACATTCATCCCAAGATAACATTATCAAATATTTAGATGAAAGGGATTATTATAACCGGCGCGTTAAAGCGAAGATTTTAACCCGTTGACCTAAATAGCTATGAGCGTATCCTATCCTTATATATAATCATTGCTAAGTATTTCTGTATTTTTAAGCCGATTTATTTTAACCGAAATAAAAATTGATGTGAGAATTCGTTTAAAGTTTCGCGACAATAAAACATTTAAGGTAACAGCCGGGAACATCAAGGTTCTGTTAAAACGAGAATAGCTCAGAATAAAACAAGTAAGAGGACGAGGGTAGAGCTGAATATCATTGTTATGTACACGCCAGTTAACTTTGAATTTATATTATTTTGATGTTACGCATAAAAAGTTTGTGAACAGTAAATATTACGTCGTGAGCGGGATAACGGCACGGTCATATTGAATGTAGTTTATTAATATTCTGTCCCTTGTTTCGTCACTTATTATTATTTGTTGGCTAAGAAATATTTTATGATTTTTGTGAGCCTAAAGTGCTCTTGTATGTATGAACAATATATTTTATGGGCGAGGTTTCGGGTGTTATTCGGTTCCTCATATATTTTAGTGTGTGATGTCTTTATCCTGTTTAATTTTACATTTCATTTGAGATTTTGTCTTTGCATTCATTCGAGCTGATATTGAGTGATAGAGGAACAAATATATGTTCATAAAAGAAAATTTTTAAACTATTTTTATTCATTATAAAAATATTTCCTACCCAAATATAATATCAGCATCCAATATAAAATGAGATAAACTTAAAATGTTTATTGATATTATGAGAAGGGCCATAATCAGTAAGTCTAGCAAGCGATGACTGCGATATTTATTTAATAGCAGCGCTTTAATAAGACGATAAACCAGGGAAAGTGGGGAAAAATTACGTCATTAAACTTCTAAATGTCCCTCGTTAGGGATTCAGAGGTGAGCACCTGATAGCAGCCGATCAGGAGTTGCTTCTGAGAAATTTTACTGCTTCTATTGTTTAGACTATCAGCATTCTTTGTACTAGCGTAAACAAATTAAATAAAACTTTGATATAAACATGAGACATTTATGAAATACTCTCGGAAAATATCTACAATTCTTTAAATAAATCAACACGTGGCAAGTATTTCTTTATAAGAATTTCGATTGACGTTAATCCTCTCAAACAAATTGAGCATCCCTTGAACGAATACAGGTCCATAACAAATACGAAAAGAATAATATAATATACTTGAGTGTTTCTTATCTAACATCATTTCGCCTAATTAGTATTTCTTTAGACGTCTCGTACCGAAATGGGGTGGTGTTTTTTCAAGCGCCGCTACCTGCACAGGTAAGTCGTATGTAATTTGAGACTTGATTTGTTTGACATCAGCTTAGAATTTGGGGTTCCGAGGTCAAATTGTAAAACGTCCATTTTAAAATTGTTAGTTAAATAAATATGCGTTTCATATATTTATAAAATTATTAAAATAATTCAAGGAAATATCAAATAAAGATAAAAAAAGAAAACTTAAATGTTATTCATGTCTGTAGCTGCCGAAAATTAAGATATCAGAACCCACATCGCTATGCACTAATATTTTTTTCATAAAAAAAATAAGGTAAGACAAAGGCGAGCCGTTTAAAGATGCTAAATGAATTTGGACATGGTTGTTTGGTTTTTCAACTTAAATAGTCGAGGGAGATTTCTTTGTCCATATTTTAAGGTTAAATTCTGAATTGTAGTTATGAAAATTATATTCTTTAAAAAATATCTAAGAGACATCTAATATCTTTTTCAATTTTGATTCAACTTTCTTTTTATTTCCACATAGGCTTTTGAATTCGAAATGCATAGAGCTTTGGGTCCAAAGCGGATCTCGTCAAGTCGAGCTAACACTGTTTTGTTTGTAGAAGTGTGTCATGATGTCACAGTTTCAGAGACATTAATTTTGTGTAACACAAAGAGTTGAAGTCTCCAGTATTCCAACATTGTGCTAGAGTCAAAGATATTATAGCAAGAAACCAATTATACTGCCAAGAATCCACGTCAAATATAATTTATATTCATAGTGAAAGGAATTAGGTTTTCCTAAATAAACGTTAGTCTCGCTAATACATAAAACATATTAAGACCGTATGATTTTCACTATGTTTTGGCAATAAATCAAAAACTCCTTCACATCCCGAGGCAGTTTAGGTTCGCATTCGTAAAAACTTTCAACACTAACTTGTTTACGAGTTGTGTGAAAACAGACATTCGGCCTTATCTCGGTGAACTTGCAAAATACAGTTTTGACGTTTCTGTTTAATGGTTGTTCAGGGAGTTCGTCCGGAGTTACACGGAAAAGCTCTATGTGATTTTTTATTAAATTAGTCGATATTATAATGAAGAATCACTTAATTGTTGTTATTAACAGTATATTTTTTTAGTTTCCACTCATGGTGGGTACGAACCATTTGGAACACTAAGCTGAATAAGTTAAATTTTATGCTGTATTTAATGGTAGCGTTACGTTTTCAACTCGGCCAGTTTGGATGCAGTATAGTAATTTTGAAAATCTCCTTCAACAGAAACTTTATTACTTGCAAGTTAGGAATGAAAGGATTTTAAGGAGTCTGGAGGTATTTGGTGCATTTGTGCGGTCGACTCAAAGGCCGCTTCAAGAGAGGTAGGACATGGTAGGAAGACCACACTCTTTGGCTGGTCGACATTTTGTTCAGAGATTTGTGTTTGTATTAACAAGTCATAAATCAAACGGTTTATGACATCTTAGTATTTGAATTCAATACTTTAACTTTTAAATATTTAAAATGCCCAAATATTTGTGAATTGTAAATATAATTTTAGCTTCGATATGTTCTACATAACTTTTAATGTATAAAATTAATATTTTTGGTCTTTATTTTACTACAAATAAATAAGATGTTAAGTCATTTGAATGGTGGTCACCCTAAGTCTGAAAGAATTTTGTGTTTAATAGTCTAGCATTGCGAGAGTTACCCGGATAAGCGGATTTAGAGCTGGCTTACGATCGGTTTCCAACAACTACACTTTACCTCCCGTAAAAATATTCGCCGTGACCACAACATATATTCCTCATTGAATTTTTATAATTACCTTAAAATCTAAACTAATTAAGCTGTCTACGAAGCATCTCAAAAAAATAGTGCAAGAAAAGTTGACAAGTCTTTTAGGTTTATTAAAAATCGTTGTGTCGGCAGGAATTGGCAACAGTTGCTTATAAGTGAGGGTTGGCTCGGGATGAAAATTGCACGACAACAGCTGCCACATCGTGAATGGAATAAAAGTCAATTAATGAACTACACTTGTTTATAGTTTATAAAATGTTTTATTAATTAAAAACGGTAAAATTTTATCTATTAACGATTTAAATTTACGGTTGCTGACTTTTCCAAATCTTTAATAGACGAATATAGAATTTTAAATTAAATCTCCTTTCATAAAACACACAGTAAATGTTTAGTTATGTTAAATAAAACAACTTTGTTAAAATATAAGATAAAACGAAGCAGAGTTCACTACTATTTAGTTTAATTATTCAAATGTTAAAGACATTAACAATTCTATCCATATTTTTATAGCGAGCTCTTTATCCGGATCTGCTTCGTAAAAGAAAACACTCGAAACTCAAACATCTTTAAACCATGATATGAAGCAGACTTCTTGTGAAGCAAGGGTTAGTTATTTTAAGATAAAAATCTTTGATAAGTGAATGGCCACGCCCAGCGGTGAGCATGGGTGTTCCTGCTTAGCTTGTAGCTGATAAAGAATAAGTATTTAATATTTTATATCATTGAATAGACTTTATTATATGAAGAAGACAATGTTATTAAAAAAGTGGAGGTAAATATTCGATGTGACGTATTTTCAAAATATTACAGCAATATATCACTCGTGTTGACATGCGGAGCATATTAAGGTATAAGTTATTATTTCTAAGTATCTTCCGTCATGTATTGTCTCGGAAGAGTTTGAGAGATACAGTCAGTTTTCAAAAGTTTCTAAATTGTGGTATATATATTAAGTTATTAAGCGTAGTTGCAGTTGCAGTAAGAGAACAATATTCACGCGAAAACAATGAAATTATATACTTAACAAAAAGTGTATAGCTTCTAGTTTGTCACAGAGATAACTTAGTACAGCATTCTGAATTTCAGAGCGTATAAGCGCTTAATATGTGGTCCCCAGTGAATTTCATTGTTGAAATAAAACTCCCATACACGTAAGTCTGTATCACTTCAAGTAAAATTATATGAATTTCACTCGACTTTGGATATAAATGAAAACTGTGCTGTAAACATATCTCGTATCGCGTTACACTTTTTATTATGTATGTATACACGATCGGGTTTTTTAATGAAATGAGTCGACGCTTTGAAGATATTTTTAAATCGTAGCTAGAATTTGCATTTGCGCTGTGAGAAGATTGCAATCAGTTTGTTGTATCAGATATATTTTGGCTTTTACTACTGCCAGCTATTTTATACGATAAATAAGGTATACACGTAGATAACATTGTGAAGTGGAAAGTTAAAAACAAATAGATATAAATTGAGATTTTAATAACAAATCCTCTTGATATAATATAAAAGCATTTATGAAAAAAGTTAGTGGATTTAATAGGCTTTATAGTTTATAATATACTCTAACGAAGAGAGGTAACATCTTTTTATTTTTAATTATGAAGAGTCGGAAAAGCCGCTCGGAGAATATAAACATTGAAACAGAATGACTCATCACAAAGGGAGCTGTTTTAAACAAATGTTAGTGTTACAGTGCTCTGCTAACATCACACTAGCTCTCATTCGGAGCTACTGTGCTGGCATTGTACACTGCCCGTCCTAAGGAACAAATACGACAAACTTGTGTTTCAAAGCAAGACCGAAAGTTTGACTCAAATCCTCGATGTGGGACGAAGTCTGGAGGCCTATTTGTTTTCTCCTAATGAGAAAGTTCTGGTCGGCGAAAAGTTGTGGACATTTCGACACGAAATAATAGAAAGTATATAACGAAAATTTTTAAAAATAGCTATATACCATAATATTTATATATATATTTTAAAAGGCTTAATTCTGTTAAACCTCAATTTCCCTAGGAATAAAAACTTTATAACGTTTGCATTTAGATGACCGTTACGTAACTTTATCAAGTCCATTTGAAATTGCTTTGTGCAAAGTAAAACGCTGTCCGTATCCTAATCACACGGAGTGAAATTGCCTAAGGCTCTATTTAAACATAGCCTAGACTGGACATTTGCATTTTGTAGAGCGATAGTCCTATTTGAGCGCGTGCTGTTAACACTTGACTACTAATTCACCCTTAGGACGTACTTTGTAATTATAATCGGGCATTATATGATTAAGGACACGTTTTTGTATTCCTTGCTCGCAATATTTTGAGTATATCTCTGGTTTGACGTACTTGTTGCATATTTTCGGTCGGACCTAACAATATTTGGGTATAAGAAATTAAATTTTAAATCACACTCACTTTAAACTCATTCATCTAAGTTCTTTAGGGATGCAAATGAATGCATTGAAAACTTAGTCGCAACTTAACGGTTGGTAAGTGACGTACATTGGATATAAAGAGAAAGGGCTGATCGATTATTATTTTATTATATCATATATGAAATGTAGTGAACACGTCTCGGCAATATTTTTAAGATTTTTTATTTTTTATTAGCTGTTTCAAAAAGTTTTTAAGGTTAATCAGAACGAAAAATCTTACAGGGCATGAAATTTTTTTTTAAATGACAAACGCCTCTAATACGTAATAAAGTTTCGCATGATATAAATCAAATTTTATGTTTATTCGGCTGAATAGAATTTTTAAAGATCCCATAAGCAGATAACACTTTTAGCAAAAAAAAATTCTAACTCAGATGTCCCTAAGACGTTCTTAGAAGTCATCAACCATTTTTTGATCGTTCTTATTAATAAAGAGAACATAAGTTAGAAAGGTGTTTTGGTTTTATTTTATACTTATATAAAACATATACATGTTTATAAGTCAATAAATTTATTAAGATTAATGAGATCTAAGACTTTCGCGAGTTTTATTCATTCAAATGAAACTAATATATTTCGCATATACTACGTGAATTTTATTATTTTAAAACTACATAACCCCCACGTTTCGGGTACTTTTCGTCTGCCTGTGATCATGTTTACTGAAAAGTCACCGAAACGTCGGGATTATGTAGTTTTAAAATAATAAAATTCGCGTAGTATATCCGAAACATACTAGTTTCATTTAAGTTTATTAAGATTTAATTTATTGTGATAAGAATTTTTAAATTACTGTAAAACTTGTTGTTAGCTCGACTGGTCAGTGTCGGAATTCTTTGTATGTCACGCGGTTTAAAAACTTAAGCAGTGAATACAATCAAAGTTGATGGAAAGATATCCCGTCCGCATATTTCTTTGGCGCGTCCGTCGTAAACAATAACATTTATCTTGTTATGTATGTTATGCTAAATGTTTATCAGCCTCTTGAACAAGTAGGTCGAGTCAGATTGTATAATCTAGGCATGAACTTGGTTACTGGTGCATAGCGCTTAATTAAGCCGGAGTTATCGCTCAAGACGTCTTACGTATTATATCTTACATAACCATAGCATGTGTTCTATAATAGAATATCTTAGTTAGGGTAACATTTAACACACGTTTAATATACAACTTCTTTACTGACGTCCATTTTCATAGCTCTTATTTAAGTGGGATAATAATGACATCCCTCAAATAGTTTGATCCGTCTATCGCATGTCGCAATACAGCCGGCCGCTGAGATCCTTCTAAGTGCAAACCAATCTACAGAACTCGACTCGACTCGCATCAGCTGATCGTGAATCGTTTATATTCTCACTCATTTGTGCTCTGCTATTTGTGTGTTTTAAACAGTGATTTAAATATATACACAGTTTTACGCCCGCGTCTGTCACCTCAATATAATGTAAATGATATATATATATATATTTCCTATTCTTTCTGGCAGATTGAAATTAAAATTTATATTAATTACCACTATCATTAATTTTTTTCCGATTATTAAGTTAAGCTAATAAAAATACTAGTATTAAAAGAGGTTCGTCAAATTTGGCGTAAAATGACGTAAAGCATATTACAAATTAGCTTTGTTTTTGTTTTTTTTTTATCATAATAGCAATAAAAAATATGTTTTGAAGATAGTTATTATAGTTTTTAATGATAAATATATGCTTATTTTAAAGGATATTATTTAAGATGTAGGTACACTTACATACAATAACATATAAGCAACAATGTCTAGATTATACCTTAGTCAAAGCCATGAATCTTTGAGGCTTTATGGATTTATTTAGAAAAGACATAAATATGCTTAAAAGAAAATTAAAGGTAACCGCATTTGATTGCCGGTTCTCAGTAAAACGAACGTTAGTCATGTGGTAAAATAAAAAGCAAAGATGTTTTAAGACTTATTACCGGCTATAAATCTAGCCAGCTATGGACAAGTTAACGAATCCGGCTTAATTCGCATATTTTAAGAATGACTTCTGTGGGAGTGAATTAGTTTGCGATTTGCTTGTTAGTAATTAGACAGATCATTTTTCAAATGATTTAAATATAGAGATATTAAACATAAATAACTGCGTGTGTGACTAAAGACAAGTTGTGACGTCATATCTGTAGAGTACATTTAGTTCTGTCAATCACAAAATGATAAGTTTCAGCAATGAATCGACTCAATAGTAATTTGATCAGCTAATAAGAGTTTGCTTTTGATATGATTAATGAACGTCTATGAAATGTGTCCAGAGAAAGTCTTTTAAAATACTAAGCGCCATACTTAGTCTCGAACCCAGCAATCATAGTGCCGCCCCCGACGGAACTGTCAGGAATATTTTCTTTGAATTCATAGTAATGAATACTAAATATGGGTAAATGGAAAAATGCCACGTCTGAAGGAAATTGCCGTCTGTCTATTGAGGCTAATAATTATTTCATGCTTACTTGATGCGGCTATTCTGGTTTCAACTGTGTTCTGAATTTATAGATGAGTTGAATACTAAGTTTAAAACAATATTATATATATTTCCTGATCAGAAAATGGTTTCGACCGAATGTCACGTAGAAAAGAGAGCATTTGCACGGGAACCCTTACTCTTAAATTATGAGCCAATGAATAGATAAAGACCAGCCTAACCAAGTCCACTTCAGTAATTGTCATTTAATTACCGTCGCTAGAAAAAAAAAATACACCAAATGCCTCTTAATGGTGACCAATTTTCCGCTTCTGTGGTTTCGGGACCGTTTTCAACTGTACATTGTTTTGGGTACTCATTAAAATGGGTAAACAAAATATTCTGAATATATTTTACAACGTTTTGGGGCGTATTCATGTATTCATAAACGAAAACAATGAGAACAAACAAATAAATGATGATATTAATAATAATTGAATTCAAGAATAACACAGTTATATTTTTTGTCATAGATCATGAAGTTAAAAGGATTGAAATGCTAAGTTATAATTTACAAAGTGAACAACATACTCGTATGTTTATTTGTTACTAAATTAAGTAAAATTAATTGACCTACTATTTATGTAATAATAGCTGTTATTCTAACCCAAAGGTAAAATTCAAAAACATAAGCTCAGTCGAAAATAACAAATAACGATTTTATAGAAGCTTTCATGTTTATATTTCTTCTAACGCTTCACTCAAAAAGGAAGATCAGAAAAGATAGAGTTTTTAAGATAAAAGTAAATATGACAGACCCTTTAAACAACTATAATAAAAATTAAAACAAAATACTCAAATCAAAACCAGATGCGGTAACGAAATCTCTGCCGAGGATATTTTAAATAAAAAAAAAAATTGTATCGAAAATGAACCGCACATTTGAAAATGAGAATGGGGAAATAATACGGAAAACCGAAACAGCTGCTCACAGCATTTACTGTAAAATTTTCATATCTTTTATATTGAAGTTGAATTTTTAGAATTTGAAAATAATGATTCTTCAACTCATTAGCGCTTTTTATCGCAAACAAACTGAAGAAGAATTGTTTTTTCATCGAAATTAAGGAGTTTCTTATAAAAATATAATTATGTATGACCTTTTTTTTGCTCATTGCGAGATGGTTCTGTGTCTGAAGAGTTAAAACCAACTGATTCATTCTTCTCTACGTCCAAACCACACTAGGTCAATGAATAAAGCTAATTTTATTGCGAACTTTTTGGTCCACAAATAAATTATCTGTGACTTATCCATAAAGTATTAAAATTAGCATAAACTCTTTATCGGACGGTCGGAGCATAAAACACTCGCGAGCAATTTATGAGCACGAGACGATCACGATCCGATGCGTAAGATTTATGGCGGTAAAATGTACCAACGTGATATCTATACGATTCACTCTAAAATATAATAAGGATATACTGTCAGGTATAGGGAAAATAGTCAAATTTTTTTATATAAAATTCTACCCAGGTTAATCTACCTTATTTATTCTATGGCTTAATGTGTTTTTTTATGTTTTAGACGAAATTTTTATAATCTGTTGGTATTCTGTTATACGATATTATCGTATCTGAAGAAAGGAAAAGCAAATAAAGAGTACAAAATTTGGTACTTAAAAGCAATTATCCTTTCCATATAACTGATGTAAATAAATTGCAACATGTTGAAAGTAATAGTAATAGAGTATTATTATCAGATTCTTTTAGTGAATGTTTCAAAATATTACTTTAGTTTTAAACAGTTATAAAATTATTACGTTTTTTATTAGAATTTTCAATCCTTTGGCATGTGACACAACGCTAAAGACTCTGCGAAGCAAATAAACTAACTTCTAACTTAGCTGGCTCAAAGTGCCAAAACCACTTTCCAAATTCAGTTACAAAAGAGAAAAACTAGTCGCGAAATACCTTCCGTTAACGAGAGTATTCAGCCATTGCAAAGTCCTGTAATGGGGGACGTACAGCCCGACCAATAAATATAGTTGTAACCCTTAATGCTATACATATAAAGCATACATTCGTATGGCATTTGCAATATGTTAAGGTGTACAGTCGCAGAGTAAATTGTAAATGCTTTTATATGTTCAACAACCTGTAACATGTTTCAACAGTTTTCGTACGGAAGTGAAGAGTTCTTAACGATATTGCATTAAACGAATTTATTCTCTGTCTTTCAAATGCTAAGATTTAAATAATGTATTTGATATCATTAAATTGTTAATTAAATACTTAGAATTTTTGATTTTTATAAATCAAACAGAACTAAATTTAAAACAACTCCCATACAATTTGGTCATATATCTAACAACAGGCACATCAGAACAAACAAACAAAACAAAATTGATCAATTATTTTTACTGACAGACACACATATCTCTGCTTGAACAGTTTTAAATAAGTAAGTGAGTAAGTTAAGTGATATATTAGAACACAAGAAATATAGCAAAATAAACTAGAAGGATATCTACTGCCAGCTGTCAATCATAAATAATAAAAGGGACGGTTTTATATTAAAAAAAAACGGTTAATAAAATTGTATTATCTGTGACTCTATTTATTGTGTTGATTATAGTTAATTAAATAATGATACATTTTCAAAAGTTCACATTAGCTTCTGGTGTCCGAATAACCAGTGCTATACATAGATACGTATAAGTATCATCCGTAAATATGACCCCTTAAAATGGCAGATCGAATGGCCTCTTGGCGTGAGTGGTGTTCCATGTAAACAGCTTTGGCCTGTGGCGATTTGGATTACCGGTTATTTTTTACCCTTTCTCCCTCTGATGTGAATGTGCCAGGACGTGTTCGGGCTTTGGATCATCGATAGGTGACGGAAAGCCGGATTTGAGTTGAAAATAAATACGAATGTAAAGCTAGAGTTATACTATATGAAAGTTTGTTTTTTTAATTGTGACGAAACAGTATTATACGAACTAAAACACATACAATTTATATAAATACTTGGATTCTGTAATATAACTCTGCATTCATCTGGAATATATAATTCAGTAACTGTTTATCGTATCACTTGAACTTAACAACAAATTTGATAGTACATTTTAAAAGTTAAAAATTGTAATAAAACAGTAGGTATACAGCATATGTAAGCCACCGGATTACCTAGTGTTTAAAAATATTATAAATATTACTTAAACCTTTTTGTTTGAATGAAATGTGATGTAAAATTCATTACACTTAAGCCTACATTAAATAAATACGTAATTAAAAACATATTTATTAATTAAAATTACTATTCCTATAGCTGTTTCGAATGCACCATAACAACACCGTCCACGTTAAGGACAACACCGAATAAAGCTTTGTTTGTAATATATAAATTACATAAATTCTATTACGGGAATTAGAAATAAGAATGTCCTCTAAAAACCCTCAATAAAAACTAACGGCGCCACCCACAGTGACATTGTCAACATTCAATAGTACTGTTCCGTATAAAGTCAATCGGAATAATGAAATAATATAAAAGGGTAATTTTATTACGCGCAATACGATTGGGTGACGTTGATATACAATTCAGATGTCGCAGTAATAAATTAGCATTCAATTAGAAAAAATATAAAATGCCTGTTTAAATTACATGACGTACGTGATTTGGTATTATTAACCCCTCTTTTATTCGCTCTGTGACAACCAAACCCCAGAAATGCGTAGGTCATGTAACATTTCATAGATTATAACTAATAAAAAAGAAAAATTAAATAATAATAATAATATTTTATATTCTAAATATTAAGATTTATTCCATAATTAATAAGAAGCAAATTATCGAGCACGTTAGACTACGTGCCTCGTAAAACAATAGTATTATCTGCCACCGATATTATTAAGTTTCAGACAGAAATATTTCAATTGAACATTGTTTATAAATATTTGAACATTGAAACTGGTGTCAGTTCGAGCTGACCTAAGCGGACCCTTGTCAGAGCGCAGATGCTGCTTATGAAACAGGGTATATAGAAATTTTAATCTTGCGTCTGGACTGAGATGAATAAGGCATCAGTAGGTACAGCGATGTCTTTCTCTGTATTTTACAATATTGTTTTTAAAATAAATAAGATAGTTATGGTTAGCAATCTATTAGAATTAATCACTTTAAAATACACATAAAAGTGTTAAAAGAATTACCGGATGATATCCAAGAAATATACTAAATTTTTGAGGAGAAGTGTAGTTTTTGAATTTGAAAAGAATAATCTAAATCTGTTGAGATTTCAAAGAAATATGAAGAAACTTTGTATGATATATAATGTCCTCGAAGTAGTGTTAAAAGATTTCGCTTCACATTTAAATATGACTATACTTTCGGATCTCAATCTCAAATATTGGATTACATTTTTAATGCTGGCACATTTCTATGAAAATAAGAATATCTGTGAAATTCTTAGAAAGCATTTTGGATAAAAAATTCTAAATTGTCAACGGAAAAAAATTTATACAGGAACAGGCAAAAAAATAATAAATGTATAGTCGAATTGAGAATGTCATACATTTTTCAGTGATAAATTTTGCTACAGTGAATACTTGTAATCCCTCGTCAGTCAAGCTAACATTGCGGTAACAATTCTGAGGCATAAAAGTTTATATAAATAGTGATTTTTCTAGTTGTTTCGACAAATATGTACTTTATAAATATGAAAATATATATATCGGTATATTTCTTAAACGAGGTATTCTAAAATTCATTTTTACTGTACGGTTGGATTTTCGTATTGTTGTTATAAATGTTATTACTTCTGATTCAAGTTTAATATGTTAGAAAAAATGATTTAATCTATTATAGCTAACATTAACCTTCATATATACGACATTATAATTTAAGTATTTATGTATGAAGAGAGGCATATACTCTCTTAATGAATATAATTTCTTATAATGGTCAGAATTCAATAACTGTTGGATTCTGTAAGTATAAAATATTATTTACCTGTCATATATTTTCACAGTTGTATACACTCTAGGCCACTATCGGTGTTTATCTGAAATTAAATAAAAAAATAATTAAATTACTAATAATGCAATAATAGCAATGTATGTATATCTTTTTTAAATAGAATAAATTTTTAAAATATCCTAAAGTAATTATATTATATGTTAAACTCTCAAATATATCAAAATATTTTTAATTCTTTATTAAAATTAATGCACATGTTCGTTGAGGTATCTATTTAACTCGTATTATAAACGCTGACAATATCCCTAATACTGAATTTCGTCAACTCTGTAATCTATGTTTAAGGATATAAGGGAGTTTATATGAGCATATTTTACACAAACTATTTTAGTCAGTATCAGTGTTGTGTTGTTATTATAATTTTGAACGATTTTAGGAAATCAATGAACACTGTGATGTCAAATATCGAGTCAATCGGTTATTGGGTTTTGCGATATATAAATGTGTCACTGTTCCGATTTATGGAATTTTCAAATGTAATTATTATAATTTTATTATATTGTATTTTACGTCCTAATCTGTGCTACATTTTCGTTATTAATTTTAATTTTATCTTTACATTAATTCAGAATTTTATAGAAAAATAATTTATTTATCTTTCTTTCGCTTCTTTCATAAAAAACAGTTATATTAAATATTGATCCAGAGACTGTCATCGACATATATTTCAAAGACTTGTGAAGATCTCGTAATTGTTCGATTTCTATTCATTATAATAACATCTTTTTCATTCGAAAAAACCGATAATATTTCTTACAAAAAACCTAAATGCTTATTAGGTTACATGTTTAGAACATTGAACAATATAATATGTTCTTCTGAATGCTATAAAACATCGCATAAAAATAATAGTCAATATTAGGTAATATTGCTTCTTTAATAACAAGTTTATTCCCAAAGCGCTAGAAATTATTTCAATAAATCATTTATTTATTCAGTTCAGATAATTGTTTTAATAAAGTTTTCATTACTGTTTTGGTACTTTCTTATAAATACTTCTATAATAAGATTAATTGATAAATTTTATATTAAAATTAACTCCCAAGGAACCATTAAGTTGTCTGAACCGAAGATTAAGTAATGCTCTAAGTCGATGGAAGTTTTCGTTAAATAAAAGCGTTTATATAAAAGTTTCTAAAATACCTACAAAGCAACAGAACAATACTTTATAGTTTAAATTATTATCTGGAGTCGGTGTAAGTGAGATATACACTTATTAAGTGACGTATCGTCTCGGAGTGCACAGCGGAGCGCACCAGCCATACATAAAACTCTTTTATTCAGTAGTATTCGTTTCGCCTACATTCGTATGTTCGTATGACCATAAAAATAAACCCATTTATAATTGTCCACTCCGGTGTTGTGTTAAAAAAAGTAATTCTCCCAATTAATAAGATTTTATTAAATGATAAGCTGTCCGAGGCGAGTGGCTGTAAAAATAAGAATAAATAAACATACATACCGAACGTTCATGAAGCGTGTAAAGACATATTTTATTTCGTAATGGTTGACCCACAATAAATAATACTGATAAAGTGTGCTTAAAATCTATAAAATACAATTCGTTTAAATCCCTGAATATGTATATTTTCATTTGATTTTTACAAATACACATTGAATTTTTAATAACTCTTTTGTTTTCAAATTGTCCAGACTGTTTGCGAGGCGGATAACTGTTCTAGCGTATTTAAAACTAATACAATCTTTATGGCAATAAAATAATTGCTAGATATAATCTCTGTTCGGTCTAGTTTGTTTGATCTGCTGGGATTACGTAATTGTTTAAGTTTCAATTGAATCAATCGGACATATTAAAATCCAATCCAATTATGTGTATATTAAAATTTTATTCCATTTTAAGTAACATAACAGAACAAAAACAGAAATATTATTCATACTATACGCATATAAATTTTTATATGAAACCTATAATTTTCTTATAATAATTGCCTACGTTATGAACTTTCAAGTCACCCTTTATTCGTGTGTCAGTGAATAAGAAATCATTCGATACAAGTTCAAGAAAGTTGAACGTTTCACAATTTAGCGTCTGTTTGATTAATCTCCGGTTAAAGAGCAATCACTGGTTTCTTAATCAATGCTCGTTGTGATTGCGAGTGATATTTTTTATGACATTTAAAATATTTTACGTAATAATGAATTGCAAATATATAATAATTGGGCCGGTGAAATGAACGGTACTCGGAAACCATTTTTTATTCTTGTTTATCTCTCCGGTTGACTGGTGTTCTTGGTATTGACTGGTGCATCTTATCTATAATTTAATTATATGACAGATAGAGTTTTAAGAAAACATAGACAGGGTTCTAATTAAATCATCAGATAATGATAGCTTACATCTAGAGCTAAAAGGTGGGTTAAATAACCTTAAGCAACAAATAGCTGGTTATATATTTATAGCCCTCTTAATGAAAAGCCGTTTAAATCTTGGACTACAAAAAGGCTACTTAATTCGCGTGATTGTAAACTGATCGCGTCTTCTATAGAGGTCGTGACCGCTATTCATAATTGATTAATATAAGCCTTCATTAAACTCTCGAACATACAGGGACACAGTTATCAAAGCTCTAGTTAAATTTTCACCTCAATATCGGAGTCATAAATTATAACAGGGCTAGGTGCTGAAATTTGGCCATAGACGTCCTAACTGTGGAGGGAACAATGGAAACTTTGACGATCAACTAATAAGAGGAAATCACAATTAACTGTTTAACGATATAATTCTGTGAACTTTGATGGTGGAGTGTTTGTTATATAATTTGATATTAATGCTTTTATTACTATATGTTATGATATTTTTATTATATGAAATGAGTGCTAGTATTCTTTCACCTTAAAAATGCACTAAAAATACACATTCTGTTACGTACATAGACAGTTTTAAATTAATAATAAAACAATATTAAACAAAATCGTAGTTAAGTAATGATAATAAAAAAACAACCAAACTATCATGAAATAAACTTAGTGTAAAAACAAATAATCGAACTGTGATGTGTTAAATGTATGAAGCCATGCGGGAATAGTGAAAGGCGCGTTCATCCGGCGCCGTACCTAACGCAATATTCTAATCGACAGGAGATTAAAAATCAATTATCTGAGGGATCCCCGCGGCGAGTGAAATCACATTGACCAACCGTCTGGATGACTACAAGTGTTGTTATTACTAATTAATGAATAAATTATAAAATTTTAAACTCCCTACGAATAACTCTATCAAGGATTAATTTGACTCAGTGGGTTTAATTCCGTAAAATTGTCTATCGAGATTTCTGTATGTAGTAATTCTTTTGTCTAGCTTTAGTATTTCAGTAAATGTTCAATCTAAATAAACATAATGTGCGGTAAAAAAGTTATTCTAAAAGATGGTAAGAAATGTATAAACATTCGAGTTTATATGATTTAGTTAGATGTGAAGGATCAAGGCGGTAACCGCAGACGTTTTATGGGCTTGACTGATGCACGCCGGAGGAAAAGTTTATTGCCTCATTACGCCCGTTCTACACGTATCAAAAAACATATTATGTAAGTCTATCAACTCATAAGTGTCATATTTTAAATAATTGTGGTCGAAATAACGTTGAATCAAATTATCGTTAGATTTATAGCCACAGACCTAATGGACGTGTGGACGCCTATTGTGATTTTTATAGTTACTATTCAAATATATGCATATTACTCGTTTCGTACCAAAAAAATCATATAAAATGTATTCCAGTGAGGCAGGCACGTGCAATATTATAAGCGTCCATGTGTAGAGGCGGTATAATACTTTTATGGCGGCCATGCGAAATTTCATAACGAGTAGGTCCGCGCACCGTCACGCGTGGCATAACGCGGTCACACAAACCACGTCTTTTCACGTTACATCGTATATATTTAAAGGGATAATACTACATTAGATTTCTAAAACTAAGCCGTCTCGTAACTGAAAACCACGTCTGGTAGCGTGATCACGTTCATTTAGCTAGTGAGGGGAGTTAGGACGCGAGAATCATAACTTCAGTCAGACCCTCGTATGCTATTAAATTTCTAAAATACGTTAAACTTTTCTATGAAAAGTTTGAAGTGGTTTTGACATTTTGAATACCATTTTAGGATTTACATATTGTTAGGACTAAAGTGTGACGTCCGCTTAAAACTCTTTAATTATCCGAGTAAAAGTTATAAAGTTTCCATAACAGAAAAATTTAAATCGTTTTCAGATGCAAAAGGATATTGAAAGAAATAATTCGATGAGATATAATAGAATAGCAAATTAATATCTTAACCGAGAATCAGCATTCCCTTTTGCGAATTAATCGATGTGTAAACGTTTGCAAAACCAATCGGAAAATAATTTCCGCTCGTTACCATTCAACAAACTTGGAGTAATCTCGTTAGCTTCGTGGAATTCGAGCGAAGCTAAGATACCTGTTTTGTGACTAAATAACTATGAAATCACGAGTCACAGAACGCTTTATATTGGAATCTTATATTGAGAGTCAAATCATAAAGTCAATTATAACTATTTCCAAAGATATTGGTTGGAAGCATATTTGAGGATACATTTATTTATGTAGGATTTTAATAAACATGAAATAAATTTATTCAATACTTAAGGCTTTTTTTGCAATTCATCTCTAACATTATTTTTGATAACCTCACGCGAAAATCTTTCGTCGCAAGTAAGTACGTAGACACGGACTCTTTCTATTCGTTATCAGAGAATTAACTATATATTTCAATATTGAATTAAAACATTATTATTATTGGATTTATTTTGCTATTTTAAATTATATTAATCCCACCGAAATAATGATCCGATTATATTAATTAATAGGTATACCAACCCGGCGAGTTCATTTAAAATGTTCTTTACGTCATATAAACTGACTTTTGACTTTCAACTCATGGTTCTAAATTTATTGAGGGAAATAGAAATAGTGTAAAATCGCATTAGAACCAGTAGCAAAATTAAAACTTAAAAAATATAAAAAAATTTAATAATGAGAATCACTTGTTTTAATAATGTTTGTTATTAGACTTGACGAAGATTATAATGAAACTATTTTTATTGATATTGAGTGACGTCGATTGGTTTCGTTTTAACTTTTCCTTCATTAAATATCTAATTGCAACAACATATTGCAAACAAAACAATGCAACTAAAACAGAAAATAAACAGAGGAGTCATCCCGAAGGTATAACACTTCAAGTGAGTCAGTAGCAGATTGGAAATAACATAACCGAAGACGACACAAGGATGCTTTTATAAGTGAGGAAATAAAATCTATGCTTAAAAACAAAAGAACTACCTTCTTGAGTTTTATTTTTTCAATACGTTACATCATAAAGTCAACGGGATCTTATAGTTGAGTACGGGAGAAGTTAAGAGTCTGAGCACAGTCTATGTACAGCTTTGCGTATTCGAAATGTACTATTAAGTTAATGAACTGACAGACCTGCCTGAACAAATGTATAGAAATAAACCAACCTCCCAAACTAAACAAGTTTCCATTAGAAGAGAAATATTACGACAAATAGCAAATTAATCAGGAGCTATTAATCAATATGGAAATAAAAAAAAATATTATTCGTTAACGAAACTGTATTCCGTGTAATTAATATTTCATATTAAACTCATAACGATAACACGAAATTAACAAATATTATTTGGACGATGATGAACATCCACGCTTTGGTTGTAGCGGTTTTTTCTTGTTATATAAAACTTGATGCGGGTATGTTTTTCTATATAGTATCGTAGTTTTAAGCAAGCACAACCCCAAGCTCATGGATAATGTATTAATTATTTTAAAAAAGATAATTCCTTAATACATGTCTAGTTAAAATCATCAGCGAATATCATTTAGTGAAGATTATTTTCCGTAATCGTAATGTGTCACTTAAATTGAACGTGCATTCTAACAATCTTCATAACGACGTGTTCTTAGGAACAAATTGTAGCTTATGCTCTTTACCGGCTTTTAACGAGAGTCCACAAAGCGACATTGTTGAGACCGTAAAAGGAAAATAAATTTCACGGCCCATGCATGTCTTGAGCGCGCTTTTAATGCTATAATAATAACTGATGGTAGTATGACCATGCATAATATTTGTGAGGATAAAATGTTCATGAACAGATTTACTAATTTTTACATAAGAATATGTTTGGTAAAAGTAATAACTGAATTTCTTTTAATGAAAATAGTTTCTTTGAAGATTTGAGGTTCAATAGAAGGTATAATATATAAACATGGTCTTTGAATTTTTGTATATCGCAAATATATGTGTGATGTATTGACAAGTCTTGATTTGAGTTTTAACATCAAATGTCATAACGAAATTAATTTATTATAAAATATAACTAGCAGATTTTTTTTTGTAATTCGAACCCTTTTTTTAAAAACAAATTATAGTGTTTTCTTTTTAACTTTATTTTCTTGTTTTTTTTTTAATGTAATAACAAAATTTTCCTTCAAAAGTAAATCATAAATGTTAGCCGGCTTCGGTTAATAGCTCTCAGTAAGCATTCTTCACTTTAATCGCGTAATTATTCAGGATTATATTATTATATTTTAATAAGTTTATGGACAAGTTCATTTGCTGGCGAACTATAAAACGGTTTATGACGTCGTTGTTACCATATTTCAACCTTTTAGTTTATAGGACACACAATTTTTTAAAACCTTCATCCCATCTCGCAAACAAAAACCATATTTATATTATATCGTGAAAATTCTCGGATGTTTTAGTTCCACCAGAAGCATGTTTCGCAAAGTTTAGATGGGAGAACTGCGGAGGTGTTCCAGAGCGTGTTTTCTACTATTGGAAACCAGGATCAAGATGTGAGGTCGGGATCTGGCAAGGATGTCTCCCGAACTTGAACATGTTCAAAGATGAGTACGAGTGCGTCTCGACCTGCATCTTCGGTTCGAGAGCCTTGGCTCCGGATTATCACGTGATCGTTGACGAAACCACTGAAGCAACGACCGAGTTCGAGACAACAACGGAATTGAATACTGAAATCACGACAGATACTGAAGGTACAGGAAGCACATCTGGACCAAATGTTACGGCCACTGAACCAGCTGGTGGGAACAGTACGGGTGGGGGTGCAAATACAACAGCAACACGCTAAAAATTATATAAAACTTTTTTATTGAATAAATCATTCTACAATTTCTTTTTTAACAAAATTATTGGTACATGATAAAACAATAATTTACTACAATAGTAATAGTGCATTTAGTACTTGTTTACGAGATATATTAATTTTGTCTAAAGCTAACTGGTACTTGCGTGCAAGATTTATGTGTAAATATGCCATGGTAAAAAATAAAATAATATTTAGTTCCTAATAAGAACTGATAAGATTCAAATCTAGAATGCATTGGTGCAGAAAGACAGCATTATTAGGCTAGTAACCAATACAATTAAAGTAAAGGTAGTCATTTGCTTATAGCATATCTATTAATTACACAGTCCCTCTATTTGCATGTCAGAGAACTCATAAATGAATTTTCAATAAAAATAATCTCTCAATGCGGCACAGAAAATAATGAGGTTATATTTTTAAACGATGGTTACCTATGTGAGCTCATTAAGATGTTACACACTGATCGTTAAACAAGGTGAGTGATGTTTAAAATTAATTTAATTTCATGAGCAGTTATAAAAGAATAATTTGAAAATTAAAATTTCATAGCTGCCAATCCATAAAAAGGAGAATACGTAAAGCTAACGAATTGAAACAAACTAATGTAGAATTATATATCAGTCAGAGGGTCGGTGGTAAAAAGCAAAACACAACATTTTACTTTTGTTTAAAGTAATAAACTAACTAGCTGAACACTTTTTGCAACATCTTCCAATCCTTTAAAATTACTTCCTTAATCCATATTCACTGTCCTCCGAAACACTATCCGGGATATTCCCATTTTATCAACTTAGCTCGGTGATAATAGATGAAAAATGTCCCAACGTGGCTGGAGATTTTGCTTAGCGTGTTTATGATTTATCGCAGTTTGAACAACAGGACGCGGCGATAGGAGTCGCTTTATGTGTATACTTTGTAGCTAAGTTTAGTGAAATATAAATGCAAGGAAAATATAGCACTGTATAGACTTTGTTACTCTTTACGATACGCAATAGTTATAAATAAGATTTAGAGCTTACAATATCGGCAACATAAGTTTAAACAGCTGACATTATGCGAAAGTATTAATTTTATGATAGTATTATTTGTGAATGATTTAATATACATCATATAATTTTATAATATTACCGGCTAATATTTTATTAGCAGACATAATTAAGGTACTTTTGGCTGAGTTGCCAAAACGTCGGCTCCGAAGTAAGCTAAGCTAAGGTTTACTTGTATAAACAGCAGAGCATGAAGTAATCTCACCTTGTCCATGTAAATTCATACATACATATTTCTAATATTATATAAAATATAATCTCTACCCCAGAACTCCTTGTGGAACACAAAGTGATGGCAAACCATTTCTCACTTTCGGCAGCTGTCCTTTTGATATATTGTTATTGTATCATACACACCTTAACCATTTATGGTGAGCCCTTAATCTTTGACACACAGTCGCACGTTGTTAAAGGAACAGAGTTCCGAGTAAAGTGGCGATCTCGTTAGCAATATATGGAATTGTGGACATATTTCGCATATGAAGTGCCCTGGGAATGTCTGAAGTGGGTTTATAGGTTGTATTATATTCTGGAGCTAACATTATCATAGGAAAATATTGCTTTGTTTCAAATACACTTGCGGCTATGGTAACTTGAGGGATGAGGTATTGTGAAGGAACAAAGAATAGTAATATATAAACATACACCTCTGCATTTTCTTGTTTCGTTTGTTTAGTTTAGTGTTGTTTAAATTTTGGCCGTAGCTAGGCCACTACACAAACTGATTCCGTAATATGAAAACAGCGAGAATTCAGCTGAAAACGGATTTAAATTAGTTGCATAAAATATGTTATAAACTCCTAATAAAGTTTTAACCGATTGCCGCTTGCGATCGGAAAGTTTCGGAAGTCCATTGCAGGTGCTTCGGTTGATAAATTGGTGCTAAAGTAAGGTGCTAAAGTTCCACCGTTGCTGGATAAACTTAAAGCGATAAGCCTAGCTGTACAGAAAGATTCATTTAGAAATTGAATTGTTTGTAAGTGGATTTTTAATAAAATGTTTTCCTTTGTTTTACATATTGTGTCACATATAAGTGACGTTGACCTATATATATTAAATAAAATTATTGACTCATCAAATTATACGTTAAAGGTAAAGTCAAATATATAAATATTTTAATATTATTTCATATTCATAAATAGCACTGATTAGAATTAATAGTTAGGCACTTAACATCCCACGAAATTCGAATGCAATTCAACACCTACATTTAATAAACCGTTTATATATAGAGTGTAGAGTTTTATTGTGTTATAGGTAGTCATACACGAGATTAGTTTACTGTGGAATGTAAACGTCGCTTCATTAAGTGACACTCGAGTTGGAACGACTGATGTAATTTATTCATAAGTTTTGAGTTAAAAAGTTTGCTCGTTACCATCTCTTAGTCTTGCCTTCCCTTTGACAGGGTGTCGACTTAATGGCATTTTCGGGGTTCACTATGAACTAGGCTTGATGTTCTCAAAAATAATTAATTCATAAGTGGGTTTTAAACTACACCGTCACCACGTTCTTCATTATTTATTTATTTATATAATTCATATTTTAAAAGTTTCCCTTACGGCTATATAAAAGTATTATCACGTTTATTTGCAAATAATATATTAAATGAATTTTACAATACGTCACTTTAGTCTACAGTTAAAAAAAATGTATTTGAAAGGTTTTACAAAGAAATATATAATATCAATAAAACACATGAAAGAAATAAAAAAAAAATTGCGAATCTATGGAAAAACATAAAGTGACTTTACATTTAACACGAAGATGAATTTTCTAGAATAAAAAAGTAATGATCAGAATCTATTAGTGACCAAAAATAAATATAAATATAAAATATACAGACATAAATCTAGTTATGAGCCTACCCTCTTTTCCAAGTAGGTTTAAATATCGACGCCTCAAGTGTCTCTCTAAACGCATAAAAGTATACGAGTGTGCCTGTTCAGTTTTCTTTTTCTACGTCGCATTTGGTCGGCAATAAACATGACGGATAGCTTTTTATGCGGGCACTACATTTTCTACTGCCTGAAAGATTCTCTTATTCTGCTGGTACATGTATACGATATGAAAAGTAAATAATTGAAAAGAAACCACTTCTATGATTTATGTTTTCTAGTTAATATTTTTATAAGAACAATGTTTTCCACTAGTACACAGAATGTCATAAACCAATCAATAATTTGAGGTATTTTTTACTGGCTGATTAATATTCATCTCTATAGGAGGTTAGTACTGAAATATAAGACAAATTTTCATAGTTTTTCATTCATATCTATTTGTAGTATTTTATACCTTATTTAGTTGTCGGCTAAAAATGTTTAAAATCTTCAATAAGTACATTAAAGGTTCTTCATTTCCCAGCAGATTCTTAGGGTCTATATAAGAAGATGCTGATTTCTCGAATCTAGATGCCGTTAATTGGCTGATGCTTGCATAAGGCATATTGCTTATCACGTCTGATGAACATCGGTCCAAGTGTTACTAAGCATCCGCCTGGTGTTACTGGAGTCTCTTAATTAGGCCTTCGCAAACGTTGTTGATAAGAAACGCCGCTGGTTTGTTTACTTCACAAATACACGACTATTTGGATATCTAACAACGTATTACGTACGAACGCAAATTAGGCATATCTTTTTACATTTATAGCTGTACTACTGGCGTAATATCTGGAGTATAATGTACAAGAGCAGTTTCAGGAAGCAGGAGGTGCAAGCAATAAGCAATATCGAGTCGATTCGATTCTAGATCGCAATTACATTACATGGACCATTGGACATTAGCAGCGCTTCCCGTTTAGTATGACTCCATACTGGGGGGTCGTTACTGAAAGAACAAAATTATCATATATGATACGTAATTATTCATTATACAAAATTACCATATTTATTTAAGTATTAATTAATCAATTAATTGATTATTTTATTTATTTATTAATATCCAAAAGATGAACAAACGGCGGATTTTATGATAAAAACATTATCTATCAGTCAATCTTAAAGGACAATTTTACAAAACAATAAGGCAGTGTAAAAGAAAGACATTACTTACAAGATAACTTTACTAAATTAAATGATTAATCCAAATCTTTTCACCATATATATGTCTAAATATACGTAATAACTAATCTAAATATAAATACATAAATAAAAAGTGAAAGTAAATAAGATAACAAGCATCCTTAAGAAGTTTTGGCGTTGTTCAAATAAATACTCTCTTAAAGATCTCTTGAAGGTCTCTCTGATGAGAGATCGCCCGACGAATTCTGGTAAGCCATTCCAGAGCTGGTTTTCGTTGTCACTTATTTTATTATTCCTTGATTATTTAAAAAAAAATTAAGTAATCCGAATAACGCGGCTGTGAATATAAAGATCGATGTCAATTGCACCGCTAAATATAATCTCAGATATTATTTGTGAGTGTTTAAAGAACCCTATTATATTTTTCAATAGGAAATGGTACAAAAATGGGACTATGTAAATGAAAATGCAATAAACAATGTGAATTGGATTGAACAATAATAGGCATGACAATTTAATGTGATCATGTAGATTGTAGGTAGGTACTTATTTTGTTAAGTTACAGAATAAAACCAACGTATAAAAATAGAAGCATGTCACATTGTAATTCGAAACTTTAATAAGGATTGTTATTAATTTTTGTTTCTTAGTATGATTTTTGGTACCAAAAAAGTATATATATTTCGTACAGGCGATGCTACGTATGAATTGTACTTGTGCTCTTCATGTCTTACTAGATTTACTTGATAAAAAATCTTATATTAATCTATTTGAAGACACGTTTGAAAATATTTTCCTTCCCTTTGACTTAAATATTCCTTTCGGATATAACGTCTGTGACTGGGTGCATCGTCTGTGACTTGTGTAAACAGATCTAGTACTTATCGCATTAAACATAGAGGCGGTAATCTAACAAAAATACACACATGTGGAACAATTCAGTGGAAACATTATTGGGCGTTCAATTGAATTCCTTGTTTTGGCTCGTCTGCGGCGTCTACTGAATGTTTGCAGTGCCTATGTTGAGCGTAGCTTTACTTAATCGATTCAGCTCACGATTATCTTACATGAGTGATTCCGAATTATACATATATTTTGTTTCCTCTCCTCGTTTTAATTTGTAAATTTAATTGATAACCGAGCTTCGTCTGATACAAATGAAATTTTTAACGTTAATAACAGTCGGAACCGTTTTAATGAAGGGAGAATAAATTAAACAAGTTAATCCCCGCGTTGTAATCGTGTCGGGGGGGTTTATCGGACGCGTGTCCGCGTCCGCGGTGGTCAGTCGTGCGACCGAGGGTACCACCCGATTTGTCATTTTTTAGTTTTTTATTTTATTTCAGATTATTAGCTTTTTATGAAGATTATTATTTCAGGTTTAAAGTAATTTGCTTTTAATTGGTAGTACTTCTTACGATTAATAAGACCTCTATCCCAACATAAAGGTTCTTATATTAATCCGTTAAACGTTAATTGTATGCCGCTAAGAAAAAATATAGTAATAATTAATTAATGTACAATAATTGCAGTATGCAGAAACAGATATATCTTCTAATCTTAACGTAGCATCAGTCGACACGGTCGGACGCGCATCGCTTGCGGACCGCTCTCGCCTCCAGATATTGGGGTGAAACATTAATATGGTAACCAATGCTATTATCTATAAAAGAAATATAGCCTTTATTTTATCAAACATAAAAACTATATTACTATGTGCGCTAAAAGTTTGTATTATATATATCTAGATGTAGCAACTTTAGTTTGTTCAGAATTACAAAGACTTAAAGTTTCCAAGGATTTTGCTTTTAGTTCCTAAGTTATGCGTTAGATTAAAATATACTCAAAATACAAAAATATGGTAAAATTTATAATTTAAAATAGAGGATCTTTTCTTTTAGGGAATACGGAGTGTGTCGAATAATCTTTTTTAACACTTTAAATATTGTAATCATTAAATCTTTTGAATTTACTTATTGTATCGGCTTGACTACCAAATGTAATAGATAGAACAATGTTAAATATTATTTTTAATCACATATTTAAATGCTTTTGTTAGCGTTAGTTTTTGTTTTCAATAGATTATGATATTGATATTATTGTGAACTGTCAAGAATAGGACAATAGGACATATAAATCAATAGAGAATTTAATTCAGTCACTGTAAATAACTAGTACCATTGTAATAGAAACTTGATTTTAAATGAACAAAAATAGTCTTTGTTTGAGAGGTATAACATAAACAGACTAACACACACACACACACTAGCTTACACACATAAACACACAAACACACACATTGATGTCAAACTTTTTACGGCTTAAGAACATTCACAATTTACTAAAGAGTAAAATAATCATTAAAAAAATCATCGTTGTCTGTAAAAATATCAACAAATGTTCCTCAAATAGTTCACAAGAAATTCAGGTTTTGAAAACCACCAATTACTTAATAATTTCTGATAATCTATCGAGCAATCGACGAGCTCGACTTGTTTCTTACATCGATTGAGTTATAAGGAAAGTAATTACTATTAAGTCAAAACGTTTTGATATTACGAAATGAATACTTTATTTGAAATTACTTTGTATCCATATATAGGGTGTTATACATGCACTATTTATATGTATATTTAAAATAATTGAAAATTTTACTCTATGTAATTTTATCTACTAATATAAAAAAGGACATGGAAATAATATGTATAATAATATGTATGTATAGTGTTTTTAATAAGACACATCATGTGCAAGGACTACATACCTCCATGTAATATATTAGTATGTTTTATACTACACAAGTAAATATGGTTGTGTGTTCATCATATGTTTATAAACACGAAAGTAAACGAAAAACGATTTCGTATTGCTCGAAGAAAACTATGGCTCTAGTACTCATAACAGAATAAATTGTAGTTGATTCACGCTCAATCTTCATATAAAAGAGATTTCAGAGGCAATCTCTGTGTGTAAACAAGTATTGTTTACGAAGATATGAGATACACGCTTTTAATATACAATATCCGCTGTTTGTAAACCTGTTTGTCTAGATATAGTTTTAAACAGGCTCGCTAAGCTTCTACATAATGTCTTTGCTTTATAAAATTCCTAAATATATTTTCACGGGTTTCACTTACTGTTCCATTTATCCTTTTTCCTAAGTGCATATCTGAGGAGACTAGTCTTTTTGTGTTTATAAAATTTAATACGATACAAAGTTTGTATTAAAATATTAAAAGTAAATAAATTTCTTTTGCTCAAAAAAATTATTTTAATTTACATGAAGGTCGTTAGTGTATTTGTTCGTCGCTGGCCGATTAGGATTCACAAATCATAAGAATTAAAATGTAAACTGAATCAGCAAATCAAATTTGTTGAATGAAGGTCTTCCTTGAAGCTTCAAAATTATAAAATATTGAAACTGGAAGTGCCTCGAAAGATTTACTGGACGTTATTTAAATTTAGAGTATATTTTAATAGGACAATCTCACCGAAAATATTTTTCGAAGCGAAAAAAATAATTTTAAATTTTTATTTATGATTGTGTCTAACGAATGAAAGATAAACTTAAATCAGATATTTATTTTTATTATGACGTCATATAAACTTTTAAAATATGACTACTGCTCTTACTAATTAATTTCATATCCCATTATAAATCTTTATTCAGTTATGTTATAAACGATTGAAATGAGTGCGACGCTCTATGTCATTTCCACTTATACTCGTAGCTATTATTTAGTCCTAATCAGAAGTTAGGCAATCGAAACCACGGGTTGTAGGTAGTATAAGAAAATAGGCAGTGGTAAAAATAAAGAGAAATACGTATGTATTTGATAAATGTGTAAAAATTAACTAAATTTATTTAATATCTTCTTGTTATGAATCTGAAAATGTTGAAACAAAAGAGGTATCTGTTAATATAAAACAAAGCTCACACAAAAGCTCTTCCAGATGAAAACAACGACTCGACCGTTTATTAAATATTCTGCAGACACTGTACAAATCAAATTGAAGTCCGAGTCAACAAAGCACAGTTCGTTTTCTTAATTTCGATTTATATTTAATAAAAAGCTCGATCGTCGGCCTTTTTGTGAGAATTATATTGAATCCTCATAGTTACCGCGTCAATGCCACAGTTCTCACAATAGTTTATTTTTAGTTAAGCTAAGAACAATGAAATTATGTTTACATTTTATAACAATATTGGTAATTTAATATATAAAAATCTTTCTTTCTTACACTTTATAAGATCTTGAGGTGCTCGACCTAATTTCGTACATTCTTTTTACTAGGTGGCGGATGTCCAATGACGTTCAGAACCTAGCTTTAGGCGTTTGATTGCAGCTAGCATATAAGCTATGTCTACAAGAGTATCACCACCTATCTACTTGTCAGAGGGATCAAAGTAAAAATTTTTTTTTATAACGCAGTACTATGTGAAAAAAGTAGCACTCGCCCTTTTATTTTTTATCAATCTAAGTCCCATTTTAATAGTTGATTATGTTTTATTGGCAATTATATGGTCGCAATTTCATAAAATATTTCCGTAAGGTATTCAAGAGCATATTCTTCTTGCTGTAAAAAGCACAGGTTCATTTCTTTATCAAATATTGTCTTCACCTTAGCTCTGGTGCTACAGATTCTTCTATTAAATTCCATATAATGACTTCATACTTATCGAGTGTCTAGTATTCTTAATGATGTGGATACAACCGGGCTCCGTGTTGAACCTATAGTCTGTGTAACAGGGAGTTTTTTTTGAAAAAAAATAGAAGCGTTGTGACGATAGCTCTATCATTGCGTTTTTTATCGTTGTAATTTATTTCGTCCACATTTATGTAGTTTATATCCCTGTCACTTTTAAACTGTATATGTATGTACCTAATGTTTTCCTGTATAAGTTCATGTACCTACCATATTGGAAAGGCTGACAAAGTTTTTGCAAAATCCTTTACGATTGGTTGATCATGGAAGTTGGTGACCATTCATGTTTACTTTAAGATTGCTTTCTTAGTTTGACTTCTTTGTAGATCTTCCCCTTTTGTCACCCCTAATCTCTATTTATCCGTTCATAGTACGTATTTAACATTCGTCCAAAATATGGTTGTCATGACAAGTAAGGATAATTTAGAGGAACTCCGTAAGAGTCTGATATTTTAAAAAGTGCCTTTACCTCAGCAATAAATAAAGAAAGTATTTATAGAACTTCATGTAAGGGTAGTAATAATATGTTGATGCTACTCTGTCAAACGAAGCTGGTAGTGTTATTTTCAGTCACTTATAATTTAATTTTTACTTCATTAGCCTCTTCTTTTAACAAGCATAATTTTATTTAGAAAATGAAGTCTTAAAAGACGACTCTCCTTTCCTGAACGGTAAAGGAAAGGTCTTTGACAATTATATATATGTTATGAAAATGTAAAATATGAATATTTATTTGTCATATGTTTAGTCTCTTTATATTTTCGCATCACTGAAGTATGTCCACGTCCCTTAACTAAAACCGAGTGGATGATTTTTGGCAATCATTCTGCTGTGTTAACCAATGTAGCTCCTTTGTTTTGGTTGTTACCACTTTATTCTTAAACGATACTATTTCAATACATATTGCAGAGGAAAAGAGAACATGTGTGGTATAAAACTGAAAGAGTTACGGTAATGTGGAAAATAAAAGTAACATTAAGCGAGCGAAACCTAGTTATCTTTGTGTATGTATGTCACTTATCTTGAACCCTCAATGCTTTTCGACCTAGATTTGAAATTTTGGCAGTGATGTTCACCGCTGAAAATTGTTGAAAATGAGTTTTTAAACATGAACTATCAAATCTCTACTACCTTATTACGGTACGTTGAATTACGTAATTGTCATCTAAACGCATGGGACTGAGGATATGTTCTGGAAACGAAACAATTACATCTGTGTTGTGTCTGATGCTGATAAGAGTAAGTCATGATATAAATTTTATATAAGTACAAAACCTTTTTTTAATATTCAATGTTTTTATAAAATACTGTCATGACAAAGTTGAAACATGTTTTTAATGTTATATTAATAACATTAAGTTGGTAGTTCAATAAAAATTTATAATATTTATGTCCATTGACAACCCCATTTGTATATTCACACTCTTATTTATGTTTTCATTTAAATAAAAATTCATGTTCGTGATTTTTTTTTAATATGGGTATCATTTTGGGTGTTATATGAAATGACTGTGATATTTTTCGAACGAACACCATCCTAAATAAACATTATCATTATATGCAAAGGATAATTCTATGTTCGTAAGAATAACTGTATACTTGTATATATATGTATACATCTTATGAATTATTGTATCGTTAAAGAACCCTATTTCAGGCACGTACTCAAAAGTGTAACGTAGCACCGTCGAATTCCAAGCGGGCGTTAAGATGAAAGATTAGTGAGCAGTATCTGTAGTAGTGTCGTATTTCATTTGGGTGGATTTATGGAGGCTTGAGCGGTGACGCGCGACGAGTGCATAAGTTATGAATTTCAAAACGATTTATTATCACGACATACGACTTGTTGCGTTGTCTTTGTTCGGTTGTCACGAATATTAAATTACAGTATATAATAATACAGACTAAGATTTAGTTATGCTAGTTGAACTAAATTAGTTGTGATGAGATCTAAGACTTTCGCGAGTATTCATTTAAATGAAACTATTATAACACTATTACTACACGTAATTTTATTTACAAGAAATGTCTTGACATCTGGTTGCTGCAAACGGAAAAGTCGAAGTACGTAGTTTTAGAAATAATTAAATACCGCGTAGTAATCCTAAAATATTAGTTTCATTTAAATTTGTTATGACTAGTAAGGCGTTTTTCGGCACGTCGCCTGTTCTTGTTTAGCCTGTAATGTGACTTAAATCTATTTGCTAACTTATCATTAGGAATAAGTGGAGGGTCTTTTATATTGCCTTGGGGTAGTCCTTACTATCCACATACAGATGGTCGGTTTTAATGACGCTCGTTTCTTTTCCCAAATTATTTGTTCTGTTTGTTTTTCTTCCTTAATCACTTTATTTGTATATTAATACAAATCTGTGGGCGGCGTTACTCATTTACCATTAGAACTAATATTGGCTTTATTAACATGAAATAAAAATGTAATGTTTTAATGGTAAGCTCTTCAAATAGCAAGTAAATAAATCCAGGTTTGATCGTTTGGTTTGCTTAATTAAAGTATAATTTTCGATTAAATTGAGGGGTAAACAGAAATAATAACTAAAATCGAGGAGAAATAAGTTACTCCTAAACACATACAATTTCACCAGTTGAACTATAAAATTCTTCGTATAAGAATTTTATCAGTTTTTCAGTTCGTAAAATTATTAGATTTAGATGAATATTAAGTATGATATGTAATCAATATATATTGCAGTCATCGCTTCTCGGTTTAAGTTATAATTGCATTAAGGTTGAGGAGAATGCTTCAAAGCCTAAGATCGAACAATGAACTAAGTTTAATACACGCTTCAAAGGCAGATCTTGTGTAGACCAGTCGGAGGAGAGGCCAACTTCTGCTTTGAAAGCGAATTTGTTTAACGCTTCCTCTCGTTCATCAAGTTGTGTATGAAGCTTAAAACTACGGATCTTGAATACTTATAAAAATGACAGCTATATTTTTTGAGACATTTCACAACGCTTTAGGGTGGCGACATGTTTAAACATGTCTGTATTGTTAACTCTGCTTATGAGACGTGGATGAGAGGTGAGATCGTATTCAAATAACTTTTGGATGTTTTTTAATTCTGAAAGAAGAATACCGGTAGTTGAGTATGATTCAATAATCTATCATTCATCTATCTTCAAGACTATTACGTATTAAATTACATTTGTGAGAAAATTTAATATGTAATCATATATTACGTGTGACGCTGCTGACTCCCCGGAATGAACACCAAGCTGTGTGAACCAGAAGATTCCTGATACCACACAAGCTATGGAATGGGATTGCAATCCTAACATCGGGGCATCGTTTTAGGTACAGGTTATAACTTTTAATATGTAATTCTTATTATAATATACATATAAGTATGTTTCCTAGTTTTATGGAACTTCCGTTTTGCACCCTATATATTTTTTTAACAGAACCATTAAAGCCATGGGCTCCGATTTCCAAACACCTAAGAAGTGTAAGAAACTGTCGCAGTAACAGTTGGAAAAATACTTGAAAATGGTTTTTTTCCCGTATTAATTATTTAAAAGTAATGATTAAATCAATAAGAATGTTTTTATTAAATATAATTCAATGAAACGTCAATCAATTGTTTGGACTGGCTTTGTTTGAATCCATCCATCGTTCGCATATATTTTCTCCGTGGCTCGCTCCATTCATATTATAAATTGTTTTAGTTTGATTGTTTGTTTACATATTTCCTGAATAAATAAACATGCCATACAACGCGATGGCGGTGATGCAACCCAATGTTATTAAAGAATATTACTCATAAAAAAAAATTAGGAACCTGATTTGATATTATGGGACGAGTTGTCGGCCTTAATGTCAACGTTGGATGTATTTTCGATCCAATTGTTGTTTTTATTTTTATTAAAATACAAAAATTCAGTAAATCCGTGATCTGAAAGTTAAAAAAGACAATTATTGTGACCTACAACAATAAAGCTTCGGACTGGATGATAAACTTCGCGTTATGTAGTATCAAAAATATGTTTGAATACTATTTAAATTCAAGTAACGATACGATTAAACGCAAAGGCATTAAATTGCAGTTATAGTTCTGTTAAAAACGAGTTTAGGAATCGTTTTAAAAATAAATTATTATCGACATCTCATAGATTTCGTAGCGATTCTAATTATTTTTCTTAATGGTCAACTATTAAGAAAAATTAATCGATATCACATTGACAATATCGTTAAGTTTAAATGAAACTAATATATTTTCGGATATACATAATCCCGACGTTTCGGTTACTTTTCAGCAACCGTGATCACGGGCACATCTCGTCTGCCCGTAGTAGTTTTAAAATAATAAAATCCGCGTAGTATATCCGAAAATATATTAGTTTCATTTAAATGAATAAAACTCGCGAAAGTCTTAGATCTCATAATATCGTAAAGTATCAGTCCTTGTAATTCCGTAACCCAGAGAGTGAAACTTCGATTCATAGTTCCGGTTTTCAAGATATTTGCAAGCACTTACTTCCTAATGACAAAGGATATAAATATTCATCGTATTGGGGCGATGGACAGATTTACCATAATTTAATTTTCCTACACGCGTACAATCATTAGTATGTGGCCATTCAAACCTGGACTTGAACCTAAGACCCAAAAATTCTCTATGAAGTTGCAAACCTCATTTTACAACATATGAAGCGTAACATCGGCCGTCATACTAAAAAAATAGTATTGCTTAAATTACTCAGGAGGTAAATCAGCTGTTCTATATAAATTGTCACTCAACCTCACTCCCATAAAATTTCTTTTTCTTCAAAATCTCTGTCAAAAGTAATAGATTATTATCTATCTAGAAATAAATCTCATTCCACCAATTAAAACTACGATTGGTTCAACGACCACAATCAGTTTCGTTATTTTAGTACGAAGGGAATATTCAAAAGTGCCGTACTTAATATAAGACGATAAAGTTAATGCCCTATATTCGTAAATAAGATAGCGCTTTTAAACATACATATAGCAAAAATGACTTAATTTTCGTATTACAGGAATAATATTTATGTGAAACCCGGAAATCAGATTTTATTCAACAGGAAAGCCAGTTCAGCGGGCATAAGGAACTCATTATGCCATAAACATTTAATTCACATAAGATCGTCCGTTGCGCCGCGCTCATTTTTCGCCCCCGGGTTCAGTAATTTTTGCCGGGTTATTATTTTAGCGGGAACAATGGCTGTGGTACAGCGGTAATAGGCAGGTTGGTTAAATGGCTATCTTCAGTTGCTAGAGGTGGGATATGTCAGAAGAGTTGGCGGTTCATAATCACTTGCCACAATATTAAACTTCATTTACTAACCAACGAGGAATAACTCGAGTTTTTTATTTTAAATTTACTATCATCTTGATAATTACGATCTTTTTGCTTTTCCACATGGAAATAACTAAATTACGTAAAGAAAATGAGGATATCGAATGTAAATTTGAGGTGAGAGTATTTTGTTTTCATATACTTGACAATCAAATATGATTTTGTGTCACAGGGAAAGTTTGAGAATGTAAAATTTCTGTCCGTATTGAGGTAGATACCACATAGTTGAATACTAGCTTATGATGAGTAAAATCGCGGCTGCCTTCTAAACTATCCCGCGCTATAATTGTTGCGCACCTCTGCCCCAGCTACTTTCCGCTTCCATTGTACAGTACAGCTACAATCAAAGGTCACGATGCGCTTCATTGAATATTTACGAACAGACCGACCTTATTATTTGTTCGATTGCGTGATTCTCTTAATAGCTTTTATTTGCTGTTGTTGTTTTCTCAGCTTCCTTGTTTTCTATCGGCTAGAACGATTACAATTATAGAGTTGTATTATGATAGTTTTTATTACGTGAATACAAGCTCTCCTTTGTGAATGTGGTTGGATAAATAATATTTGAGTGTTTGTAGAAAACATATGAATACAGAATACATTAAACTTCTATCAATATAAAGAGGATTAAGCTGAAAACACAGTTAAAGCTATGAAACCGTTGCAAAGATAAATAAGAATAATGTTGTTTACAAACATGCAAACAAGCGCTCATTTTAAGATCAGCATTTTCTTTATTTAATTTAATGTTTAATTTTCAGACACTTCTATAAATCAAGGTATATCCAATAAGCTATCATCAACCGTCGTTATGAGCTACGTTTAATGCGATCTTAATGATATGCAATTACATCGAAAGCTGCACTAAAGGTGATGCAATGTGTGGATTTGAATATGGAAGCCGCAATGGTCATTAAAATGAATGATTACTTCGATAAGGCCACAACAAATTGTATCTGCATAACCTATGTATGTATGTCAAGCTCCGACTGCAACGTCAAAATGATCCCCTTTTAATGTTACTTTTCCACTGGAAAATTAATCAAGTATTCAAGCCGGTTTTACTTCAAAAATAAACAAAATATTGCTTGTTAAAAACACATGGAACAGAATATTCTCGAAAGGAAGATTTTCTTTTAAATGAATTTTTGCGATAAGTTAAACGTGTCCCTTATACTCGTATTAAGAATATCTTTTATTTTGTATGCAAGGTTTATTTTAACAAAAGAAATGAAATAAGGTTCCATCTCTGGAAGAACAAAATAGCTGTTAACAATGTTTTGAATAGAATCGTAAATTATTTCAGCGCGAGCTTTGCGACAGACTTTCAGAAAGTAGGAAAATGTATGCTGGTTTAGTATTATTTTCATTTTATTTAGTTTCCGTTTAAATGTGAACACTGAGAGGATTTATTACATTGTTATACGATGTGAGTATTGTGGTAGCCATCTTTATAAATTATGTTCTATGGATTTGGCAACATCGGAAGATATGGGGATTGAAATTGAGAAATGGAAAGCTTTTAATCCCAGTTATTTGTTTGATCTCTTTTTTTGTAATCACTGTAATTTATATATAGATATTTTATTATAATTATATTTTATGGAATGATTAATCTCTTAAAATAAAAACAAGTTAGATGTTACGAAAATAAGAAAATATTAAAAGAGATTTAAAAGCAAAACAAAGAGTTATGTTTATGATGATTAAAAGACTTACTCAGGGGATTAGCTGAGCAGCGGGCAGCTCAAACTGTCTTTAATATCAAAGGAGATAGATATAAAAATGAATTTAATAAGTATCATAAGTGAAGAGTGGACCTAGAATGTTATTGTTACTTCCTTGTCTACAATACAATCTTACTTCTGTATATTTTGTACCAACGAGAATAATGTACAGAATGTACGTATATATACACATACACATACACATATGTTTCTTATTAAACTGGAATGATTTTAATATTTTTCTAATAAAATTTTGTTATTCATCTGAATTTTGGAGAAGCTCTAATTATATGCAAACTTGTAGCGTCGCGACTTACCAGTGACCTACTTGCTGTATTCTCTTAATTAACATTGTAGTTGAGTATAATAAATAACGCTAACCACTTAATACTGTCGATTTTGTGTCCAAAGTTACCATTTTTGATATAATATATAAGAAAAAAGATTTTGTTAAATATTCCACATAATATGTTATAACATTAAAATGAACGTTTTTATTTTATTAAAATCACTTTATTCTTATATAACGTAATAAAATTTAATTCGTTTAAAAAAAAAAAAATTAACACTCATTGCAAAACTATTTATTGTTTTAGTGTTGATTTAATCACGACATATCATTATTATAGTTTTCGAACATTTCCCTTGAAAAGGATTTATTATAAATTTTAAAAAAATCAAGAGAGAATTGTTTTTGTTTTCAGTTAGAGTAATACTAAAGTTTTATGACGTCTTTCGTTACGAGACCTTCGAGGGTCAATTATTGTCTCAAAATACTATTAAACTATTTTACGCCATCCAATTACGTACTGTTCGCTTTAACGAGGTTGCATTGCGTTTCTTGAATTTAGAAAACTATCTTCATTGACGCATCAGTTACTGTTCTAATTTATATGTTTAAAGTGTAGTCGGCAATGGATGCTTCGTAATGCATCTATTCCAGAGTAACCTTTTTAGGGCGTGATACAGGGCATGTTGCATACTCTCGTACAGATTTTATCTTAGTTCATTTCTTTAACAAGCCTAGTGTTATTCGAAGTGTAGACTGCTATCTCAAAAGGCACCGAGGAAAGGAAATATCTATATATATAATTTTAATAATAATGTTTAATAAAATAATCAGATCATCAAAGTAATATATATATAATTCCAATACTTCTTATACTTTCTATGAGAACTGTCAAAATAAATTGATAGTAAGTAATAAATTGTTTCTAAACCATAATTTTAAGTGTTTGAGCTGTTATGCACGGATTTTTTTAAATATTATCTCATTAAGCCACTGAATACTTCTATTAAAGTATATCTAATTAAGCAGAACATAAACACAGCCGCGACCCAAGATGTTATATGAAATAAAATTAATTTATATGTTAATGAGCGGAATCACGCTTCTGTGATGTAGTGCTCCGAGGGGATTTAGATACAGACCATTGTCTGTGGCTGAAATTTTGTTAAAATAACAAAACTTCAACGGGAAAACAATTCAAACTAACACATTATACAACTATTGTAAAACCAACAACCTGTGCTTTGGCAGCCAGAACGATCCTAAATGGATCAATTTAAGCTCCTCTAAATCTATTTTCTCTGAAAGATTTTAAGCTTGCGAAAATCAAAACCCAATAACTTTCTCTCTTTAATCTATGACCTGGCCGTGCTATTGTTTCATAAATGAGCTCAAGAGATAGGATTTTTTACGCGGGGAATGCTGCGAGAGAGCTTTGTTTAAATTTACGATCCCTATTTCGTTTAACAGTCGCTTTATTTTATCGCTTAATTTATTTCACGAAGGCGTTATTATAATTGGTATCATTAAATTCTAGATGTTTTTGATAAGGATTTGCTCTGTGTGTCGCTGGGAGGATTCGCTGAATTTTGGCTTTCTAAATTTATTTCAATTACTTTTATTGGACACAAATAGGTTTGAAATGATTATGCTAATACTGGCTACATTTAAATTTATTTTTTTGTTGCTATGTAAATAAAATTTGAATCTTTTATAACGTTGCCTCAATTGTCGTCTATGTATCGCATGTCGCATTACAGCCGGTCTGGGGGGATGTGACAAGCGCTTGGCAAAATTGGTCAAGGCCCACATGGCTCTCTCTCTCTCTCGACAATAGCTCTCTTTAGTTGACCCTCTAGAATTTATATTCTCACTCGTTCATACAAGTGCTTCATTACCGGAGTAATTGTTTGCTTTAATCAGCATTTTATAATTAAATATTAAATACTTGCATGCATCTATTTTCCGAATGATCGCATCAAATATGGATTTTATGTTATTTACGTATATATAATGAAATTGTAATTTTTAAAAAGGTCTCTTGCTTATTAAATCTGCCATTACGATTCCAATTTTAGTTAATAATAAGATAATATTAAAAATCGATTTTAAATCTTCGCATCGACATTTTTTACATTCTACATTTTATAAACAATCACGATGCTTTTTCATTTATACCACATGGTATATTTATAAATATTAGTATTAAAATATAGTATAATTTAAAATGTTGTTGTATAAGACGTATTAATATCTAAGAGCATTTGTTGCTTGCTATTTATATACATTTATGCTTTGTTATTTAGATGTATTTATCTTTTGTAACAAATATTCAGGTTGTATTAACATAATGTGAATTATATGAAAACACATATCTCATTTGTATTTACGGAACCCTAAAATCCCGTGGGAGAGATTGGTAATAAATTTACATTTAATAAATAATCGTATTAATCCTTTGTTATTTTCAATATAAAAAAAATATTTTTGTCGAAATTCCCCTTACATCTATTTAACACTTGAAATAAGAATAGAGAATAAAGCTCTTGATTTTATATATGTCATTAAATCACTATTAGTCTTATCTAGCAATTCCATAGCTAGTTACTTACTTTATTTATTTAGAATATCCTATTCTTATATAAAATGCAATAAGTTGTAACACAAGTTTTTCTTTGGTTTATCATACTCCGACCTACTTATAACGCATTAACATTCGCCAGCTGTTTCGGAACGTTTTACAGTATGTGTCTTTCTAAACATTATTTATTTCGATACGGCTTACAACATTTAAAAACAAACATTTTCTATATAATTCATATTTGAAGTCCAGTTTGCAGTGATTCTATGTTCTGTGAGCTTGAAGGACATCATTCGTACTGATCACACGATAAAGCAATGTAAATAACTAAAACAATTTAAATAAACGTTATAAAAACAACCAAATGCTATGACGAGTTGTAAATTTTGAAAGACCAAAACCCGAGCGTTCAATTATTGTCACCGTGTTAACATGCAAATTGGCCCACTCAAAATTTGCCCGTCCCTTAATAGGAAATGGCCCCTTTCCGTTATTCTCCCTTTGTTTTGACATTGTAGATTTGGAAATTATTCTAGACCCTTTTAATCGTCATGTTCGTGTAAAGTGCTGTATGTTTTATTATTGGCTATATAATGTGAGTCGCTTATCATTTCATCGCTCGGAGTGGAGTAGTTAATACTAATGCCACAAGTTGAGATTGTTCGCTATTCTCTCTGTGTAGAAGACAAAAGGGTCATTACGTTTGATAACCAAATGAGTTCAATATGTTTTTCAAGTTCTATTAACAGACAGAAACTCGACAATTTAAAACAGATATTATTTATCTATGACCCTTATTATCTAAGAATATTAAATTTAAAAACTCCATAAAACTTTCATTAGTCTTGTTAGTTGGACAAAAATAATCATTTATCATAGATGTAGTGATGTCTGCAAATGAGACGTGTATATTTAATTGGTTGTATTGTATTTTTAACTGACATTAATCATCCCATTTTTCCAAAAGATAGTAATTACTTTTTCATTTCTATATTGGCAACACTTTCATTCTGAAACCGGCTCCTTTGAGCACTATATTGTACGTTGGAATTGTGTGGTGGCGTAAAGTCGTATACAAAACTGAACACATAATAGATATTTGTTATATTAAAAGTCGTATATACTTATTTATATTTTATAGTCTTTAATAAAATTTGCTCAACATTTTATTAACGATGGTTTATTAACACCGGATGGAGGGTTAATGAAAACAACCAAATTTACGTCCGTTAATTTTTTCATTTGAATTAAGAACGTAAATTATCCAACTCTCTGTTGAGATGGTATACGACGGTTATTTTTATAAAATCTCACGTATTACATTTGGTATAAAACAATTGTATTAATAAAGTTATAATCAACATTACTGGTTCATTATTATTATTACTTTTCTCTAGCAATGTTTCGAAATTTCGATGAAGAGAATTTTGTTCACATGGACCGGGTTTAAAATGTAATAAATCTGTTAACTTAGCCGTAGCCAGCAGGCTGTACAATCAGACGTCTTATAACACTAGCAGCAATCCTGCAAGGTATTTGATTTAAATAGTGAGACAAATAGATTTAACCCTGGACGGGGCAGGTGAAGGCTTAAGGCGCGTTAGAGAGGCGATCTTTAAAACTACGTCTAGGTCGAGAGTCCCAGATACTGTTGAACCTCCTCTCCCTGCAACGCGATGGTGAATCCTCGATATGCTAAGAAAATTAGTCACATTTATTCTTTCATTTTAAAGATTTTCAGATCGCTTATACATATAACAGTCTAGAGCTAAAGAAATCGTAAGGAGGATCAGGAGCATCATCAACTTCGGTTCCTGTTCCGTCTTGTATCTATTTAAAATCACCTATCTATTTAAAACCAAATAAACGTTTGTTTTATAATTTAATTAATTTTAACAATCGTTATAAATGTTGTTATTTCAGTATAAACAGAACAGCGAGAAATCTAGAGACATTTAATTTGTGGCATCAGATATCAAATTAGTATTTTTTTTTCAATTTCCTATAGGTAAGTTCACAAAAAATTTATAAATATAATATTACTACGATTCTTGATGTTTTATTTGGTTTAATGAATTAAAAAAAGCGATTTATTAAGAAATAGTATTGTCATCAAAATGGCAAGGCATGGCATGGCAAAAGGTCAAAAAGAAAAAAATGTTCGGATAGAAATAAAATTTTAACGGTATTTGTTAATATTTTATATATTTCGTATTTATATATTATATGAAAAAAATAATTGGAGTTTTATAGTCTTGATATTTGGACACTAAATGGTTTTAATAATTAAAATAATACATATTTTGCATCGTTTGATATTAAAATAGGTTTTAAATTCCAGATTGTAGCAATTTCGTTTTGGAAGTTATGTTAAGAATTTTTAAAAATACATAAATTTAACAATTAATTGGATAAAAATTTTTCGTCTTATTTAGATTGATGTCCTTCGGGAACAGAATCTTTTATGAAAAATGGTAATTCTTAACTTTCCCTCAGTCTTTATTATCAAAATGTGAAATTTCAAACGTTCTGCTCATGTTGATTAGTCTTTGGTGTTCAAGAATGAACTGAATCCTTCTGTATAGATAACTCAATTTGATTTTTATCTCTTTTTACCAATTAGTATATTTATAATCAATTTGTAAATTAATTTATTTAAATATATATATAAATTATATATAGTTACTAGACTATAAGTACTTATAAAACCATCCCTTCGTCAGTAAATTTCTATTTTTTGTTGAAGAATAATAGAATTATCACTACATATTAAAATATACACAAAGCTACTTACTTATATATAATGACATATTTTAGTGCGCACGATAAAAACATTTTTAATATAATTTTAGTTTCAATATTAGTAGTTTTCGAATGTGTATCTTATTTCTATAGTAATGAATGCTGTTAATCGCCCGGCTGGTACTGTATATTTTATATCAATTGAAATATGTCAACCGCAGGCGACATCTGATGCTACTGACGCCTGTCACAGATAACAAATAGTTTTTATGTAGAAAAATATGCCTTTTCAATGACGAACATCCGATTGGGTTAAAGGATGTTAATATATAAAAAAAATATCCAGCGGAGCGTGGGCTACTGAATAGCTTGGCAATTATTTTTAAGGTTTTTACAACTTGTAGATATTCTAAGAAAATAAATCTTCTGTTTAAACTGATTATATCCCATGTATTTCTTATTAAGAGATCAAAATGTCCGTCAGTACGTTATGTAGTATCTACTCGAAGGTTAGTTAATTATCTTGCGAACTGTAATACATTTTTTATTTATAGACCTAAATAAAGTTGTTAATATCCAGGACGTCAGGAGTTTATTCAGACTTTGTCTTTGTTGGTACAAGCTGAAACTTGCCTAGTCTTGCCTTTCCTTTGTTTTAATATCTATGACATTAATTAAAGCCTGTGTTTACAGAAGCGACTGCCTTTAATAGAAAGCAGAAGAGCTCACGTAATGAAGTACTGTTTATATACAAAGGATGAAACTTTTTTTTTTTTGTATTTCATTCTTTTGTTTCTTTAAATTATTCAAAAAAATAAAAATGGTACCAACATACGATATCATATAATAATAAAAAATATAAACACAGATAATGCTAGTCTTTGTATGGTTCAATATCACGATGCACAACGTTCACTATTCCGACAAACACGGCCGATGAAAATAAAATCTGATGCGGCGTTTCTGAAATTATGAGAGATTCAATAGGTTATAACCCGGGCCGTTGGACCGCTTCACAATGGACCAATACGCAAATCGCATGCATTCTTGTACCCTGTATGCATGCGTGCACAATAGTATGCATCGCATGAGATGTGTGCGGTTTTAAACGGTTTTGTATTCCTTAGGTAATGTTGAACAGGTAAAACATAGATAGATTTTCTGACTTCAGCTATGTTAGCATTATCAATTGAAAATTGCCTTTTAGGACCATAATATAAAGGACTGATCTCTATTTATATATTATAATGATAACGTAATGACTTTCATACAATAATTTTGAATTTATTTAGTTGCTATTGTAATTTGTAATTAATAAAATTATAACTTTCATTATTGATACAACGGTATAGAATTAATCACCGCAAATAAGAGAGAATTAAAAAAGAACAATTAGTTTGTATTATCAAAAGTGATGTCATCGCAAATATTTAATACGAACACTGAATAAAAACAAATGGTATGCTTTGTACTAGGTGTCTGTATTATAATGTAAAGTTACTGCTATTTTTAAATAGTAAACGTATAAAGTTTGAATTAATCACAGTTTTAATATTGAATACGTTGTGATGTATTTGAAAGCCGACAAACGGGTCGTTAGATGTTGCGTCCATAACTCCGTAACAGAATTACAGATACACGGTGATTGCTCTCTTGAGGAAACTCTGAAAGGACATGTGACAAAAATGAGTTAACGTAACCCGGTTGGGTATGTAGATGTGTTTGAATATGATTTAGACAAAACGTTTAGCAAATTAATAGTTTCTGATACTATTTCCTTTCCTTTATTCACTTGACAATAAAAATATAGGTTATTGTATTGATTGGTATAAACAATAAGCATTGTTTATGTGCAATATTAATATATTATAAGGGATTATTACAAGCACCACGTAACTGGTTGAGATCAAGTTCTTTATTGTAAATGACGCACATTCAATTAACCACTGTGACCAACTCCGGTGTTACCTCTTTCCGAATTTTCAGCTGTTTTTTTTTTGTTTAGCCCCTAAATAAAAATAAATTTTGCAGTATCACATTCGCAAAAAGGAATACATTCCGTTTTTAATTAATTTCCTTAATAGTTAATTTTTTAATGGATTATTTGTTTTGAAATCTATGTTGGCGAAAAGAAAATTTTTTATAAATAAAAGTTTGAAAGCATGAGGGATTTTCGCTTGTTCTGTTCAAGAGAGCCATAAATAAGACAAATAAAATGGAAGTACTTTGCAGTTCTAAAATAAAAAGGGACTGAAAGTCAGGAAACATACAAGTAAATATAAAATGAATATCACGTCGATAAAAATCAGCAGTTTGTGTTTTGTTCCATTGTTGGGTTGAGTAATACAATAACTGTAAGAAATTTTATAACAGAAACTAGTCCTAGCGAGGACTAGAATTGACAAAAACCTATGTTTTACTATATTTTATATGAATTTAAATGTGGAATAGTGATGAACGTCCATATGGTCGGATTTATAGATATATATGTATCGATGAATATTGTGAATTTATAAAAATCTCATTTCTGTATTGCTATTTAGACGGTGCTTCAAATTCGTCTGTTACTTTTTTAAATAATAACATCCGTAGAAATTCTCTATATCTTTATGCGCTTACGTGTTATTGTAATTATAAATTGTTTTTCGTCTGAATCATTGCGAAACCTTAACCTTATTATCGTAAGGTATCATAAGAATAGGTTGAATATGTATTTTTTTATCACTAAATCAGTCCTTATCCGAATTAAGACAAAAATATAAACTTGTACGTATATATTTTAAATAACAACTGAATATTGAGTGTTCTTAATTGATTTTTCAATTTTTTCATCTTAAAAATCTGAACGGTAATCCTGTTTTACACGTCCAGCAATCAACACATGGTCAGTAAACCAATTACATTGTGCACGATGATTGATCTCTGGAGGCTCACACGCAACAATATCAACGTACGAAACGAACGACAGCGGCAAATTAGACTTTGTCTCTATCTTAGCGATAAATCAGTAAAATATATTCGAATTTGTATTTCATTCAAAGGACTTAGGATCTTTAAAAGATTATTTTAATTTCTAATTTCGGGAATTCGTATAAGTTTGTATTAAACTTTGCAACAACTTTTATTTATAAGTATACTGCGAAAATACTGTTTAAGTTCCACTTACATTTTATATGACTGTAATACTGAAGAAATTTATTTCTTAATGTATTGCTTAATGTCGGTCCCATCAAATAAGATGTTTATTTACTTTTAAGAAATTATACGTAAGAGTCCAAACAATGTCTAGTCGATATTGGAATAAGCTTAGAAATTTTATTTAAAATCTAAGGACATTAGTTTTTATATATCTAAGATACATACATACGTCAAATCAGTCTTCGAGCGAGCACAACACAACACAACTGTTACCTAGCCGGCCGCCCGTGCGCTCGTCAGGGCGGGCGGAAGCGCACTGAAACCTTCATGCAACTGGTGCAATTTTTTATTGCCTTCCTAAATCAATGCTTTGTGATTAATTATTTCCGTTTATATGTTTAATCTGTATTATTTTTGTTTTGCATATTTTTTATTAAGCAAAATTTAATGTGTACGAATATTGTGTATGAGATGAAGCGTGATAACAACATTGTGGAAGATAATCTTTGCTAAATTTAGCATTTAAGATTGAATAACGTCCAAGAGGTGTGACAATGTCAGTCAAGACATAACAAGTTGAACCAACAGCGACATATTCAAGATAAAATTAATAGTAAGATTTTTATATTACAGTAAACAGTGGTCTGGGCTCGATTATACCAATTTATATGTTGATTGTTGCATTACTTCAATACATTTAAATTTATATATAATTTGAGAATGGGATATACATGAAGTATTTTATAAAAATTATGATTGTCCTGATATTGGAATGTTAAAAGTTAAGTTAAAGTAATAAAAATACATTTCGTACCGGTTGTTGCGTTGTCTGTGATTTCTGTTATTTAAAATTTTCTCGAGGGAAAGTTTGTTCATTTTTTACTAGTCTGCAGGCTATATAGACTGGTAATCTTTTGAAACCTGCATATTTAGCTTCCGAAGGAGAGCCCTAACATTGTTATAACCAGTTCTAATGTTGAACTTCTTTTCGATTTTTATCTGTCCTTCATCAGCATCTCAACAAGATTATTAAACAATAAATTAAACATACTCAAATGTCATTATAATATAAAAAAAAATTTTTATTTGTTTCCTTAAGGTACAACTCTTAATCTACTTTAAAAAAGACGTTTTGCAATCTCATTTGAAATTTTATATGTAAATGTCTTTGCATAAAACCTCGTTATTTAGCGTACTTTTCTTGTGAAGTTTACATGAAGTTAAGGTAACCGATATTTGATAGAAACTAATGTCTTTCCTCTTCAATGGTTTTATATAGGAGGCCTCAAGATATTAAGATAATCTTCGTTTTATTCAAGACACAGCCAATATAAATTCAATTAAAAACGTTTTTTAATTGAAAGTTCATGAATGAGATGGAAGCCGATTTTATTGCATCATTAATAACTTCTTTTTACATATATATTAGTCTCTATAAATAAATGAAGATCAGAAATTTTAGAGAAACATACTTTATTATTTATGAATGGAGATTCCTATTTTATTTGGTGAGAACAAAACCTTATTTACATTATTACAGTATGCGGTGAAAGAGATAATGTATTAGTGTTTACGAAATATAAGTATTCATGAAAAAGTTTTTTTCAATTTAATTGAAGACCTGGAGTCAGTAGTGTTACTTAATAAACCACCTTATTTAACTTCAATAGTTTTTAAATGATTTAATGGATTTGAAAAAAAAATTATCGTTTGCCTCAAACATTATTAACCTTTTAAAAAATTCAATAATGATTAAACTAAATAACCATTTATATATGACATGAAACTGGAAAAGTTTCTGTAAACCTTAATCACATTTTTTACAATACTTTCATTAAGTTTACTCAGACAAAATAACGGTTTTACAGTTAGTATTTACTTAAGACGACAGATATATCCTTAAGTTAATAGTTCTTCTTGTATCCGTAAAAACCATTTGAGATTTCATCCAAAAAGAACGAAATGCAATTCTCAATTGGACCTTACGCTTTGACAATAAAGTACAAAATCTAATGAAGCAGACCTTAAGTCACTCTCGATTAAATGCGGACTGTGGCGAATAAGTACGTATAACAAAAGAACAACAACGCTATTCAAAGCTATTTCATTTCTGGGCGTGTATGGCGAAAGAAAAGGAATCACTTCTGTGCCGTTCCATTAGCAGCCTGTCAACGACTAGGGCCAAGTGTGTTCCTTAAAGATATTACAATAGAAAAATACACATGATACACACATTTTATAATTTATAAATATGCGATAAAATCTTTATCAGTGTATTTATTATAAATATTTATGAGTCGATGTTAATTCAGTACTCTATATATAAAAAATATTGAAATGGTTATGGTGATTAATGCGAGTACAAATATGATGAAATACCGAATATCTGCGATTTGATGCAGGTTTGTTCATATAGAGACTGATTAGAAAATTGTTCTGGTTTTCTTTAGCTGATGAAAGATGAATAGAAAGTGAGGGATCGTGATGTTTAAGTACAGATAAAGTTAACGAGTAATATGAGAACCACATTAAGGTAAACATTACTGTACAGCCTCCAACAATATATTATTTTAATAATATTGAAACTATCTATCTAAATTTGTTTTGGTCGCAAGTGAAAGCTCTCTTTAAATATTAAAGTAAAATATCGCAAGATCTAAAAATGTTAGCTTTTAAAGATCACCGAAGCGGTGGGCAATTTAAAATGCGACGGCTCACGAGACTGCACTGATATGACGTTGCCCAAGAATTTAATATCCAAGTACCGAGCATCAATTCCCTGCACATTTTTTTTAACCAACAAATATGTTGGGTACCTTTTTTTAGTGATGATTTTATTCGTTTTTTCCTACTTCACTTTCGTAACTATTTACTCATTGTAAATGCTCGGTAATAAATATAAAGTAAAAATGTTCTCTAGAATCGCAAATCCAGAAACGAAACCCTAAATCCACTGTGATGAAATGAAAATCAACCGTAAAATGAAGGTGGATCCTGAGTATCCTTAAAAAGCTGATTGGCTGTAATCAAGCAGGACTTAGTGGAAACAAATCGCTATTATTTGTAACTATTAGAACTCGGTTTAGTAAACTCAAGGTGGAGTGAAAAAATTTAGCGTCATGCAATTAATTATGCCTTTCTGAAAGACTTTTGTGCGGGTTTGAAATATTGATCAGCATTTTTTCTTTGAAAGTAATCACTAATCTATATCGGAGATATTTCAGAAGTAGGCTATATATTATTCTAGCGCCTTACTTACTTTAATACAAAATATTGATATTTGAACATAATTGAACCCTTGTAAAATCATATAAAGTTAAAAGAGATTTTTAATGCTTAACAATTTAACTTAAACTAAAAGTGTTATGGGCGCATGGATAGAAAGGCAAGCAAAGAACGGGCGCCTTTAGAATATATAATAGGCTCACTCGACAGACGTTAGGGCAGTGAGCTGCGTAACTATAATCTGTCACTTGTCAAACACTGTATGAATATTTTTAGCATAATTCTTACGCTTTTTTAGAAGCTAAATATGGATAATATAAAAATTTTATTTGTACCTTAAAAAACCATGAATATTTAGAGATGGAATTGATTCCGAATTGTTTACAATCTATCGATAGATTTTTGTAAATAAATTAAAAACTTTTTATTCTATTATATAGTACAGATTACAATTATATATAGGTTAAATTAAGGAATGTAAATACACAAAATAATGTTTTCACAATGAGATGGGGTTTCTTTAGACAACATGACACGCTTCATACTTAGCCTGAAGCGTATATTTCACGGTATAGACAGGGCGCCAGCGTCTATACCGTTACAAAAGTTGTCTCTTATTAAGAATATAATGTTCAGTATTAAATAAAATGTGAGCAAGTAAAAAATATTTTTATTCACAAGCTTTTAAATCCTATAAATACATTAGAGAAAATCTCACATAATTGATGCGATTAAAATTAATGAAAATATTGAGTGATAAATTTTTTTTATGCGAAACAATTTCATGGATTTGAAAATTTGGATGATGGCATTATTATTTTTTTCATTTATGAAATATGATACAGGTTGTTCGAGCTGCCGGGTCTTGGTCTATATTTCGTCTAATATTTATCACGTCAAAACAATGCATCCTAGTATAACAATACATTTAGTTACTACCACTGCAACAATACATATTATATATTAAGTTTCTTTTCAGTCGAAAATGTAGGAAAGAAAGAGAAATATAAACATTATATGTATATAGCATATATCAATGCATATAGTATGATAGCTTAAATGACAAGTTTAAAAAGTACGATGTACAATAATAATTTAATTTATTTCCACTAAATCGTATAAATCAATATTGGTTATCTAAATATATATGTATATTGATAAATTATGACGGAAGTAATCTATGCAATACATTGCTGATATTGTGAAAATCTTAAGGAATAACTTCTCATAAATTTATAGCTTATGTTTTATATACAAACATATGTATGTTAGGATATCTTTGGTTGCTGTAACGTTAACCTAATCGCGATGCCCCTGGGAGTTCGCTTGACTGTACGTCGCTCGCGGCTCGTCAGACGCATAAATAACCTCCTTCCGTATAATTAGCTCGTACATCACTAACTCCATACATTTTTATCAGTCCCGACTTCAAAGCAGTGTTCGGATAAACGTACCTCGTTATATCGTAACAATAAATACCGGTCAAATTCGTACTTCGCACTATTTATAATGTACATCTACTTTGATTTCTATCATGTGATTGGTATAAATTTGTGTTGTGGTCATTTTAGTTGCACTATCGTTTCCAGTCATTTAGTTTGCTGTTGTCATTATTGTTTATTACAGCGTGCAGCGTATACATTGTATACAGTATGCTTTTAAATCAATTTTATTAAAATATATTATTTTTCAGTTAAAATTGGTGCAATATTTATGACATGCGTTGGGTGAATTTCAGTGTAGCGACATATAAAATGTATGAAGGTGATGGCGCACAGATTTTTACGGTGCACTATCCGGGATTCAAGTAATTTAGACCTTACTGTTAATATTCTATATTATAATATTAACTTAAAAAAAAACGAAATAAATTCTTAACAAAATATTTTAAAATCTTTAATTATCTAGTACTTTAACATATTTACAATATTACATACTTTCTTTTCTAAGTGCTATAAACCCTTTAAGCAGACCGTCTGTTTCTGTGTAATAATTTCTTCTTAAAGGAAACCAAAAATAAATCAAACGCTTCGAAACAATGAGATTATTGGTGACTGTAATGTTTAAACTATCCGAGTGATTAATAGAGCATTGAGACGAGGGTGTTGCGAGTTGTAAGGACAGCTCTGTTGAAACTCTTTGTTCCCACCCACTATGAATGCGCGGTCATTTAAGATGCTCACTGTAAATAGATTTGTATCTGTAACTTAAAATCTAACGTTTACTAACTTTTGACTAAATTAGCTGTAAGTGCAGATGGATTTATATCTGTCGAAAATACTTAAGGACCGTACAATTTATAGTTGTTTGTTTTTGTATCGGAAATACAATCAGTAATTTTAAAGTATATTATATATATATTGTAGCAAGTTTTTCTCACGAAATTTCATGTATGATCTATTGCTCCATTAATTTCACGGTAACCGATCTCATGAAATCTTGAATCGGTCGGCGGAAACATAATTCTGTAGCATACTAAGACGTGATTTTTATTAAGGCAAAAAAATGACGAAAATCTGTGAAAACTACGCCCCTGCGGGAGGCTTTTATAGGGAACACAATAAATCAACGGTGGGAAAATATTTAAAAGCTCGCGCACCAAGATTTAAGTTTGGTCCGCTTTGTACGTAATGCTCCTTCTCATACTTCCATACATAAAAATCATAATACCTCAGATTTATTAGCTTTTATATAATATTAATACAGGCACAAAATATATAGATATTTTTCAAAAACATAAAGAAAAAAGCAAATAATAGATTGGAACGTAAATATGTTTCAGTATTGACAAATCGAAGAAAAATGATAGCCACATAAATGTTAGTGCCGGTTGGCAAGTGGAACGTATCTCAGCTTGTGGGCGGCCGCAGTATGGCAGGAACACCGCTTGTTTCCTCCTGCATAAAATATCTTCTTGCTCTAATATCACGGCATCCGTTGTACGGAAAAGATTTTCTTATGAAAACCTCTTTTTTAATTTTTCTTCAGCCTTGATAACGCTGCTCAATAGCTTAGAAATTTTTATAGTTCGGCATTGTTAAAGTTATAAAACGATTTTAAAAGCACGCGATTGAAGTCGAAATATTTATGAGCGTGGTAGTTAAAAGTTCTAGTTCCTATGTATTATCTTATGTTTTACGAGAAAATTGGTTTATATATCAAATATATAAGGTTTTTGTTAACGATTGTTTTTGTTATAGTAGCTGATTTAGTTCCTACAACAGTTAAAATTGGAACATGTTCCTTTTATTGAAACAATAATTCCAACGACTGCAGCAAGATAAACAGATTCAATGCTAAATCACTTAAGGCAAGAAACTGTAATTAACGAGATTCAACAGGATAATAGTCGGCCATAACAAAACTCCAACAAACTTGGGACTTTCACAATGAAACTCGGCTCAAGAATCCGTGCGCAAAACCCAAACATAAAAATAAAGTTTTCAGTTATGAACTTTAGTTGTTATAAAAGTATCCGCCGCAATAGTTGGATAAGGGTAAAGAAAAGCCTGACAAAAATTTATTTTAAGAATTGTCTTTTTATTAAAATCAAAAATGACTAAAAGAATGAAAGGAAAAAGCTTCCAAGATGATTCTCGAGAGCTGTTCAGTTCTGGCTCCTAATTGGTCCTCGGTATATCGATAACACTTTAGTATCATGTCGATTTTAAAACGCTAAGGGAACATAAAAAAAATCATGATACGTAAAAACGTAGCTTTTATTAATAAATCTAAAATATCCGTATATGTACTTATTTGTAAAACAAAATATTTTTTCCTCTAACATTTGTGATTCAAACAAATCACTTTTCAGACCGGTGTAAATCCTGAGTATTTTAAATCTGTGATATTTTTGAACCTCCCAACGCAACGGACGGTTTTTTAAAAAAAAGCGGAAACGTTTTAAAAATTCCAAATTTATTTAGTCATCGCAATAGTGTCGCAGAGCTTAACAACTCGATACACGAATCGGGATTCCATACGAATTACTCCTTTGATTCGATACCGGAACGCTCATAGGCTTAACCGGCGCGTTTTTGGATTTTAATTAATAATAGAAGCCTGCGGCAGCGTTTGTTGTTGGTTCTTTAAAAGTTTTATTCGAGCGAACCACGAGAATAAATTGAAATAATTCGATTAAAACAAAACATCACGGTGCCTGTAGATTGTTTAATGGCGTCAACAATTTATTTGTGCCGTGCAAACGGAAAGCTCGTTTACTGGCGCAGAATGTAAACTGTTTTAATATTGCTTGAAACACAACGACGTGAATGAAATATAATCGAATTTACAGTGCATCAGCAATATCGTAATCCAATGGCTGTTCGGAACGGCCATAAGCATATTTCCAATCAAACCACACAGGGATTTCGAGAAATACATCCTCGACTCTTAATAAAATGCGTTGGTAAATTTCGTATACGAAATTCATATATTATTTACTAGAAACGTGAAGCTGAAATTCAGACCTATCATCTATATCCAAGGTCCACAATCGCTTGCATCGCTCTAGGGTTAGGTCCTTCATAGGAGGTATTAAGAAAACAGGATCGCAAGGGAAGAGGGGAGTATAAATAACGTTGCACAATATACTTGAACTAAATCAAGGGGCATTGTTGAAGGAGCCTTGTTAGCTGTTCGGTACGCTACCGCTGATTTTTTATTTGATATCTCAATAAAACTCCCGTCTTTAAGACCCGTACGGTGTTCGTTTATTTCATCCTAAACCATTTTATAACTTTATTTTCTTGTTTTATTATATAGTTCGTAATAAAATTTATTCGGGACCTTGATTTATAAGTGGCCATAGTGAGTTCATTTTCGTGTTTAAAATGAATTGATTTGTTAAGAAGCTTTATTTTGAACACGCAGCTGTCTTGATCTAATAAAAATAATAATATTCAAAATAAATAATGTATGTATAAGTATTAGTACTCATGAAAGCTGTAATGTTTCGCTTAGAGAAACGTAAATGGGAACCAAGAAAATAGTTTAAAGTAATAAAACATTTTTTTAATATATTAAGTTGCTCCAAATATCAAATACAGCCTATAATCGAGATTTGGAGTCGGATAAATGCAAAATTGATATTTCTCTCACGTATCTCGCACGCCGCGTCCTTTGCTAGTGCAACTGGCCACTATTACAGATTTCAAAATATTTAGAGCAGACAGCATTACTTATTTCTAGTTTTACTAAATTTAATTTTATAGTAAAGGAAGTCTAGTAAATTCTAGAAGCATAGTATCATAATATTTTTATAAAACTTTAAGTTCAGTCTGTAAATTCAGAAAAGTCGGTGAATTGAGTGAAATATCTAGTAATGAGCCTTTGAGGTTACAAAGCCCTGATTGGCTGATTTACTCAAGATTGCTATATACTTGCTGTACCTATAACATAATTATTATTTGATTTTATTCACTTGAGGCTTTATTATAATTTTTTTAGTATCCATAAGTGGCATAGACGAGGTCTTTCAGGTTTATTAAACCAATCCTGAACGAACACTTAAAATACTATATTAGCATATTAATAGGTATTGATATTATTGAAACGCATCAGCGGAAAGATAAAGTATCGGTGTAATTTTGTTATTTTACACGAATATAATTATTATAATTCGTCCCTTCTATATTTCAATGGCCGTTGTATTTTCCACTCGATCTCGCGAATAGCGTTCGAACAGACTGTGGCTACAGCTCGCCGCATTCACACCGCCATAGCCATAAAATACACGTGAGGTATCACACTGTTACGTGCATGTTCAAACTTGTAAATACACTCTTAAGTTTATTGAAAACGCTCGGATGTTCTTATTTAAATGAGATTTATCTTTTTATTTTCACTTAGAAACATGCTGTACGTAAATAATTCTGTAACTCGAATTTATTTGTAAATATTGTTCATATGTGGAACGAATCTAAAGTTTGTACAACGTAATCAAATAACAAAGATTATAACCGAAAAAAATGGGGGAATCAGTTACCCCTGGCTCTTGTACTGCATTCTAAGTAGACCCCTCTTCAATTTATTAAACTTCTTAAATTCTCTTAAGATGTTTTAAACATCTATGTTTTAAGTCTTGAATACAAAAAAACATTTTAGATGTTCCTTATTTTGATTTATTGGATGTGTAAATGCCCTCCGTTGTGATCTGAATTAAGATTGAATGACTTTGTTTAAGTAAAAAATAAAATAAGAATAAAAAAGTTCGAGAGTACTTTTCGCAAACTAGTTTTGAAATTAATGTGAACAAATATCGAACTTAATCTTTACCGATTTAGTTGAACTAAATACGATAATGAGGACAGAAAAATAGTACTAATCTTAAGCCTTAATGGAGATGAACAGTAGGTTAAAATGTTGGCAAAAGATCATTTAATTGTTCATTTTATTTCGAAAAACTTATCATTGAAATTTCCCCTTAATTATCTTCGGAACAGCCACTAAATTAAAAATAAAACTGAATATTTTTGAAGGACTTACACCACTATTGCCCAGCAATAAACATATTGAATACAGATGAAAAAATTGCGTTAAATTCAATACGGACCTGGTAATTTTTAATTGAATTTAAATCATAAAATAAACGTTGATTTCGCTGAAACGAAATATGAGATTTTATTTTTTTGAGCGTTACGTATTAATTTAATGGAAACATGTTTTTGTATTTTAAATGTATTATAGGCATTTAGTCCCAACAATTTTATCTGGAGTATTATTGGATTATGGCCCTCGTTGTTATTAAATCATCTACAAAACGTAATGTTTTGCGTCACCTTCAATTATTATTATGCCTTTATTATAAACTAATAAAGTTAAGACCAATGTAACGTAGATCACGATAAGGTCGCTCGCGAAATTCTCCTGACGTATGACAGATGAGATTAGGTTTGTATATCAGGGGATGAATCACAATGTAGAAATATTTAAACACCCTAATGACTCACGGGACATGCAGACATTCGATTACAGTGAAATAATAAAATAATATATTGTATTTGTTAATTTTAAAACACTTTGTACAATATAATTTTATGAAATATATATCTGATGATACAAGTGTGGTCTGTTATAAGAGTTCTTAGATTTCTAAAACTATTTCATTTATTCAAATAAAGGTTTAAATACGTATTTTTTATTTGAACTCTGGAAAATCTCAAACATCTTAGCGCCTTTTCGATACTGTGTTATTAAAAATAATTATATATTTATAACAAAAGTTAATTCTAGATGCACACATTATTTCCATCGAATCCGTAACTTAAATATCTTCTGTCTTATGTCTGTTGTACACCTAAAGGTTAAAGGAGCCAGCATTTACAGCCGGACGAACGGATACTCGCTCGCTAATGAATGCTGCGTGCGGAACGCGGCCATTTTAATTTTTTATCGACATTCGAAATTGGTATTACGTCGTCAATTCATCTTCACCGACGCACTTTGTTTTGTACCTGGTCGATGAATGATGGGGTGCTATGTGGTGATTGATTCGTTGCTTTGAAGTGAAAAAATCATCTAATCTGATATCACATTGTGAATAAAAATATTAGTCAATAACTAATGAAAGGACGACAGTTATTTTAAAGTTATAGAGATGTTTCGAGTTTAAATATATCGTCAGATGTTCTCTCAATACAATCCTTATTTCAAATACTGGAACACTGGAGGGACAAGATAGCGTGTTTATTTGTAAAAAGGGTGGCCATTTGTTACAATTTCTCTATTGGATGCGGGCTCTAATGGCGAATCCTTTATTTGTGCAGGACTGCAACTGGGATGTTTTATTTTGAACAAAAAATCTTAAGCCGTTTTAAACACTCCTGTCATAAATCAATATGTTATACGTACATATACTATTTTGGGATATTTTTAATACTTATCAGTAAATTTTACTTGTAAAATTCATATTCTCGTAATTGGCACTGAAATAAATTAACTATGCTGTTGGATTAATTGTTCATTTATGTTTACTACCATACGCTTGAAACCTTATCAAAATTTGATCAATAAAATTTTTATATTGTAAAGAATATAATTTTATAAACGTAACTTTTTCTCGTGCTTGCTTATTGGTTGTGTCCTGTGTGTGTGTTGCGTATTAATTAATATCATTATATTATAACAATAACTTATGATTGACCTAAAACTTGTAATTATCGTTTCGATGATAATATAATATGTGCTCTGTTTATTTAAAATAATTATTGTATTAATTTTATTAGCATTCGGTTTATATTCGTTAAATTGTTTATTGGTTATTGGTTATATTTATAATTGATTTATATTATGTTTTAACAATGAATATGATTTCTTCTGTTGTTATTATGAAAGAAATAAAAGATTAAAAATATTCATATTTTATTTGTGAAAATCTATATATTTGGTTATATTATAATATTTTGAATAAACGAAAATGATATTTTCTGGACATTCAAGCTATTTGTATGAAAATCCAAGTTCCTATATTCTAGAATTCCGACCTGATGAGTTCTTAGATTCTGCTTATAGTTAAATGTCGTCTGAGCTTTTTCAGTTATTTCAAATCCAATCTTAGTAAAGCGGCCCTGAAAAGTTTTTAATAAATTTTATTTGTAAATAATTTCCTTAGAAATATAAAAATCTTATAAGAAATATCACTATTTCCTATTTCAAGTGCATTTAAGTTATGTATAGATAATTTCAGGATATTTCTTCTGAGTGAGTGAGACAAACTTACACATATACTCGTATAATATTATATTCTGACTCTGTCCTGATATTTGTGTATAAGTATTACGTAAAGAGATTTCAATACTTTGATTGACCTGTTTAATTAAATTGCGATACAATTCGAGATCTTTTTTATATCAATTTCTGTGTCTTGATAGTAATAAAATGACTGATTAAATTTCCACATATAATTCTATAACATTGTTTCGCGGTTGTTAAGAATTAACTGTTTTTAAAATGGCGATATGTAATTGTGAATGTCTAAAATTAATATAAGGAAACTAATATAACGAAATTATCAAAAATAAGTGAACTAAGTCAATCCGAACCTAGTGATCATTATAGTTTTAACAAGCAAGCGGGAGCGCGTAAAAGCCTAGCTCGAATAATATTTGAAGTCACTTGAGTAGTTTACTGCTCTATCGGGCGTATCCAGTCGGGAAATACTAATAGATTATTCTCAACGGTACCATTGCATTCACTACGTACGGTTAACCCTTTAAAGCCTCGCCCGCTTTATATCTTCGAGAGTGCTATAAATTTATATGAAATAAATTTTAGATGGAAAATCAAAGTTATCACCAATGCCACATATGATATCTTTGTTTTAAAATACTGGACGCATTTTGCATTACAGAAAAATCGGTTTGACCTGTAATCATTTAACCGCAATAAACAACTTATGAGGTAACTATTAAGAGTTAAGAAAATAGTTTGAACAAAAAGACTAACTTAGATGTTAGAAAACTGTTTTCTTTATTAACTAGAATCTTGATTAGGCCAATACATATCAGAATAATAATCATTATGTCACAAAACACAAGCTTTACAGCTGTTAGAATGTTTCTTTATATCCACCCAATTTCATAATTGTATTGTAAAATGAAAGTCCGCTGTCGGTATTTTTGATTCATTTTATTAAAGCTGTTTAAATATCGTATTAAGATAGTTTAATTTTACACAGCTGTATGAGGGACACATCTGAGTAGTTGGTATATTTTTTAGACAGTGAATTCGCTCTTAAACGTTTCTATAAACAATTATTCTCATTATAATTTAGCTCTAAAAATAACGGACACCGAATTTCAATATCGTCAGTCATGATGAATACAGAAGAATAAATGGATTAATTGCTTTTTTGGATTTTTTAATTACCACTTTGCCAGACGACATCTGCTAATTTAAGACGTCTAGACTTTATAATTAATTGTTTTGTGGTTTTGATAACCACATATCCATTTTGTTTTCCTATTTGCCTTCTCACTCCGCAATAAAATAATCAGTTTCTTATCTATTCACATTATGCACATCCATTATATTTACCACGTTCAATGTAATACATCCCGGAAACAACTAATTTCACTCTTGACTGCAAATCTCTTAAAAATGCTGTTAAAATTCACTTGGTCGGAGTATAATGTATAATATGACTACGTAGACGTTTTTTGCGGCCGCGGCAGATGGCGCAAGAATTCGAAATTAAAACCGTCATGCGTCACATTGAGGAATCTTTTAACGAGATAATTTTTTGTAGTTTGCTTGCTAAGTGCAAAATATATTAATGTTTGCGATTTTATAACTCACTTTATGGCCTTATAATTTATACGTCTGGCTTCTTCAAGTTGTTTCATCTTATTCTACATAGATTATAAATAAATATAAATAACAACAATCGTTCAAATAGTTATTTTTTGATACGTAACCTCAATAAAATATCAAGAAAAAATGAAGTTGTAATTCTTAACATAACAATAAAATTTTAAAGATTGATATTTTTAATAATGCTTTTTATCGTACTTACGGTACTGAATCCCTACATCGTCGTTCTCAGATTATAATGAGGTATAACATAATGACAGATGTTGTGAATGTTGTAGAATGGAAGCTAAATAAACCTCCACCTTTATAATAGGTAAAAGTAATCTGAAATTACAAAATTCTTTAAACTTTACGACAACAAAACCCAAATGATGACATGTTTTAAAATAAAGATTCTTTAAAAAATACATATATATGAAATGTATAGAATTACATAGTTACATCATTTATTTATAGATTACAAACTTTATTTGTGACCATTTTTTAAATATAAGAAAAAAAAATTATGTCGTTACATAAAAAAAAATGTTTTTCCTAAGAATTTAATAAAACGTCAAATGAAACAACAAAAATAGAGACAGAATTTAATTACAAATTAAATAACAAATCCTAATATATTTTAAACAAAAGGTTTACAAAACATCAAAGAAAGTACTGATTGCAACTTTAGTTCAATAGTTTTAATTGAACAGTGTCTTTGGAGAGAACAGTTCTTGGAATTAGAAAAAGTTAAATTGCGGAAATGTTGACAACAATTACAGTATTTCCAACACTAGAAGCGTTGTGTGTAACGTTTTAGATCTTTTGTCTAGAAAATATATTTTCATCAATAAGAGTCTCGAAGAAGTCTGTTTAAAACAATCAATTACAACGCTAACAAAAGATATGTTGTATTATTTTCTATGAGGAGTTATTTCGCAAAATAATATACCCAGCTCTCAAACTTGATGTTAACGTAAACAACCAGTACAAACCTTAATAATAAGTAGATTCATATAAAACATATGTTACCCACTTTATTAAGTTCAATGAGAAGTTTTCAAGATTTCAACAGCCAATCTGCAGATACAAATTGCCGGTTTAAAATTCAGCGGACGTGCCACGGATAGCTCACTGTAAGTTCACGTTTGTGAAAGGCTAACGCAATTGAAGATGAATATAGCTCACGGCCAAGACTTCATTCTGTGGATATTATTGTCCGAGAATACGGTTTTATATATTTCAGGAACTTTAAAGTTCGTGATGCATTTGAATTACCTCACATGCTACTCTGAAGATTACCTAATTGACTTCCGTTGTAAGATTGACATACAAATATATATTATATGTATTAACAAACATATTAAAAACATGTTGTTTTGTAACTATAATAGTTGTTATGTTGTACACAAAATTTTTAATTAATTTGCATATATATTTTCTTTACCTGATTTGTCACTAGTGTAGTGGGAGAAGACTACACTCTCCTATATTTCTAAATATCAGTTGGTTATATTTGATAGTAATTTATATTAAATATAGAGTACTTTTTTGAGCACCTCAAATTCTAATCAAACTTACATAGAACCTTTCCACTAAGCAGCACACGGTTATAATCATGACAGCATATAATTCACAAACATAAAACTGAAATCTTAAAACACTAAAACATGTAAATTGACACAAAACAAGAACGGGGTCGCATACATCCGTACTGTCTCATAAATTACAAGATGTAATAAAATTAAAATTCTCCCAACCCCAACACTACGTGACCTCATTGAATTTAAAATATCTCTGTTTCTTGGATTTTAATTCGATAGTTATCAAAGAATAGAAATTTTATACAAGCACCGTAATCAATGCTCGCCAGACTTATCTATAGTTGAATTTGAAATTACTACGAGGTATTATAATTTGTAATATTTCACGTATAATATTAAACCAATCATAAAATTATTTCTTTTTATGAACAATGAAAAAAATTATGAATAAATAATGAACAATAAATCCTCATCAGAATATTAATCCGTAACACCGCAGGTCTCTGATCTCATCTTACTGCGCCGTGTTAAGCGCTCGTCTCTGATGGATGGCTCCCAAGGGCGGGTTTGCTATTTGCGTGCCCTTTCATAGTTTAGAACTAATGGGATCGTTATAACAGTTGGCCATCCTTTATTATAAACAGGCTTTTTATTATAAACGAAATATATTATACGCTTGCATTTTATTTTATATTCCACCTCGAATAATATATATGTATAATTAATGTTTTAATGGATATATGATGGTAAGACCATTAAAACGTTAATGTGTAAAATCCGTATAGGTCTGCAGACAAATAAATGACGTAAAGTACACAGCCGATTTCATAACAAAATAAACGTAAATTCATGAATTAAAAAAGTGATACTAACAACCTTCCAGTTCAGAGTGAAATGATAAATAAACTCGAGAACATGGCTTATTAATTGAATTAGAACGTTCATATGTAATGTATCTTAAGGAACATAAATTAGTCCTAAAATTTTGTTTATAAATAATAACAAAGTTGAGCTGTAAATCTGGATCTGGGGTTGTCCCCTGGGTGCTGTATCTAACGATAAAGAGGGCGCATGACGGAACTCTAAGATGAAATTAGACTACAGAAGGTCAAAATACTTTGACGTGCAAAATTTATATGAAAATTTTAATATCATTTATTTTGTGTCTCTCAGGCGACTGCAATAATGTCTGAGTGAGTTATATTTGAATTACTTAAAAATTAATTGAACAATTTTAAAATCCTAGTTGTTGTTTAAATAAATAAATGAAATATATTTTTATTTTAATATGATTTTTTTCTTAACATTATTTCTAAATAAAGTGTAGACAATTTAATGTGTGCTTTTCTTTGAGTTGTAATACAAAATTATTATGACGAAACAATAACTGCTATGGTTACCTATTTGTCTGACTAGTATTGAATATGGCATTAAGGTAATATTTTACCTGCTCGTCGATAAAACATACCGCTAAACGAATTAAGGCGGGTTAATAACACCCGCAGAAGGATTATAAGTTAAAAGTGACTTCACCTTAAGTGATGTTAATCGCAATAATGACACATGTAATTGTCGGCCATCTTGTAAATATATACTTCATTTACCAAGACAGAAGCCCGTTTATAACACAACCCATTATAATACTTAATGATCTCTATGTAACCGAATACTACACGATAAAGTAAAAATAAATATAATAGTGGCTTATAAAATTAATAAATTGAATGACAATGTTTTGACTCAAATTACAAAGTTAACGTCTTTCAATGTTTTTTTTTTTTTAAATATTATTTAGTTAACTTGACGTAGCTCTAAATAAATTATATCTACCTGTCACTCTAATTGAGTTTTTATGAAGTTTAAATTTAGAACATAATAAATACGTTAAACTATGCTATTGAGAGCACAAGTTTGATTAAAAGCAATAACATGTTAAAATAGCAACTAGTTATGTATCGGTGGTTCTGAAATGTTTAATAAAACTGAACTTTAAAAACCCGTAATGCTTATTTTATAATTAAGTCCTCAAAAGTTTACACATACAAGTAGATTCCACTTTTGAAAAACCCTTTATATACCTAATATATAAAACAATTTAATAATATTATTATACCAATATAAATATAGCATAGCCAAGTAATAAATCTCAACAACTTAATTTAAATGACGTTCCGATGTCGCCCAGATACCATGTTCCTGCCGAAGACAGCTATGATTTATACGACGGGGATGTATTGGTGCATTGTGTTGTAGGGCCGTTCATACAACAGATGTACAGGTGAGATAGTCTGATACCGACTTAATAGCGCATAGCGATTTAGTCTGTGTCTAAACAACAATCTACATAATGTTTATTACAAATTATAGAATATATTTAATAGTGAGATCTAAGGTTTTCGCGATTATTCATTAAAATGAAGCTAATATTATTCGGATTTACAACGCGAATTTTATTATTTTAATTTAAAAAAATGCATAATCCCGACGTTTCGGTTACTTTTCAGCAACCGTGATCCGTGATCGTATTTAATTTCAAACGCACATAACATAAAGTTAGTATTGAACTTGTTAAGTAATTTGTGTAAACTATGTTGACTGTTAGGAGTAATTATTATTCGTTCTTTGTCGACTTTTAATAATTCCGAATCTATTAGAGCTGTCTTTGCCATTATTTTTTTTCTGTTTTATATTGTATCAAGGAATTACCTTCCATGCTCGAGAACACACTGTAGAAGTTTTTTTAATAAGAAACTATCCAGCGGCAGACCGTTTGAAGCACTTCGTACTTAATATTTTCGTGCAATTGTTAGGACTTACTAAAAAAAAAAAAATTCCTTATAAAGAACAGTTATTGTTAACATTTAAAATTTAAAACGTCGTATTTACTGCATATTTTTTAAAAATAAATGCCGTGTAATCGTTACAGAGAATTAAAAGATAGATAAATATATATTAAAGAGACACGTTACTGTTGTGTACACAGACAGTTATTTCAAATATAATTAAAAATATAATAAAAATACAACGGCTAACAACAATTAAAGTCCCGACCTTAGTTATTATTGAAATTCCGCTGTTTACAACTTCACATTAATTATTTATTGCCAATTAGAATTTAATGTGACGTTTATGTCATAATAAAATTGTAAAAATGGAATTTGTAACAATAGAATTAAAAAAATGTACGCCCAGAGGTTTAATTAATTCTTTAGTCCACCAATTTGGGAGAGTGAGGGCTTCCGAATAAATTGTGAACTTGTACAAATTATCACGTCGACATAAATACTTTGTTTTCAAGTGTATTTTGTTTTATAAGAACTTACTTTCATATAAAAATATCAAAATAATAAATATTAAATATATATTTATATAACTTACTTTAGTATTATATGGTATCTACTAAAGTGTTAACGGAAGAAAAAATTTTTAAGTAAAAATAATATTAATAATTGTAAATAAATTCCACACAAAAATGTTAACAAGTCCACAGTCACAGCATTCGATACGTTTGTAGCGCACCTAATTAACCGCACGTGTGAACAGATACATTGTAGATATAAATCATATCATAAACGCGGGGTTACGTTCACGGAATAACTGGAAACGGAATGTGGAAGGATATCTAATTTTAAAGCTTCTATGAACTTTCGTTGTTATGAATGCGGGATGACGTACTGTATTTAGACTTCCAGTTGATAGGGTAAAAAGCTTATGTAAATTTTAATTGCTATTAAAAAAATATCGTTGGAAATTTGTTTGACTTTTGCAGATATAACTACGTAGAAGTATGTAGAAAATTTAATTATAAAATATAACGTTTTTTTTTTTTGGTGTTCGTATGAGAGTTTTATTATGTTTGTCATTTGACAACATTTCGACAGTTTTAAATTTAATTTAACGTCCAACGAAAAATTATTTTTAGGGTATGTGCTGTACGCTCTCGTTTCTTAGACGTCTCTGAAAATTCTTAGATGCAAGTTGTGTCCAGTATTAAGTGTCATTAGTATAAAACAGGTTGGCCCTCGCAGCGGGACGCGGACATCACTAGGGACGGATGTATGGAAGTTTTTACAAACGTAGCTCATAAATAGGCTGCTTATAGCCAGCTGTGAATAAAATTGGAATCGTGTTGGGTTTCTAATGGATCTGTGACTGGTGTTTATCTCAGCCACGGATTGTACATCATTTAGAAGTTGTATTTTTGGAGTAATTGGAAATCATTGTCATTATTTACCTATTATATTCGATTATTATACAAACTCTTTGTCGACTAATAGACCAACTTGTTTAGTAGGAATTTGTGTGGCTGACATCTTCTTTGGAGAAATTCAACTGTTTTGCTTGGTGTATTGTTTAATAATTATTTAGAATTTGTATCATTAATGGAAATCAAATCAGGATAGTGAGAATTGTCATTTCAAATAACACCCGTGGATCCGCCGTAACGGGAATGGTTGACAGTTTCTTTTTACCGTTTGTTGAATTGTTAGCTATGTATTATTAAAATTTTACGATATTTTTTTTTAAGTTGCCTTTAAAATTGAGATAATTATGAACACGCTATTTGTCTTGTTCTTTTATTTCAAGACTTTTTTGTACCTAATAACCATTATATTTAATGTTTAATTATGAGGTATTCTTAGCATTACTTCGGTGAGATAATCATTATATATATTTTTAAAGAAAACTTATTATTAACTAAATTACTACTACAATTAGCAGAAGAATATTTCGAGTATTTAAACTTAGACACAAAGATGTTTTTATTATATCCCAAATGTTTGGTCAAAAAAGCCTAACGAGATCTGAGACTTTCACGAGTATTTATTTAAATAAAACTAATATTAATCGGATTACTACGCGTATTTTATTATTTTAAAAACAACATACTCCCGACGTTTCGTTTACTTTAGCAGCAACCGTGACCGCGGGCAGACGAGATGTGAATGTCCAACCACCAACTGACAGACATTCAGCCGGGAGTTTGTAGTTTTTAAAATAATAAAATAGGCGTGGTTATCCGAAAAAATTAGTTCCATATAAAAGAAAGACTATTAAAACTATGCCAGCTACATTGAAAAGTGATTCTTTATATTTTTAATGGTGAAAAACTATAGTAGATACATACCAAGCATTTGATTTTGACTTCAAAAAAAACTTAAAAAATGTCACATTCTAGTTCTGAGATAACTCAAGATATCTGACGCTTCAATTTTATCGGAAAACTTATAGATAGAACAGAATAAAAAAGCTACTGGCTCTACCGAGAATTTTATTAAGAAAATGTTGATGTACTAGTTACTAGTCTTAGGTATCAAAATAGATGTCAAACTTTATTTGTCATTGTCATTAGTATAAAGGTATACAAATGTTTAATTATAATGTTATTTGTCAAACAAATTAAAACGCTGACATTGGCAAAATTTTCCACGATACCAGTGCGAATGGAGCCTTAGCAAATAAAAATAGGTAGCGTTTAGATACATAAATCATTATTTATTTATTTTATCACAATTGAGGTGAGATTTACCAAACATACGATAAAAATACATTACTTATTTTCAAATATTAAGAAATCGACTGCGACGTATAAGTATCAGTTATTTTTAAATTGATTTACTATAAATATTAACTTATAACATAAACACATCAAGGGCACGGATAAAGAAAAACTTGTGATTTTTGAGTAGTGAAGAAATTTCAAAAGAAACCAACAAATAGGTTTGTTATGAAAGAATCTGATTCGTTGTGAGCCAACCAACATCTAAAAGTAACGACAGAAAATTGATGGAAGTGGTCGTAAGTTGAAAATAACACAACACTATTTAATGCGCCCATAACTAATAAACACAGCAAAATATTGTGACAGAATCTATATAGGGCGGGCTATTAGTGAAAGGTTGCAGGGTTAAGGGGTCAAATAAAAGTGGCAAGGGACACGACCCAAACACGGCTAATTAGGTCATTCGTAGAATGGTATAGTTGTGTTGTCTGTAAGAAAATCCTGTACAGTAAACAATTAGCCTCAAATCCAATGTATTTCTGGAGCTCGAGTCTTTTTTTCGAGATTATTTCAAGTAATATTAGTGTTTAGTGTCTTCTACTGATCAAATAAATACTTTAACCTGGGGGTAATAAAAAAAAATTCACATTTACTTTATTTTATTGCTGATTTTGTTAACTTTGTATTTAAAATGCAATTTTAACAAAAAAAAACGACTTCAAATTTAATTTAAAAAGTTAAGTACTTTGTTTGAATTACATAGAAATTAACAAATAACTACTTTATAATTTTCGAAATCGATTCTGAGTGAAACAGTACTTAGGCATGGCTATTATCAATATTTCCAAAATTGTAAAGCTAATGTCAGCCAGCGAACGAATATCTGTTGCGTGTTCTTATGCTGTTTATAAGTGATTGCATGAATGATTTTGTTTTTATTCTACATTATGATTCTTGTTTAACTAACAGATTTAATTTTAATATAGTACGTTATTGCTATATGTGTCCGTCTGTAATTAAACAAAAAAAGTATGAACATGCATGGGTGATAGCGTACGTATCGATTACTGGCATAATATTCTAATATCATTGAATTTTATTTTAAACATTTCATTTAAGTTCTTACTTTAGTTTAATTTCAACGTATATGTTCAGTACATTTCTTAATTTAATAGTTTTTATTTGTCAGTTGTATTCTTCAAAAGTTTTTCATTGAATTTTGTTTGTAAATCGATATGTAAGTATAAAATATTTATAAAGTTACTTTGACACTAAGGAGGTAGCTGTTAATTTTTATTTCTAATATTGTACATATTTAATATTTCTTTATTTAATCTATAAAGATTACTACTTTGTGAGTATTTTAGTGTTCTGTTTGAAGTCGTACTGTTACTGTTGAAAATTACTTTATTTTACGATTTTAAACGTTTATTAGACCTAACAAGGTTGCTTTTTTAATAAAAAAGCAACGGAGACTTTAGACGAAGAAGTTTAAAAAAATAAAATCAAAACTAATGAAAATCTCAAGACTGATCATCCGATTTGTATGAAATTTGATATGGAGATAGTTTTACACCCAGACAAAAGAAACTATGCGGTAGAACCCGTGGTTCACTGCTAGTTTTATTGAACGAGTATAAACTGACGACGAGGCCGTTTTCAGATGACAACCATGTGCCATTTCCTGGAACAACTCTTGAATACTTTCATCATATATCCTTTGCAACACAAAAATAATCATTAAAGTAATTTAATAAATAATAAAACTATCCGCTAACTCACATAAAACATTTATGCATATACTGCCGAATTGAGAAAGCACTTGCAGTAATTTTATACATTGATTACATTATATTTTACATCTTACAAATGATGAAATCTTTGCAACTGTTTTAATTAAACTATGCATCTGACCCTAGCGGACTGAAAAATCAAGCAGTGGTTAAGAATTGGTAAGATTGTTGAAGCTTCTAAGTAGCATAAGAATATTATTAAGTATCAAAGACAGTCACTCAGGATAAATTATAGTTTATAAAGTTAAAGTTAATTTTGAACGATTTTATTATAATGAGTGTGATCACGTGATTAGATTGTTGGATATTCCAAGTAAGCGATGCGGGAGAACTTAAAAAATTTAATTCATTTTGCGACCACCGCTTTCAGTTTGCACAGCTCTTTGAACCCACGGACTGTTCTTAAATGGAAGCTAAAATTTTTTGGAGGCGGTTTATTTATCAAATACAAACAGAAGTGCCAACGGGCGCAGGACCGAATGAAGTTACTAGCTCGATATCCTTCTCTTCATTGCGTACAAAAATATTTATTAGATATCCTCTTTGATGAAAAATAAATGAGGCAACTGACTAGTGTCAATGTTGGAAATTGTCACACAGTGCCATTGTTTATCATTCCTTTAATTCCCATTTTAAGGTATGAGTCCTAATAATGTTTGAATATTTTAAAGCGTCCAATGACGTTAATTGTATCTTATTATTTTGATTTGAATAAAAATATATCAGTAGCAATATCTTATTCACAAGATTCATGCTTAGGCTTCAGGTTTAAAAGCCATTCCTCGGATTTCTGGTAAAATTATTCGAACAAGATTACTAAGCAAAGTCCCCAACATACTCGACTCGACCACCCAAAAACTACCCACAGGAAAACTATTCCTACTAATCATTATTACGAGTTTGTAAACTGTTGATAAGGTCGGTATTCCTGTGCTTATAAAGAACAAAATGAAAATAAAATACTAAGTTAAATTGCCAGTACTTACGCAATGACTGGCGGGTTGTGTGAGACAAATACTGAATATGGAGCCGGAAGAAAACTTTCGTGAGGATTCGTTTTGTTTTTCAAATTGTGTCACTCTGACAATTGAAATAAGGTTCAATTTGTTTTCATAATTATTTATTATCAAGAAGGACTTTCCGTTTTTTTTGAGTGAATTACTGAACTAAGAGTTCTTTTTCTTTTGTGTTTAGTTTGATATGAATGAGCCTTTCTTACTTATTCCAATAGAAAACGAAATAATTACATTTTGCCTTTTAAAATTTACTGCAACTATTGAAAATTACATACATTTAACTATAATTACGCCTTAGTAAGTTCAATGTTTAACTATTGGATATTAAGAATCGCACTTTAAAGTCTTTTATAATCTTTATTGAAGCTTGAATCTTGCTAATAATATGCAAAACATTCGAGAAAGATCGTTTGATATTATTGTTCTGCGGTCAAATGCAAATGAATCTCCGTGCGAATACAATTTTCAGCTATTCTAACCGAACCCAAATGAGACACGCTGATTTAAAACTTGTGTACGTACAATACGAACTACTTTTGGATGACAAATTTTGGGCAATTCTAATCAGAATGTCGTGAGAATACAATCCTTCCTACTGTTCCCACGTAGTGTATTGGCTTAACCCTAAGTTAACCCTGAGGTGGCGCGAAAATACTTATAGTAATGGACGTAGCGCTCCGAGATGATCCGGTAGGCCTTCTTGACCGATTTGGGAGGCAAGATAATTTAGTTTCTTCAAACAATTCAGTATTTTTTTTATTTACAGCATTATTACTTCACAAAGCGCATACTATGACTATAATTATATATTTATCAATTATAAAATATATATTGGGTGCCTAGGGCTATTACGGTCTAAGGAGACAAAATTATAATTATCATCTCCACAATAACATCTACGAAAAGCGTTAGCAAATAAAGGTTTGCGAATCAAACTTTGGACCATAAAACTGTGACAAAACTTTTCTATTTAAAACTCTGTGTAAAAACTTTGAGAACATTAAAATAACCGAATTAAATAAACATCGAAAACTACATGACAATCACTCCTGGAGGACATATAAACTCCAAACTTGAAACTATTGCCGAGATTGTGCACTCTGTTCACTGTAAAATCAAGTTTTTTGCGCTGTTTTTAATCTACGTGCCTTCACAACTTCCTTTTTAGCTCGGGGCCATTTTAATCTGTTTTCCGTTGTGTACAGACAAATAAACAAAAAAAACTCCGCAGTTACAGAGTTGTTTAGCAAAAAATTAACTTCACGAGCAGTTGTTGCTTACTATCAAAGTCAATTAAGTTGGATTACATTATGTGAGAAAAAAAAACATTGCTTAATTTGTTCTGATGAATTCAAGAACATAAATAATATGTTAAGTAAGATTATTAGGTACGGTGCATTGATACAAAATTTTCAGTTCTCATGTTTACCCAACAAAAGCATTATAAACAAGGGAATAGTTGTTTTCAATTCCAACGACACAATATCCGGTGTTGGCCAATTCTAACCTCAGTGTTGGACAAGGCATACACTGCAATACCATAGACTACTATAATATGTATTGAAATTTTAACATTGGGAATATACAGTATGATGTCATTAGTTCCAATCTCTGAGTGACTTTGACTATTCTAATGACGTCACGACCACGTCCTTAATGAGATCATAACTCCTAACATAACATCAGACCCATATAGTTTGTATGTAGTATAACTCTGAAATGCGACAACGAGGGTGTTAATTTATCCTTTTATTTTAATATATTAAGCCACTATTATTATGAAGAGGATTTTTTTTAGAATACAGAAAAAATAGAAAGAATAGAACAGAGGGTCAGAAAATTTTGTAACAAAAAAAAAACACCAGAAAATAAAATCAACAACATCGTTTGTAAATTGTAAAATGATTTAAAACCCAGTTGCAAGTAAGTAAGCTTGGAAAATAACTGACAACTGAAACACGCGTCGTTTGTTACCTTATTCTTAAGACAAATTAAAAATACTATCAATAGGACAAGAAAACATATGCATAACTTCACAGACTACACAGACAAGGAGAAAATATATTCCAATAGCAATTATACGTATATAAGAAAATGTAAGCCTTGGATTTCGCTGTCAGGAGGATTATTACGAATGATTCATACTCTAATATGCACCCCCATTTAATACCTGCATGAATATTCCTCACCCAACACAATATTACACAAACAATATCTCGCGAAACGACAGAAACATGCCTTATCAAGATTCTCGTTTAGAAAGAGTAGCATCATTAATTGCGCTGAGTTTCTAATCAGAACCGTCTATTTATTATAAATTATATAAAACTCCATTTCTAGAATTATGTAAATTTAATAGAACTATTGATTTGCATGACATTTTGAATGAAAATTAAATATTCATTAATTTTGAACACATGTCTTTGTTAGTGCTGACACATTTTGCTTACATAATATCCATATTCTAGAATGTCGCTAAATATAAAGGTAAAACAGCAGACAAAATATATTGAGATAAAAACCTTTAAAATTAAAATGAATTATAGTGATATGTATCATTTATTGAATATGTTATAAAATAAAATATATTCCAATTATGAATGAGAGTATGGGTTTGAAAATATTAATAAAATTTATAGACATACATACATTTTTATAATAATCTATGGTCAGTATATTGTATTTCTTGTTCCGCCCCGTCCCGTCCCGATGTCCCGATGTCCCGTCCACGTAAGTCCCAGTGTGACTTAAGAACTTGATGCTCCATAATACCCGTTGAAAGCGATGGCCTTAGTGTGCGCTCTTTATTTTATTTGACGCGAATAGTAGTGAATGGCGAGAACGTTTTAGATAGGTCGACTCTGTACCGTCAGCAGCATGTGGCCAGTTTATATGTGTACATGACACTGGAATAGCTGCAGAACTTATTGACATAAAAGTTCTTTATTATTCTTGACGACAGGTGTAATAATATGAATATATCTTAATGATAGAATATTTTTTTGCAGACAATTTGATACATATTTAAATTTATTAACACATAATCAATATGGTTGATAATACATGAAATTTTTTTAAGAAAAATAATAAATAAGAAATAGATGTAATCATTACGTATTATTTGTTATTCTGCTGACTGTAGGAAAGCATTATCACAGTTTACCCCGGCTTCCCCTACCATAAATCATAATATGCAATACTTCCTATATTAACCTTAAGCCGATAGTAAGTGTGTTTGTTGACAGTGTTGGTATTGATAATACTCGGATATAAATTTTGATTTAGATTTGTGTGAACGTATTGCTCCGGTGCATGGATATTATATTAAAATATATGGTGGTTTCTGTATGTTGGTATGTTGTATAAATCTTACGTAGCTATCAATTTAATCGCAGATTTTGGATTGGTTCTTGAATTAAATTTTAAGTAGTGTAAGAAATAAATTTAGACAGTACTTGCACTTAGATGTTTATTGCTCAACAACTCATAACAGAATCCCCAGTCTAGCATTTACATCCTATTTATAATATTCAAAGGTAACGTATTTAGGTGAGGGTAGGTTACAATATCATACAGAGGGCGCTAGTTTTCCGCATAAGAGTTTCCGTTAAATAATAAAACACCGAACATCACATAAAACATGCTTAGGCTCTAGTTATAAATTATTAAATCAATTGTTAAGTATTTGGACATTTAAATTACTGTACAGAAACATTATCGACATTAATTTACACTATTATAACAAATATACAGATGGCGCTAGTTAACTATAATAAGAATGCCCAATAAATATCAGAATATAAATAACGTTAAGCTTAGAGTTATAAAGGACACCACATTTTAAATTATTATAAATAATTATTACTAGCAATAGTTTATTAAGATGAGTGTTTTTTAAATAATTGTTTTCACATATTTAATTATTCTTTTTATACGGCATTTTCGTGTTTCTTATAGTATGCCGTCTGGAGTATAACATGTTTATTGTGAGTGATTTATTTCCACAGAATTTAAATCCCCGATGACTAATGATGTTCACCCTTTACCCTCTCCGGGGGTGCAATGATCAGATTAATATCTAATATTAAAATGTTCATCATTAATCATAGAATAATGTAGGGTCGGTAGGTATTTCATTAGGTTTTCCTTTTTATTTATTTCACGTATAACTCGTTCCAATATACTACATACCCATGTATATTTTAAAGTGATTTTGATTATGTTTCTTCGATTGAAACAGACTAATAAGTTACTTACTATGCATTAAATGTGTGTCACTGTTATTTCAACCTAAACTATTTTGCTAACAATTAGCTTATCTATATTATTTCTATAATTTTATATAAACTTAAAAGTAAACGTTTTTTTATGTCCACTGTAACAAAATATATAAGTTTAGTAATAAACATTTTAATATTAGATAAAATTTTCGGCGAGCATGCCTTTATAACGAGGCAAAAATAAAATTTATGTCACACCAGAAAAAAAGCTATTAAACAATAAGTTGTATGTATCAGAGTCAGAGGTTGTGAACCTTTATCAAAAATAGTTTGAGCTAGCAAAACTCTGTCGGTTTCGGAGTTGGATGTAACTAAACTTTTATGAAATATTGCCACCACTTGTCCCCCAATAAAACGGTTTAAATCCAACTCGGATTCAGCATTTCTGATGCTAACAGATATCAATATATTTGGTGTAACTTTTCCTATTAAAATTATTTTTTTCAATTCACCAACTATGTAATATTTGATATGTTATTTATATTAAACGAAAGCACATTTAACATGAACGTTGTATTCACATATTAAGTGTTTGTCGTTTTATAAGAACACATCGTACAAATAAAAAAAAAATAGACAATAAGATATATATAGAACCTCTTTATGAACAGACTCTTTGAAGTCATAAAATAAAGAGCTATGTCATTCTGTCCCTAACAAGCATTTCGCTATTACAAGAATTCAGATATTGGCTAGAATTGAAAAGTTTTCCAATAAGGTTCGTCACGACCAATCGAAAGACGAAATTCTTTTCATTTTACTGGAAAAGATTCCAAGAATTCATACTACTATTTTTATTTCAATTTATCGTTTTAAAATTTAATTTATAATTAATAATTTCGAATAAACATTTGAAAACGTTCAAAATTAAAATATATATTAATAAATGTGTATATATTTTAAGTTTTCTAAGTAATGTTAAGCCAAGTAGCGAAAATATTATAAAGGTCTCTGTAAAAGTAATTTCATATTTTCTATTAAGGGTACAAAGTCGACGATAACAATGAGGACTTATCAGAGTTAAGGGGAAGGGAAGTACAGTTTAATGGCACCTTATATAAAGGGGAAGGTTTTCAAAGAAAATATAATTAAGCTATTTATAAATAGGATAATATTGTTATAAGCTATTTATTTTTATAAGAAAAAGTAACTTACTTTGAACGTATATTTATTTGTTTTATTAATCAAAATATTTATATTAATTGCTTACAATTAAGAACCGATATATAGTGGTGGCCAACACCCGAATCTATTTGGTATTGAACCAAAAATCAGCACAATAGTAACCAATAAGGTGTAAACTTCAACCAAAATATAATGCTATCGAAATGGCTATTCATATTGATATTTCATTTTTTTTTTATAACAGGCAATAAAGTCCAAATCTCGGAGCATAATCATTCTATCGTGACTGGCCACTTCTCTGCTCTTTGATCAACCGTCACCTGTCATGATGCCGGATTGCCTTCAACGAGGCTTTAATGTATATTTTTTATCTGTATTTATTTTGCCGCCCATCGATAAAGAATGGCCGTAATTGACCACGGACTATGATACCAGAGGTAGAATCCCTTTGTGTATTATTTAGAATCAACAATATATTACGATATAAAAGATGTGATCTGAACAATTTGAACAAAATTCATTTATTTCTTAGATATATTCGTTTAAATAAATTTCATTTTGAGAATATTTCAGTGTTATCAAATAATGACGTCAATTTATATAGTAATAATGTCCTTTTTCTATTGTTCTTTTATTATCGTTTCTTTCCGCAAGTCACAATTTGCTGACACATCACTAATTTGAATATGGCGGCAGACGACACTCGACAGCTCTGTCACATTAATTCCATTAAATAGTGTATATATAAATATATTGTACAAGTCATTCGACGTTGGTATTGCATGTTTGATAGAATGTTTTTGAAGATTCAATTTTTTTTAAATTGGTTCCGTTTAAATTTAATTAAATAAATAATGACAAAATTATTATTTTTAGTATATTAAGGTAGTACTTAAAATAAGTGCCATTTTGAGAGAAAGTCATAGATTAATATCTATTTTAATAATAATTTTAATAAATTTAACAAATATACACTGATATAAAACACACACACACCCTGTTTACTAAAAGCTGAAGCTGATAGACCATGTAATAGATAGAAAATGTTTTTTCTCATAGTTACGACGTCTTATACTTAAAGAGAAGTTTTTTTTTCTCTAACAAAATTTATATGCTTACAATCTGTTGCAAGAAACTCATTATTTGTATAGATATTTTTTTTTTTGCATCAGACGCCACGTGTTATTATAGTTATTCCTTGTAATGATCCGAGATTGTTTTCAATCACTTAATGCGGAACTCTAAACTCTATACAAAACATTTCAAGTGCGGGGCACCGATCAAATGATAGCGCAACATCACTACAATTTCATTAGTCGGATAACTGCGGTAGTTCATACGATGACTCGTTCTTTTAGAACACAGATTATATTTACATTTAACATGCATATATAAAGTGTATTTGTAATCATTTCGATCTACTTTGATATTTCTTTTACGAAGCCGTAGGAATCAATAAAACAGTGAATAAAGTTGATAAACTTTGTTTCAAATTTAAATAGATTTTTTTTTTGTTTATGTATATATAGTTTTAAGTTTATCAAGTACTGATATAAAGGTAATCTTATCATTTATAGTATAGTAGTATTATGTCTTGTTTTGCGTGTGTGATTTAAACCACTACAGTGGTAAATTTTTTTTTTTAAAGTCTAATTTAAAAAGTTGTCAATATTGTCAGACAACAAAACGTCAACAATACGCTGTTAGTTAAAGAATATAACTCACAGCTTTCTTCCCACAGATCCATTCATGATTATATTAAAAAAAAATTATATTACCTATATTTTTATAACCAGCCAGTATATTTTTTAATGTGTGAAGTTTATATATATTTTAAGCATATGACTTCTGTAACATAGTTCAACTTATAAGTACTGCGATAACCCTGTCAGTGTCCGAGGTTAATCTAACCTTCCGTAGCGTAACAATTACATAAACAGAACGTCTCCGTCATTTCATCATAATATCCCGAGGCTAACGATAAATCAGTCCAAATTATTGGAAATAAATCGTCTCCTGATAAGACAGAGGTCACACTGATAAGAGCAGCGAGTTACAGATTAAGACGAAGGTGGTAATTAGTTTCTCAGCATAAAGCATTATCAATTTTGGTAGTTATTGTATAGATTTTTTAAGGTTTTTGAATACATATATGCTTTTAACATAATGCTTATGTAAATGACTCAATAAATTTTTCTTTTTCAATTTTCTCGTCACTAAATGTCTCGTTTTGTATCGGTCTTAGCTGGGAGCAATCAACCGAAGATTTGTAATTTAAGATATATCAATTTGTTTCGTTATAACAATCAATAACTGTCACTTTATTACACAATTTTCTGTTTTACAAATTCAATACTATTTTGATTTTATTATTATGTTATGTCACTATAATGATTATTTTAATAACCGTCCTTTTTTATTATATTATTATTTTTATTAAATTTCGTAAAATTATAAGAAATGTTGAGGACAATATCTTCTTTATTTTCGTCTTATTCAAGACTAAATAATATATTATAGACAGAAAAAATATTCCGGAAAAGTCGTTTTCAAGTTATAACAGATGAAATCTATTATTATACTAAATATTAAAAATAGAATATGTACTTAATAGTTTAAAAATATTTTACGTGTGTTAGATATAGAGAGCCAAAATGTAATAATTAATAAATTTGTCCCCCCACTCATCGCCTCCGTGGCGCAATCGGCTAGCGCGTTCGGCTGTTAACCGAAAGGTTGGTGGTTCGAGCCCACCCGGGGGCGAACCTTTTTACTATTTTTTTCATAAAAATATTCATAGGTAGATTATTTTAAATGTTCTGTCCCTTGTAAATGATATATACTATTCAATGTTCAATTACAAATATGATATATTTATATATCTGTACTGTAATATTTTGAAACCTTATAAAACTATCAAAATTGGTATCTATACATCAGACTAATCACTAGTCAGATAAATATTTGTAATTATTTCAAACTGTGCAACCAAACCCGCGTCCCATGTATAATACATATATGCAAGATTATTATGGCTGTGGACTTTTTTGCGTTATGTCTCAATATATAATGAATAAAAGTTTCTATATTACAACGCATTCCCAACCACAAGTTGCTTGAAGTATTACGTACACATGTACAATATAAACATACATTTTGTTCAAAATTGGTTAAAGGCGAACCACTCACTATGAACATTTGTACAAAAAATGATACGAGCTTTGGCAAAGCTTTTAGACTTCTTCCATTTGTCACCTACATTTGTAACAGGCGTGTTTTGAGGGCTTTTTGTATATTTATGTTAATATACACAATAACTTAACGCGCGTTTTTGATCCCTAACCCGAAGCATGAAGGTCTATTTCGCTATATAAAATTTACAAAAGGCAGACCTGTTCTGTAGAGTGTATTCAAAGCATAATAATTCTACGGTCGTGTTTAAAATGACAAATTGTTTATATGAATAATAAAATGTGTGCAAAAAGTTTTAAGAGATTACAGTTATGTATAAAAATAATGAACACTATTTATCATTTATACAAAAATCTTAGATTTTTAAAATAAAATGTTTCTGATGTTAAACGATCGGAATTCTGTAAATATATCCAAAGCTCGTTATCAAATTATTAACGAAAACTTAAAATGTAGCAATAAAAATAACAAACTCCGGTAATTAAAGATAACATCTACCTACATCTACAATAAATTATAAAAAAAAATCCCACAAAAATATTAACGTCTGTATTTACGAGTATACTTGGGAATCAAAACAAATATGGCGTCCAAAATGGCTCTCAATTAATTAATCCGCTACCGCTTCCGAAGGTTCGCCTTAGGGAATATATGTATCCATCTCATTCCGATAAACATGGAAAGAGGGAGAGGGAACATCTGACATACTAATTAGACCACCCGGCGATACGCTGCTTGATTATAAACAATTAATTAGTTTGTAATAACCTTACATTAGTTCGTAAAAGGATGCTCTTTGGATATGAAATTAAAATTACTTTGTTACCTTTTATTACATTGTGTGAAAACTGTTACGTATACTTATATTATGACGAAGAAGTATGCAGTTTGATCGTTTGTTGGAATTATTAAAAAGGTTTGAAATTATTTGAATGATTCGTGAATTACATTCTAGTAGCTGATCGTAATGACAATGAAGAATAAATTTCATTACGAAAGGAGAAGGTAAATATTTTTTTTTTATAAAAAATATTAATATTAATATTTGACTAGGCATTTATAGCAACCAGTAAGTTAGAAAAATTACTTCAGATCAAGCTTCTATAAAGTTGTCATTTAGCTCACTAATATTTTATAAATAAATAATATTTTATATATAACCAAAACTAACCGTATAAATTAAATATAAAGAATAATTATCGAAAGAAAAAGAACTCGTACTCTGACACAATTAAAAATACAAGATGAAACGTTGTGATACAAATTTTCGGTAGCGAAATTAGGACGTAAACAAAGTCCTGAAGGACGAGTCAGGTGTGGAGTGCTCTTTGTTAGGGAGTTATGGTGGCAAAAACCTGGACACGAGTGCCATCTGCCGGCGACAAAGACAAGATTTATCGTCTACTCTCCTAGCTTGTGGTGCAAGTTACAAGCGAATATCTAAGTACACATACATGTACTAAGCGAAAAACTAATAATTGTGTTTATATAACTATCCTCAGAGTTGTTATCACTTTTGTATTGAAATTTATTTTTTTTAAATCCTTATCATACATTATACTATGAATAGTCAAGAAAGACAAACGTCACGTTATACCTTCATCATTAGGTTATATTGACCGTTCTTCACACGCTATATCATAAAAAACGGCAACTCCTACTGAAATTATCCTGTTTCATATTAAATTTATAAATTTCTTGTCACTCACCCCAAAACAGCGCTGAAGATTAAAACAACACGAACCAATTTTATCTCTTGGTCTCGTACGTCTCGACGAGAGCCTAAAAATTTTAGTAATATTAAACTCCTATAAACTTATCTGATATATAAAATGTATCTTTCGTACATTAACATATATTATTTTAAAAATAGAATGCTCCGGAATGACAGCATTACTGTACGAAATAATAAACGTGATGCAAAAAGCATTTCTCTTTTTAAATATAAAACATTTTTGGATTGTAAACACTACCTAGTTAAATTACTTTGTATACATTCAGCCAATTTCCGTTATTCAGTAAATGCAAGCAAACAGAATGAATTTAAACTATTTATTATGCAAACGACACACTGCCTAATTCAATTTGAGCACATGACGTCATACTGTTTACTCTTTAAATCTGATTTTATGATTACACGGTCACGACTGTATTATTTTATTTTTCACAAAGGAAATATATTTTTTATGTGCAATGATATTTCCGGAATTATAAGCTATAATATAATAACTAAATCATTAGAGAACATAACAAGGGAGTGGAGGTTACCTCAGCATTTCATGTAATTGAATGATTATGGCATAATCAATAAATATGAAACTCATATAAAATATTCAACAGCGACACTCAATGTTAATATAAAGTATGTCTGAACAGCGGGTCGCGCGAACAGTTCCGTTTTATTAATGTACGTTTTAAAGAATTTATGGTTGACATCTGCTAACATTAGTGGCACGTCTTACCTCTTAGAGCTTGTATATTAATGCACTAAATCCTCCGGCACATACGTTTTATGTTTCAAAACACATCCATACTATTACACACAATCGTAAATTATTTAAGAGCCAATTATGCGTCGGGTTAAAACGGCATACGGCGTTTTTAAAATTATTTCATTTATTTTTAATACTTAACAAACTAAAGTGCTACAACCGTTATAGATCTGTATGTAGAAATTAAAATATTTGCAATATGTGGGTATGCACAAAGCGCAGAGAAGTGCTTTAAAGCGCTGAGGGCCCGCAATTAAATTCCGCTACCTTTGAGGATTGCTGACTTTTATTGCCTACCCCCACGGAATGCGACACTTTTATAACACAATATACGTTTTATATAATTTAATTTGTAGTTTAGTTATTGCACAATCATAGAATTTATGTTCTGTTCCATTAACGATATTGTATTTTAACATGAATACCTGATTTTTTACACCGCTGACATTGTGAGCAGTCCACACTCGAGCCTTTTGATCTGATGTATTAATTTTAATCTTATTTTTAAAATAGTTATAAGTTTTTTTTCAAAATTCCGAATCAATCTAATATTTCACTTTGACCGTACACAAGTCATTTAGAAGTTTTTTGTACAAAAAATAATTCAATTAAACTGAATTCTGATAAATTACAACCACTGAAAACTACATTTATGACGTATGCCTAATAAATTTTGCCATTACTCAATATAACCAGCAAAAATACTGAAGAAAAGTTGTTAATTAATATGTTATAACAACAAAATGAGAGCACAATTCCTCCAAGGTTAATCGAGCCATACTTAAAACAGCTGATGCCGAGGTTATATAACTTAAGACGTGCAATTTAACGAGCTACAAAGGCCGGTGTGGCCTATTCCAGCCTGTTTAAAACGTTGATATAGGGCTTAGCGTCGGCCTAAAAGTGTATTTTTTCGCGTAAATATTGCTTATTTGTTGGGCGGGTTTATGTTGGTATATTTTTTATGGGATCGTTTGGTGAATATTAAAGCGGTCTGATATATTTAAAGTTAGAGTATAGATAACATTGAAACACGTCAGAATAATATAATAGTTAAACTTTAAGGTTACTTACAACATAATTGAGGTACAAATTTGAAATACATATTAACTTTTTAAATTTCTATTGTTCGTAATGTTTTAGAAAACAACTAGGTACACCTTGAATAATACCCTTTGTCCCTGAAAGCAATATCCTAATTGTTTGTGCGGAAGTGTTGCTAGCTTTCTTGCTCGCTAAGACTGTTTTATTATATTTACTGTTCCTTCATATTGATTATACAAAAATATAAATATATTAAACCTAAACATACAATATACGAGCACATACCTTACTTACAACAGCTTTAGATACAATTAGGCATATTAACATACGTATATATGTAAATATATACACTTGGAACTATTGAAAGACACTTGCATATTTTTCTAATACTATCCCAGCGTGTTAACTCGAAATACAAAAGCTGGCATGCATTCAATGAATATGCAGAAAATATTTAAAAAGTACGAGATAAAATTATATTTATACCACAATATATCCGAGCCATTAATCTTTTTAAATAATCAAACGAACGCACCCTTTATACAGAAACCCAAATCGTTTTTAAAACCATTATTACTCACTGGCCTTTATTTGAAACTTCATATCGACTAGTAAATGCTGGTCCCTAGTGCAAGCGATTTCTGGAATAAAATAAATATATTCCCGCTTATTTATAAATACGGCTTTATGGCTTCAATTTATAATGAAATACTTGGCTTGTTTGTTTTTATTTCACAATATCGAGTAATAATATTAATAATAATTACAATTCATTTTCATAAAAGTAATTTGTGTATATATTACGTATTCCTTAATATAATAACATTATAAGAATAGGCAAACAGACATCTTAGGACGTTTTGTTATAGCCAAATGGAATCAAAAACTACTTTTATGTACATGTATGTCTGACAGATAGATGTCAGTTAATGATTTTTAATAAAATTGTGCGTGACGCCATTAAAATCATTGTGATGATATGTTAACATAAAGCTTTTTAAAATCGCGATTAATGTCTGAAAACGTCAATTGTACATTTTTTATTAAATTGATTTTTTTATTACACCACGCGGAATTTTGTAGCCCATCTATCGCATGTCACATTACATGGTACAGTCCGTTACGGTTCGTCTCTATTGTTTTGTATATACCATAAAAATTAAGTGCCCTATTTTCATTCCCAAGTTATGATTAAAACTAGATTTTAATTTTGATAATTGAAATACATTTCAAAGATATTCTTACGATCCGAAAAGTATATTTTTCTTGTTATATTCCATCAAAACACACACATTTTGTTTACTGCAAAAAACAAACTACCACTGTCTGTTAAAATGAAACTAATACTTTTCGGATATACTACGCGTGACTTATTTTTTGTTAAAACTACATACTCCCAACGTTTCGGTTACTTTTCAGCAACCGTGGTCACGGGCAGACGAGATGTGAGTGACCGAAAGTCTTAGATCTCATTACCACTGTCTGTTCTATCTGTTTATTTTCTGGTAAAATTATATGACTAAAAATTATATACCCGATATAAAAAGTGGTTTTGATACCGGCATACAAAAATTTAAATTCAAATTTATTGTTACGATAGAGAAAATTCAATTATTACTTACTAACGTTCTTTTAGGACTCTGTGCACCCCATGAGGTGAAAAAAATATATATATTTCAACGTAATATACACATACAATATTTAGGATAACACTTAATACACTTCTCACTAAATCAAAATATCAGAAAACTATAATTTTATTGACTTTATAATTTTAATTTGTAAATTAATCATATGAAAGTAAAATCAAAAGACGCCCGACGAATGAAACGCCTTAACGAGTCCGCTGTCAGCGTGGCCAGCGACAAATAATTGGAAAGAGCAATTCAATAATGCTCGAACGATTTTTAATATTCGTACAATTCGGCTCCGTTTTTTAAAAAGATGTTGCAAGCACTGAAATGAGTGGTCACTTTAAACTGAAGTGCCAATGCCGGGTGAGCTGCTTTGAATATATTTACATTGATAATGTTATAGCTCATTACATAAGATAAAAGATGTTTGCAGCTTAAAAAGTTACCCAGGGAATATCTGTAAGGTCTGCAACTGACAGGCTTTATTTCTAAGTATAATTCACCATGTCGACCAACATATTTTACATCTAGGCCATATCTTAACAGATGTCGGAAAGACTTCAGTTATATATATCATCTTTAAATATAATAATAATAAAAATATATAAAAAATTGCCTGTGTTTAATCCATTTTTATGTAAACTCGGATAGAAAAATTTATTTCACTCTTAATATTTACATTACTTGAAACTAAATTATTGCAATGATGTTCTTATTATTTAATAAAACACGTTCTTGTGTAAAATTTTATTAGTCACGGTTTTGTGTGCTTTAACATTATTATAAAATATAAGTATCGTGAGATTTTTATTTCGAAAAAAAAAAACCCGACGAAAAAGGATTTCAACACTAAAAATAATATCAATTATTTATTTATATGTCATATAAACATTTCTCTTAGGGCGACCAACTTAAACGTGTTCAAAGATGGTTTAATATTTGATTATTATATAATTAAGTTAAGATATCTTTAAACATAACTTAAAACAGGCTCTATAAAGTTCCACCGGAGTATCAAAGTGTAGCGACTCGGATCTTGTTTAACGTCATGTACCAACTCTCAACTCCTCACATAAATTGGACACTCCTACAGAGATAACGAATTTAATTCTTATTACGACATCGACGTTTATTAATTTAAAATCTGTTACCGGTTTGTATTAACATGGGCTTTATTCGTTCGGGTTGACTTCGACGAACGGGTTAATTAAAAATTCTTGATTTGTGAGTATCAATTAGTTGAACTACTTAATACGGTTTCAATTAATATTAATACCTTATACAAAAAAAACACTTGAAGGTATATCTAATTGCTTATTTTAATTAAAATATTTGAATACCAAATTTATAAGGACACACTAGACATGGCATCTCGGAGAGCGCCGCGGGGGGCAAAAAACTTTGTAATTTACTTTTATAGCTAAAGCAGTGACACAATGGGAGAGGTATAGTAACGATGGCTCGAATTATCAACCTTAGGATATACAGCGATGATTATTTAAAATAACAATTTATCCTTCAAATTATTGAAAATAAAAAAACGAAAATGTTCACTCCACTCGTACATTTATATAAAGAAAATATATTTTTGAATTTAACACAAGCATTATATGTGATTAAAAAAAAATAATTTTACAGAAAAACTAATACTATTGTCTTTGTTTTGTTTGTTCTATTCAATAAAATATGTTGTGTGCTGTCAACCTAACAACAATTTCAAATAAAATGTGTGAGACCGAACATTTACATTTATACCTAAGTGGTGTATTAAAGTTGGATAATATTCCTTATAAATGATTACGTACAAAATAGGCAACTTTTTTTATTATTATTGTTCTTCCATGTATCCGTTCAGTTAGATATAGGTTCAATTTAACAGTAAAATTAAATTAAAATTATGTTCTAGAATGTAATAATTGAGTACAAATATAAAAAAGCATGTATAAATAAATATAGTGTATAATGTGCGTTAAGTAATAAACAACAACGATAATAACACGTCTCACAAAACTAGCTTAAATATTTATTAGGAAAATTTACAAAACCACTAAGAAATTATATGTACCTATTGTGATTCAATATGAATTATCTCTGGCGACATTCAGGAAAGCCAGCATTGATAGGAGCTCAAATTATTTAACCACACGGTCTTATTGAGTTTGTAACGAAGCTTGTCCCGATACGCTGGACAGTGGACTTAATATGATTATGGTGTTAGAACAAAATTATTTTAGATCTACCTACATATAAATATCAAAATAAATACATTGCATTTGTAATTTTATATAAATTAGTGAGATCTAAGACTGTCAGGTGTATTTATACAAATAAAACTAATATGTTAGGATTACTACGAGTATTATTTTAAAACTACACACACTCGACGTTTCGGTTACTTTGCAGCAACCGTGATCAAGGTGAGACGAGATGTGAATGTTATATTATTTAAAAAAATCTATTATTACGTTATATTTAGTTGTGTTACATTAAACGTATTTTTATAATTATGCAATTTTTTACTTCATAGTTTAATTAAAATTATAATACATGTATGAAATAAATCCGTCCGTCAAGCGACTGGATAACCAGATAGTGGACAGTGTACTGGGCTGATCTTATACTTACTTCTAATTTTAATTATTTTCTTTTCTACAGCTCAGCATTAATTATTTATAACTGACAAAAAAATACTGATAATTAAATATTTAAAACGTATTTAACGTTTGGAGCGAGGCTATATCATCACACAAACGGAACAACATATTTGCATTGTGCTATGAACTGTTCAATAACCCGTTTATGACTTTTACAAATTATTTTACTTCAAATCTAGGAACTCATGGTTAACTTTTGAACGTCAGTTTTTGTTGCATGTGTAACTAAAAAGAACATAGTTTTCTTCGACGTAAGAATATCATATAACGAAATGTTTCTTAGGTAAAATTGTATAATTGGTGTTACGTGTCCTGGGAGAATTTTAACTTTGATAGAACTAGTACAGATAGATGATGATTCGATCATTTATTAAAGTTAAACTACATTTATTTAATTTTTTTTCAGATTAATTTAAGTTTTGTGAGGTACATCCCTATGATGTATCTATAACAAAACTTAATACAATAATGATTCAGAAATAAATGTATATGTTAAGGTGAATAAGTAATATGTACTTCCGAATATGTTTGTATCAAGAAAAACTTTATTTATCTTAATGTATGCGAGTTGTTGGTAAGAAATTACAGGCAATTGATTATTTTAATAAAACTTACGCCACAATATAAAACGATTGTACATTTCATATAATATTATTTGTCTCTTGTATTTGAAGAGTAACTTCGGACGATTGTCTGAATTTTTATTATATTTTATGTTTGTATGTAAAATGTGTAAATTGTAAAATGTTTAATACAAAGAAATGAAATTTTAAATGTAATTTAATATCGTTTGTTATACAATTATGTGACTATAGGAAACCATTGATTAGAAAATTATAACTGCTATGTGACGTTTATTTATACTATTTCGAAGTAAATTGATATGTGTATTTATGTTAGTAAAATATCTAATCGTTCTATTATTATAAATTATAGGCTTATTTAAGTATTTATATATATAAATCTTTTTTCCCTTTTTTGTATCTACACCACGATTTCGTTTCTTGTTTCCTCTATCAAAAAGATTTCTAGAAGAGATCTCTCTTAAAAGATAAGTAATCCTTTGTGCATGACATTTTATTTATAATTACAAAATTATTTTACACTTTTTGGTACACAAATAATTAAAAAATTACCATATTTTATCTTTTACTCTTACTATTTGTTATTAATACATAACCTATACGAATAACTTTACATATGTTTGTCTCTAAAATATGCTGAAATCTTTAAAAAAAGATACGATTTAAATATTTCTCTAGTAAACAAATGTGGAATTTCAGATTTAATGTGTAATATAAAAATTTCAATGGTCTCTTCATGGGTGCCGAATTTTCAGTCCAAAGGATGTCGGGAAGCTGCTTCAAATGCGGGAGATGTGTTGATAAAATTTTCACAAAAGTGGCAAGAGTTAAAAATGCCCACATAAAAGCCCACAACGGAATTTATCTAATACATATTCAAACTACAGAATCTCCTCATTTATTTCGAATAGTGAGACACAATTTTAAATATTTGAACCAAATTTTTGTAATCATTAAAATGATATAATTCACATGGTTTGTTTTTTTTTATACAGGTATACATATAGGCATATAAAAGAAAACTAATCGGCAAAGTCCTGACCAACTCTGATTCCAATATAATTTTTATTACCAACTAATACAAAATTTAAAAAACTAAACACTTTTAAACTGCTTAAAATATGCACGATGGCGGAATAGCTGGAAACGTTTGCGTCACAACAAAGTGTAGGTAAAAGTTTTATTTATGGGGAAACTTATTACATTCTTTCCTAAGAAATTTCTGTATTAAACGCAGCTCTTGCACTTAAATAGCCTATTTCAGAATTCATCACCGTAAAACCGGCCATGCAACATAAAGATACATATTATAAATTTTAACTTGTAACTTAACGAAATTCAAGTAGCTTACTGAAGGGAATTCTTAGCAATATATATATATATAATTTCCTAAATCAAACTAAGATTTTCTGATACACTACGAGTTTTATTTTTTTTTTGTAATTTTACAACATTTAAAAAACTCAAAACGTCGGGAGCGTGTAGTTTATTGTAACAAAAAACGCGTAGTAAATTCGAAAATATAACTTTTATTTAAATGAATTTTATTTATTTCCCAGACATCAATTCTATGTTTTTTTTTTTATTATAAAATTTAAGTTGATGAATAAACAATTATCATCAAGTTCCAACGTTAAATCTCGACTGATATTGACAAAACAATGGTGAAGTGATTTATGACAAAATCCGCCATTCCCAGTACATCCGATTAGTTCAATCTATTGCACATGATATTAATTTGGTATTGAATAATTCCGATTACCATATCAGGAGGTTGTCGCATAAATACAATTACCTAACGGGCGGACGATGATTAGTCTGCACCCAATAACGGACCCGAGGCCATGCTGCAAGTTTTCATTGCTATCGATAACATCTATGATCACGATTAGTACTGAACATTCTATTTTTTTTATTAAAATATAATACATATTAAATGTCCTTATTTGTAAAATTGTTTTGAGAACTAATAATCTCGTAAAACATTAACGAGCCCACTCAATAATAAATTAATATGATTATTACGTGGGTTTCGAGACGAGACTAGACTAGACTAGTCTAGGCTGTTGAAAATAGATTTTTCGTTTGCATATACTCGTATATTCACGTATAAATTTTTGGCACAATCAAAATAATACTACAATCTTACCTGACCATAAGCAATAACAACGTATATTGTATTCTAAGTGTTTAAACATATTGAAGCATTAAATTCAAGTGCACTAGCCGTTACTATTCCCAAGTCTAGTTAAACTCGTAAAGTGCCCAAAGTTTTCTATAACTTTCATTATTATCATTGCCAGTATATTGTAAGCTGTTTCTTGGCTCTACATTATTAATTTTGGTTCTATTTATCATCCCGCTAACGTAACGCCACTCAACGTTATATCAAACATGAAATATGACATTTAATATTATACTTTGGAGACTGGACTCTGTATAACATATCAAACAAAACATTTATTGGAAAAGAATTTTAAATTGACTATATTTAGGAGGCTTAATATGATGTTTAAATAAGATTAGGGTTCATTAAACTATAACGAGTTAAGCAATCCCATACATTCGAAGGCGCCAAATAGTTTTGACGGACAAATTTTAAACTCGTTCCAATGTTCTTTTTATGTTGTCTTATATGTTACTCACTATTTGAGAGGGGGTTATTTCTCACTAGTAACTATTCAATATATATATTGTATGTTATGCATAGGCACTTATTTCTTTATTCTACAGAAGAGCAGCAAAAATATAGTAAATACATCTTCGTTGCTACGTCCTGCAAGACTTGAATAACAAAATAGTCATTAGCTAGGCGTAGGAAAACAAGTTTTTTTCTTAGTATATAAATATGATATATAACTGGATTATAAATTAAGAATGTATTTTGTTTTCACTAACACTGTTTAAATAAAATTTTATAAATCCTATTTTTTCAATACCTTAAAAATATTTGCAGTTTTTGTTGAATACTACGGCATTTCAGAATTTATTTCCTGATAAATTCTCATTGTATATTTTCGTACAAAGCCGGTAACAATTTGTTCAATTCGTAAAGTCATGTGTTGTTAAATAACACAATCAAATTAATTTCTTACTACGAAAAAAAAAATTGGTTAAGTGATGTAGAACTCGTAAAATTTCCTTCGAATATTTCAAACTACCTTTAGAAATCCAATAATCTATTGTATTAACTGAGAGATTGCTAGTTAGTTAAAAATATCTGCAGTGGAACTATTTCAATTAAAAGTTACTTAAATACAACAACCTAAGTTTGAAAGACGTACCCTAAGTTTGGGACACCATAATTACAGGAAATGGGAATTAAGATATTGTTACATTTTATCTTTAAAATTAAATGGATTCCACGATACAATACGTCGTGTGTACATTTATTTGATATATAATATTATCTGCTTACCGCTGGAGGGAAACCTAACAGGATGTTGTAGGAAAAAGAACGTAATTTATCGAAATGTTTTTACATCTGAACACATTTTACATAAATTTTTATGTGAATGAAAATAAATTTTATTTCATTATTATATCTTATCTGTTATATTAAGATATGAAATTTATGCAAAACATTTTTTCGCCTTAGTTTCTGTGAGGCCGCCCTTATCTCGCGCAGTCTGGAAGAAAAATCATGAGAATATTTTAAACGAAAAACCGTACCTCATATAATATGAAATACATCGAGTTGCCTTTACTTTAATCTAGGATCAATACATATATATATATACTTCACCCTAGTATCTTATAAAGGCGATATTGATTTCCATCATGGTAAGAATTTTTTTTTCTATCAAACAAATTTCACATCTCATGAAGTCTGTAATAAAATATAATTTATATTTTTAATTAAATACAATTTTTTTTTGAGTATGTTGACCAATAAAGAAAAATGCTAGTTTTAAAAACATTATAGTTTCTTCAATTAAATCAGCTCTTTAAACTTAAAAAATAAATAAAGGTAACAAATAATGGCAGTTACATTTCATAAATAACAGACTATTTTATTTGCTTTGAGTTCAAATCCACTTGCAACTTTGTATCGTCTTTGAGTTTCTCGAGTCTCAGCCTCGAATTACTGCAACGGCTTATTAAAATCATTTTATTTTGTTTTGTTTTTATTTGGAAGTATTATTAAAGTGATCTTTTATAAGAAATCCTGCTGAAATCAATGTTTCACTCTCAATTAGTCATTAAATAACTTTAGATAAAGGATAGCAAAATCTTTTTACCCTAATTGATTTGTCTTCCGACATTTAAAAGTCTGGGATTTTTTTATCTGGTTTCATTACTTATCCAGGCTGTAATAGTCTGAATAAATCCTCGACTTTAAGATATACCATGTATGAACAAATAGAGTTATATTAAAAAAATATATAGTCATCCCTAAACACAAAACAATCGCCCACAAAGTTAATAAAATAGTTTTTTTTTTATAATATTTAAAAGTAAAAAAAAAAATCGACAGAATCTGAATTAATCACAAATTAATTAAATCTCCCACTCATTATTAATTGCACACACAAAGCGGATGAATCGCGAATGAAAGCTCTTGTCGAATTAACGCTGTCATCGCTGTTACTGTTGTGACATTGTCATCTTTTATATCAAAAATAATTCAAATACAAATCCTTAATATGATTGTATATCGATTTCAATACTTGTATTAACTTATAACAGCCTATGTCTGTTTGAAGTGTACATATTTATTGGGACCTAAATAAACTTCTATATATTCTTTATATTTTTCTAATGTTGATACATTCGTATGAATTATTTAATGAATCAAGTTTATCAAATTATAAAGAATTATATCATATTATACAAAATGTATATGTCCGAGTAAGGTCATATGCCATGGTTTTTAAAAAGAGTGACGTCACTAACTGAAGTCATCAATGACCTTATTCTTTAATGTCGTCAGGCTCTCAGACTCTTGAAGGTATCCTCGTAGACGGTTTGACGAATCCCTTACTCCGAAGAGGTCTGTACCATGCAACGGCTCGAGCGATTACTCTCTGTAATCTGTACTCTCGCCTCTATTGATACCAACTGACACTCATTGTTGTGATTAAACTTGCACAGGCTACGCAGGTGGTTATGCGAGTGTCACCTGATAATTTCAACTACCCTCAATTATTAGTTATTCAACTAATAAGCATTGCACTGACGTATATGATCAGTGACCATCTTAAAAACATATGTTTAACTTATAGAAAAATATAATGTTCTTATCTTTTTATTATAACATATTTATATATCGTTTATTTATTTTGAAGTGTTGTCAATATATACGCACATACTTTTATGTAAGGTAAGGTACATAGTAAGAAATAATCTTTGAATATATAATTAAGAAAACATGTAGTTATAGTCATTTTTATATTTTAGTTAAGACATCCATAATTTGAATTTTTGTTTATTATGATACGAATGTTTAAAAGTTATTTCTTTCTACTAAAGTTAGTTATGATCGTCTAAAATAGCAAACCGACTTCTATACTACAGTAGTTATATTAAGTTTTAAATGGAACGTTGGGACTCTCTTAATTGAAATAGTTCCGATGCTAGGAATTTTACTTAGCTCGTTTAGTTTCTCCCAATCATTGATTCAATTGTTGGAAAGAAATTTTATAATTAATTGAAATGTAAATTAAAGTGTGAGCACAAGTTTTGAGACGACTTCATTACCGTAATGAATATTGATGTAAAATTAAATAAGAGAATTGTAGAATGTATACTTAATAATAATACTGATATATAATTATTATATAGTCATTAAAAAACTATTATAGAAAAATAAAAGTTATAATTATTTCTTAAACATCGCCAGTTTTCAAATAGCAAAAATATCCACATTTTTTTTCCCAGTACACTCATACAATAAACGGGCGAAGCTGCGGGTTCAAACTATTATACCACAAAAACTTCAACTAAACCTAGAACAAATATTTTCGATAATAACATCCTTTATAAATATATATTTTAATTAATTTTAATTAATTCATGTAACGCTATCTTAAGAGCCGACAACGACTTCTCAAGAGCAACTAATAAAAGTTTCTTCATTACAGTATCCTCTAAGTCGCTGGCTGACTTTGAATTTCGTTTTTGTCGAAATTTATCAAAATATTCTTTTATGTACACACAATTTTGTAAAAGTAAACAGTAAAAGGAACAAATAAATTATTTTAAATATATTATTTTGTTTATACGAGATTTTAAATCATGTGAAACAAAGTTAAAAATGGTCGAGCGAGCATGCTATTGGACTGACAAGCTCTTTCACGATGGCCACCTGGTGCATGACCATTTATTTCACTTGCCTATATTTATTAAGACTGAATGTACAGAGAAACAGAAGTATGTGTTTCAGAATGGTTTTAGATTACGAGATAAAAGGGTTTTATTTTACAACGCTTAAAACAACAAAGGTAAATCACTGCTCTGAAAACAACCGCTCAAAGGCTCATGAAAGTGAAATGGGTACTTGATCCCAACAAATGACATATGACTATTTAAGATACAAAATTCTATTATATTAACATCACTTTTAAAATATTTTTTATCTTATCCTATCTGATCTCATTCTTGTCTGGGTTCTGTCAGATGTTACGTTATCTTAAAAATAATGTTATATTATTTATAATTTATAAAATTACCTGCAAAACGTTTGTTATTCAGTAACTTATTTTAACAGCCCAGTGTCAAAGAGTGTCCTATATACATACTATATATTACGTTAAAGGCTTCATAAGAGCGGACAGCCTGTTTGATGGGAAGTAGTAACCTTCGCCCATGGACATCTGCAACGTGGTGTTACGTACAGAGCTTCAATGTACACAGCAACTTTCTTATAACTCTTATCTAACCCGCAAAAAATATGCTTTCTAAGTAGGATGCTCATCTAAGAGGATTTTTATATAACTTTTTAGTTAACTTTATTTCATTTCACAATAAAGATGTGTTATTTATTTTCTTAGTCTTTCTACAAACAGAGCTTGAGAACATGTTGTTCTGAATCAATGGCAGATTAATGAAGTCCCTCGCTCATTGTTTATTGGATGAACTAATAGGATGAATTGTTCTCGACGGATTTTGTCGTATTAACGCTGTTACCATTGTTAGGATGGTATCAGATATTCTGTTGCGGATTTATTGAATCATTGATATTTTAATTTGATTTAAAACATTCCTATAACTAATTTCACTATAACATTTCAAGAGACAGAAACGCTTATCTGGTTTAAATATTTGACTAAGCAAAACTTTTAATTCAAGATAAATAAATGTTGATTAAAATAAAATTGTACTTTTCCTTACAATGTTTTTACTTGTTATTAAGGATTCTGTTCCCAATCGAGTTTGAAGATTATTTCTACTTGATGTAAATAAACTTTTTTTATGTTATTTATGTTTTCTTTAAATAGTGTTCTTAATTTTATATTTACTTATAATTAAACTAGGTTTATGACTCTCACTTCCCTTAATTTATTGTACTACATTGTACCCTACATTTGGCCTACTTTACAGTAACCGTGATCACCGGAAGACTATATCTGGTCTTAGACATGGAAGATATATTGCCTGTTATTTTTTGTAGCTTACAGACAAAAAACAAATTTTAATGACAAATTGTTTGATACGATTTTACTATTGATATATTTTAATAATAATAATTGATATATTTTAATAGCTATCGACAACCAATGAGATGTAATAAGCCCTTAGTTATTAATATTGTTCAAGTATAATAGCAGTAGGTACTTCTAAATAATGTGTAGAGCTGTTTTCCCAAAATTACAAAGGAATGTGTCATAAAAAATACAATAAGAATAGGATCATGAAGAAGTTATGTTATTATTCATAGTTACATTATCGTATTTTGTAACTTCGCCGTTTATTGAGTATTCTTACTTCTGTTAAACCTATTCCTTACGATCCATCATATAACGTACATTTTAGAACCATAGTAAATTACTCCAGTGAATATACCGAAACAGTACCTGTGGCATGAACTAGTCTCAAAAGCGATCTAGGAAAAAAAAGAGGACGTCAGTCGGGAAGCCTTGAAGTCTGTATACGCTGAACATCTATAAATAAGTTGAGTTTCAGAAAGAAAGTTTCACAAGGTGGTAGATCCTAGCTGTGGTCAAGTAACTACAGCTCGAACATGGGCTGGCTTGACCGAGGGCGTACCACCCTCTCACAGAAGTTTGACGTGAAGTAGTCTTTAATGGCTCCTTTTTTTCCGATGAGTGAGAGAGCCAGTTGCTTTCCCTTTTCCCACCCTTTCTTCTCCCTTTTCCACCATCAAGATCGGCAACGCACGCGCAACATTCCTTATATTATAGATGTCCACGGGCGGCGGTGACTACCTTTAATCATGTAGGCCCACTGCTTTTATGACCCTATGTCACAAAGCATAGAAGCATTGACAAATTGTGTAGATCGCAAAACTGAATGTATGAACAATATAAAAATAAAAGGGGAATTTAAATTAAACGTTAAGGTCTGTTAACAGAAACTTTCGTATGTGATCCAATTTATAAACAGCAATTGTACCTTAGAACTTAGGATGTCTGAAACAAAACTTTTTGAATAGGCTTGTCGTTACACTCGACGCCTATTACGTATAAATTAAACAGCCTTCACAGTAGACATTTCATATTAACATGCAAAGTATAAGGGTAACTCAATTAATAATAAATTAATTGATAACCTTCCGAATTTATTATTATACACTAAGAAAAATATATATCGAACTCCCTCATAGATCTTCAATTTTAGAGAAAGAGAATTATTTAGGTATTATTATTGGGGAAATAAATAACAAGGCTTGAAAGTTTAAAACATTTGTATTTATATACCATATATTAGCAATAAAACATAGGGATTAGACATAAACAGAATTGCTATTGCTTCAAATCTCATTTTAGTCACACGTAATAGGAGAAGGTAATGTTTGATTCGTTAGTGATGTTATACGTCAAAGATTTTAATTCAGTTAAACGAAATTGTGACCGGAATTCACGCCTTGTAGTACTTAATTTACAAATTCGAATGTTATGTTATTTTTCATAGTAGCAAATAATATTTTTAATGAATATTATATATATATACCCTGGCGACGTACAACGGACGCACGTTATGGCTTGACGAGCATCTGGCGCAACTCGAGGAGGAACTTGGGAAGATTAGGTGGCACATGTTAGGGTTAAGTGAAGCCCGAAGATCGGGGGAGGATACAGTAACCCTTGAATCGGGCCATCTGAGGTTCTTTCGCGAGGGAGACCAACAATTCCAAGGTGGCGTGGGGTTTTTAGTAAATAAGTGCTTATCCGACAGCTTTGTGGAAATGTCTAGTGTGTCGAACCGGATAGCGTACCTCATAGTACAGCTCCCCGAGAGATACAGCCTCAAGGTGGTGCAAGTGCACGCTCCGACCTCGACACACTCGGATGGTGAAGTGGAGGAATTGTTCGATGATATATCGAAGGCCCTCCACTACACTACTAAGACTCGCTACAACGTTGTTATGGGGGATTTTAACGCTAAAGTGGGAGTACGGACTTGCAACGAATCGGTAGTAGGATCCCATGGATTTGGAAACAGGAATCATAGGGGGCAAAACTTCCTCGAACGAGAGGGTTTCTTCTTGATGTTCATCAAGAAACAGCCCCAAAGGAAGTGGACGTGGCAAAGACCCGATACTATGACTAAAAATGAGATCGATTTCATCATGACGGACAAGAAGCAAATATTCAAAGACGTCTCCGTGATCAACAGGTTTAATACCGGTAGTGATCACCGACTGGTACGAGGGTCTCTGAATATCTTTAAGGCTGAACGTGTCCGTCTGATGAAATCCAGGCTCCGACCTACCCTGCTCCATTCCATAATAAGAACTAAAACGTTTCAGTCAAATCTGGAGAACCGATTTGCTGTCTTGGAAACCACAACGGACGTAAACCAAAACCTTGGGAATGTGGTTCAGATCCTCAGGGAAGAGGGTACGAGTTTCTGTCCAACGCAGCGTAAGGGCAGGAAGTCCAAACTTTCTGAGGAGAATCTAGGGCTAGTGAAGGAACGACGTGAAAACCCACCCGTCACTTCGTCGGCAAGGCGGACTCTAAACCAAGAGACCCGTAGACACGTACGACACGATCTCGGGTGCTCTAATATTCTTTCGATCGAGAGAGCGATCGTGCAGAACCGGGGATCAAAAGTGTTCGTACAATCTCTTGCAAGAAGCTACCTGACGAAGTTGATTACAGCAAGTGGAGAAGTCGTTGCTTCAATGCCGGCAGTCCTTTCAGAAGTGGAAGACTTCTATAGCCGGCTCTACGCATTGCAGACATCTCGGCCCGATCCCGTGTATGAGATCCTAAAGCAACATTAACAAGCCACTTCTCCGAAGATCTGCCAGGCGTCAGCATTGGCGAAATCGAGATCGCTCTTGGGCAGTTTAAAGATGGAAAAGCCCGAGGTAAATCCATACTGAGGGAGCTCCAAAAGCTGTTTAATTCTGTCCTCTTCGAAGGGAGAACTCCGGAGGCGTGGAATAGGGGTGTGGTCGCCCTGTTCTTCAAAAAGGGAGATAAATCCCTGCTGAAGAACCATTTCCCTGCTAAGCCACGTCTATAAGCGGTTATCAAGAGTTATCACGAAGCGTCTTGCGCGAAGACTCGACGAATTCCAACCACCGGAATAGACTGGGTTTCGGAGCGGATACGACACTATAGACCATATTCACACGGTGCGGCAGATTATACAGAAGACCGAAGAGTATAATCAGAACCTGTGCCTAGCATTCGTGGATATGAGAAAGCCTTTGGCTCGATTGAAACCTGGTCTGTTCTGGAGTCCCTGCAGCGTTGCCAAGTTTATTGGCGGTATATCCAAGTGATAAGACGTCTCTACGAAGACGCCACCCTATCCGTCCAAGTACAGAATCAGCAAACAAGTCCCATACCGTTGCATCAAGGAGTGAGACAAGGGAACGTTTTCTACCGGAAGTTGTTCACAAATGCAATGGAGGATATGTTTAAGACGCTGGGCTGGAAAGGACGGGGCATCAACATCAATGGCGAACACATCTCACACTTGCGATTTGCATACAATATCGTCATCAGGGCAGAAACGCTGCAAGACCTACAACAGATGCTTGGTGACCTGGCTGATTCTTCTTTACGCATCGGCCTACGGATGAACTTGGACAAAACCAAGGTCATGTTCAATGAACATTTTCCACCGGAACCGACTGCAATCCATGGTTTTATTCTCGAAGTTGTTCAAAAATATGTCTATCTGGGGCAAGTATTGCAGTTGGGTAGAAACAATTTCGAAGGCGAGGTGGGTAGAAGATTTCAGCTGGATTGGGCAGCGTCTGGGAAGTTACGTCGAGTCTTAACATCGTCGATCCCACAATGCCTAAAGACGAAAGTGTTCAATCAGTGCGACCTACCCGTAATGACTTACGGTGCCAAAACGTGGACACTAACGGTACGGCTAGTTCAACAACTCAAAGTCACTCAAAGAGCTATGGAAAGGGCTATGCTCGGCATTTCTCTGAGGGATCGCATCAGAAATGAGGTGATTCGGCAGAGAACCCAGGTCATCGATATAGCCCACCGGATTAGCAAGCTGAAGTGGCAGTGGGCTGGCCATATTAGCCGCAGAACCGACAACCGTTGGGGTAAACGAGTTCTTGAGTGGAGACCACGTCTCGACAAATGTAGTGTAGGACGTCCTCAGGCAAGGTGATAATGGCAATATAGGCTGATGATGATATATATATAATAACATATAATTATAAGCAATTAAGGCTTATCTTTAGGTAATTGGAAGCACCTTAATGGGTTTTCCTATCGATATATAAAAAAGATTCGCCTTGTGATTAATTTTGAATTTGTTTGATGTTTCATAAAACATAGCGTAAGGATTTAAATTAAATAAAACTATGTCCATTCAATTTATTTTCGTTCCATTTAGGGACTAAAATATGCAATTAAATAAAATTGTAGTATCTGTTTGTTATATTATAGGTAATACTTCTTTTTGTACCGGCTTCTTTCTACCATAAACTTTCAGAAGACGTTACACAACAGTTAGGTGCACTAACATCCCCATTGGCGGGCATTGCAGAAAAAGTCTATCACGCCAACAGAAGAATACATCAGGAAGGTTAGAAAATCGGAGAGGACAAATAATTCATTCAGTACGACCTAAATTATAGCCTTATTCTGATTAACATCGCTACACACTATAACCAAATCTTCTTAAGTAAGTGCTGTTGAATACCTAATAGTAAAGCTTAAAAGTTGATAAAAAAAATGGAGACTAGCCACTAAATACATCGTTTAACTAAAAACTGTGGTTACAAATCTTTATTGAAATAATAATTGTACTTTCTTCCATCTTCATATCATCTTTATTCATTTTATCAGAAACGCGTCTTATTTAATCGTACTCGTAGATGGTATGAACATCAATAAACTGATCTGCTTCTGTACATCGAAAAGCCGAATTTGAATCGTAGCCAAGATTTGTCAACCGAAGTGTTATTAACTAACGAACGACAAATATTCTTAGTTCCTTTCAGCTACTATTTTTATTCTTTTATTTCTATTCTTCAAACATATGGTCTCTTATAAACGAATCTTTCACCAATTCAAAGTAAACTTTCCAATTCAGAAGAACCGTAGAGAAAGTCAAGACTTGATCTTTTTATTAAGATACATAAATAATATCATAACGATATTAAATAGGTCACTAAAACATTCAAATATTTCTGTCTCCTTCAAAAATCATTATTGATGTAATGTTTCATTAGTAACACATTTTTCTTTTATAACTATTTAAAATATATATAAAATAGTACAAAACAAGAAATATTTAAATGAAGAATAACTGAAGTATCAACAATGAAAAAGTTTCACTTTCAAAATTTCAAATTCTGGTAGAAGTGGACTTGGTGTTCGGACGTTGTGCTGACATGGAAATTGTCGCGTCTCATGTAAGGCAGGGATTGAGGTCAACAATGATGCGTCGAAATTCAAGGCAGGTACTCATTTCTAAGCCGATGTCAATATCCATCATTGCAATTAAAAAGATGTATATAATTTTAATAAATGCTTTATAATAAATAAAACTACTTACTTCTGTTTAAAGTTTTGAGAGAACACTTAAAAGAAAACAAATAAAGTAGGTACGAAGCAGCTCAAATAAGCTTTCCTTATGTAGAAATAAACATTAAAATTATATTTACCTCGAGGTCATTGTTAATAAGCCAAGGTAACTATTGTTTGTCAATATATAATATTCGTTTAAAAATTTTCGGTACACCATATTTTTATAAACGAACATTTCGATGAGACGGTGCTGGTTCATGTTATGTTTGTGTTTCATACAAAATTATTGTGCATTAAAACTTTATCACTTAAATGGCGAAACGTTAAGCGTGTATTAAATTTTATTTTTTTATTGTTTGAAAGTTCTTAATGGTTTGGTGTTTATATCCCTTAAGCGCATAGTGCATTAAGTTAAGGGTTTTAGGAGCATTCGCGCGATAAACTAAGGATTATTCAGAATAAGTTTCTGTGATAAAAAACTCATGCAAAAACAGAGAAGCAATGTATGTGCCATTGACAATCTCATTCATGTTGACCATCCGTCGCCTTTAGCCCACATGTTTAATTTACTTCTTTTCTCACAGCTTGGAAATATTTTTTTCTTTTTTTTTTGTTATTTCAATCTCATCTTAATTATGAAGCCATAATGAAGTCTAGTTGAATCAATAATTCTATGTGATTGTTACTACTCAATAATTTATTTACTATAAATGAGATATAAAAGTGATATCTTATAATATATGAATTACGAAAATGCTGCTATAAACGTGATGTTTAACTCAAATAAGAATTCATTTCATGATATTTTCCAACACATTGTTGCGAATTAAACTAACAATTTCTTCGTAAAACAACAAAGAGAATACAAATAAGAGCAAGATCCGTATATCATAAAGTTACTTCGCGTGGAAAAAGGAACAAAAAAAACGCAAAGGAACGTGTTTAGACAAATAAACGATCGTCTTAAACGAGACGTGGCAGAGGTGAGACTGGAGGTATGATATAGATATAACATGATCACGACGTGCCTACAAGACTGAGTCTCTATTTACTGCAGACTGAGTCCGTAGAATTAATCATGATTCTTATAGTGTGTATATCAAGCAGGAAGACAAAGGTGATTCGGAATTAGAAAATTAAAATTAATACTTAAATAAAAACTGTAATTTTTAAATAAATTTAACAATGTGTGCTATTTATACATAAATTCTCAATGATGGTATTAAATAATAAAGTATCATGGAGGATACCAAAAGCACAATTGCAGTACACGAGAGTACTTCGACGTATGCTAACAGTGGCGGACATAGGTGGCTCGCGCACAGATGAGCTTCTAGCAGCGCTTAAGTTCTGACGATACTTGACATTTGAACCTGCACACGCACTGGCACTGAAAAAAAAACCTCAGAGAGTACTTTAATATATGAGATGAAACTTTATTGCAGGTTATGTGGCGTCTTGAATTGATGATACAATCATTATACGTAACACAAATAAAAAGTAGTATCAAGTAACTAAATATTAAAAGGTAAGTAAAAGCTGAAATAATTTAAATTTCTTTAAACCCAGACGATAATAGCTGACACAGACGAGACATTAAAAGCGTTCGCGTAAACCACTTAGCAGGGAATATAAAAAACTGGTTTTCAGAATAAAGCGCTGCATCGTTTCAATTAATCAATTACCAACGTCGGTGGTAGAAGTTATACTGGGACCAAAATACAAATACCTCCAGCGACGCCTTAAGTTGTATTCTAGTTGAGTCTCTAAGGCGATAATCATGAATATTTGGGAGCTCTTGTTAAAATGGACAGATCATTAATGCAACGACTTTCGATTGTTTTAACGCGACATAAAACTTTTGTAGCATGCATTTCCTCCCAGTTTTAGTATAACTAATATAAAACGTACAAACTCGTTTAATGTTTTAAAATTATATGATAAAATAGTGAATAGATTAACATTTTTAGAGATAATGTTTGTAACTATGGCATTGAGTAAGGTGACCGCCTGGGCCTGTAACTTTAACATAAACGATGTAGATAAAGAAATTGCTATTTGCATACTGTTAGAAGTCCGTCTATAACGGAATGAAATGACAAACGAATAAAACCCAACATCATAAGACTAACAGACGATTGAAACAAGATTTTAAAAAGGAAATAAAAGCCGACTGCTCAGAGCTAAGAAAAAGGGAGATTCATTTGTGGAGATTGTGCAGCTGTTAATAGACTTAGGGGGTTTCAGACGAGGCTTCCGAACGTTGCCAGTAAATATAAATTAAGGAAACTCTAGAACAATCATGTTTTATGTTATCAATACATTATATTAATATTCCCATTTTTTTTTAAAAAATTATAATGCCATCTTATTTAAATTTATATCGGTTACGATAGTGATCGTTTTTACCGCTACGTCTTAATGGTATTTTATTACAGTACTCTTAATGGATTTAAGTACAATTCAACTACAGGCATTGTGATCTTAAATTAATTTGCTAGAACTTCAGAGTAACGTAAGATCGGAAAGCACTTTGTACGTCTTCAGAAAATTTACTTGATAATTGAACCCGGAACAACGCTCCATTTGACGTTGAAATATTAAAATTTAAGATAATTACTACGTTTTGAATCGGCATTAGAAACTGTCGGACCATTATTATCTCTTTTTTGAAATAAAATATAACATTCCTCCTAAAATCTCATAAATCACCAACAGTGTTATATTTTAACTTTCATTCACAAATCGTTTTTGTTTTATAGTACACGTCAAACTCCATTATCAGAAACAAAAAGTAATTTCAGTCCAAATTAGCGACGACAAATGACTATATTGTATTAAAATATATATGGAAACCGCTTAACCCGCGAATGTTACCTCGGGTCATTTAGGCAGATATCCCAGATTTATGTAGAGTGATTTTTAACCCTGTATCGCGATAGCTAACCGAGCGCGTTTGTGATAAACGACACGTTCTGGAATCTGAATTTGTGTTCCATGTCAGTTTTTACCCAAGTTTTTTGTTGCTAGGAAATTGTTCATGTTTCTGTGATTGATGCAGGATGTTGTTATACTTTTGAGTTACGTTCGACTTTATTTATTGACTTTTGCTTTCTAATATTCCATTCAATTGTTGAGTTATTGTTTTTGAGGGGACTAGACTTTAATGAATGATTTCTGATTGTGATTGTATTGAGCTGCCAAATTTGTGCTACCGTTTCCAATATTCAATGTAGTGGTTGAAGCTTCACAATAGAATAGAAAACATTTCAATTATAGTTAACTGAATAGGTTCTACAATTTCACCTAAAATAAACAAATCCGAAGCGAATTCAGGGACTTTAATGTTCGAGACAATACAAGAATCGTTAATCATAGACAAAGAAGCCTGGCTGCTACTTGAAAACAAGTTTATTTAGAAACTTATAGCCGGGATTTACTGTTTCTAATACAATTTTCATAAGCTGAGTGTGATACTATTTTATCCTTTTATTTATTTTATATTCCAAACTATTTTGGTTCAAATGTCAACGAAAAATGCTAAATATTATCATGCTTTCCTTCTTTAAAAATTAATATTGTTATTTTTGTATCTATCAAACATTATTTCACTAAATCAATGAACGGGTATTGATTAAAACTTTGTACAGATAATACTAATCTTAAACTTACCCATCGAGGAAGTTATGGGTTTAGTACCAAAGGGGTTTGACTAAGTTATTGGGGTAACTATATGAGGTACGTCGTGTAAATTATCGCCCTGTGCATGTAATGTTATCAAATAAGTCCAATAAATTTGTGATCATATAAAAAAAAAATATTTTCTGTGTTATCGTTTTATTTTAAATAATTCTTTTGATAATAATATTAATTAAGCCCCTTTAGTCCATTGTGTAATGGCTAATATTTAGATTTACTTATTTACTTTGGTATCCACTTTCCATGAAAATACAAAACTTGTGAGATCACATTTTTTTGCAACAAAAAAAATCTAATAAAAGTTAAAAAGAAAACCTAATTATATTAAGACTTTAAAAATTATAAAACATTAGACAATTCATGAAAATAAGGGCCTATAGAAGAAAAATATCCACGGAAATCTTGATGTGTGTTCATCTTGCATTTGATCATTCTTATAAAATTGTTGGCTCGTCATCACAATAAACGCTACAGGTCCAGACGGTCTGCAGAGTACAGAGAACTGGTTGAGGTTATTATAACAATAGAAATCACAGCTATGATTAAAGATTTAACTTGTTATATTTCATTTCAACATAAATTAAAAGTATTATGCGTATGAAAAAACGTATAAAATAACGATATAGTATATAGCAAATAAGTTTTTACTGCTTTTACTCAGCTGCAGGAAAATGTACGGCATATGTAAAGTTTCCAGCCCATAAATGAGTCATGGCCTTACAACCCATCAAAACAACATAAAAACTTGCGTGTTTGCGGCGTGCGTGACGTCACAACTCACACGGGGTTGGATCCCATGGGATCAATACGCATACCCCGTTTTAAATTTATTAATATGAAAAGAGCATTTGAATATTTGCCTTTACTATAGCTTAGTTCATTTTCTTATCATGAGATCTAATTGTCGAGATATCTTTCAGAAAAATGAGTATTGCTTCAGAAGTGTAAGTAATAACCATTAAAAGCATTAATTAAGCTCTTCCTAATATGTCACTGTGTTAAAATTTCCTATCCTTCTATATATGTTACATAAGATTTATAGTACATAAAAAAATATAATTATAACGACACAAACTAATAACATGTTTGAAAAGATACAAGTAAAGATAATTTTTAATTAATAATGTCCGATTTAATCTTTATTTTCCTTCTGTTATCTCGGGATCTCCTTTTGAAATTATCAAACAAAAAGTTTTTTTTTTACAGAAGCATCCCATCCAACAAGAGACAGGGTGGAAATCTTGAAATGTAATATACAAAACGAATTTTTAATTCCGCCCACCATTTCGTAAATCGAACGCGTCATCAATTAAATTACTTGCCCCCAAAGCGCCATTGTGATGTACAAAGCGTAGATTTTACAATATTATTCATCGATACGCAGGAAATACAACTTTATACTGTAGCTGTTAAAATTTATTGTGAACGCACGAACGGGGAGAATGGGGTAAGATGGAACAGTATGAAAATTCCCCTAAAGTTCGAAGGGAACTGGGTCCCTTGGGGATATTTCTATGCAAGCGTCTGTAGTCTTGCATTCGTCAGTGTTTGCTCTCGTGAAGGGGGATAACAATTTCATTTCCGAGTATACATTTTAGATGATGGTAAAGAATTAAAGACTTTTGAATTCGCTACACTGAGGACATAATAGAACATTGTGCTTGAATATTTGAAACGAAAATTACACTAATAATTTCATAGAAGAGACGACTAAAATCAATCAACAATGTTCTAATCAGACCCAACAGATAATAAATCAGTAATTTAATCCTAGTTACACAATTCAGTGACAAATCGCCAAACAACTGTCAATTTAGCGATCCACTCTGATCGATCTGTTGAATGGTATTATACCGTTCACTTTCATTCAATCAAGGATTACAGTACCTTTATTGATGGTGTGCTTGGAACAGGGATAAATTTTGTAAGGTCCAGATGTATCGACACTTGAGCTATAACGTTGGTATTGTGATAACCTTATTAAGTAACCAACACGTATAGTTTTTGTGGTATTGGCTGATATCAAAACCGACATGTAATACGATTTGACGATCCGATGAAAACGTCCGGAAGCATTGTATCAAGCAGGATTCAATTGAGTTATTCCATTACCATACGTGACTCGGCATATTTATTCCCCTCACTTATATGTGATCTGCGATGAATTGCCCTTTCCAGAAGCAGTGGACACACACCCTTTTATAAGAACAACTATTCCTTATAGAAATGACTGACAGATTCTCCACAGGTTATACAAATGTATGTGTATTAAGTTATAACAACCGACAACATATATATATATATACAAAGGATGCAACAATAATACAAAATCTATGATATGACGCAATCGACAGCTGAGAGCACGAACCATTCCCACAAACAACAAATTATACTGTATAAATTCAGTCATAAATAACAGTTCTATGAACAGATCAAAATTGCTGCCACTTATTGCTGTAATAATCGAGGAAATTAAGATTTAAATGGAGAACCCATTATTATTATATTTGCTCCAAGTCGCCTAAAGCAAGGTATAGAAACGATAAATTAAATTGTTTCATCCCCGAAAATTATATAGAGTTCGGTGCAGATGATGAATGTTCCGCGCGACCTAATTGAACGTCTACTCTTCTGCTATTATGTTGTTAATTTAAAACCTTTTAGTTTTGTTTGTATTCAGTAAGAAGTTTTCGTCTTGTTATGATATCCTAACCGCAGCAGTTTGTTTTGTTCGTATTTTATTTGGATGGCTTTGGCCCTCAATATCATTGATATATTTTACTTTATTCCGGAAGGGGAGATTGTTTGCAAATAACGAACCAATTGCCCCCTTATTGATAAGTGGCTACCGTTGACGGACATTGAATACGGATAAGGAGCCTTTTGAAAGTGTGGGCATTAATTAATGTTAATTAATTATATGTATTTTAAGCTATTAAATATCGTAAACCATCAAAATAACATATCCATTCTTCCCCCATCAACTCTGCAAAGATATCACTGGTACACAGATTCCGTGCAACATGCGCGTGCCCTCAAGGTGGCCATTAAGAAATACAAGCGTACCAACATTTGAAACAGTTCCCCCACTGCACAAAACTTCTTACTGCATCCAAATTACCTCAGGGAATAACGGACGGACGTGGAGTGTGTTCTGCTAAATATGCTATTAACTTAGCTAAAAGTAATACAAAAGTTTTATTAATCTTTCCTCACTAAGTGCACTTTTTGTTTTTTTAAAGCCAACCATGTTTTAGTATTAATATCAATCTAGGGGTTTTCGAATTAGGCTATAAATTTATTAATAGTAAAATTAATGAAGTGCATAGTTATATTACGCATTAGAAACTTTCTGATTACATGATTCATAAAAACACAGGTTTTGTTTATATAAACTCTTCTGCATAATTTTCTTTACTGTCAAAGGAATTCAAAGTTTCGCGTACACTGAATTGTTATTATGATTTTCTAGAACATGTTATTTAGACGTGAGATACAATTTGCACATACCATATAAACACTTATTTATAACATAGTGGTTGATATTTCGAAACATATCACCGAAGAATCCAAAAAAAATATTAAAAAAAATACATACATTTGTAATATACAATGTAAATCAACTTTTAGAGGAAGACCAGTTAGGTAAAATTAATAGGGAAGATTTATCTCCACTGTCGTTAATTTTAGGAAGATTCACCTAATCCACTTACAATACGCACAAAACACACAACGAAACATAAGTCATTGGAAGCAACACATAAATAACGACAAAGTCCTTTGTTTTCTAGGCTTATGAAAGTCTCCCTTAACTCCTATTAAAACTCTTATCAACGTGTGTTATGGCTGTATAATTGCGCTTTTTATTTATTAGGCGCGTAGGGTATTAATATTTAAATAACTGATACTGGAATATTTTTAGTCGTTGCCCTCTGAAACTTAAAAGGATATTAAAAATTATTTCTTTGTTTTAAGTCTGCATCTCATGGTGGCATTTTTTTTTAACTAATGCAAATATATAATAAAAAAATAAATTAAAGTGGGTATCAATTAATATATAATTCAACAGAAAACTCAAAAACCAAACAATATACATAACTCTGTAGTGAATTGTTAACTTTCGTACAAACCATTAAAAAAAAAAACTCAAATAAAGTCTTCATTTCGTAAATTCAGGGGACATTAAATTCTTTGATCCGGGTCCTTTTTAACGATTTCTAGCGCCATTTAACTAAACGTATTAGTAAGAAAGGGTTGTAAGCTGATCAAGTGTGAATATCAAATGTTTTTATTTGCCCAATTTAGAGAGTCATAATGTCGCTTGCTTTTGAGACGGGAATTTTTGTAGTTATAATATTAGGTAATATTTTTTTTTTTAAGTTTTTAATGTTACCCACTTCTTAGGTTGAATGTATTTTAAAGAGTAGTATATAGTTAAAACAATAAGCACCAATATTTTTTCGATGTTGGCCCTAACATAAACCACCGACATAGTTACCACATATTTGACAAAGGCATTCCGTCAACCGATCCGTTTTCTAATGAAACCATGGTAATAGGTCCGTACAGTTGATTTATGATTTGAGCCGAGTCCTATACACCAAGAGTTTCGTTGTTTCGGGTGATTGATCGTGGGGGCAGGTTCAAAGACGGGAAGGACACTGGTCTCGTGATTGTCAGTAGGGGACCCAATTTTTGTACTAGCCGCCCTTGAAAGACCACTACGCCAACTGTATATATCCTGGATAGCTCCATCGTGTCTGTATGCGACCGGATGAGAGAACCCGATGGCGAGCCCCCACAGTTTAGAGCGCGTCTAGCCTGTATTTTATGGTTATAATAACAAGGACCTGTAAAATTTCCGTCTTTCGTTTTATTCTATGTGCTCTGCTTACACAATATACAAAGTTAAAATAGAAAAAGCAAATGACGCAAATTCTATGTTCTAAAGCGGTGGCGTAATTCATCTACCCAGATTACTTTCTAAGGCGTGATTTTCTTCATCAGCCTGGGATATGGGTATTTATATGAAATAACATCTATTTTCAACGTCTCCATCGCCTTTAAGACCTAAAATTTAAATTTAACCGGTGCTTGTCAATCATACAGTGATGACCAGTGATTATGTTTATTTGAACATCTCAGTGAGGGTGCTGATGTATCTGTACTTCGGTACCCTTTAGCACAGCTTTAGATGGTCTTTTTAGAATACTTTAATTCCTAGCATCAAGATGGACTTCAAGATTCAAGATCAAGATCAAATCGTTTCCATATAAACTGACAGATTACGCTGCGGGAGAAGCAAGTAAAAGAAGATACAAGGGTCTGGAATGTAGATGACGATACAGTGATTGCCTGGATCTCCTACTGACAGCAGATAACTACACCAACGAAGTCTCATCCGTCGTACATTGGGATGAGTCTAACCATTATCTGGCTAAATCTGTATCGACATGTCCTCCGCCCAATCGGCGACCGACCGATCCGCATCTCCCGTGAAGCTTGTCAAGTTGAAAGGGGAATATGACCGTGCAAGTCAGCAGATTGGGATGTTATGGCGGCAGGTTTGCTTCTCTATAGGAGATCCATCAAGGTGCGTGGACACTACAATTGATGTGATATGTAAGGCAATACAATAATTTATTCCCTTCAGCGACGTAACAATGAGTGACGAAGCTCTCAGCCGTGGCTCACAGACGAATGTAGTATCGGACACACTTGAAGTATCTTTCATGCTCATAGCCGCAAACCTCCAAAAGTTTGTTGCAAAAAAGTGCTTTTAACGAAGCCACTAAGTCCTTCGAAATGACATAAAAAAGGCTTGCCTATTTCGAATTTACCATTACGGTCCAAAACTCTCAACTAAATGTCCTATTATCAGAACTTTCTGGTCCCTGGCCAACAACAACAAGCTGTCTAGACAAACTCTTATTGATCTTCACTGCCTTCCCTGAGTAAACCTGACTTGACATCAGCTCATACGGCACAAGAAAAAGCAACAATGCATGCTGCCCGTTTTGGTTAAGCGTAGTCTTTATTCAAGATATTTCATGGTCATTGACCATAATACTTTAGACTTGCTCATCCGAGTTGTGTCCTGTCTTGACACGGTTGTACTGTCTCACTTTAATGGCGGACATAGCATCTAAATATTTAAAGTCTACCAATGTGGTAACAGAAAGGAAGCCTTGCACACCTTACTAATTATCGTTTCTCAGTATTTTATAAAATACACTTTGGCTAGAGAGCATAGGAATTACACAATTTAATTCCTCCATTCCTTTTTTAACACCGGGTGACTAGGATAGGCTAGGGTCAAAAGAAAGTACACTTTGAAAAACGTTTTACATGATTTACTTCTTTACATACTAGTTTTGAAAAAATTTAATTGGTAAAGAAACCTACTTTATGATGGTAAAAGATTTTTGTGTGCTATAAGCTAACGTATGGTATAAAATTTATGCAGTTTAGTTTTTAATGTACTCAAATTTAAAATCTTATATACATAGGTACCTAAATAAAAGTGGTCAATTAATAATGCACTAGTATAACTTTCCTTTCAATAATACTGACTAATACGGCTCTCGATAAATCTCCTTATCATTGAGACATCTCCGTTAACAGACAAAGAAAAACATTTTACAACACATTAGTTTCATGTTACATCCGCTTCTGATTATTTAAAGGTGCACTTACAGGTAACAGCAGGTAACAGCAGGTAACAGACTGTGAAAGAAATTATTGTGATTAAAAGAAAGATGGAAGTAAGGAAAGAAACTTAAATAAAAGAAATCATTGAAATTTTGCCTTTGACAATGTATTAAAACACTATCACGATTTTTAATTAAGATATAACAAGCTACTACAGTCACGATTAGTTCAGCAATACATAAACTTCATTGCATTCATTGCCGTCTCTGATTCAACATAACGCTAACATTGTTAGTAATTATTCAAACTCCTCCAACAACTTAGCATTTTAGTTCGATAAAACTCACATTTCGACATGAAACTAGTTGAAAAATTTCTTTTATAAATTTTCCCCGCTCAGTTTTAAGTTTACAGATTTATCAGTAAAAATTAATTTAAATGCAAGCAATTACTTAAAAAGTCCAGTCAAACATCTGTTAAAATGGGCGGGCTGAGTTTTCAAATAGAAATATCCTAACCATTTAATAAGGTAAAAGTTACAATATATTATAGCTATTCCAAATTATATGGGATATAATACTTTATCACCTAAGCTGTAATCTCCATAAAAAGCTAATATCCGAGTCAAAACATCTCCGCAGTTTTACTATTACAGCAGCGTATTTCTAAAAATGAACCAACGCGCTTCTCCCATGGGTAAAGAAACGTGAGGGCAGAATTAAAATTATAACGAAAGAAGTGTTCGTTGAAACGGAATGTCTACCAGTACGTGCGCATTAAAATCATTTTCCATCTCGCTTCATATATTTTTTTAAGTCAGGTGTAGGTACTGAAACATTAGTAACAACCACAAAATGGCTTCCGTTATTGGGAACGCTTTGTGTCAAATTATTGTCTTACCGCAATGCCTAGAATCAAACATTGCATATCGCACACTGTTTTATTGGGTGTTCCAATTAACATAATCAATACTGCAGGTAACAGTTAAATGCTTCTGTGCATACAACCTGCATAAGACATAACTGTCACATGTTTATCAGACATACTAGTACCTAGGTGTGGTATGTGATTATAAAAAGTTATAAATTCTACCTCGTTCGATTAGTGTCATGAAAGCGAGGGGAATTTAACTTCTTGTATTTTTTAATGTTGTTTATTAGTTATTCGACATAATAAAAAGGAACAAAGTTTGTTCAGGGATTAATACCGGTAAACAATTAAAAAAGAATGAATTCTTAAATGACAATTTTGTTGACTGTAATAAATGACCAATAAAAGGTGAAATATCAGACATAGCACATTTTAATATATTAACCGCAAGATTAGATAATATTAGCAAATGTATTTAATGATTGCATCGAGGACTGATTTTCTTCTGTAAAATTTTACTTATAAAGGTGAAGAACTTCCAGGATCATAAAAATATATATATATATATATACGACATATTCCAAAACAATTATCCGTAAGATCCATGAGATGTCAAAAGTTCTAAATCCCATAATTCCAATGTAATCAAAGAAACTACTCAAGCCATGAAAGAAAAATAATAAGTTTTCGGTCGTTTGTTCTCGTTATAATTCAACGAAATTTACACCGACCACATACTGGCCATGTTTTATGGCAGTAAAAATTTAATATTCATGTAGAAGAAATTAAGTATCTCTGCACTTGTTACTGCATTGTAACTACGCTTAAGTAGTGTGATAGGGGTATCTATATTAGTATGCGAAGTATACGTGAGAAATTGTTACAAATTATTTCTTAAATCTGTTTCCATGCTTAAATGGAAACCATTTTTCATCCTAAATAGTTTTTAAATTAAAAGTTATTTATTCATTACTTAACTATCCAATAAATAGTCAGTAATTCTGGATTCACTACGCTTAATGCAAAACGTAGCGTTTCTCTAAAAAAGAATTTTCCCGATGCAATAAATGTTACAATAAACAGTATGTTATATTTAAAAAGGAATTTTAACATTTTCACACATATTCCCTATGACTGGTAAGCCTTGTTAGTTTTCTGTGATTAGAACCTTATGTAAGCAATCGCGTTCTGTCGTAATTAATTAGTCAAATAACTCATCAACGAAATAAAGTAGTCAAAGTTTTTCTTTGCTGTCTTATTTTGTTGATAAACAAACCATGTGTATATAATACATTAAATTCGATTGTAGTTTAATACTCCAACATTAATTATTATAATAGGTAATATTTTTTAACAAATTGATCACCCTTGCCACAACAAACTATCCAAATCCCGTTGTTTTTCCCACGCGTCAATTTTCCGCGCGATAACCTCACGATTCGGTACTAATTTAAAAGTTTTCCCGTGTTTTCGACGGACCATTACTCCCTCCAGCAGCTAATGTTTAAATTTATTACTTGCTCTGCATTTTTATTTGTAACGAAATAAAAACCATTGCTTGCGAAATTGAGACCCTATCATCGTAGGAAGTCCTTTCTGCAAAAACCTTTTTTTTATTACTATTAGCTACGTTACGTGACCGTAAAAAGAAACTATAGGTACATTGTGGTAAAACAACATTTATGTCAACCCAAAAACTAAATAGCCTGTATAAATCCTAGTTTTTTATACAAAATCAATTCCCACCGCTTCAGTTTCGCGATAGGAGCGTCCGCATCGACCCTCTTACTTTTTTTGTACTTTCTGAAGAAGTCCCCGTCAACTTTAACTCGTTTATCGCAATTGTCTCTTGAACCAGGAACATCGCTAGGAGCAGATTCAGCATTCTTAACTCGTGGGTAGAACAGCCAACGCTTGGATCCAAGACCATCGCTTTTAAGAATTTCTTGTATTTTGTCTTGTTTCTTCTTAGTGGCTAGATATTTTGTTGCGCTCTTCTTATGCTTACTTGCTGAAAATATGTATATAATCATACAACACTCAGCTACCACAACTACAAATAAGGAGCTAGAAACATAATAAAATAAAATCTCATATTTACGTGTTAAATACAATACTCTAAACGCATCTAAGAAGCTTGGCTCAGTATAAACCAGACGCCTGCTTCTAGAACCTGAACGACTCCGACTTTTAGAATGACTTCTGGATCGTCGGGATAAGGATCGTGAAATAGAATGGGATCGACTTCGTGTTCTGGAGTGAGAAGATTTTGAACGGCTTCGTGACCTTTTGGAGTCGCGATTATGTTTACGTTGTTGTGAGCGACTGCGTCTGTAAAAGTTTTCACATAAAAAAATGATCCAAAAAAAAGAACCTACAAAAATACAGTTAAGGAGTCTATCAACTGTTGTACTTGTAAATTTAACGTTTTAAATAAGAGGTCAATATACTTTTATAAACTGTCGCATCTATTTTGATACTCTAATGACTTATAAGCTATGCTGTCTGATCCAACCTCTTAGTTTCTCGTTCCCCATTCATAGCCTCCATTCCATAATAGTCACCAAACCCGTCTCCATGGTCCGGATATTCCCCTCCAGGGATCTGCATTTTTGGATAAGGAGACGCATACTGATATCCATATCCATCCATTGGGACATTAAATTGTGTTTGTAAATATAAAATTTTTATGCTTAGGTCTTGGCACTGTCAAATTTTGTTTTTAAATAAAATGTCAATTTTCATTATTTGAAAGAGGATCATACAACCTAATAGTGGTTAAAATAATCCTAGCGAGAGAGAAAATCGTAAACGAATACAAATACAATGTGGATTGGTGGTTCATATATATATACAATATATATATATTTAGCATTCTAACAAAATAATTAAAATTAATAGTTGTCTTATAAAGCCATCACTTTTAAATAACTTATCAAACCTAGAACTAGAACAAACTAATTATTTTCTTAAATCAAAACACCTTACATAAGTTAAATTCAATTTACAAAGACACAAGTCGCGTCGACAAAATACTTTCCCGCTTAAAAGTGAGCCTACCAGATGTTATCGCTTTAGCGTCACTTTTGGTGTCGTTCGGGAATGTTGAGGTTCAGTTTAAAATAAAATGGTGTTCTCTAAATATATATACTAATACAGAACTCTTATTTTAGTGACCATGTTTTTGATATCGGTATGATATATTCTATAAAAAATTTTAAGCGATTAATCCTTGCACGGTTTTCACTGAAAGTGAATACAGTGGCGCGGTCGTTTCGGCGTATTGGGCGGGTGGGAGTTTGTAACGTATAAAATAATACAACAATATCAACACTATTTATTTTGTCTATTAAAAGCCAACGATAGGCAACAATCAATAATTTCCGAAAATTATCAATTCAAAATGTTTAGTAGATTGAATTACACTTAAACTTAATAATAGTGAGAAATATAAATATATAATATAAATATAAAATACACTTGATAATAGTGAGAAATTAATAATTAATTTCATCGACCATATTATTACAATAAAATATAAGCTCGAATAAGTGTTACATATTAACTTATTATCATAAGGACTCAATCTCCGTTAATTTACATGTTAGTGTTCTGAATTATCTTATAAAAGCTAAGAGTTATCGGAATAATTATACCGTACAAATTAAGATTTATAACAGAGAATGAAAGTTCAAACAAATTAACGATAAAAACAATAAATTTAAGATTTACGACACTTCATAATTGGAATTGGTCGGAAAATACGATTAACTTGGCAATCTGAAAGAAAGAAAAATCCAAAAAAGTAAGATAAATTAGAAATCAATGAATGCTTAATGGTTCCCTCCATTAGAGGGTTTTGAGTTTGTGAAACTCTTTAAAAAAGAAAATTTTTAACTACTCCCCTCACAAGTTTCCGAAGTCAACAAAGAGGTAGGTCTTATAGAAGAAACGGTTAACATTTTTGTTACATGACGAATTTAATCTCATTCTTTTCACTAAAAACAATTCATTATTTGAAAGAATTTAAAAGACGAATTGAGAATCTTGCCTCATCTGTTATTCTATTGCAACTGATATTTTGTCGGCTATGAGGGACCATCGTTTGAGCCATTGTGACACTCAAAGATTATAAAACCATATTTAGAAGTGTTCACCGCTCACAATATTCTTCGTTTTTTATCACCATTTTAATTGGAGCAAAATATACAAAAGAGAATTCGTTCATTCATTCCAGAGGCTTTAACTGCAAAATGCTCTTAGGTAGAATACCTTTTCCTAACTTTCCTCGAAGTCTATTCTTACATTTTAATATTCCAAAACTCAAACTCATTGGGGCTACTCCTCTTTTACCTCGTTTTGGTATTTGTCTATAAAATATAAAGCAAAAATTTCAGAGCGCTTATTACAGTTCAAAAGTTTCTTTTAAAACAAAACAAAACAAAATTAACATTTTCATTATTGTAAATTTCAAAAATAATGTTTTTCCGCTTTCATACAAATATATGTATGTATGCACCTCTGTCACAACTTATTGTAATATTTTCAGTAAAATGTTTGTTCTAAATCTTAGTTATATTAAATATCTCTTGAGGATTAACAAATAAAAACTTCTTTTTTATATAAGCCTGTTATCATTTGTTTTCTAAGTATTTATTTTGTAATTTATCCACTCTGAAACTTCGTCGGTATGACTTTCGGAAATTGCTCGACTTTCTTGCCGCACAGAGATACAAATCATAACTATAGTTCCCTCTGAAATAGCTTCTGTATTAAACTGTGTATTATTTGTAAGCTTACTCAATATTAAATATATTTTTTTATATACTGGTGTCTGTCGCTATAAATGTGTTACGAACTATGATAGTCTGTATACCCAATCTTTATTAGTTGTTCTTATGAAAGTTCTCTGGAGGCTTCGTCACCTAATTAATATACATGCCTATACGAAAATACCAATAAAGTGAAATAAGCTTGTTTTTATTAGAAGTTTATAAGTATTATTGGAAGTCAATGTATTTACATCCGCTGAGCCATATTTACTCACCCTATACTTATATTTTATTACGTGAATGTCACAATATATTCGTATCGGAAATCAGTGCTCATCGTATAACTCCAAATCTCGATGTAAGTATTAGTATAAATTATCTTTATTGTTGCTTTCATCCTGAATATCTTTATCATAGACCTATCAAGCTTTGTGTGGTAATAACGATCATTAAGTTGTAGTTTGATAAATAGAAGTTGTTTGTTCTTAAGACACTGGCATTGTACTCCTAATACATGTCTAGAAAGATCACTTTTATATGTTGTGTTTGTTTGAAAAATAGGTACGCTTAAGTGACTTGAGTTTTTTTAAAAGTGCAATTCAAAATCCTCAAAAAAAATACAGGTTTTCAAATATCAGTTAGGCTTTAGGAAGCCTCTTTTTAGACCTACTTTTTATTCAGGACTGTAGCTGAAGCCAGTACTTTTTGGACCTGATATAATCAACCTATATCGGTTATCAGCGGTGTAGAATGTGGTATTACTACAAGGTCCAGGAATACCACTATTCTTGCGGTCTGATGTCGTTATAATTTTTAACGGTCTTGCTTTGTAGTCACTTAAAATTTATTAATTTATTTACCAAGTCTAGTTTCACTCTATTGCGATTATTCAGTCTTATTATATTATTAAGTCAAGTATTAGAAACCATTATCTTCATCTTTAATTAAACGTTGGTTGAAAATAAACGGAATTTATGTGAATTACCAACAGGTTTTAAACATAGGATAAAAATAATATTGTAAGCTGATTAAACTACTTTTCTACTGCTTTTTTTATATAAATATAATAACAGAATATCGATATTCTTTTTAAAACATATATCAATTAACAATTTAAAAAGGGGTGCCAATGGAATGAAAAACATTCTAATTTATTCCGAGAAGATTGCTTGCAATTTACACAACACCTGGGATCCCCTCATGAAATATTAAATCAAAGGTATATTTTGCGTGCATTTAGAATAATATGGACGAAAATTAGGATATCACTGTCGGCATAGGGCATGTAATAAGTCTCACTGACAAATACTTTCAAACAGTTTCAACTCGTCTTTTCATAAACATGATTTTTGTATAGTAATGTAAACTTCGGGTTGAATAATTACAAATAAAAATAAACGCAATTGCAATTCGATAATTGAGAATAATTAAAGTATAATTCATTTTATAAAACTTAAACCTTTGATCAATCAACTTAAGAACTTGGTTAACTTGCTCGATCATAGAACTGGTCCAAGAAATTAATGAAGTTCCTCATTACTTAATTAAACCTATAAAATTAACACAAAATCCTCACATAACCTTAACAGATTCCCTTCAAGCGATTTGAGACCGTTAAAACATCGCAAAATCGCACTAATTAACTGAAAATGCAACATGTCAGGCGCAGACAGTCGCTACACGATGTTCCAAATCAAATAATATCGTAGTGATGCAATTCAGAACCTTATCTTAATAACGTCAAAGTCGTATTCCGTTTATCAAAAAGGTTACACATTTTCGCAACTTTTCCTGTAAGTGTTTAAAAGCGTAATGAAATCGTTCCCGGCTGCCACATGTCATCAGAATGAGTGGGATTTTTCTAAAATTCATGCTTTTAATACGACTGACTACTTGTTCTTTGAATAAATTTGGAAGTATAGAGAAATAAAAACCATTAAGTTAAAAAGTACCTGTAACACATATGACAAGTTTCAATTCATTTAATATAAAATCTAATGAGTCAAGTTGATGCTCTCGGAATATGAATAGTGTCGGAGTAGTGTCCTATAAAGCCTTCGCTAACATCTATATTCCTCTTAACTGCGGGCTATGATGCAATTTAATAAGTGGTTTTCAATTTTATTGTTAATAATCTAAAGTTTGAAATACAGAAGATAACTCTTATCCATCGTAGGGTTAACAGAAAAAAAGGTATAAATCGAAAATCACTTCTCAGGAGTGTGAGGCCAAATGAAACACTAAGTCTACGCAATTGTAGACTCGAGGGCTGCTTAGGGCGAGACGGAGGTACTTAATACCCCAGTTTGGGGGGATGTTTGGGGAAGTAGGGGAGGATGCTTTTGGCACGACGAAAGAATTTCAAATCAGCGCCATTTAAAAAAAAACGTTATCTAAGTTCTAACATACATTCGGAAATGTACAAAAAGGATGTTGTTTGGAGTTCTAATAAATATAATGTCAAAAATATAGAAAAATTGCAAATAACCAATATTTTTTATTCGCCATCATATTAGAAATCATCGCATTAAAGAATAATCCAAGAAAGACGAGAAAATATCTACGTGTATAACAAAATATTCAAAGTAATGTCGTTCGATACATTTTGCGACGGCGTTCTTCCTAAAACGAGTCTCCTTGAGCCCGAACTTGGCACTTAGCCGCGCTCGACTCTCTAATGACGTGCCGAGTGTTGTACTAACTTCCCAGTTTCCACCCGGACTTGCATGAATATGGAACCTTTGTGCCACCCGGCTTCTATCCTGCTAATTTAAAAAGCACCCGGCCTATCCCCTCCCAAGCTGTTTTCGACCTTATTATTATGCCCACAAACGATATATCCACGGGGCGGGTGCGTTTAAAATTGTTGAGATTTTTTCTTTATATTTTTCATTTTATTTCAACAGGAGTCCTTTTCAGTTGCATTCATTCAGGCGGCATGTAAAGAATTCCGTTCTAATTGAATCTTCCCACTTGATTTACGTACATACATATTTTTAGTCGAATTTTTATGAAATTTATATATATATATCTGTTAAAATTGGAGCAGATACTTTAACACGGATATTGTTAGTTCTGTTCCACTTGTTGCGAAAATGTTAATAGCGAACCGAAAAGTTAATTCTGAATAAAATGTCGGACTTGATAACGTTTCAATGATCCTTATTATTTTATTTTCTTTTCAAACGTGAGTTTCCTCTTAACACACATTTGGAGCCTACGCTCTTTGTAAATCAGTATTTTAGGACATACCTTACATCTACTGTAGTACTTTTTCTGCCAATAAGATTTTCTCTATATAACAATGAAAAATATGCGAAAAATAAAATGTTTTAACAATAATTACAATGCTAATAAAAATATCAAAGTTTTAATTTGATAGACGCAGAAAAAGAGAATTATTTGTTTTTAAACATACAAAAAATAACGCAAAAAGTTGAAAATTTATACAAATTTTAAGGTTATTTATTATAAAGCACAAATTACTTTGAATTTGATGTAATTTGGATCATTAAATATATATCATTTACAGCGATGCCGCAAACTGCGACAAATGTAAAGGATTTGAATGGCATCCGATATTTTTGTACAAATGATCCCTCGTCAGGAGCAAGACCCACATCACTCCTAACAAGAGTGCGCCATGACAAATGCTAAACACTTTTACGTAATAACAAAGCCAGGACTGGCTTCTCTCCTCCTGATGGACGCTCTTACAACTAATTTAACCGTTACATTAAAACTATTATATTAATTGGTATGTAAATATTGAAACGTTCTTCCTACATACAATATCGAAGCACATCAAAGTATCGTTATATAACTTTAATATTAAGAAAATTATGAAAATAACTTTATATTATATAATGTTTCTTTTTACGTGTAATTAAGGAATATTTTCTTTGAAGCATTATTTGAGGAAACAATTACAGGGATCACGCAAAGCCCTACTCCATCTTAGAGCTGTCGTTTGTAAGAAATTCATAAGAAAATTTTGTCTAAATAAAACAAAAAAATAATAAAAAAAAAATATTATCTCCTTGGAATTATTAGTACCTATATAAACGGAGAGTACTATTTCTGTCCTGCAGAAAAAATAACAGCATTTAACAAGTATTACAAAAAAAGCTAATTCTGAACAACGACAAAAATACTACGATAATCTTGTGACTGTCCTCGAGACTTCTACTTGAATTATAAACTTATAATTCCGAATGACTACCAAAATCCACTTAATGGAACTTCAGTGCACCTTTGCAACAATGAGGATAATTTATAGTGTATATTTCTATGAAGACTCAGCCTCTCTTGATGTATATGATGTATAGAAATCTATTGACATTACAAGTAAAATATATCCTCGAGTCACTTTTTCGCCATATAATACGAACTTTGGCTGGTCAAAATAGAAAGTGATACAAAGTTTTCGCTTCACGTGTTCATCGCATCTGACAAATATATATCGTTCACGTTATCGCTAGTATGACTTACATACTATCCAAGAACTGAAATAAATCAAATGTTATATCAATATTACAATTACCTTTCGTGTGTGTGTGAGAGAGTCTGTGTGAGTGTGTGTGTGTGTTCTTTTTCCAAACAAAAATTCACTCACTGTCATCATTGAGAACCCATCTTACATGTGACATGCGCCATCTCACGCAAGCATATGTTAATTGATTAAACGCAGTCCGTCACTATAAATCATTACAATAATATCGCAATTCCTATTACATAATTAATCGCGAAACAACAATAGGGTAACTAGACATTACGGGAATTTATTTATTTGTAATATACACTAGTTACGTTCATTTCCTGACATAAAATCTTTGTTCTCGTAAAATTTTTGTCTTTTTAAATCATTATTTACTTGGTGTTTGCGAAAAGCAAGATTTTTATGGTGTCCATAATTTAAAGTGGTGATATCAACAAATATCGCTATCTCGTTAACTAGAATAAAATTAAGAATGTGAGCTTTAGATCAATAGATAAAATATTTATTCTACAAAAAAAGGACGTATGAAAATTGCAATGAGCATTTTTTTTTAGAATTTATAGACAAAAATCGACTCCAACGTTAACTATTAAAAAATTTATATTAAATACATATTGTGAATTAAAACAGTCAACACTGAATTTTATTAAAACAATTATAATATCTGTGAGAATGGTAACACTACTTAGCGATGATGGATAACAAGAAATGTATTACGGACCCACCGCAACGATAAATTATCACAACCCAAGAAGCCGTAAAAAAGTAATTTCGTTCTAACTCAGACGCCATCTTTTTTTTTGCGATTAATACGAGAATTAATTAATGGAACAGATGTAAGCAACAAGTATTGATATCGTTAGGATATTTCGCTGTTTTTATAACCGGCTATGAATTAACCTATAACGTTTTATTATTGTAACTTTAGCTATAAAGCATTTATTATTATTAATTTATACAATATTATTTATTTGTATGTCCTTATATTAGATCTTAGTGACATTTTCATTTTCACCTTCATGTTTTTCGATTCATACAATCGATCAAACTAAGCAATTTATGATAAAAAAAAGAAAAAATATTGATATACTAAGCCAGACTAATAATATATTAACATTGTAACTCAGAACCAGCGTAAACGAATTCATCAATAACCGATAAAAATCAAACCATTTAAAGCAAAAGTTCAAATAAAATAAACAAATGAAACGACGATGACATTTTATGAAAGATATGAAACGTTTAACGGTGCTATGAAAGTACATTTATTGTTAATATTAAAAACAAATGCCGCTCGTAAAATATTAAATCACCTCAAAGTTGATTTTGACTGTAAATTATTTTAATAAAGTTGATAGCGGTGATTTACGCAGCAAGTTACTGGCTACACGATTTACATGAATACATTTAATTTATATTTTATTAATGTATTAAATTTACTCGATTTCGAGTTTTTAGGTTAGTTTATGGCGAACGTAAATTAAGTTCGTACTTATTAAGTGTCCGAACATCTGGTCATATAATGATTATTATACTATATTACTTGAAATATATCGGTTTACTATTATCTCGTATTTTTATTCCAATAGTCATACTTACGAGACAATAAAAAGTTTTGTACAATGAAAGACGCTATCAGAATCAACAAGCTACTAATGCAACTGACATTTAACTCAATCTGTCCTCAGAACGTACATTTTCGTTATCATTAAGAAAAATTATGAGAAAGTAAAATAAAGAATGGGCTTCCAGTAATAACAATTAATGTTTAAACCGAATTACTCTCAAACTTTTCCGAAACGCTGTAACAAGGTTTGAAATGAATAAAAAGGTCCTCGGACATTCGTCTGTCTTATAAATCACTTTACATCTCTGCGCTGGAAAACTTTTCAATTACAAGCTTTCAGTTGGTTTTCCAGCGATGTACGAAGCTATGTATAATCTATCAAATAATGTTATTACTTGTCATACAGAAACTGTACAATAAAATAGATAACATATAGTATTTCACAGGACACTATCAAAGGTAATTGTTTAACTTCAACTAAAGATTGATTCATCAATGAATTATTGCCAGTGCAAAATATTTATACAATGTAAAAATTAACTTAACTATCTCTTAAAATCAGCAAAAACTTTGATGTAAAAAAATAGCGCATCCAAATATCTTACATCCATGTTAAAAAGTAACAAGACTGCGATTCCAAGAACACAGAGCCTTAATAGAAATTTGAATAAAATCAATTTATTTCAGAGCGAGTCGCGTTTATCGTAACGGATTAATGAATCTCATCGCTGATCGACGACTCGCTGTACTTAGGGTACATTGAAAAGCAAAACAACAGCAGTGCGAACAGGAAATTATATAAGTTGATCATTAATATGAAACGATCTAATAGATACATCACAGTGGGTATTCATATTTATAGAAAGATTATATGCTTTATAATATAAATACACATGTGTTAGCATCAGACTTCTATGTTAATTGTTTTGATTACATACCACTAAAAAGAAAAGACGTTTCGAGCACAGCATTCCTCCAATATACGCCATTTTAAGTGCATGTATCAATTCAACTTATAGAATAGAATATATTACTGTGTAGTAGTAAAATGCAAGTAACACAAGTTACAGCAATACACTAAATGATTAACGTAAAATGCTTCATTACACAGACGCAACTTATAGTCGATCAAGTCATTTAAAATACACTAACTTATATCTTTGTTAGTGTAAATTCAAATTAAATTACGGTTTTCAAATATGATATCCTTTCCCAAATACATTTAGTATATTCAATTCGATCGACATTTGGATTCTTTTAAACTAACAATGATCAAGGGCAGACGAGATGAAAGTGCCCGTCGCGTTTGTCATATAAAAAAATTATTAATACGTGATTATGTCTGTTATAAAGCAATCGAAAGGCCGGATAGAATGTATTATAATATATCTAAAAACTATAATTTTATTTTTTTCATATTACGCAAATATTTGCGAAGAAAATTGTAATATAATGGCGTAAAACTTGAAGCAGATGTGAACAAGAAGTGGACTCCCACATAACGAAGGCGATCCCTTTCGGAGCGATAGTTGCCCCAATCAAGTTCCAGGACCATTTATTTACAGAAACGATTATCCAAATTGCTTTAACAACATCTGCCACTTTTCACACTTCATCTCTTGAAGGTTATGTCACAGAGTAAAACCTTCAGCTAGATAAGGAACTAAGTAGTAATATTTTTGATAATTTTTTTGTAATATAAACCAATTCAAAAATCAACCATTAATATTTGTATTAAATAACATCTTTTAAATGAAACTAATATATTTCGGATATACTACGTGGATTTTATTATTTTAAAACTACATAATCCCGTCGTTTCGGTTACTTTTCAGCAACCGTGATCACGGGTAGACGAGATCTCGTAGTATATCCGAAAGTATATTAGTTTCATTTAAATGAGTAAAACTCGCGAAAGTCTTAGATCTCATTAAATGATTAATCTTATACTTTCAATTTATTCCACCTTCCAATATCGCCGTGTTTATAAATTTCGCATTTAATTCAAGTTACTTTTGATGGTGAAACGGAATTAAAGCCCTGTATTTACTTACTCTGTGGCTCACCCGGCAGCTAGCAACAAATAATGCGAATAACAACGTAATTTGGACTATTGAATAAATATTAAACAGTCCCCCGGTCCCTCTGAGTGCTCTGAGTTATGACCGGAGGGCAGTTTTATTATATTTGAAGTCGTAATTGCAGTTCCTTATTCCTATAATAACTAATTGAACAAAGCGTTTGTGTTCAAGGATTACATAGGCGGAAGTTACAACAAACTTTTAATAATATTTTGAATCGTTCAATAATCTACACAAGGATTTTTCTTTCAAGATAAAATAGGTGGAAGATGTTGTTATTTCACAATTTTATTTATATTTATGTCGGCGCCTACTCCTAAAATAGTTACAATGTGAAGTAAGCACTATTTCAATTCACGGACAGCTATAAAATTGGCGCGTGATCGCATTGAGACAAATAAGTAGACCAGTACAATGCTGTATATTTATTTGTGATGTAGCAAAAATGCTATTGAATATCGGATTTACAGAAACGATACATTGTATCGAAATAAATCAATACGCAATTTAAGAAACTTAAAATATTAAATTGCTAAAACCTAAGATATACCTATAGTAAGAATTAATTGGATAATAAAATTAAAAAATTACGTCTTAGAAAAAACGTGAAAAGTTATATGACAAATATTTATATTACTTTCTTCTTTGTTAATTTAAAATTTAATATCATGTAACACACTGTCATAGATCACAATAAAAATTTATATTTTTTTAGTTTAAATACCACTTAAAAGGAGTTATCTTAACACTATCGTTGTAACTACAGTTATGTGATTTTGTTAAATTATATCGTTTTTGTTCATAAACTTTATAATATATATGTCAGAAATAATTTAAACCACTTAGCGTCTTCGTATTACGTATTGTTTGGAATAGTTAGTTATAGCCAATTATTTTATAATTTTCATAAATTAAATCTTAATTGTAACAGAATAACCATCAAATGATTTTCATGTTTGAGACAAGACATATTGTTAGTCAATTTATTCACCCTGTCTACCAAATTGTGGTTTAATTTGGCGTTAAGTTTCTTCGTTATTTATGTGTTCTCACCCTAAGTTGAACACTTTGAGGGGACAATAATGTATGAACAATTGGTACCTTATATATTTCAAGTTTTTAGAATGATTTTACTGTAATTTAAACTTTTTTCTATAAATCAAAAGACTGTATATAAATCAGCCTTATCGTGATATTGGTAACTGATACCTTAGAAGCCTTACCGTTCCCTCTTCCAAGTAATAATTTATATTATTTTAACTTGTCCAATTAATGTTGCTAATATTTGTATTTCTGTTCAATCACACGGAAACTATAGATCAGGTATGCCTGACATTTCGTTTAAAGGTAAAATCTAGACTATTTTCGGTTTAATATTTGCTTAAAAAAAAGAAGCATAGCATGATATGATAAGTCGCATGATATAGTTGGTCACACGCGCAGCTTCACGAGCTGCATAATTTATTTCTTGAAAACATTTTTCTCTCAAAAACACTCGCTTAAACTAAATAAAAAATAACTCAAATATATGTATATTTTAGAGATTTTGACAAATAAACTCACGTTACTAATTCTCTCATGCTAGAATCATTAAACAAAAAGTTATAGTAAAATAAAATAGTTTTGTTCCCGCATATATTTTAGTTCAACTCTTACTTTTATTGTAATTTTTAAATCATTTTTTTATTTCTTGTTACCCCTTTACCCTGTGGCTACTGACTGTCATGAAATTTTTAATAAATATTACAGTACAGATAAATAAAAGGGGTTCGTTTCATCTGGACAAATCGACTGTTCCCGACGGATATCAAGAATTAAACAGTCCATGAATTATAAAACAAATTTCAACCTACGACTTTACATCAATAATAAAACATCTCTCTACCAGATATCATTATAACTTGTGGTACCAGGAAATTACTTATTTGAAGCCTTTAATTTACCCTAAAATGCAGTACAGCTCTGTCAAATTAATAGAGCTTTCGAATTCTAAGAGCAAAATTACTAATATGTGCTTCTTTGTATTCATTATATTTGTATTGTAAACGTTAGGTGAAGAGTAAATTGAAGTTCTTGAATCGTAATAAATATACTTGAAGGTTTCGGGAGGACTAAATATTGTCAATATTCACAACTAGCGGGAGTCGAAAGCATTCGGGAGTCACGATTAGATTTATAGGCGGCCGTCAGCTTGAATTTTATCGAAGAGAAATACATCTTTTTCATTCAGAAAGGTTTGTCAACGTCTAACGGCGATTCTGTTGGAATGACTTCCATTTGATATAAACTCAACATTGAGGAAAATTGCAAGAATAATTCTTTTTTATCGTAATTTTCGTCGAGGGATAACTTTTAGTGGATTTATTGTTCTATCATAACAATTGATGATACTAGAATTATTTGTTTTGTTTCATCATTAAATTAAGTATTTAAATAAAACTAATATTTTCGGATTACTACGTGTTTTTCTATAATTTTCAAAACTAAATGCTGTCAGTGTTTCGGTTACTTTGCATCAACCGTGATCACGGGCAGACGAGATGAAAACGAGATCTTAGACATCATTAAATTAAGCGATCCAAAATTTAGTGGCTGGTGTCATTGACTAGCTTCCAACGTGAATTTAAGTCAAATGAGTAGTATAAAATCATTCACATTAAAATTTTTCCCCTCTTTTTATAAATTTCATGATAGAAGTAATCCAAAACTCCAAGCTCCTTATTTTGTTATGAAAATTTTAAATTATGATGAAACTTCGGCGCAACCTTAAAAGTAAATTCCCACACAAATTTATTTATTAACAAAATAGAGGGAATGCAAATGGCGGTCAATTTCCTAGACATATAAATCTCACAGAAGCGGCAGACTCATCTTCACGCGGAAATGCAAACTCGACCGCGTTCAGAGTTATGGGCTGTTTTAACAAAGGAAACGTTGTAGTTTTTCACTTGTCGAGCTCTATGAGAAGACAAGTTCCATGACTGATAATTTTTTTGAAAGTTTATTTCCTTTCAAACTCTTTTTAAATTAATATGTATGAATATTCAAAGAAGTGATGAATTAATTAATTATACTTGTAAACGTTAAATAAAAAAATTCATACATGCTCTTTTGGTAGAAAAAAAAAATATATATATATAAAATTATTTTTTTAAGCGAGACCACAAAAATGAAATAAACAAATGTAATGCATCGCTCAGTGGACAGAATTTCTATTTCACGCGCAAATGGAGTGCGAGTGTAGGAAGACTGATTTATGCGTGTAGCCCTGACGTGTTAGCTGGGGCGACCTATCTGCCGATATATAACTCTGTGGCTTAAATAAAGGAATGAAACCTTATTTTAGCGAAATTTATACCATTACTTTCCTTTTAGGGACTGATAAGTTAATCTATATATAAAATAGATTACAAAGAGTTCCTTATTTTCTATGAAAGTACCATTATTACAATTTTAGCTTCAGATTGTCTCCGTGGCCTTCTTAATCGGCCCAAAGAGAAATGTACGGCAACGAGATGTATATGTGTCACGTGTGTTCATATTTAATACAAATGAAATCCGTTGATTCTGCGTTAACTGTACGGAATATTCGGATAAGTTATAATCTATATCTTATTCTGATGTCTAAGCCACATTGCTGTAAGGCTGCATCGTAATTATTTAAGTAGATTTTGCGTGTCAGAACAAGAAATACCATACATCCTCACAAACTTTCACAGTCCATAATATTATAAAAAGATAATTTAAGAAACGAAACATAAGTTTTTATATTTTGTTGATAAGTCAAAAATATTGAAAGAGGTACAATTCACCGAAGGCAATATTTTCGCTTATCTACTGAAATTTATGCGAAAACTTGGCCTTGTTTGAGATGTCAATTGCGATAAGTGCCATCTCTTTGCTTTGTTTGAAGATGAAATTTTTATTATTAATTACATCTTATCTTAAACAACACGAAAGTTCTAGGCAAAAATAATTTTCATTCACATGAAAAATATTCCGAGGAGTCGAGCAGAACTTATGAGCAGCATATTATAATACTTGTGATGTTGTTTTTGTTCGTAAGGATAGTATGAATGCATAACCAGTTATTAAACAAACCAGATCAGATGGAAAGCAGACGATATTCATCCCCATTACGGCATAGTACAGCCATCATACGTCTGGCATAATACCAGTTATCATATAATTTAATTTGAATTATCCCATATTTCTTCTCGTGCCACTTATAAGAGAATGCGCTGCAACAAGGGTGACTTAGGACCACATAATTATATAGAGAATATTTTATTAAAATATATTGATTTGTTTAATTTTAATGTTATGTTTTATTACTCATAGTACTTTAATTGTATTGTAAGTATAAAGGTTTTTGTGTTCCTCGGGCGCTAAAAATAAGCTAAAAATCCTATAAGAATCACTTTATTGATTAACAAATTTCGCCCTATCCAACAAATTCTTGATGATATCTTAATACGACAATGGTAAATCAGAAATTTTATTTTATTCTTATATCTTAGCTTATCAAGTTTGAAATTTAAAAGAAAAGGGCTAGCCCTCAAACATGATGGGCTAAAATGCACTCATACCTTATTAACATAATAATATATCAAAAGGAAATATATATTTTAAATGGTAGTAACAGCTCGTTATCAGTAAACGCTTTACCGATCACCCCTCGTCTTAAAACTTGGGGTTCGACAAAGATCATAGCTCCTTTCACAATCGTTCTCCGCAGACCCGTTAAACACAGGAGACTATAAAAATTGTGCAAACCATAAATAACAACTGATGTTCAATTATAGAGGAATTTTGGAGGGCCCGTGACGCTTGACACACGTTACGTGCACTTAATTGCATTACCAAAATATTTCTATTGAATTATTGCCGAATAAATTTCATATTTAAGCTCGACTTAATGCTTACTTCGAAATTTTATATCCATGACATTAAAGTATACGTTTGTTGTTTATTTTCTGCATACAATGATATTGTTACGTAATTTTTCTTTATTTAGACATCCGTTTTGTTTATTTATGCGTCATGAAACGGATAATATACGTGTCGAATTCGCAGATGGTCGCGGCCGTTCCACTCTTCGCATTTGTCACGCGATCCTGTCACGAACGGCCATCAGTCAAAAGCTCTAAAGAGGCAATTCACATACTAAACTATGGCTAGTAAATATAGGTGTATAGTAATAGAAGACGATATTTATTCAATGTTACTTCAGTTGGGCACTTGATAAATACAGCAGTATTGTGGACACTTTGACAGTTATTTGTTTAATGGGAAACATACAGATTATACAAAAATATATAATCTCGTAAGATTATAAAAAAAAAAAAACAGGAAAGTTTACGCTGTTATTTTAATAAGGAGTGTATTAATTCAAATACTTTATATTAAGAGAAAACAGAAATATTACAAAGATATTAGTATTAACAAGAACAACCAAAGATTATTAAAATTTTAAGGTTCTCTCTAAATATTAATAAGTTATTAATGAATTAAAAAAAAACTAATAAAAAATACAAAACTGCACCAAAAACTTATATAACTTTATATTATTCTAAGGATTGATATTTAAAATACAAATAAAATTGTTTATATCAGAGTTTAGAACGTTTATTAATGAGGAGTTTATCAGAGTTATTTGTCACCTTTCCGAATACTTTTATTTCTTAAATAAACTAGAAACGTTTTGAGGATTGAACTCGATGCAAATAAATGTAGGTCGTCGAATTTGTCCCCATGAAATACTAACTTTTCTAGTCTTCAAGTAACGGCGTTCCGTCGCTTCACGAGTATTATTATCGTTACCTATTTTAAAAGAGAATTCAAGTCGGAAGTGTTCTCACGTTGGAAGGTGAAAAGCCCGAATAAGGAGTAAAAACTATTTAGGACGTACGTTATTAATTACTTGGATTGAAGCATTGAAACGCTAATGTAGCAAGCCCGACGCTAGATATAAGTCAGACATAGTCCCAAACAAATTATATGTCATGAAAAATGAATGACTTTCAGTCTCCGAATATTCTAAAACTGAAAAGTATGAAAGTTGCTATGAATTAATTATATATATTTTTTTTTATATGTATTTAATTCCGTCCGTCACGTCAAATGTTTCCTATTCAATGAACAACTAATATATCCCTATTAGTTCCATTAAATGAGTTGTAATGATTATTTATAAACGTAACTTTATCATCCGGTTAAATGACGCTGTCAAGGTGTACTGTTGCTCGAAATACATAAGGCAACTACTGAGTTTAGTCATTACGTTAATATTGTCAATTGTAAGTTGGAATGCTCTGACCTCGGTCAAGATAGCTTAAGTCTAATATAAGAGATATAACAACAACAACAGATGTTAAAGTTCGGTCTAACTTTGATTACAAGACGACGATGCTTATGAAAGTGTCAAATACTATATAATGTACAGTCAATAGCATATATTGTTACATTAGGTATGAACGTTTACTTTAAATTGTTACTAAATTTTAGAAGTTTCATAGTTCATACCTTTGAAAAAAGATTTATGTCTTTTGAGGACATCATTTTAACTTATTAAAACGTTGCTTTATGTTCATATCTTCGTGCGTAACTTTTAATAAAACAAAATAATTAGGAACAGATAATTTGTCCATTACAGTGCTAAATATTGAAGAAAATATATGAGAGGAAACCTCTCAAATGTTGGTAAGGTAATTAACTGATCCCAACCAAATTATCGCAGCGATTATTGCCATTGTACTATTAAGGTAACTACAAAAGATAATAATAATAGTGACAAATATAAATAAAATTCAGTAGCGTCTATATTCATCATGTGTGGACGAGGAGGGCAGCGTTTGACGCTATGTAGGTTATTATCATGCAATGTTAAGTGTAACTAACACTGCCTCGCTCACCAGCCTCGCTCATATTTAATGGCACGCATCACGGAGGCTGTCCTGTTTAATACCACACGGGCAATGTTGCGATTAGTACTATATTAATTAGTTTTGAATAAGGAAATAGTTGTTATGGTTGAATTAAGGGTTACTACAATGAAATTTGTATGGGTTAACTTTATATAAGATACTGTTGAGTTGCTCTCAGAGGAGTGTTTTTATTTTAAATAAGTAAAACCAATATTTCATAGAGTTTATAGTCTATTCAATTAAGATACAGTTTCGCCAAACTCTGTTTGTTAAATCTAAACGAGGCGTTTACTAATGAACTTTTTAATAATTGTCTGTCAAAATATTTACGTCCCACGATGAAAAATTAACAACGCATTATTAAACGACACGTTAAATAACCGACTATCAAATTATTCGTTCTTGTTATTAGACGACCAAATTGAAGTAATCACGTTTAGCACGACATGTTTGCTGCGATACACCACTTTATCCGTTGATCGCATATATTCCTAGATACGTCACTTGTTAGCCAATGCGACCAAATTTTGTGTATCGTTAATTGCATAGATTTGGCACACAAAAAGCTTTTTTTTCACTTTAGTAGGTGTAACCTGTCAATATCGTGTTGTGAATTTATTGACCTAAGTTGTGTTCAAGTTATAAGTAAAGAAAAGAGTAACTAATTGGCAATGTCGAGTATTGCGTTACTATGGCTACAAAAATTAGGGGTGGGGTGTGACATTTGAGTTTTGAAAATACAATTGATTAACAGTCCATCAGCTATTTGACGACCTCTGGATAAGGAATTAATATTAATGTCTTGTTAGGACATTTAAACAGACATTAGTGCGTGGTGGGAAGTTGGATACATCTAACAGTCCATCAGAATTCAGAAGCCTTAACAAGACATGTGAGAATTGAATCTTTTAAAATAAGGTGGAGTGATATTGAATATAAATGCTTTACACTTATATTAAAGAATAAATCCAGGGTATTGATAAAAAATAGTTTAAACATAATCGTTTACGACAATCAATAAAGTTATTACTATGTTACTAGAGAACTGTACAATTTCTTCCCTAAGGTAAACAGCTATAATTTTTAATTTACAATATCTTTGTATATTGTGGATGCAACAATGTAAGATTCGGTCATTATTTAGTTGGACGATAAAAGACTTAGAATACAGAACGCATACAATAGCCAAATGCTAAACCTCAAAATAATTCAAACAGGCCTCGTAATGAAATCCTACTATTACACGAATAACGTGGGCCTCACAATGGTATGGGATTTGCATTTTCACTGAACCGACCAATCTGAATTGCAAACTTGCACTACATCGTATAAACAATTGCGTAGTCAATGTACACACGACTCTCGACACTCCGATATTAAAATAAAGAAAAGATTTCATACATTTTTATTATACGATTCATCACGATACATTTAAATTGATCATTTCAATGATCAGATTACATTTAAACCTATAATAGTTATGTGATTAAATTCTCGTTGAAGTCATCCATGGAATATTAAACTTTATCTCTTTGCATATAAGGTATAACTTTGTATGGCCGTTTACAAATAACCTGTTAGTCGTATTGACGGGATTACAAAGTCATTAGAGGTTTGATTCTGAAAGTCAACACTCGTATGTATTATTTCGGAATTATCCACAGGATTTTATCGTCAAATTCGTATTGATCTGTACTAAAACTTTATTGGCTTTCCAACCTTTTTAATAGTTACTACACCCAAATAAATTATCACATTCTCTATATATATATATATATATATATATATATATATATATATATCTTTATCCATAAGCTTAAAATTTATATAGAAGTGTATTTAATCATATGTATGCGAGTTATGCATTATAGTTAACTTCGTTTAATGAACATAACATATATATATGCTTTAATTTAAATTTAAGTTATCACTTCACTTCTAAGATAGTAATTGAATTTAGTATAGGACAAATAAATTAACCATTATGCATATACTACAAAGTAGGCTGGGAGATAGGAAATTACGACACGATTTATATCATGAGAGGACGGCTATTTATGTGCACAGAACTTTTCCCTTATCATTTTAGGACAAAGAATGAGACAGAATCAGCACGTTAAGGTTTATTACCAAAGACCAAAGAATCTCTTAATAGAACTACACCAATGTACGAATTCTTTAACATTTTTTCGAAATGTTCATATTGCGGATGGGAGCAAACGATTTTTATTTATACAGAATATTGCAACGCTGGTAGTCACATTTAATCTTTATCATGGTATGCATTTTTTAAGTGATTATTATAAGTTCTTTTCGGCCTTATCGTCTTTTTATCAAGACTAAAGTTTGTCGCTTGTCGTGACGGTTTTTGCATTCCTTAGTAACCCTTTCGTTTTGCATTTTGTAAAAGATATGTTTAAGAAAGATTATCAAGTTAGTTAGTTATTAAATATTAATAATCTATTCCTATCCTTGTAATTCCTTGTTTTCAAGTGATAATATTGAACCAAATAACATTTAACTGGAACATTTTATTTGTAGTGCTCTCTCAGTTATCTGCAATGCAAACGGGTTTATTGCAAAAGGGATCACTCGCGATTACATACCACGTGATCACTTTTGATCTGATGGAAATCTATCCGAAAAACCGAAGTACCATCAATTGCATTAAATTGTTTGTATCTATATTTGCTGTATAATACAAACACTTTAAAATTTTCCCACAAAAAGGAATTATTTTTCTTTGCGTTAATAGGATATTTCAAGGCTAAGAAACATGTAACTATAAACCAAATAGAATTTCTATAAAGACTTTCATTTTGTCTATTACAGACTTATTTTCTCATTCAGCAAGGAAATAACTGTTGTATTCTTGGCTACAATCTTTATACTTAAGTGATATATACATACAACTGAATGGAATATTTACAAAAGCAAATTAAACCGATATTTGTATGTATTGGATGTAGGTACGTAAAAAACTGTCATAAACGACTGGTAATTATATTTCGTATCAATATTAACATGATGAATAAAACTAATATTTTCGGATTACTACGCGTTATTTTATTGTTCTAAAACTACATACTTCCGGTGTTCCGGTCACTCCGCTGTAACTGTGATCGTGGGCGGACGAGATGAGAATGATTAAAATTTAAAAAAACCGCTCAGTAATACGAAAACATTAGTTTAATAAATTAAAAGCTGTATATTAATTCTTTTAAGTTCTCATTCTCTTAAGTATCTTGCAGTCGTAACATAAGAAGTCGAAAGCAATGCTTACATTTTCAATATATTTTACATTTTATTAAACAAGAAGCCTTCTATAAATTAAATCAATATTAGTCCAAAATAAATCCTTTTAAATAAACATATAATATCCACAACAGGTAAAGACGCATGATATGATATGATATGATATGATAAGCCTAATGGTAAATTATTCATATTAGTTATATGTTGTATTTAGATTTAAGGGTGTTGAAGTGTTTGTCTACGCAAGATTAATTATGTCGGAATTGATATTGATTTACGTTAACACTATTGAATTAGTTTGGGATTATTCAGAAATTAAATATGTTGGTTTTTATTAAGAATTAGAAAAACAATAAATTTCATACAAATTAACAAGTTTAATGTGTGATGACAGGATGCAGAGCTTGTTTATAGAAGTCTCAATTATATAGTATCAATCAAAGTGTTCTTTGCAGACTCCTTGGAAAAACCTTCAAAAATCCCTGAAGCTAGATTTATTTTATCAAAAGATCTGCATTCCTTGTACCAGACCGCATAAGAAAGCAATGATATATTATAATACATCGATTTATGTAAATTTATACATGGTTATACAATGCGATTGCATGAGACAATTGTTTACATAACATAGAGCAGTTTGCAATGCAGATTGGTAAATTCAGTTCAGTAAAAATGTAAATACATGTCCCATTGTGAGACGCTCGTTTTACCATGTTGTTGAGGGTACGGTATATGTATTGACTTTATGAGAGCCGTAAACCTTTAAACTATAAACGCTTGTTTATAGTTTAACGCTATGAACGTAAAGACTGACAGTTTAAAGGTTTTTTTTTTTTACACAACATAAAATATCTTAATATAATACAATTATCATATACAATATTTTAATGGTATCTTTGTCACTACTGAATATTGTAAGCAATATGACAAGTTATAAGTATACTTTTGTATAAAATATACATGAAACCGTTTTTATATTTTGAAACTTCACTTTCTAGATTTAAATAATAGATATTGATGACAATTTAACTAGTGATACAACAAATTGTGAATCGCTACAATAAAATGTTTCGTGTAATCGTCAATCAAACGATTATTCTGTATTTGAATACTAATACGATAATGTATCGTATTCATCTGCTAATACTGGCGTGTAACAAATTTATTACTAACAAGCGATATAGTCTGAAATTTTACTGAAATATCTACGGAAAATTTTAAAAGTCTTTCATGTTTTTTGTTCATTCTGAAAATATAACACTGAAGATTTTAAATATTCAATGAGTTCTAAGTATCTTATTTGTCATAGAAATGACTACAGATTTTTTACGGTTGATATACTTATTCACATTTTGAATAATATTGAAATAATTTTAGTGATTTTTAGGACTAGTACACAAAATGTGAGAAAAAAAATATTACTGTTTATCTTTGAAATTCATTATAAGATGACGACTTGTTTACAATGTTTATAAGTCTTTATTAATTTATAATTAAATAGTAAAGGCAATATGTATGTGTACTATACTGTATACTCAATATAGTAAATAAATATTTACAAAGCAAAGCCTGTAGAGGCTAGCTGTTGTCAAGTTAGTACAGCTCGAACATGGGTTGGCTAAACCTGGGACGTACCACCCTCTCACAGAAGATCGGGGTGAAGTAGCCTTTAGTGACTGCATTTCGTCCGATGAGTGAGAGAGCCTGTTGCCCTTTCCCCGGACCCACCCTTACCTGCCATTTCTATAATAAAACAACGCTATTTAGTGCAGAACAGAACTAACGTTTTTATTTAAAGTAGTTTTGACGTTAACTAAACCATCACAGATGGCAGCACAAGTTCACAGATAACATTTTAGATATTACTTTTCTACACCCCCACTATATCTAACAATGTTATATTGATAAAAATCAGTATAATGAACAATTATTAACTTTAACATATGTGCTGAACCCCCAACTTATCCAATAAATAATAATGCTTATTAGAGCACAAGCTCTTTGTAAGTAAGTCAGCTGGCATCTCAGCTGATGGTAAATATTTAACATTCACAATATTATTATTTACACATTCTCTAGAAAAATGATAACGTATGTCAATGTGTTTGCTTCTCTTATGAAAGATTGGATTTTGAGTTAACTTTAATGCACTCTGGTTATCATTATATAATTCAATAGTGTACTTCTTATTAGTTATTTCAAACTGTAAATTTCTTAAATAAAGAGATTCCTTACATGCTTCAGTTAAAGCCATGTACTCGGCTTCACTGCTTGATAAAGCCACGGTCTTCTGTTTCTTTGTCTCCCAAGAAATCACACAACCTGACAAAGTGAAACAGAAACCCGTGTAGGATCTTCTATCAATAGTGTTCCCACCCCAATCAGCATCTACAAATCCTTCAATGACAGAGTTCCCATCTGCAGAAAATTTTAAACCATAATGTTTGGTCAATTTTAAATATCGCAATATGCGTTTTACATATGAACAATGCTGTTTGGTATAGGAATTATTAAATTGACTTAAAAAGCTAACTGCAAATGCAATGTCTGGCCTTGTAAGAACCGCTAAATACATTAAAGAACCTATCATTTGTTGATAAGGAAACAATAACTTATCTACATTATTCTCATCTTTAGATGCATGTAACTTAGTCTCCATTGGAGTTTGAACAGTTTTACATTGACTCATTTTGAATTTAAGTAACAGCTGATCAATATAATCTTCCTGACTTATTGATATTGTTTTCTCACATTTATTTACTTTTACATTTACTCCAAGACATTTCTTGATTTCACCTAAATCTTTAATTTTAAAATTGTCAGATAAAACATCTTTTAAGTGCTTAGTAGCTATAATATCATTTGAAAAAATGAAGAAATCGTCGACATACAGAGTAACAATAGTTTTTAACTTATCCTGTGTTTTCAAAAACATACAAGGTTCTATCTTAGATTTAACAAAGCCAATTTTTAAAAGACATTCCTTTACTCTCTTGTACCATACTCTTGAAGACTGTTTTAAACCATACATAGATTTCTTTAATTTAAGAACTTGACCTTTCTCTACTTTCTCAGAAAAACCTTCAGGTATTTGTATATAAATGTCTTCTTCAAGAATTCCATACAAGAAAGCAGTTGTCACATCAAGATGTGTTATATCAAGATTAAGTTGAACAGACAGAGCAAATAAAAGCCGCAATGTGGTATGCCTCACTACAGGTGAGAAAGTGTCAGTATAGTCCACACCTTGAACTTGTGAAAAACCTTTCGCCACTAAACGCGCACGAAACCGAATGTTATTATCACAATCATATTTTTTACGTAACACCCACTTGCACTTTACAACTCTAACATCTTGAGGAGGATTGCTAATCTCCCATGCATCATTCTCTTTGAAACTTTGTAACTCTTCAGCCATAGCTATTTTCCACTGTTCTTTTTCAGGTCCGGCTAAGGCATCCTGAAGAGACAATCCTGTCACATCATCATATGTGCTCTCACCAGCACAAAAATTTGAACATTTGAACCTGTCTGGTTGCTTCCTCTCTCGTGTAGGTCTTTGAGGTCTAATCTGCGGGATATCTTCAGCTTCAGAATCACTAGGTTTATATGTCTCATCAACCACATCCAGAAATGTGTCCTCTGAGCTATCTGTGTGGTCAGATTCCGAGTTTGGTTCATCTATATTAACTTCTTCTTCCCCCACTGAATCAAAACTCTGAGAGGAAACTTCCATCTGACATTCAGATTTTGATTCCTGCTCTATTATAACCACATCTCTACTAGTCAATATTTTCTTTGTTTCTGGGTTATACAGCCTGTATCCCTTTATGTTTTCTGGATATCCAAGGAGAATGCATTTTTCTGACTTCTTGTCCCATTTCTTGCGCTTCTCTTTAGCTACATGGACCATTGCAGTACTACCGAAGATTCTGATATGGCTTATGTCGGGCTGACAGCCAGTCCATATCTCATACGGTGTCTTATTACCCAATGCTGCAGCCACGCTTCGATTCTGTAGATATACTGCCGTGTTAGTAGCCTCACCCCAGAATTCTTTCCCTAGGTTGGCATCAAAGAGTAAGCATCTTGCCTTTTCAACAATAGTACGATTGAATCGCTCACATAATCCATTTTGCTGCGGTGTGTATAGATTACTTTTTTGGTGTATTATGCCAGCACCTTTTAAATAATTGTCAAACTCTTTATTACAGTATTCTAATCCATTATCACTCCTTAATACTTTGATTGTCTTCTTAGTTTGATTTTCCACCTGGGCTTTGAATTCTTTGAAACACCTCAAAGCCTCATTCTTGTGTTTTAGAAAATAAACAAACACCATTCGACTACAATCATCGACAAACAACAAGAAGTATTTGGATCCTCCTATGGATATATTTTCCATAGGCCCACAGATATCTGTATGGACTATATCTAATAGGTCACTGCTTCTCTGATTGATACTCTTGAAAGGTAACCGACACTGTTTGCCTTCGCAACATGTATCACATGAAGATTTACCAATATCCACTTTTTCATCAAAAGACATACCCTGTACTGCAGTCTTCATCTGATTCAGGTAGTCTTTATTAATGTGTCCTAATCTGCGATGCCATGTAACACCTGATACAACTGATGCAGCCAAATGTTCCTGGTTTTGTAAGTTTACTTTGTACACTCCATTTTCTAGTAATGCTGTTGCTACTAACTTATTATTTTTGTTATATACCGAGCAACTACTATCAGAAAAAGATACCTTGTTTCCTTTGCTTATGAGTTGGCTGACTGATAGCAAGTTAGTCGCCAGACTTGGAACACAATAAACGTCTTCAACCATAATTTCGTAATCAATATCACCAGTTGTAGTTATAATTTTCACATCGCCAGAACACAAAACTGACAACTTTTCACTGTTCGCAACGATAATTTCCTGTTTCTGATCATACGACGCATTCATAACCAAACTTTCATTTGCCGTAAGGTGTACACTGGCTCCAGAGTCAATATACCATGCATTTTTACTGAAATTCCCGCTTAGGAACACAGCACTAAACGCATTAGACTGCATTCGGGGTTTTTCCTTGAAGTTCGACGCGTTATTTTCGTTATTAGTACATTGATTTCTATAATGGCCTTTTTGTTTACATCTGTAACATGTCACGTTTGACTTTGACGTATCGGCAGTGCTACCAACATTGACATTTTTTCTTGACGCCATTTTATTTTTCTTGTACTTAGAATTCGAACGAGCTGCGAACGCGCCGCCAACTTCATCACGTTCCTCTATGGTTGACTCCATGTCTAACAATTTCGATTTGATAGAATCAGCCGTTATGCTAATGCCTGAATGCTCAATTGCCATGATCATCGGTGAAAATCGATCCGGCAATCCTGCTAATAACAATGAGCCTGTCCACTGGTCATTTATTTCAAAACCCGTGCCACTTAATTTTTGAGCCGTGTCAATAATTTGAGTCACGTAGGACGTCATTGAACTGCAGTTTTCCAATCTTATCGAAATTAGATTCCGTAACAGATTTATCCTTCTTGAAAAACCGTTGTCATCGAATAACTGTTGTAGTTTATCCCAGAGTTCTTTCGTTGTTCTTACACTTTTCACATGTACAAACAAAGACGGGTCGATTGTCATAATCAATTTTGCTCGAGTTTTCTCGTCGTCTGCAGCTCCTACTACAGCTCCTTCTGGCTTTACACAATGTTTCATGCCTTCAAGGATTAGGAAATTCTCTGCCGCGAAGCTCCACTCGCTGTAATTTTCCCGCCCGCGTAATTTGGGTACATTTACCAAGTAGTTTGCCGCCATCGTAATTCTGAATAAAATACTTTTATTTCACGAATGTCCAGCCAATCTACACAACACAGTGTAAACGCGTGTCGAAACAGTCTTTTTAACACTCGTACCGTGACGAAATACTTGTTAAAACACTACTTTTCATTAATTTTCTGGGCCCATAACCTATAATAAAACAACGCTATTTAGTGCAGAACAGAACTAACGTTTTTATTTAAAGTAGTTTTGACGTTAACTAAACCATCACAGATGGCAGCACAAGTTCACAGATAACATTTTAGATATTACTTTTCTACAATTTCCTTATTCCCACCCCTCCCTTTTCCTCAATATTAAGGTTGGCAGCGCATCCGCAACATCTATGTTGCAGATGTCCGTGGACGACGGTCACTACTGCCCATCAAGTAGGCCGTCTGCTCGTTTGCCACCGTTCACATATAAAAAAAAAGTAAGCAATATCCAAAAGTTGAAATGCAAACATATCTCATATGTACTATATCTCATATATGTACAGATGGAGAGAGAGAGTCTCTTATTTTTCAAAGTTTCTATTTTTTTTACTCATAACTTTTAAAAATTGTTCATATGTTCCTAAATCACTCGAAAATAAATCTTTACCTTTCCCTTTTGCCGACTTTCATCGAAATATGTTCATGTACGTAACGCCGAACTAGCGGCGCGCACCCGTCGTATTACTTTTTTTTTTTATAGTAACTCTCGTTTTTACCAAATTGTTTGAATGTTGAAGACAATTGCAGTGTAATTAAGAAGCACTAAAAAAAGTATTTTCTTAGTTGGTGAAGTGAACCTTCTAATAAATGGAGCTTAGATACTTTCTAATCCTCTTGTTATACATTCGCGAATTTAAATACACTTATAATGAATGTGCAAATCTTGTCGTTCGAGAGTGTGCTATATTCTTTAAAAAAACTAAAATCCCTACCAGAGCCGTGGCTAACTCTGTAAAAACTGTATGGATCGTCACCGTGCTTGGAGAGTGATACAAAACAATTCACAAAATAACGCTAGATATTTAGAAGCTCCATGAGGAAGATTTTTAAGAAAATGTTGTTAATTTTTTCTATATAGTACACGCGAAGGCTTTGGAATGGATAAAAATAGACATATATTAAATTTTTTGACTTTGTGAGTTGAATCTCGAGGACAAACAATTGAATTAATCATTGATTATTTTCTAAATATAAGATAATGGGAAAAATATTAAAGAAGAGCATCGTAACAAGCCAGATGGACGGCTACAGCCATTTACTCTGTGGAAATATGTTTGTTTAATCTCAGTTCTCAATTAGCGCCAAGGATCAACGAGCGCTTCGAGATATTTGTGTATATATTCAAGATTGTATTTGTGGATACATGTGTAAAACCATAGTTTGGATGCAGTCTGGCGGTCATAGCAGCAAAACAAGATTCGTGATTTTTAAAAAATCTTATAGAATGTGAAACTGTTAACAGATATATCTTCAGTAGCCCCCAACAAGTTAAGTCAACATCTCTGGTATTTGGTAAGAAATAGCTGTTTCATAACTCTTTGGTGATGAAGTAGATGAACAAACTAAGATTAATATTGCAGCGAACTTACAAAGAGAGATTTGTGTGATTCGGTAGAGAGGTACATTCCATCGAAAAAAAATATGTCTGATCATTTGTGTGGTAAGTAGAAATACACAATATTTTCATATGTTTTTGAGATAGTACACAATTAATTTAAAGAACTTAATAATTTTTGATCGCGTTAATCACATTTCTATATTTTGACATAGACTGACTTAAAAATGGCATAAACGCAACAAAACCGTATAAAGTTATTTCTTTTAAATGGAAATACATAGTGTTACGTCTTTTATCTTTCATAATAAACTGATAAGAATATTACTTTGTATTTTATTACACGAAAATCATTAAATGATTCTGTATCTGTCAAGAGCATAAATTTATTTGCACGTTTAAACATTAATACTCCTCAAAGAAACCCGTCTCTACATGGGAAGAAGATGTAATTTATGCAGGCAAAAAGAAGGATTAAAGGAAGTTCCTTTAATGATACCTTATGCGAAATTTACCTGGTTTAGTCATTACAGGGGAAGAAAAAAAATTTTTTTTTCTACGATGTATAAGATAATAGCAATCTGTATCCACACTGTAAAAAAGAGATCCTTAAAAGACACTTACCTTGCTGATTTGTAATGTTCTTTTCATAAATACCTATTTCCTAACTTGCTCTTCTATTATTATTATATAATATAAACATTATATTTTATTTTATTACGAATACACAACTATAAGCGTTAAAGACAACGATTTAAAAATCTCCAAGGTTCTGTCGGCATGGATTAATGTTGGCATATAAAGATAAATTTTTTATGCGCTTACGTTTAGTTACATTCAAAAGAATTAAGAGATTTGCATTTCAATAGTAGAAAAATACTTTTCATCCATATAAGGGACACCCTAATATATAATATATATTTTAGTACTCCTATTACTATTAATAATATGTAATGCGATGAATATTAATTAAATGGTTGGATAATAGTCAGATCGACATATCCACGCTAATGGCCTAATTTGATGCAACACAGACTAGTAAATTGGTAACAAATTAATATTTAATATTTGTATTACGTCCGTCCATAGTTTCAAAATTTACAAAGAAGTTATTCACATTTCAAATAAACGTTATCAGATATGTGCTAAGGTTTTGATCAGGGTTTATTTGCGTGTCTTTCTTATAATGTATTTATAACATTTCAGTGAAGACGTGAAGGGTATTGATAATTGAACAAACAAAATACCTATTGTCAAAACCACTATTATACTCATTATGCAGAATTACTATAAATGATTTTGTTTTCTATTATGTAACATTTGCTTTGATTGTTTTGTTAGCGTGTGCTAATTCCCATGTTAAATACCTTTCAAAAGTTTATGTATACTTAACACTTTATTTATTATTTTATCTATTAGTTTCTGGTTACAAAATAATATTTTTGTCTGATTCGTCTTAAGATTGAGATATCTATGGGGAAACTTGGACTTAAGTCCATTTTAAGAACGTGTGTAATATTGTTATTTTCAAGGATATTAGTTGTTTACTTCATCTGATTTTTGCAAAACTCTTTAACAATTAATTTGGTTAGCTAATAATTTTAAATTAAAAACCTCCTCTTTTCCATGTAGGTTAGAAATATATTCATTACAAAATGGGGAATGCTAAATATGCAAAACTCCTTATGCCTGTATGAGATTATCTTTTTATGTTAGAAAAAATGGCGGAGCTTTTAAGGTAAAATTAAATATGCCCTCAATATTACTCTTGTCTTAATAAAAGTAATGATGAGTATAGTGCCTTTGAAATATAATAAAATTGACTTGTTCAAGGGAAACAAATAATTCAAGGGAGACAAATAAATAAATTATACTGGGATGACAATATATTACTTTTAGTTTTTAAATTGCTAACGAGAAAATTAAAAATTTTCGAAATAGCTACACGTATTTAAATGTATAGTAAAATAGTTTTTTATTAACCAAACAAAAAAGATTTTAATTGAAGATTTTATTACATAAAAATATTGTATTAACGCTAGCGGCCGTTGAAGTACCTATTTGAACATTACACGTTAACTGCGCTCAGTTTATTCAGTAATCGTCTAATCAGATGCGAATATGGTAATAAGTGAAATTACGTAAATCAGTCAAATATTCATATAATATAATTTGAGTGAATATGTTTTATTAAAAATTATATTCCTTTTAAACTAGACATTGTTTTCGACCTGTAATTAAATATGATTTTAAAAGATGCACCCAGTTTTGGTTAGTGTCGTTCAATAAACTTAAAAAATATTTTAATACTAATTCCTTACTACTTTAAGTCTTAAATCTCATGCCTGTGTTATTATTTATATTAAAATAAAGATTGCTTTTTTTGTGAAGACCTTTTTTTTTATTAATATCAGTACACAAAAGGGTAATGACATTTCATTAAGCAAAAAAACAAACGATACCTGTAGTAACAGAGACCCGGTTTTCACAACACCCTAAACGAGTTAAATTCTGGACTGACAGAACGTCATAGGCCTTTTGAGTAGTTGGATTACAAGTCTTCTCGGTATATGGAAACATTATCTTAACAGCCTTACCAGTACATCTGGTAAAGGTATCGTCTGGACTAAACAGCATCTGTCTTCTTGTCCACAGTATCATCTCCGTGGCACCGGTTATTTGAATTTGTAGACTCTTAGTAATTCTGACAGCTCATTGAAGGATTCAGCAGCAAGATCATTAAATTAATTATTGGGAGGTCAACCAAACCATTCTATGTTTTGTGTAGACATTGAACAGTGAAGGTTTAAGTAAGTCATCCTGCTCCATGTAATAGACTAAACAAAAAACAATCTCTTATAAGAGAGAGTGTTAGATATAAGTACAAATATTAATGAAGTAAGGCAGTCCCCAAAAGGTAACTTCTTATTTAGATTCTTACAGTTGAAAAATGCACTTTATACGTTATTCATATTCAGTTTTATGTTGTTTAACCCGACTAATCTGATAAGAAATTCTTGTCAACATAGTCTTAAGTTGTACCCTCTATAACTACTTATTCACTACAATAATCTGCACCACGAAAATTCTAAGGCAAATGAAGGTTTCTAAAATGTATGTTCACAAAAACTCATCAAATTATCCCATTAAGTGATGTAATGTTTAGAATAGTATGATGTTTTTTCTAGTTTTAATTAAATAGATTTTCTACGTGTGTGTGTATTGGCTCTCACAAATACACACACACGTAGTAAGGCTGTGGTCAGCTCAAACATGGGCTGGCTCAACTGGGGAAGTACCACCATGTCACAGAAAATCTGCGTGAAGTAGTCTTTAATGGCTACGTTTCGTCCGATGAGTGAGAGAGCCGGTTGACCTTTTCCTTATTCCCACCCCTCCCTCTTCCTCAACAACTAAGGTAAGCAACGCGTAGGTATTGCGGATGTCCATGGGCTACGGTGACTACTGCCATCAAGTAAGCGGTCTGCAAGTTTGTCTATTATGAGAACAAAAAGAATAACAATACACATATTATTAACTCCCTCTCAAAGTTTTTTTGCTGGCTTTTTCCCTCTATAATTTTTTATACCTTCTAAGCATACTTACCTTCTTGCATACTATACCTTCTGGCAAAAAATATATAAATATGAAAAAGCGTTGCAGAAAAAAAAGTCAGAACTACCCTCAGCAGCCATCGTCAACAATAATTAAAGAAAGATTCCTTAAGAAAAAGCAAGGCTTATAACAAAAAATTAATTCATTAATTATAAAATGAATGGTCAATGTCATTTTTAATTGTTTAATTCAACTTTTTCTCAAAAGGATAAGCACTTCAGTTAGCTCAAAAGAATAAGAAATTCAGTGCATACTCTTGCCAGCATAGTCGCTACTCGCTACTTTTCCACTATAACGCTGATATTATCAAATAACATCATGGAAATTAACAGTTTTAAATACCTTCAATAGTTATACAAAAGTAAATATTATTAATGAAAATAAAACAACCCTATGATTATTATACAACAGACAGAAATATTTTTTACATATAAAAAAAAATACGAATTTTTAAATCTCCAAACGTTTTCATAGCTGTGTGAGATAATCTCTCTATGTAAGTAAAAACAGCGAAGCTTTTAGGCTAATATTAAATGTGCTTGTCAGACGTAAACAACGTTCTGTAACAGAATTAACTAATTCGTGCATCAAATAATATATAAAAATAATTATCTCATTCCGTTCTTTCAGATACGGTTTTAATATTTTAATGTACACAAAATAACATATAAATAACGTTTTACAACTGGATTATTCCATTCAAATTTACGAACAAAAGTATTGCGATTTTATCAAAATGTATGTTTCTAAACGTTACAAAACGGCTTGTTTAACTTATACAGCTTTAAGATTCCTTAGCCATCATTATTCGGATGTTTAATCATATGATGTGTGGAACTATTGCAAACCTGAGTGCATCTAGTCCAACATTATTCGTTAACTCAACCAAGTTTGTTCAGTGATCGTCTAATCGTATGCGAATACGGCATTATTCGGAATTATGCGAATTATGCGAATATGCATATATTTGAATTCGAAAGTGTTTTGTTAGCATACGGAAAATTAATTACCTAGTGTTGGAATAATATTGATCTATGTTAAGCGTATTACAATTATATATTTCTTTTATATAATTTGTTAATATCAATGATATTTTTTTATTGTTTTTAACGAAACCTAATTCGATACACCTTTCTCGCTTTTTATGTGAAACTAGATGAAAATTTTGCAGATATTTATGATCTCATAATATACGAGAGAAAATAAATTCTGCAGGAATCCTTTAAAAATATACGTAGATTCTTTAAAAGGCTGATATTTATTGGATTCTTTAATACTTATAAGATGTTTTGGCTCCTTATTATTATTTTAAGGTAGAAACATTATTCTCACCTTACTTACTATGATTATATAATCTGTTCTTGATAACGTATGATATAATTGTGACATTATTTTTTTTTGTTTTAAAACCGAACAACCAGCATTGAAATAAAAATGCCCACATCGCAGCATTTATATCTATAGTTTTATCCCGCGACTTCGTCTGCGTTACTTTCAAACGAACGAACGAACTCTGCTCCTCTTTAAGGGCAGTAAATAAGAAAATTCTGGATTTTATATATTATTTTGGATCACATGAAAAGTATCCTACATCCATAATCTGGTTCCAAATTATTATCTCAGCCAATTTTCAGCATTACCCGTAAAGCCGTTCTTGAGTTATAAATAGTCTTAACAACAGGACTTTCTTATTTATATAAAGAAAAGCATTTATTCAAATAGACATCCAAATAAAAAAAGGTTTTTATCAATCAAAAAGTTTTTATATAAAAAAAAAAATATTTCTACAAAATATTCCGTCAACCGTCTAGACATAGACATAAGTAGAAATATATTAAAAATATACACCTATGAAGTATTAAAAAACAAAATCGAAAGTACTATCACGTTGGCAATTACGGGTTAGACCGTTAGATTGGCACTTTCAATTAATAGTGTAGAACTGGAAGGATTTAAAACTGCTGAAATCTACTGTTCACTTTTACTTTAATGTCAGCTTCCATTGTATACGGCTCAGCCACTCACACGGCAGCTTCATATTTTATATTCAAGCAACATTTAAAACATTACAAACATTTAATTACCTAACTTTTATATGACATAGAAATGCAGGAAATTTCTAGCTATTTTACAAGACCTATATCATTGTTACGCATTATTACAAAATATATAAAGACGATAATATTTTTTCTCTTGTTTTATAAATCACAGTTGATCGAACAGAATCAATAATTTTAAATAATATATATTTTGTATATAAATCAACAAGTCCTAATATAAGATATTTTTTCAATACATTATTTTTTATATCCATGATATTAAATAATATTTCTTTTCAAGTATCATCATAATCATCATCATGAGCCTATCAGTGCCCACTGCTGAGCAAAGGCCTCTTCTCGCATGAAGAAGGTTAGAGCATAAATCACCACGCTTGCTCAAGACGGGTTGGCGATTTCAAGTATATAATTTAAAAATCCATTAAGTATATTTTTACGCTAAACAGAAACAATACGTGTCAGAAAACAGTCAAATTAAATAAATATTACATTATTAAATGAATGTTTATTCATGCCTCGTTCGACATCTAATAGAGTAGACATTATATTTTAATTACTTAAACCATGGCTCCTCTAACTTTTAATTAGTTTTGTCGTCTACAATTACTCGGGCCGTGATAATCTATCGGTCACACGCGCTTAGCTTAAATAGCGGTTATTAATGAATTTATACGTTAATTTGTTATGCAATCAATTAATCTTTAACACCTTACGTCTTACAGTCTTTCAGTATTCAGAATACTAAGAGGTCTGAACGTTGTCGGATCACAGTATATAAATATGCATGGAAATAGTCCATAGACTATATTATTCTAGGCCGATACAATAGACTAAACTCGTTGGGGAGCGCCTGTGGCGGCGACATACCATAAATTAGAATGGTCAAGTGACGCTGAATGCTAAGAGTGGACCGTTAACATTTCAAATTTACAACAATGACTTATTTTTATGTCTCTTATAATAACATTTCAGACAAATCTACTTCTATTGCGTTCGAGTTCTTTTTAAAAAATTACCATTGGTTCGTATAAATTTCCATTCGTTTTAAATGAATAATTTTCCATATAACTAAATAGTTACTATTGTATCGTACTACATCTAGACGTACAAAATATTTGTTAAACCAAATCCTGTTACATTCATATTTCCTTCTGAGGAGGACTTTGTAAATACTTTAAATAAGTCAATTATAAAACTCCGGAGACAGAGGGTTGTGGACCCCTGAGACAGACATGTCTGCCTCGGGCTGTTGCATCATGCACAAGTCGATTTACTATTCTCGTCTTTGTCCCATATTATATACATATTTTTGCTATTCATATAAACTTTATTAGGCATGCTCGACTCCTTTATTAAAATTCTCACAGATATAACATACTGGTGCGTTTGTGGTTCTATTCAAATCTCTCATATGACACCGCTATAATAAAATCAGGCTATGCCGTCACTCAAAAATCTATTACACATATAAAAGGCGAATCCATCAACAAATGAATGACAGCAGCGCTTAACCAAATTGCGAAGTCACTCACGGCAGACTCACTCACAAAGCAAAGCAAGTTGTCATCCATTTAAAAAATTGTTCACCACTCTATCAACTTGCACTCATTCCACACAACACTCGATTATTGAGATGGGAACTTTATATTTAAATAATGTATTTAACATTAAATATTAGATACTTATAAAACTCACAATTATAATCGTTCTATATTAATAAAATGTTTTTTAAAAGCAACTATTTATAGCCACATTATTTAACGGCACTCATAACTTTTAAATGGATTCTATATGTATGTTATAATAGCAAAACTGTCTAATGTTTTATCAAACACAATCCCGTTGATATACGGCAGTGGATGTGGGTTACCGTGTTAGTGCTTCGAATGCAATTATGCGCTATATTGTAGGGCTTTTCCCTTTTTGGGGTTGCATTTCGCACATCACAATGCACGTTCAGCGTTTTGGCGCAGAATGTATCTCTGCGACTTGTGTATCACTGACGGATATATGTATATATTAAAAACGAGATATTCAAGATATTAATATTATAAAATTTATTCCTCTCCAGGCTAATGCTTCTCACGCTGTAATATAAGGTTATTTAAAGACTTTTATAGTTTGAAAGTGTTGAAGCACTGAGAGTTAATTATATCTAAGTGCACCATCGCTTAAGGATTTATTAATAAAATTGTGCTTTACAAAATTTAGAGCCAGTGCGAACCTTTTTGGCTAAACACAGCCTTTGGCGGCGACCGCAGAGTAATACAGACCAGCTTTTAGCCGACTAAGGGCTTTTAGCAAAAATCAAATATGCACCGCAAAATTGCAGCGCCACTGATTTTGATGTTTCGCTGTATCAAAGGCATGCGTTTGTTTATATTTTCACAGAGAAAAATTGAATTCTGTATCGATATCTATTCCAGTGGTAATTGCAACATGCATCATTTGATTTAATGTGTTTATTTATTGTACATAAACCGAAACTTCACTCAGTATATCTATGTATTTTGTTATATACATTAACTTTAAGAACTTAAATTGTTTTACAATACAAATAAAATTTCCACAACGGACTTATCTCTAATAAGTAACTTTCGCGGAACGTTTCCGCCGTATCTGAAGTTACGATTCTTAACATCAGTTTTAATACACGGATTAAGTATAAGCTGGGGCCGGCCATCTGCAATCAGGATTAGTGCTGCAACGGAGCTTTAATGGCTGTTCGTGATTTTTAACAATTCAAATAATCTTTTCTTCGACATAAGTTTCTATTAGCACTGCTTACAAACAATTTCTAAATCCTCGTTTATAACTTTAGTGACTTTTAATGTTGTTTAGAGCAAAGGAAAAAATAGGAGTAATGATTACAATAAAAAATAAGACAGCGGATCATTTACAAAAGTTAAAAATGAGAACCTTGACCCCATCCGGGCCCGCAGCACTTCGCAAACAACACCCATCCCACTTCAGGGGAATGAATGAACTTTTTTCATTCTGCCACACTTATTACGGTCCCTGGGCCAGCGGCGACTGTTGAAATATCCGGCCGGTAGGTTTAATGCATTTCTTTAAGACGTCGCCGTTTAAAACTCCATTGTTACGACTCTCATTTCTATCTCACATAAATATATTCAGCGAGTAATAATAACTGATTTCATATGTAATAAATAAAAAGTATACCTTTTTATGTTAACGTATATACATAAGTATAAAGTATAGTTTTACCGATGAGAAACATAAATAATACATCTGAAAGCCGGCGATAAATAACTTGAAGACTGAAATAAATATTTATTACCAGGATACATCGGATCCGGTATGAAGAAACAATGGGCTCTAAATCCAATGAGAGCTCAGGCTAGGATAGTCTTTGACTGTGGATTGTTTATCGACTGTTATAAAAACGCTTTCCGTATTATGTATTATCCTATCCACTATGAGATAACATGCTATGTATCTTCTTATATTGGTCGTTTGATTTTCTGTTGTTCTTTTCTACAATAATCAATTTAAAAAAGAAAATAAACGATCTATTCAAATACCTTATATGTAAAAAACTTTGTAATTAAATTTAACATAGAATAAGCGAAAGAAAAGCTTTGAAAACAGAAAAAACACAAATTATCATTTAACTGTTTGCAGTTTGAAAACTTTCTTGTTATCTTTAATAAAAATGTATTTTTTATTTTTAACATAATCATAAATGTTACAGTCATCAAGGCAATAAAGATCAAAGCGCAACCTTTCAAAAACGTTACACTGTTTATTTATCATCCCACAAATAACAGCTTTCTTATTGTGACCCTATACGTAAAAATAAACCTTTTCGATTCCGTAGCAATTTACGATATTGCCATATTTTAAATGCATGCGTATAACTGTTATAATACATATATATTATAATGTTAGCAACAAATAAGCAGTGTCAGTAGTACAAGAAGCAAAGTTGCAGAACGTGCCTCGCCCATATTTCTCACGTCAGGCTCTTAAGCCGCACATACACTATAGTTAAAAAATACAGAAAAATATACTTATAACAGAAATTTATTTCTCATATACGATGTCGTGTATGAGTATCTTAAAAGTATATTCAATAAGAGTCATGATATAGAGTTACTTTTATAACAAAAAAACATCGTCATTATTGCCTTTCTGTTGTTGAAACTGAGAGGAATAGCATAGAACTTGTGGCAATTGTGACGGAACGACAAATCTGCATATGCAGATGTTAATGTTGGCAATTTATATTTTAAACTTCCAAAGGTGCTCGCGGCGATTCCATTTGCATTCATGAAAACTAAACAGTCGGCTATAAAGCATCAACGTCTTGACGAATAAATCACCTGAAACTAAGAGTTCCACGGAATAAATAACCGAATTTTATACATTAAAGTTCGGAATCCGTCAGCGGAGTGAAGATAGGGAAGTATGAAAAATATCCCCAGCCATTACAAGGACGGTAATACATCTGGAACGTCGTCGAATGTTTTCAGACATGTACACCTGTCCTCCTATCTCCCGTCGTGTCCGCTCCGTTGATCGCACCATATGTTTCACGCCCTTAAATACGCTTATCCCGTTTGCATTCAGATATTTTTAACTGCATTTATTATGTTATACCTAAACTTAAACGGTTGTAGTTAATTTTATTAATATAAACAATATTGCGTCCAATCGTTTGTCGTTTGTTATTAAATACGACTGAATTATCCGATAAACTATACATTTCTATACATATAGATAGAAAATAATGGCTATTAATTTGAAAGACATATTTTTGTAATAAAGCTCATATAATAACACATCAACGTATATTTAACACATGTAAATGATGATTGGTAGAACTTTTTATCGCTTTGACCCTCATCTAACTCGGCAGCAACTGTGCTTTAGACAATATATGAACCGTTTAAGTCGAAACGCTAAAAGCATTTGGCTTTTTACTATTGGTCGAAAATAATGACCGGCTAAATTATCCCGAATATTAAATACATAGACATTTTACCTGAAATAAAAAAGAAACGTAACAAATAACTAAGAATTTATTACAGTAATATTAAAAAAATTATGTATTATAACAAAATGAATTATTATTATTTGATAATCACTTAAGAAAACTAATACAAGATTTTATGAGTTAATACATATGAGTTCAGATTTATATTTTGTATTGTCGAGTGAGTTTCAATAGTTCATGTCTGTAGTGATCCAAACTTTAATGAGACTCGCTATAAACATCACAGGGATATATTTGTGAGTAAAGCGAAGTGCCCATTCAACTGTTACATTCTAGCTGGTGTAAATCTGTCTTAATTTTTTTATATTGCAGTGTCATAATATTTGGATATAAGCTAGTTCAGAGACCTATCAGTTATGTCAATCAACTGTGTGTGGATTTATAGTTAATTTATATAAGTTAGACTTTTTAAATTAATCTTAACCAATTTTTTTATATCCTATTAAAATATTAATAGTTCATAGATGTATCCACATATATAGACAAATAAAATAGACACATATATCTCTTTGTTTGGGATCAATGTAGAATTATATCAAATAGCTTTTTGTTATGTAATTTTATTATATCACTATCTAATTATAGAAATTGGATTAAAAAAGTAATATCCAATAATTAATTGATATTTTTTATAACGTAATAAAACATAGGCTTTAGAATCGTGTATTTCAGAATAACTTTTTATATTTCTGATGTGGGCATATCGATAAACAAAATTTTATGTTATTGTAACGTTAGTGCTTTTTAACACAATATAATATTTATATAATTTTATCCCTGTCTAAAGATACCATCATTCTCTGAACAATTTTCGGGTGACGTACGTATGTGGGTCTAAATCGTGACCACTCGCAAACCCCTAAGTGTGAGTTTAATAGTCAAAGAAGACTGTCCACTTTGTCGTCTTCCGTTTACTCGAATGTTTATTAAAAAAATGTTTTCATTTTTAATAAATAAATGCTTCAATGTTCAAACAATACACATAAAATAATAAAACAAATTCATAAATATTCTGCAAATAAGATAAAATAAGAGGACATTTTAATGAAAATATTTGAAACTTTCCGTGTTTATGACGCGAAGGAGCCCAGAAAAAAATAGTTGGCCCTTACAAACTGTGAAAGTTTCGGTAACTACAAAACACTTACTAAGAACACCAATTACGTTTAATTGACAGAGAACGGTGGTTAAGGCACATCAGACATACGGGCGACTTGAATGCAGTCTCTAGTAAGAGTTTGCATCGTCTATACGTAAACACTGGCAGTTACAAAGTTCATCATTGATAAAACATTCGATTATTATCAGATATGCTCCTATTTACGAAGATTTATGGGTCAGAAATATGAAACTATCGGTATCGGGTCGGCATTACGATCTCTCACTAAGGTTACCGATCACATCAATCTACACGAATTATACCTGGTCATTGAATAAAGGTGGAAGAAAGGATTTGGTCTTATTCTTTAACACAACTTTTATGTGATATGATAAGAGAATCACACAAAACAAATTTGGTACAAAGATATAGGAAAAGTATGGAACACAAAAACAAATTGCACACTTTACTGTCGGCTTTACTTACCCGGTTGTCGATACTATGTATAAAAAGATACAACAAAATTTTGTCTTTCGAAGGCCACAAAAGATAGGAGTGGCCGCGTGCTGTGAAAACTGCAAAAGTTATTAATGCTGTTAAATGTAGAATTCGTCTAAACTACGTTAGGGAGCAAAAAATCTTGTCGCAAGAAATTAAGTTTCTCGTTAGAACTCTGTCCTGTATTATAAAACAAGACCTGGAGTTCTGTGTTTCTCGTGGATCTACAGGATATGCAATTAACCAATCATTACAATTAAAGAGAATGGATCGGTCAAAATGCCTATTTTTGCAATACGCAACGCAAGAAAAAGGCACAGAAATGTCTTGTTTTCCGATGAATCGCGAAAATTTTCTTGATTAAGAACACTACAACAAGCACAATGAGAGAATGTACCCTCGTAGTTATAAAGAAGCTGCTGAACTGTTCAGAAATATACAATGTGGTCATCCTCCCGTGCACACGGCAGTGCTTATCTTATCAAGGAGTCACAAAACTATATTTATGAAAAAAAAGAGAGATAAATTCAGCCAAAGTGTATCAAGATCAATCTGGGATAATGTTGTGAAACCTCTTAGTAATACACTTTTTAAAAAATACGTTGCATCAAGACTGATCGTAATCACAAGACAAAAATCAACCAAGCCTGGCTTGACATCAACGTTATGGACTTTATAAAGACTAAAGACTGGCTCTCCCCTAGTCGAGACCTGAACCCTGTAGACTTCAAATTATCATCAGCTTTAGAGGACATAGTCTGCTCTAAATGGTACTATGAAAGCGAGTTGTATTAAAAAATCTTTGGAGCTAGCAATGGCGAAATTTCCATTGGGATTAATTTGACATTAATGGCCAAACAGATTAACGGCCTGTATTTTTATACAAAATTAAACAGTGGTCATTTAGACAAAAATATTCTTTGGCGAAACTAATAAATTTTAATAACAAGGTAGGTGTAAATTTTTAATACTACATTACTTCAATAAAAAAAGCATTTTCATTTGTAACAAAACTTATGCCTGTACTAGGTACAACAATATATTTAAGAGCACAGATGTACAGAGAGTCCCATATCGTTTACAAACGATTTATTTAATTTATTTAGCACTTTATTATAAATAACGTTCACGGTAAACATACTCCTGAACCAATTAACACACACTAATAAATCTTTTAATATTTAATTTAGGTGAATTGTTATCATATTCGCTTATTCGTCTCCATATTACAAAGGTTCCCTCTCCGAACGACTCACTGGGGCTCACGTACGAAGTACGTATCTCTAAATACGTGAATAGCATTATGGGTTATAGTCACTTGTGATAAGGGCTATATTCATGTGGTATAATTAATTCAACGTCCATGAAAATTATATGGAACGGGTGTTGATGGTATGAGAAGTTTTGTTGGGATTGCCCTCTCGAGCACGGGTTAGTTTAGTGTCTTGTTGACGAAACATACAGACGGCCACTGATTTAATATTACATTTATAACTAACTTTATATAATTAATATTAATGGGGGTTCTGCATGGGAGAGTAGAGGAATTCGTTATGTCTACTGGGACGCGGTCTCCCGGAAGTCGCAGTGTGAATCCTGGCTGTGATAAAAGTTTGTTTAATTGAAATTAATTATTTTTTTTTTTTACTAACAAATAAAAACAAAATGCATTTATTCCAAATAATCTTAGATTATCTTGGCAGTAAGAAAGCATGATTTTTGACAGTACGTATTATTATAAAATATTGAACACTTCATACTAATTAAATATTAATTTTGAAGTACCAATTAATAGTTCTAATTATAAAACGGACAACATACTGCGTATAGTTTATACATTAATTATGCCCGACACTAGAATATTAATTGATTGTCATTAACATAAATTACTCGAGAAATTTCTTCAAAGGAATTCCTTTATTGCTTCCAACACAGTTCCAAATTGAGATAATTACGAATGGGCATTTATTGTATTATAAAAATTACTTAAAAACGAGAAATTTGTTTGATACTAATCATAACTTAACTTTATGACCCAACGTGTAATTGGTACGCTATAATGAGTTATACTTGTAACGTATATGTCTGTAACAAAGCCATTCCTAATATCTAAGAGCACAAATACATGAAAGTTATTTCGGTGAAAATGTTCAGTAACAAACGTTTGAGCGTGTGAGGCTTGAATGTCTGTATTGATGTATCAATCGAAGATATTGTGGTCATAGGGAATAAAACATTCCGTTTATGTTGTGAACGCGTGGTTGTGGTACGTGTGACAGGCGGTAGCGGGAAACAAATCATTATATGAGTTTAAATCTACATCAAACAACACATATATTTTTTAATGTACGAGTTTTACATTAAATGAAATTTGAACAAGCAAAAAGAATTATATATGTATCGTAGAGCCAATGAAGCTTCTTGAAATAATACTAAGAAAGAAATAATATTAGCAGCATGGTACATCAAATTATATGAACTCATAGCCTCTTGCTATTTCGTAAACCTTTAATTTTTATTTAATGTAATAATAATTTTGTTTGCGTCATAAGAAATCTCGATATATCTCGATCTCTAAATGACACGTTACTTTTACCATACAGACGCACCAACACACAGACGTCCGCATAACGAATGTGCAAACATTGAATACCTGATGATCAATTTGCATACGTGAATCGCTTTATACGGTGACAATCATTTCAGATCTGATTCTGTAGTCGGCTTTAAATTGAACTTTAATACAGTCCCATTACGATTAAATACGACTTAAATGTTGACCTTTTCTGTGATGAGAACTTATGTATATATAGGTTTTTATTGTTAAAGAAAGAATGCTATTACTTAAATAGAGTCCCAAATATATAAAATTGAAGTGAAAGTTATGTTTTTTTAAATGATAATACTTATATGTATGGAATTTTATTGATATTTATAATTTATTGTTCAACTTATCAGTATATCTTTATTGATCGGTTCCGAAACATGCTATTTTTATGCTTAAGATATACGAAACGATTTTGTGTACTAATTACATGTTAGTAATAAAAACAAAATAAATAAAACTATATACATTATCTATAGAGATTATGATTAAGAATATTCTAATAAAGTTTCTTAAACTAACCTGAGTATTAAGCGTGGATGTTTATCTCGTGAGAATTCGCTTATAAAAAAGTACTCAAACCGGCCAATACGCTGCTGTTACTATTAAAAGTAATAAAATATAATTTTGAATTTGGAATTCGTCATTTTTATAACATTGTGAATTGTTTCTTGATTTTCGCTTCAATATAGTATTAAATGTTTAATGATGTCAACAAAGAAAAGATCTGGCCGTTCAAGTACAGTTCGTGCGAAAAAGAATATCAAATTAGATAAGAAAAAACATTAAAAAAACATCTTAGTGAAAGTGACTTTATAGAAGTTGTAGTCTACAAAGACACATTGGTCATTTCTTAACTAAAACTCGTCGTTTAAGGGGTGTTAGTTATGAAGGAGAGATAGAGCCAAATTTTTGTGAAAATATCGACATAAGATTTTCAAAATACTATTCTGGAGAATGTGGTTAAGTCCTTTAACAGCACCGTACGCAATAACCGAGAAGGGTCCTTCCAACAAGACGCAGCAACTGAGAATGCGAGAAATCAAATCCTGCTTAACAATGGACGTGGATTTCACCAAAGTCGAGGGCTGGCGATCGACTAGTGCTGGTCTTAACCCACTGGTTTACGAGCTGTGGTCAGTTTTAGATAATAAAGCTCTAAACGCAGTGATAATTTAGCGTCCCTAAAACAGTCAATGCGATTAGCAAAGAAAATTTTTCCCAGGGTACGAGTGGGCGCTGCTATTGATAACCCCCCTCAACATGTATATGACTGTATTGTCGCCAATGGAGACCACGTGAGTTAAATTTTATATATATTAATGAATTTTATTTAAATTTTATCTAACTGAGACCAAAAATTACTACTAAATTCAGTTGCGAAGCTCTAAAAGTAAATACTTTTTTAATATGTTATATATATGTACATAATATCTCAGGTGACGTACACGTTTTTATGTATAACTTTTACTCTAAATTCGCTATTTACGTTTTGCGGTCGCCGATTCAAATGTCAAACACAAAATTCTTGAAGAAATAAATAAAAAGGCCACTGTAAGGTTTTCCCCCGAGCCGTGGGTCCGTGAAACATTCATAAAGGCTCGGACAAACAACCAAACGACCTATACAACATACACAATTCAGCTAACAAATGTTTTTTCAATGGATAATTGACGAAAGTTTTCCACGACTTAAATACATTTGAGTATAAATGTGCCTCACAAATTATTTTATTTTAGGTTACTGTACAGTCATTCTGTTAGATTCCGTCACTGATAAATGAACAAGTAGCTGAAACGAACAGTAGTTTTAAAGGATACCTCGGTAACTATGAAGCAGATGACGTTAAATCGAATTTACTTCAAAAGAATAACGCCAAGTGGCCATTAGCATAGGAGTGGTTATCAACGCATGGCAGATTTGATGAAATTTCCGTTCACTCGTAAGTGCCGTTCACTGACCGGATATTACGGACCGGCTGACCGAACGAAATGGGTCACCCATTCATTCATTCAGATAGCAGATTGAGAACATTGTTATATCGCTTCAAAATTTATTTTAATTCCTTCTCAAGAATCCCTCATTTATTTTTAAGTTTACTTGGTTATGTATAACATTTATGTAAATTCTCTTGTAAATAAAACTACCCAGGTACTACATTTGAAATAATTAAAGAACTGTCACGAGATAATTCCACTGAAGCTTCCAGTGGCATGCACGCTCCCATAAAACGTCTTATTTGTAGCAAAGGAGGGACATATACAATTTAAAGAAACCGTTCCCGCCTTTAATAAAAAGTACAGCGAAGAGTTTCTTCTGTCGAGGCGAGGAGCTGCAGACATAAAAAATGTGAACCAATTCCACTCGCCGCCCGCAGACTGTCATGAATATTAACCATTTTGTGTTCGGTACATAGAATAAACTCATTACTAGATACGACTTTTTCTTCTGTTTTATACCTATTTTATGTTCACCTTATGTCTTTGACAACCTCTGACGGTTAACGCAGTTTTATGTTCATTGGAAAGTGAGTGTACTGTGAAGGTTAAAGTTTAAGGAAATATTTTCACCTGCTTCATATATATTATTACAGATACTATAAGAAATAAAAGGAATGAGGCATCTTAATTAATTATCTACGTTAAAAAAAGAACAATAAATTTTGAATGACATTATATGTAACCTTTTTAAATTGACACTGCAATTGACATTATCTGTAATGACAAAAAAAAAAACAGATAAAAATATTGTGACATATTAAGATATACCAATTTCAATAATCTATGCGATCGCACAACAGTACGGCGTCGATTGCGCTTACGATCCTTGGGGTTGTATTTCAAACAGGAACTGTCCTTGTACAGATTACATCCAATTTTCTTTCTTACCACATTGAATTACCACGTCAACATTGATAAAACGCTACACATGGCATTGTATACCTGCAAACTATATTATAATACAATTTGGGGAAGTAGCGTTGCGTACACAAAATATAGAAAGCTCCCGTTACAAACATTTGGTTATTGGATGTATGTAGAGAAATATTTATATGTTTTTTATGAATTTTTTCTGTTATCATTCCATTCATCCTCTCCTCTATCGGTCTTGTAAAACGAAGGGTGATGTAATAATGTTATCTGACATAAAGATCCGTGTACATATGCAATGTTTCTCAAGAATGGAGTAAATTTATTTAATAATATATATACAAATGTATACGTATATATATTATTCTGAATTAATTGAAATTCTAAACAAGAAGATTCAATTTCAGGTAGATTGAAATATCCAAAAACGTTACCGGAAACTTGACCTACAATAAACAAGCTTTACTGCCGATAAATTCACAAGCAACCTCAGTTTAATATTTAACGAGAGGTCCGTCTCGTCCGACGGTCGAAGCGAGACTGATGTTTTTCGGCCGAGGAACAGACCGCGGCGCTTAGTTATTTCGACTACCCTCATTTGTTGATGTGGCTTTTAAATTGAGGTCACTGGATTATTCAGGGTCAGTCTAAGTAATCGACCTAATGTTAGGGTAATTTATATTACACTATATAAAAACAGTATATCATTACAAAATATATCAGTTTCTTGATGAAAGAAAGAAATACATACATTTCTTTTAAAAACTATGGTTGCTTTAAAATATCGCCAAAGGTAACAGATTAGGTACCCTACAGAAATTAAGCACAAAACTTTCTAATTAATGCCAAGGTTTAAAAATATGCATATCAATTTCTACGTTTCACTTACAATTTATTATTAAAAATAAATTTGTCTAATGTTTTGTTCAAAGTTAATATTCCTTATAGTAAACAATATCCATATTAATAAACACATGGAATGCAAAAAAAGAATTTCATGATCTCATCTGCTGTAGTTTAGCAAGTAACATAAGGGGTAAATTAATTTTTACTTTGTTATATTCATTAATTCTGCGTTAAACGATAGTTAATTGCTAGACATTAGTTTAACATATCTTGAACTAATCACATTAGGCTTGAGAGGTTGAACTGAGTTGAAAATTATTGATCAACTCTAATACAGATACCAAGAGGACTGTGCCACCTTGTATAGAGGTTGGACAAGAACCGTTAGATGTCAGATATTTGTTTCACATGATCTCCTTTTCATAATTTTACATTGAAGTTCCCATGTTGTCTAAAATAAAACCAGAAGAAAGACCCTGCAAAACCATTTAAATTTGGTGCGAAACTAATGGTTAGACGAAGAATAGGAATTAAAGCAATACAAACTTTTCATAAACCCTCAATTTTATTTTAAACAAATTCCCTGACAAGAGGAAATTTTATGGAAGAATATTTTTCTTGGAATACGGTGGAAAATTGCACAACTGCAGCGCTTCTGCAAAAACAAGGTTTCAAAAATGGCTTGATTACGAGAGCACACTACCTGTCTGTGATATTGACCAAATGCCCACAACAAAGATTTTTTTTTTATGTTAGCGAAACACTTTATAGTCACAACAATTTTCCACATTGAGCAAGATTCTATGCCATATTAACGATAAAAATTAAAAATGTCATAAAAAATTTCTAATATTAAATTCAGAGATTTTAAATTCGCACCTTGGCAGTCCACAAAAACATTATTCATAGCCACGTCTCCAAACAGAGGGTAAATAAAAAACCCATGATTTCTCAAAGGGATGTTTGCCAGCCCTTGCGAGAAACGCACGAGTTAACTTTTTGACCGGGATACCTTTGGCGACGTGATGGGAATGTTAGCGGATGGTGCAAGCTACGGAAGATCAGCAATCATTTTGGACCATCAGCCACCACATAATTAAAAAAAATGATTACACTTCATGAATCATTTGCAGAACTCATTTAATATTTTAACAGCACAGATCATATTAGTTGATCAGAATTATTTTAAGTCTCCTTAAATACTTTTTATCCCCGTTGCTCTTTATTCTCTCTTTATTTCTATTGTGTATTTCTTTAAACAGTCAATATTAATCCCTGATGTGTAACTATTTCCTAGACTGACGTCTCCATAAGCTGATGGGTTGCGTCGTATTATAAGGTACGTTTTTTCGACTGGATGATTTTCAGCGAGATCTCTTGTTGATCTGAGAACGGCAAATTTTTGCCCACTACGTGCTCAAAGTTTCTAATACTAAGGGTTATGTTCGTTATGATCTGTTCTATGATAACACTACATACATATTTAGAGAGGTTCATCACAGAGTAGAGAATAGCAAAAATATGACAGTCACAGAATACCAACTTGGCGTAACAAATAATGACTGTAATTTTTTTGGCTTAATAAATGCGTTTAACTGTTAAATAAAGTGAACGGTAGTTAAAAGTAGCTTTAATTAACAAATATGTTGGTTTTAAAATCTCCTTTCCTCCATTCGGCTTCTTCCACAAAGCAATCGCTGTGAAAAGCGTAGTATCTGCTGCCGGAGCCATTTTATTTTATTTCCAACCCGTCCTGTGTTAGACGTGTTAAGTTAGATAACATTGGTTGTAACTCGTAACCGTCTGTTTAACGTTCTGCGGTGCGTGAAAACCATTTACATAGTATCATTTCATATTTTCTAAAAGCATCCGCTCATTGAACCGTGCGGTCCGGTCAAAAGGCTCTCATATCCGCCGGAGGAGACGCCGTTTGATCAAAAATCCTTATAAATCCCGTGTATGCCAAATATAACGTTGCTACAACATACTTAGGTGGAGGTCGGATCAAATGATTGGATTGTCCGTTTTTTGCTCGATTGTATCTTTTAATGTTGAAATAACGTTGTTTGATGTTTGTACAAATGTTAATATTTGGAAGATTGGCTCTGTCAGGTATATCCATGCATATATAATGTCTGGGCAACAGTTTTATTATCAATGACACTGCTAAATCTTCGTTATATTTTTATTAAAAAATCATTGCAAACATTTGTTCTGCTTCAGATACACTCAGCATATGCCTTTCAAACTTAATATTTTTCCTTGTTTTTGTTGCGTTGTTGTTATTTACCAAGTTTTAATTCTTTAAGTTCAATTGTCTATTTTCGACTGATGGATTATCTTAATCTATTAATATTTGGTACAAATGTGATATAACTTTCTTGTTCCACGTATTATTTGAAGGTAGAAGTCTCTTTAACTAATTCTAAGATGTTTTTATGCGACTAATTTAACACAAATGCTACAGAATTGAAAAATAATAAACCCTATCGGCAAATATCACAAGGTTTTATACAAATGATACTATCTTATGATTACAAGGAGGATTTTATTGACGACGTCTATTGAAGTAACGAACGCACGAAAGCACATTTTCACCCTAAATTGTGTAATCTAGAGAATTAAGATACAATTTAATTTGATTAACTAAAGCTGTGTGGTTCAAAACACTCACGCCAAAGCGATTTAACTATTCAATATGTTTTAAATAACGACAAAATTAAAAGTTTTAGTGAAAAAAGAAATTTGGTTTGAAATAATTAAATTTGTAACAATATAATGATTGTGACATCTATAAATGATAACAAAGTTTGTAGTAAATGTCTTTGTTAAATTTTCTAAAGCGTTTGATTTAAAGATAAAAAATTTATAAATAACAATTCCGACAACTGTAGTACTACTAAAATATACTTCAACATAAAAAATTGGCAAATCTAAATGTTGAATACACAGCGATAGTGCCATCTAGTGAGAAAAATGGACACTAATTAATAGCATTACTTAACACGTCTCACATCGTCAATAGTTTTACTAAATTGTAATAGATGGCGCTTTAATAATATTGTACATAAACAAGATTTGTTTCAACTTATGACAATTAAAATGACGTCATAATTTAAACATTTATTTTTTACAAGGTTATTCATTATAAGCACCATAGCCCAGTAAAGGAAATTAAAAAAGAAATTTACACATAAAACTGAAAATCTAAAGGTAGTTTTTGTAATAATTAATAATTTATAACTTACAGGTAACTTTTTATTAAGAACAATACATCTAAATGACAAAATTCAAATTATATAATATACAATAATAATAATATAGACCATGTTCAACAAAATTTACCATATATTTATTCCCTTTTATTTATTTAAACTGATGAGAGAGCTTTATCCAGCTACTGTGCAAATTTAACTATGAAAATATTTTTCATTATTTTGTAAGGCTGTTAGCCCTGCGACTTTTAGTGTCACCGGGAAAGTGGGCCAGTGCTGAGACCGGCCTATTCAAAGAGGCCTGAAGGGCCCCTAAGCCCTAAGACACGTTCGTTCTAAGGGCGCATGTTATAACTGAGACTCGGAGATGAACATATTCTAAGTTATCTTAAACTTGCTTTTGCTCGCTGCTCGGTCCGCATGAAAATTTGAGTTGTTTTTGACCACTACGGCCACTGAATCCAAACTGCAGGTCATGGTACCACCCATGTGGTTTCAGGATCGGGATTGAGATTTGAAATTCGGGATAGGGATAGAAGGTAGCCTATGTATTTCTCCAAAGCTCTATCTTTCTCTATACTCAAATTAATCAAAATCGGTTCAGCGGTTTAGGCGTGAACACGTTACAGACAGTCAGACAGAGTTACTTTCGCTATTATAATATTAGTAGTTATACTATTCTAAGACCTAACGGAAATTAATGATTTCAATGAAAATTTTGTTCACAATGGAATATTAAAGATTTATAACATAATAGATTTATAAACATAATGCTTAGCGTAATTTCTTTCTTGAGACGATTTAATATAGGTATATTTTTTTTAACAGAAAAAGCGGATATTGTGACTAAACTATTATAGATATATGCTTTTGCATATATTTTTGTAGATTTTAATGGGTCCTATAAACCCGTAGTACATTATTTTGTTGTATTGTCAATAGTTTTCACAGCGAACGCATAAATAGGATTTCTATTTTACACCTTGGGTTACTAAGTAGCAATTTCTTTACGGATCTCAATTTTTTTAAATAAAATATGGCTTATAGCCTTTCTCAATAAATGGTCTATCTAACATTGAAAGAATTATTCAAATCGGGCCAGTAGTTCCTGAGATTAGTGCGTTCAAACAAACAAACTTTGCAGCTTTGTTAAATTAGTAAATGATATAGGGTGGCATTCGGAGGTTCCAGGAAAACTACGTAATTTACTTATAATAAGAATTACAAATTTAAACTTATAACCTATAGCTAAGACTACATGATTGCCCCGATGTTAGAATTGCAATCCCATTCCATTGCTTGTGTTGTATCAGAAATCTTCTAGTTCACATGGCTTGGTGTTCATTCCGCGAAGTCAGTGGCGTCACTCGTAATATGATATTTTATCCATACTACGATGTTGTCCCGGCGATTATTCATTTATATTTTAAAATGTTACTCGTACGTTACAAGTATAGATAAAAATTTATAAATAAAATATATACAAAAAAGTGACAAAAACGTTGATATGCGACCGTGACAGGACTCGAACCTGCAATCTTCGGATCCGAAGTCCGACGCCTTATCCATTAGGCCACACGGTCCTTGTTGCATGAGAATGAAATTTTAAATAATATGTTACAATTATTGATTTTTTTATTAATTGAATTTTTTTTTATAATTTATTTATCAATAGATTAAAAAAAAATTGAAATTAAAACCAATTACAAATACTGAATAAAAATTTTATATTTTATATCCACTATATATATTAAAACCAAATACATAAGTATAGTCTTTAGAAAAGAAGTCTCATAAATATTTTATAAAATGCGATATGTACCAGATCAGTTCTCTTAATTGTTTTTTTTATTAGAATATTATAAATCGTATTATTTTAAGTACAATAAAAATTGTGAAAAGAGCCATCTAGTAACGAACATGGAAATTTAAAGTAGTGCAGACTTAGCTCCAACGTCGTGAAATGTTTAGTAAGCTCCATTTATTATTAAAAGAGGTCACTTTTATAAATTTATAAGTTTGTCTGAAGAGATTCATTAAAAAATAACAACAATAACAAAATCGTAGTTTATTTGTTTTACTCTGTTAATGAAAAAAAAGAAGAATTTGAATACCAGATTAATTGTTTAATCAATTTTAGAAATTACTATCACTGTTACAAAATGGAGATTTCAATACCTTTTAGCTATAAACCAAGTATTTAAGAAAGGCCCACAATCATTAGCCACAAGGTCCGTAAAGAGCCAATTTGTCGCGATGAACACTTAGACGTTGAGCGGATGTGTTTGCCCCTTACAACTCCTTGACTCGCCAATTTTGCCATTCTCAAGCACTTTCTTGAGTATTTTCGGGGTAACCGTTACGTTTTAGTATTTTGTAGCATATATTTTACTTAGTCAAATTTGCTACTTATCTAAGTTATACAAAAATATTCAGAATAGCTCAAGTATAAAATTAAATCTGTTTAAAAAAAAGTTATCATCACGAACAGTAATGTTGTGTCAACATTTTTCACTCACAGATCAGAGATGGCGCTAGTTGTTGCTCCGGTTAACTAAGGACAGCAAAAGATAATAAATATTTTTTTGACAACAAAACATAATTTTCATATATAAGCAATATCTTTTATCCCTTTTCATTTGTTTACATCGAAGCAGGCACTAACAGATTAGTGTCATTATAAAGGCACAAACTTCTTTTGTTTAAAACGATAACCAAATTTTCTAACTTTTATTTAGTTTTGAGGAAGCTGAAGGACCGATTCTATATAATTAAACTAATATGTTTTAGAAACTAACACTGGAAACACAAAAAAGGAAGTTGTATCACGTTTATCAAAATCCTCTACCTTAGACAACCAGCTGTTTTGATAAAATATACCTACTATTATTTATTTACGTCATATTTTCGATTAATACTTGACCATTACAAGTAAACTAATAAACTATTATTATTATTCAATATTTCTATTAGAGTAGGCACATTAAATACCCAGTGTTATTATAATAGGTACTCTATAAGAGAAACCGTTTTTTTATTCTGACTGGAGAGTGTTTGACTGTCATTCCGCCCGTTTGAAGGTAGCAATGAAGTCGTAGGTGGTGAAGCACTATCTCAGCATGTGTAAAGATGATTAAAAATCAATGTCTGTTTGTGTTGCCTTTATTCACATTCCACAAATAACTTTTTGGATGAATCCTAAAGTACTCTAATTCATATAACATAAAAGGGAATTAGGGTGCATACATTAACAAATGAAATTAATCCTGTGAGTCATACACATAACCACAATATACACAGTTTTTGGGACACACAATTATTTTCTAAGCACCAAGGTATATACTCAGCACAGCTAATAGTCGCTGAAACAATATACAATCTCTACTCACATCTTCGTATCTATGGAGACCAATGAAAATAATTTAGGTAAAAAAACCTATCGGAGTCTGCCACACCTCGAACGTTATACGCCCTCCACACACCACATAACAATGGTTTACACAATGGGCACAAAGGGAGCACACTCTTCCTATTGTAGGGTACAATGGAGTCCCCGCCCACGACAAAGGCGGCATTGTTTCATCTCCAGCCTGCACGTCTTATTGGCGGACATCTCGCCGCGATCTTTGACCACCCGCGGCTATAACAGCATCCGAAATCTTATCTCAGCTACTTTATTTCTAACACAAACGATACTCGACTCTCCCCAGTGCGTGTAGGGTCTCGTTCCTAGTGTCCGTCGTTGCTTAACTACATTCTCATTCAATTGACAGTTACAAGCCGCGCACTGATTAATGATACGGTTTTATAGATATAGTTTTTGTGAAAGGACATACATACATACCTATGTATATCTGAGCAGGGATACACGTGTAGGCTTACATACTAAATATTACGTTGTACATTATAACTGGTTGAGAATTCCGTATGATTGATGAATGCACTGAAAATGTTCTTACCAGCGGTGGTGTCTGTTTGTTTTGTGATAGTTCAAGGTGTTTTACTACCGCGTGTAAGTTTTTACGTAACAAATGGCGTTTTAAGGGAGCGCAATAAAACGAGTGCGCCAGACAATGTTATCGATCAGAAAGGGAGCTGGCAACCAGCCGTATGAGGACTGCTCTTACGAATACTTTGAATGTGTATTGTCAGTGTTACAGACAATACATAGTTTATACTTTATACTTAATATGTATATTATAATTATTACTTGACCAAATTTCTCAAGGCTGTAAAGGTTTGGTATATCCAAATACAGATAAATGAAATAAAACTTGGATGTGGAGGAGCCTCTTAAAATGGGCCATCACAATTTGCTTGATCGGTCTTAATCTCGTTTACCTCGGTTACCATTGCATTGTGTTTTACAAATGAGATATATTATTGGCAAATTTCGGTAAGGAAATTAGTTTTTTACCGAATCCAAACATCAGAGGAAGGCATTCTATTCTATTCCACTGTTCACATACTATTGTTTTTGGCATGAAAACTTGTAACTATTTCATGAGATGAAGTTGGTTATCTGACTGATTCAATGTTGATGTCAAAGAATATTGGATGAGAGAGTTGGACAAGAGTGAGGAAATCTGAAGGGACGGCATTCTCAATGGGATGCTTATAAGAAATGTGATTATATACCTACATAAAAATCTCAACGAATTTGCCGATGGATTAAAAAATTATGATTATTTTTCTTCAATAAACCTTTTTTGTTATTAACATTTAATCTATCTTTATATGTAGTAGATGTCGAGGTATTATTATAAATATTAAATTCAACTGTTTTTCATATAGTTCACTGACCTTTCATTGCCTACTTAAATTCTCATAGCTATCAAAATGAGTAAAAACTAAAACACAACCTATATTTCTAAGACAATACATCTCCAGATAAACATCTATCACCAATTATTATAAATTAATACTAAAAATATTTTAACAGCTCTCAGAGTGAGACGATTGCTCGACAGTTAATTTTCGTTGAAGTTAGTTCGCAAACAAGTTTCGTGCGAATAAGGACCTACGCTTAAAGTAAATAATATCGATGAACCGATGTTAGCATTCAACCGTCTCTGGCTTGGTTGAATGTAAATTGCACAATACAGCCTCAACAACGGCTGGATGGAGTCTCGATGGCTGAAACAAACCAATTAATTAAAAAGCAAATCTCGAAGAAGCGGATCTCGTGGTTTTAATTATTGACCCGAATGGTTCTGGCTGTGACGTGACAGGGTTGCCATCGCCACTTGATGTTGCCTGATTAGAAATACTTAGGATATCCAATAAATTTAATATATTAAGGTTGTAATTTTAGACAAATTAAAACTATTTTTGTTTGTACCGATTAATTTAAAAAGTGTTTTTACATTAATATACAAAATTTAAAACAAATTCGGGTTCGTATTTATAAGATTTTAATTGGTAATTTTTTTCACCATAAAAATGTAAACTCAAATGTAGGTAACAAAATCTAATTTAACTCCTTAATATTATTTACCTAATGACGACCCTGGAGCTGTAATTGGCACGTTGTATACAAATAATTGGCCGGTATTCTGAAGTCTGCGAGCCAATCAAAGTTTTCAGCGACAATGAACTGCCTACTTGCTAATTGATTAAAAACAAAAATGGGCCGTCATTAGGGATAACGGGTTGGTGGGATAACGATCGTGTGCCCGAGCCTTTCGATTATTTTAAATCGACGGCTAATTTAAAAAAAGAAGTTGAGGTGACGTAATGAAAACAAATAAGTGCACCAACAATTTATGAATGACAGAATGGAAAAAAAAACGGGCGGTCACTCGTAAAGCCCCCATTTACTATATGTTCCATAGTTAATCATTGTGGTGCCCATAAAATAGCACCTGCTCATTTATTATCGCAATACCATTCAATGAAAGATATATCCATGAAAGAAAAGGAAGTGATAAAAACTTTTTCGACAACAATATAAAACACCTTCGGTTTGACTTTATTTTTTTTTTATTTCATTGACGTTATTATTTGTTATCACTTCGGTTTCCAGATCTGCGTTCGATTTTCAACTTTAACCTTTCGAGGAATAAAATCCATGGGGAGATCATTATTATTTTAATCGAAGCATACTAACTGGCAGGTTGTAATGAAACTAATCGTTAGAACGAAGGAGGTGCAATAAAAAAAGGTCATTCATAACAAAACGAGATGGTGGCACGGAATTTTTGGATCCCATGGGGTTTTTTGGGTGTTTTACGCATCCGTAACTAAATGTCCTTGTGACGACCGTTTTGCGGTGACTAGGCATTAATGAGCTCCTTCAGACAGACGAAATATTATAATTACATTACATTATATGGCCCACAATAGCGTCGACAACAAATAGACCAACGAAATACGATTGTTTCATATTCAAAGCCCATTCAACTATTCATAATGAATTCATCTTCAGAGAACTTTTATACAAATAATGAGAATTACGCATTCATCCCGAAACAAATACACACAACAATGGCGTAAGATAATCGCGCTCAGCTCTGTTCGGCGCACCTATAGCAATGAAAATTTTAAATTTAATTAATAGCAAGTGGCGTCGTCGCCCCGATTATATTATTACGCAGCCATTGTACCACCTACCCGCCCCCCCTGACACCTCCTCCTCCCCCCAACCCTCACGGCTGCCACCCTCGGATGACAATCATGGAACACAAACGCGGAACGTTCCTTAATCTTCTGTAAGAGCGTAATATGAATATATGTTTAATATATTTATCCGCTATATGATTCTTATTTCACATTGGAAAGTAATATTTACTTTTCCCTCTACAAATATCAGAAGATACGCTAGAAATAGATCTGTATTGCAGAATAATATTCTCGATTATCCCTGGATATTCTGAGGCATGTCCCGCCTACAGGCCCCCGTCCCCGAGACGCGTCGCGTTAGGCGCTTTGTGAGGCAAATCCAAGTTTTATATAATGTAAGTATTACAGATTCACTATACATGTAGAATGCGGATCCAACGCTCTTTGTCTCGTATTGTTTAATGCAAATACAAATTTATCATATTTTATTTACTTTTGATTTATTATCCTCAACAATACAGAACATCTTTCAGCATAACGAGACCTCGCTGCAGACATATTGATATCTGTTGCTGGGAAATTCCTATGATTTAAAAGTTAATAATCATTTATTTATTTACTATATAGGTATTATATACGGATACGTTATTAATAAACATTTCAAAATTAAATAATGACCATGTTTATATATGATTTTAGTTGACAGAAATGTCTTTAATTCAACAATTGGTAACCTATATTATATATTTTTTTAGAAATAATGTTGATGATTAGTATTTATATTATACTAGCCTTTGCCCGCGACTTTGTGCGTATTAGTTTCATAATTAGAAATGTAGCTCACCAAGCGAAGGGTTTCGGTTTAGAGGCAGTAAATAGACAGATTTAGATTATTAGCAATATTTTTTTTGGTCGTACGAATCCATAAGTATCTTATGTCCGTCTCCTGATCTCAACCTACCTCCATACAAATTTCTAGCCAAACACTTACAACCTTTCTTGAGTTATAAATAGTGTAACTAACACGACTTTCTTTTATATAAATAGATATAATCTCTGTTGTGATTACTAAAAATTGTTTTACTTAAGTTATTTAATAGTAATATTCAGGACAGCTGCGACTTTACATCGTAATATGGATATCTTGTTCTATAGAAATTGTGAATTTTATTTAATCAAAAAAACGTCAACTCGTCTGAGATTCCAGTGTTTGTGGAATTTTTGTCACTTACCATCAGTTCGCTTATTCACATATGACATATGTGACGATGGACACTACTTACTGACGTTAACAGTTTTTAATTCATAGCTTCTTACGTTATAATATTAACGTAAGTACGTTAGGTTGGTACGTATTGTGTACTTTAATATTGAATGAGAGACGAACAACGCTTTGTTTGTTGTGTTACGATGCAAACTAATATAGACTTTTCAGATTCCGATAAAGCCTTCTATACTATGTAATGTAACCGCCAACGCTTTTTTCTTGTAATTAATTTTGTTTATGGTTTTATTAGTACTAAGAGAAACATCTGTAAAAGAAAAGCAAAGGTTTATTTTCATTTATAAAAATGCACACAGTTATTTTGGCTAGAAGCTTCCATGGAAACTTTACTGATAATTTCATTCAAGTAAATTTTGTAAATCGTAAATGGATAGTAAGTGTGAACTATTGACACGCGGTCATTAAACAGTTCCTTTAGCTATGGCTCGATGTTTAACACTCAGATTATGTTTAAACAGTTTATTTATGAATTAGGAAATAATCTCAACTGATAGTAAAATTATCGATTCATCTAAATCAAATTCTCCTCGCACTGAAGAGAAAAAAGATTTTTTTTATTTAAAATGTTTAAAAAAATAGCCGGTCTTCGACAAACAATGTATGGAATGAAATCTTTATTTTTAATTCAAACTTCGAGAGTGGGTCTAAGTTTTTCGTTATACCAATGTAGGTAAAACTGTTGTTTAAATCAGTCCGAAGAAAGATATTTTCTACTAGTTTTAAGGAAAGCATCTGACTAAATAAACAAATTTGAAGCGAGTCTGTTAGGGCTACCTTAGAAGTACGTTTTGAGAATGATTTGGCGTTAATTTTGGACAGGACCAAGTCTTTTAGTAGGTTGTAGAGAGATTTCGCCGTTATACCTCCCGCTCCCACTTCTACAGCCTACAAATCCACGACGAACCTATATCGAGTGAGTTCGTTTGTGAGCTCGTAATATTTATTGACCTTGATGGCATGGTCTTTTGGATGATGGTTTCCCAAGGAACCGTAAGCTCTATTAACACAAGCGTTTTAAAAATTTGCTAATACACAAATATGCCTAGTCTGGACTCCGACGCACAAATTTTCTCTGGGTTTTAATATTGTTTCTCATATGTATCTGCGAGTCTCAATTTAGTCTCATCAGTGCTCATAACATGCTGGATGTATTGAAAAAGTATAATATTTAGATTAACATAAATGAAAACTGGTTTATTGACCCTCCGTAATAAGATCTTAGCACATTATGATGCATGTGATGTGTATCTCGCGCGTGTACAGATCTAATTATATGTGACGCCCCTCGCGAGTCTGTTTAAACGACTTTTGTTATCGGCTCCTACATTGTCTTATTCGGGACTTTGTTATATAATGCTATTGAATTATATATTGTTTCGTAAATCGAATATCAAAGATGTGAAAGTGAGAATTTTAATTTTCCGAGCTGTTCGTTACGAGCCTTGATGACTATGATTACCCTCTTTGTAGAAAACAATCAATATATTGGTACAATAACGTTTTCTGAAAGTTGAGATAAATAAAGTTATAAAAAAAAACTATTAAAATACAAAAGTTTAAAGTGTGAACTTATGTCAAAATAAGGTTACCATGATAATGACAATCATCACAACCTTTGCCAATTACTTTATATAACAAAATTATATAAAGTAATTGGCAAAATTTATAGTCGCTAAAAGAAATCTAGATGGCGGACCTCATTACCACTGACAATTTTATATTTTAATTGATTAACTACTTTTTTCAATTAAATTATAAAAAAAAGCCTTACACAAACTGTTTTTATTTATAGTAATACTATTCAATCTAGTCCCGTCCCGTAAGTTTACCTGGATATTAATAATTTTCAAGACGTAGGTACTTTGAGGTTTAAATTGTGTCTGCATTTACACATGAATCTATTTTTGTTCAAATCTCTGTTTTTTTTTTGTTTATTGTTGTAAATTAATAGATTTCGTTGGGATACGGTTGTCATATTTAGTCCCACATATATATTTCATGTTAAAAGGAGGTCTTAATGATTTTAGCTTCTGATGACATAAGACGAAGAACAGATTCAAAAACTAATTCTAGTCCTTATGTGGTTAAGCTTAACTACTATTAACGAAATAAATTTGTGGATATCTGTGAATCTTGAAAATCTATATATATTTTATATTTTTTAGCATTCTTTATAGCAATATTCTTTATCTAAACATGTTAGGACTCTGAGACCAGAATATTGAAAACGAAAGAAATACAAATATGATTTTTTTTTTGTCTTTCGATTCGAATGAATGAATTCGACCAGAGAAACATAAATATTTATCTTTTTATGACAGAATGTTGATATGAATCCCAAGGGACAATTAATGCCATGAATTGTAGGCAAAGGCGCAGAAAAAATAATAAGTTTATTAAAAAAATATCAGAACTCAATAAGGAGGGTTACATGATCATTAAACAACTAGATAACTTCTGACATGTTCGGGATGGAGCCAATGCAGGTTTCTAAGAAGAAAGTGTTCAAAATTAAAAAAAAAATAAAAAAATCTCATACCATACAGGTGAATCGCTTATAATTTTATTCACTAAAACTACCCAACAATAACTTCAAGGGAAAAACATTCTAAACGAACCCATTTTCAAATTTCCACCGTGCATCATCCCTCAAGCGAGATGTCAATAATCAAACAATGCATAATCAATATCAGAATTGAAGAGGGTATAATCTTAAAGAAATTCGAGGGTTTTAAAGTCCAGGGGTTCATGACAATAGGTGTTTTTCGTATAAACAGCCCTCACGTCTGTCAGACGAGAATTATGTGCTTCCAGAAACTCGGCCGAGTTTCCCCATCGATTTTCAAGTTTGAGACATTTTTATTTATTACTTCGCTTTAGTTTGGTATTTGATTTATAAATGAAATAAGGTTCTATTATTGTGTTTTTGCCTTCATCGTTTAGGTATTTATAACTAGTGTTTAATATTATTATCCTTAACTTAGACACCCTCCGGCCATAGAATAAAAATAACTCAAACAATTCATGTTTTTTATGTCAATATTTAAAATCCATTTAGAATAAGAAGATAATATTTTTTTTTTGTCTTAATATCACACAGAAATACGGATTATATCTGTGGGTCTGTAAAATGAAACGGGAGATCTATAATGCACGCCCCAAACATGAGTGGCTTAAATAATATAAAATTAACAACGAAAAATCAAACCACAATCAACACTTGCGGAATAACTTTTGACTTGAGCTGTCAAACTCAACGATAACAGTTTAAACAGCACGTGCCGACACGTGGCCACTGACAGCTGTCACTGTCACTGTCAAAGTGTTAAGCGATAAGAAACGGTCACCATTGTTCTTTAAATTAAGGTTTAGGGTCAAGTTATTAGCTTCAATGTTACAAACGCAGGACGTGAATGTTAGATACGAAACATTAAATACTATGTTATACGTAAATCGAACTGACACTTATTATAAATATAAAATAACGGCATTGAAATTACCGTTGACAGTCACAAAGTGTTTTTACAATGTATCAGAAAACAGAAGTATTAGTATAGTTGTATCTTTCATGGTATAATGCCTGAGGATAGGATAATTACACCGTCATTATTGTATGGGAAACAACAGATGTGATGGTGTCGACAAACAGAGTTATGTAGAACACGATAATTTGTAGAATTTTTAAGTGTTGCCTGATACAAGTACACTACGCAGAACTTACACACATATATAATATACTACGGTACTGTTTTTTATTTCGCAGCTGTATAACTTTACTGTTATTCAATTAAGTATACACATATACATTAGAATAATACTATTATATAATTATTGTCTTATACATAGATATTAAAAACGTTATTATTAACAAAGATTTCTGTGATAGATTTATGTTATCAATAAAAAAATATGATTGTATTAAGAGAACTCTTAAACGACTATATTATTATTAGTGTTTTATAAAATAGCGTGGTAAAGTGCGAGTAAATCAGCGTATATTTATTAGTTCTGATTCTGTTTGCAGTGAAAACAATCGCCTGCATCCGACACCGGCGATTTTATTTATTTTCCTTCGTTTTATCATAATACCGGGGAGTAAGTTTATGTACAGGGTGATGATGAATACATCGCGAAGCATAATTTACTATTGTTTAACGAATGATATGGTTATAAATGGTTTTGTCCCAAATATAATTTTGATCGGAAATTCCACTTGGCACAATATTTTTACAGACGGAATTTTTAAAACGTTGAAATTATAGGATATCCACTTATAGTATTAACGAAGATACCTATTATCAAGTATATATTAAATTTTAAATAAAATCGTACATAGAGTAATATTTTATGAATAGATAATTCTCGATCACAACAAAACCCGCTGTATATAAAGTTCTCGAATGAATTTCCAACACGCTGTACACTCACCTACATTAAAAGGGTCCTTGTATATGTTATTCTACCGTATTTTACTCAACAAAAGACAGCCCAGTTGTTTACATTCTGCCAAATCACTACCCTTGTGCCTTGCAGTGATATCTAGTGCGCATAATTTATTAAAAAACATTGGGGACCATTCAACCGTGATCTATGGTATATTTTTTTAATTATTGCCGAAGCAAAATAGTCTTTATGGTGATAAGAGTTCTGTGTTTATTCAAAGGGTATTTCTATTCTTTTTGTCTCAATATAAATTTATAATACAGTATGATCCTGAAATAATATTATCATTTATGATATGTTTTTATAATTATGTATAAAAAAGTCTTATTGATATTGTCACACTTAATTGAAATGTTGTCAGTTTGAAAAATATATTATTTAAGTACTGCCCCATATTCTGATTAAAAATATTATGAAGTAATCAAAAAGTTTTGAGAAGTTTTAAGGTTTAATTATTTCGTTTATAAGAGATTTTCATATATGTATATCAAACTGTAATTTAGATAAACTGTTAATAAAGTTTACTGTACATAAATTGTATAATAAAAACTGTATCTTTTTAACGTGTCTAAAAATATGTATACATATACATATATGTAAATATAAAAAATTATTAAGTACTTTTTATAAATGAGCTGAATTTTAAATTTTATTTTAATAGGAACCGATAATGATGATTCACAATTATTTAATGTCCGAAATTAATTCTAGGAATTTCAGTTCCATATCTAGAATGAAAATATTAGGAAACGAGAGTAAATTAATTTCTAAGCGACTTAATCCACTAATTAATAGAGAATAAAGATGAGGTTGGCGAGGTAAATAAAAGAAACCAAGAGATTTTCAATATTTTCTTTTTAATTCATTAAGTTATTTTCAATAATATTAATTTTCTAAATTCATTGTACACTGAATACATTATAATTATCCTATAAATAATTTACAAAGCACTAAAAGGAAAGCTTACCTTAAGCTTAGTTACTCAATATTTATGTTTCGGTGACAGTTTTGGCAATGATTTTGAACACGTGGTTAATTTTACAATACTGTCATTCAAAATTACATTTTCCCGTCGATAATTGATATAATAATTGTGTTTGAACTCTTGTCTCGTGTTTTTAAATCGGAATATAAATTAAATTATTTTTTTACTTATTTTAAGTAAATAAAAAATTTATGGCATCTTCATAAATGCAAAGGTACGTTAATATACAACATACAGCGAGCGATCATAGACGATTTGAATATTTAAAAATAAACACTACGTCAGTCTATGTTGAACAGACAAACTAACAAGTCGATAATTAATGCACATTTTATTTATAATCTAAAACAATATTTATAATATTTACAATTACAGAGTCGTTGTAATTTGGACTTTTACGTACGTTAAAAACACCAATGACAGCTGAAAACGTGCGCTCCCTTGATAACAGCTCTCACTGTCACTGGAACCTTTAACCCCTCCACGTTACATGTTACCGTATGTACAACATCATTTACAATTTAAATCTCTTAATCTAAACTATATAATTTTTAGACTATAACAGAAAAAAAAATCAAGGAACTTCAGAGAATGATCACGATACAAAACAACGTGAAAATAAAAATTCACTTTAAGCACAATGACGAAAAGAAACAATTTGCAATGATAACAATCGAAGCTGAGAGTTCGTGAGAACTGCTCGTGGCTAGTGAAACAGTCCGATCAGGCTAACTAGACGTCTGGTCAGAATATAACAGTGAGCGGCCGCCTGAACTCCGGACCGGCTTGGGTGTTCTGAGGATACTGGCCGGGATACTGGGGCATCAGGAGCCCCGAGGACTGGTAGTAGGGGAGGGAGGGGGAGGGATTGGATCCCGAGGACGTTGACCCCTCGGGGCGGTCCTGCTTTGTATCCGGCGACTCCGCTGGAGACCTCGGAGACAAGCTGGATGCAGAGTTAACAGTGGAGCTCAATCCAGCCATAGCCACCGAGGCCTCGGAGTACATCTTGCTGATATCCATAGGATACGAGCGTTGCTGCTGTTGATCCATGTACATGTAGGCCTTGGAGAGGGCCGCCGAATCCAAGTAGCCCCGGGACGGGTCGGGATACATACCATAGCTCCTGTATTTGTCGTCTATACCGTATTTAGACATATCCATTGACGAACCAACCTGCAACAAGGTTCCCATTGTGAGTGAGCTTTGTAATACATATATAAGATTCTCTATAGTTATTCGGTAGTTAGAGAGTTTAATATAGTATGGAAGTATCTAAAGAGCAATGAAATATAATTTAAATGTGTTCAATAAAAGTCGTCCCACGCGTCTGTATCGTGTAGGCGATGTATGACTTGTAGAACGACTCCCAATTAGTTATCGTCACGTATAAATCAAAATATTGACAAATCAGCACCTCTATTATTTTCTTAAGCGGATTATAATTGTAATCTATGGCTGAAAATTGAATACCGCATTCATGGAAGAAAGATATATATGGCTATTGTAATACGGCGGGGAATTGTGTGAGGGTATAAGATACAATATTGTACGGCTACACAAATCAAAGCCAACAATGCAGCAACGAAACGATCGCTTAATGGGTCGTGTTTAAATTTTTTTAATGTAGTGTGTCCTATGATATAGCAAGAGCAGGTTCTGATGTACATTCACTTGATATGTTGGCTCCATTTATAGATATTGTTACTATCGTTCATAACTATTGTCATTGCTTTTGATTACATTAGTTGTAATAACGACTGTTAATTGACTCACTAAATATCAGAAAGGCGCTAATAATAGCACTACATAACAACGATTCCTTATACTCTATTATATTGCAGTAAACTAAACAATTTACTCAAAAGTTAACTTGGCATATTTCCTATGAGTATTGCCTTTAGCCGGTTAACATAACATATAGTGCATTAAATCAGGATTAGTTTGACAGCGGGGCAGTCGGTTTACGGGGCTCACAGGGTTATTTTATGACCGGTTATAAAACACCTTTCAAACTGCCTCGCGGCTATTGATATACGTTCAGGAACGCTAAAGCTCTAGTGTAGTTCTTTTAATGTTTTAAATGTGTATAGTAGCCGCCTCCAGGGAGTGTGGAAATTTAATAATCATAAAACTCAGTTCAGGATGTATCTGGCTTCAGGACGCTGGACGGGGAGTATATTAGTTTGAATGAAAGGAAATCGGTTGGTCTAGAGCTTACATACCTACAGGCAGTCGGTCTTTAAGTCCATTCTTCGCTTTCGTCTTTTTAAAGGGATATTCGGATTACATTACTAAGACTTCCAATTTAGCAAGCAATGTAATATCGAATATTTCCTCTGTACTACTTTTTTCAAACTTAAGCGTCGCGTCGTTGTCGCAATATGTTGTAAATATACATTTATTTTTGAATACATTGTACGTTCCATTGAACCTCTCTCCCCGAGCCGGTAGTGAGACGAGAATGAACGCCGAAAAACACAATATCAACCGTGAAATGCCAACAAATAAAATAAAACATCGATCAAGATAATCGAATACGAAAATCACAATGGTTCGTTAAAACGTTTCCATACCTGACGCGAAAATGCCCAATCACTGCTTTTAATATCACAGAGCAGACTACCGACGAGACTGTCGCTGAACACAGACTTGATTAATTAATATTATACGTATTTATCGTTTTATGTGTATGGGTAATATATTTAGTTTCTAATTGAGGCGGAATAAAAAAATGCTAACACAAAAATTTACTATACCCACAGATGAAAATTGTAAAAAATGTTATATGGGTAACGCGTATACAAATATCCGTTTAGTTCAGAGCGGTAATTTTAATATCAGGAACGGGTTCATTAATTTTATTTTTTCGTATAGATATATTAATTGTAACTCGTTGTCGGAAGTCGGTTCAGGCCCGATCATCTCGGAGACCATATGTTCAATGGTAGCTGATTATATTGTTTAGACCGGGTGTGGGCTGGTGGGGTTGTGTTCACCCGTTTATGTAAAAAGCGCTTCATCAGATCGCCGCTCTATTACACGTGATGGATGAACTGTCTAGGGACGATCGCACGCGACATATGGAAAGATATCAATATTTATATATAAATCCCATTATAACACCTACCCGGAGGATGTTGATGCTTACATTTTTAAAACAATATCCACAAACAGACAAAGAACGTAAGGCTTTCAAAAAGAGTTTCCAAAAAGAGTTTTCATTGCAATTTAAATATTTCGTTTAGGATTTTGTTGGTAAATAATAATCCGTAAAACCTTAATTGAACGGTTCATTCCTCCCCCATGTCCTCCATCTTCACAGCGCGTCCCCTTGACGTAATCTGATGTTGATGTGTGAAATATCGTTCAGATTTAGTTATACTAGCGTCGCCCTTCCGACTCGTTTAGAACTAACATATTTTTTATTGACACTATCAAGACAGAGCTCTTTTTATGAACCAATTCAATTAAATACGCGTACTTTACTCGTTTTATTTGATTTGCTTAATGTAATTCGTTCAAATGTGCGGTGTAATAAGTATAATTCAATGTTATAAATCACCTAAGAGGTGTAACGATGATGAAATACTTGAAATTCTGCTCAGCAATCCCGGATACATTAATATCCTTATTAAATGTCTGTGGTGCCCATGATTTGGGTCAAATCGAGGATATTATAATGGAAAATTCTCTATGGAAATTACATGGTTCGTGTTATATCAAAATCATGGTGTCACTACGAATCTCCCCCGTGAGTATTGTTTGTAGGAGAGGCGGCTCGTAGAATAATTAGCAAGTGTGAAGATGTTGGGGTTGGAATGTTTACACCTTGATACATTTGTCTGTTTGTAATTACTAGCGTACGCCCGCGGCTTCGCTTAAATTATAGCATTATAACGGTAAAATTAACCGGTAAAATTGCTATGAAAACAGCATTAATTTTTTACATATATTTCTTTCGGAATATAACGAATTTTGATCATCTGATGTTAGAGAAATGCAAGTAACATTTTAATATAGCCGCCACACGTATTAACCGAGACGAATCACTCGATTTCGTGAACCAAAAAAAAAACATATTCGCTAACACAAAGTAAACTCATTCCCTTTTAATTACACGCCTTTTAGTTTTTTTTCTGATGGCGCTACGAAGATCACACGTTGGGACAGTTTCGAGCCGTGAAGTCATTAACCAGTTTTGACGCTAAATTTTGTTATTTTTTTTACACCTAAGTCGTTTCGGTTTAAATCAGATTTTAATAGAAAATAATATTTAGAAAGATACATATATATATATAACTTCTCTGTTAATATAACCTTGATTCTTTATGAAATCTAAAGATATATTTGTGTAGGTATAATAGATTTTTTTTGTCCAATATTTTTAAAGCATACTAAATAAAAATAAATTAAATAGGTTCGTAAATTTGTTTGTAATTGAATGACAGAGAAACAGTGACAAAACTTCTCATCATGCCATGCATTCACCGTGCGGATGTCGAGTCCATCGTGTTGCAGGGAGAGGAGCTTCAGCAGTGCCTGGGACTGTTGAAGCTCCTCTCCCATACCACAAAGACTGTATAAATTCAGTTCAGTAGTAATAATTCTGGTGATGCCATACAGAAATGCTTTTAATAAATTTTAAATTCCTAGTTTACAACTACAAAACTCTTACAATTCACTGCATTCTACAATTAATGTATCCGGTCCTACAACACCTGTCTCACTTCTAGAATAGTCATCTTTAACATATAAATTATATCTATTAATTTAATTAAGTTCATATTATTTTATTTGATACATGTTTTTTATTCATTTTGAATGTGTTATGTGTGTTAACTCATTTGGAATTCTTTATATATTTCATTTTATTATGATTGGTTTGAATTTTAATTTAAAAGAGATTTAAAATAGCGAATAATGTTGAGATGTGGTAAATGTATTATTAATACCTGTGCGTTCGGCGTCAACGCTGCCGATATGGCGTTCTGCTGCGCCGCTGCCGCTGCTGCTGCGGCCATACTCGCTCCCAGAGGTCCGTATGCAGCACCATAGTAACCACCCATGGCCTGGGTCATACCACCACCGGCCATACCTGGCGATATATCAGACGTTATTTAAATCCTATGCCTCAATTAAGAAGTACATCTAATAAATCTAGTTATACTCATAAGCCTCTTAAATAAACAACTTCCAAAGACGTTTCATAACTTAACAAATCTTGAATAGTATGAAGAAAGTAATGAATAAAACTCCATCAATCTTGTAGACATTTCAAATATAATTAAGATGTAAGTCGTAGCTGTAATAATATAGTGGAGGTGAACAGAACTCTCAATAGACTTATATCCATATAATAATGGCGCAGAATTCAATATTTCATCTCCATAGAATCTATGCAACTAACCCCAAACTAAGGCGCTTTTAATAAACACCTCTAAGGAACTGACCGTCAGTTAATAGCACTCGAGGGCCGTCGGATTATTCATGCCACAATGAAATAATTAATTGGTGCTCAAATCGGAGTTGCCGGCTCGCTATTATGAATATTGTCGGACTCAATGGACCTCTGTCCATTACGGAGGCTACTTGCACACTGAGGTGTGAACTTGTGAATTCCAACTTTGAATCTCTATTCACTATTCTGTATTATTGATTCGAACGGCTTCGATATTCAAAGACGCGGTTTTACTTTTTTAATTATTATCGAACAGAAGCTTAGAACAGGATTTTTATGAACAATTCGATTTGATACCGTTTGATTGATGGATAGAAGTCATCAACTCAAATATATTATGAATTCAATTTAATTTCGAAATTTGATAACGATCGATCGGAATGTTTTGAATTAATAATTGGTTACCACATTTCTGTGTTATCTGTGACAGCAATCATGACGGTATTATTCGTAATCGAACACTTCATGTCTTCCCGCGTAAAAGATTCCAAATTTAAAAATACATGAGACACCCTCATTGTAGTGACGTCAATCGGACCTACAATATATTATAAAGCACACAAATATTTATCGCATTCATTGCACGACAAGTGCCCTATTGTGAAGGAATTGAGTCGAAAATCGCTTAGCAACCTATTGTGGGCTTGTTGGAATAGCTCGACTTTTGAAAGGGACGGTGGAGATTTTTTATTATATTTATAATTAAATTCGTTGTCATCTCTCGGCGTATTCTGATGTCTTCGCCTGGTATTGGCGTGAATAACGATGAATTTTCTCTGCGGACTTTTTCAAGAGTTTTATTAATTTCCAACACACGTTTATCGTTCGTTTTATAAATATATTTTAAGTATGACATCACCGTCACTTAATAATGAATTCTGTCCTCGGTTTAATATTATAAAACTAATTAAATGATATAATATTTTTGTTTTTTGCTTCTATATTGCCAAAATATAGTTAGGTGATTCTTTAAATATAAGTCCCAAAAAAAAATTGTGTAACTTTTATAATATAAAGGTCGTATCCAGCCCCTCGCGTCCACAATCCATCCATTTCCACCTTCTATCCATTCATCCTGATAATGACCGTCTTCCTCGGACATAATGTATTAATACGTAAATATACCCTGGTATTGTGCATACAGGATCCTATTAGAAAAGGTCCGATGCGAAAAGGGATTTTCTCTTAGAGTTGGACCCTCGCCGAGTTTTGTATTTGAATACGTTAAATTTCACGGAAAAGTGGTCATTTTTATGCCGTCAGGTGTTGTCTGGATGATTTGTTACTGTTCACTGTAAATGGGATTTCCTGACGTATTTCTTTTGGAGAATATGAATCGGTCTGAATGAAAATATGGAAGGAATATAAGGCCGGAAAAAGGGAGTTATTAGCGTATGGGAAAATGAGTTTTGATCTTAAATCATAGAATTGGTGATGTATTTTTAGAAATTTTGATTTATAGGTATACTAATACGTTTAAACAAACAAGTAGAAGACTTTAACTATATTTTCGTATGAATAAAAAAATTGGTTAAACTGAGAACTTTATAGTCGAATATAATTATAAAATTCTCGTAACATAATGGTATTAAAAGTGCAGAAACAACAATCAGTGAGCGGCTTACAGTTGGTAAGCCTAAACAAGTCAAACTTAAATATCAAAAGGAACACGAATTTTCGTCAGCGGCCCAGTCGTCCGCACGGCAGAAAAAAATTAATAACTGAAAGTTTTTCTTTACCGACATGGGGAGACCTTTCAAACCGTTACAGTTAGCGTTCTTACCAACGTCTCAGGTTTAATTAAAATCGAGCCTTTGATGTAGCATTTCTGCGGTATCGTTCCTAGTGAATTTAACCCTTTCTTTGTTGAACTAATTGAGTTTTTCGGTCGGCATTATATTTGGTCGATAACGCTTGCTATTTTTAGTTGCAATTCCTATTCACATATTTATGGTTTCTCTTTGTGTATTTTTATTAATTTTCAATAACAGGTCAGTCCGGCCCTGAAGTGTTTCACCCCTAATGTAAAACCGAATATGTATCCCTTTGTCAAAACATTCTTACAAGGATGATGCAGCCGTTTTTTGGGATACCCTCGAATTTAACAAACCGTGGTTAAGCTGATAGATTAGCGTTACTTGCGAATCACGACATCTGAACTCAACTGTGTGAGACAAATACTTTATTACTTTTCATATGTTTGTATGTTATAGTTTTGGAATTAGGAAGAAGAGAGTATTATTATGTAATACATATAAACATTTCACAGATGTGGTTTAGTACTGCTTTTGAACGGATTACCATATAGTAACTTGAAAACTGAAAGTCATTTCCTTCAACAGACTAATGTCTCTTCCCCGGACTCCGGCGCGAGTGTCATGTAAATGACGTCACGCGACCGGAAGCAGCTCGGCCCGGGGGAGGGGGAGCCGCCAGCGCACGCCATTGGTCACTTCCGTTCAACAAACTACCGTCATAATATGCTAATCGTGATGCAGCTATTTATTGGACTATGGGAAGATTAAAATCACTAACATAGAAATGTAACGAAAAAATGTTTTCTTTAATCAAAGATTTAGTTACAAGAAAGACAATATAATTATAAAAGTGTTATAATTTGTCCTGATAGAGTTACTCTGTTAAGTTGCGGACATTTAGTACACATTTATTACAAGTCCTACATTGCTGACAACATGAAAATATTGAACTACCCACACATATGTCAGCCACCCAGAGTAATTGTTCCAGCATCATAATATGTAGCTGATTTAGATATGCATACTAATAATAAATTAATGTTATTGATTGTTCTAACATATATTAATTATTTTTGGCACTAAACCAGACTATTTTTTTTATTTAGGTACGCCCCAAATTATCACAATGTTATTATTTATCAGTAAAATATTTCCATACTTTCACATTTTTATAAAAAAAAAACAAAATAAAAAGATACTTCTGACCTTCTATCTGTATCCGACATAACTTACAGGTTTTCCTATTCTCGTGTCATTAATATATCAATAGTTATACGCCAACAATTAATCTCTGAATTTTTTGTTGTATTTTATAGCAATATTGGTATCGATTAATTGTACGAGGTAATTCAATCACATACAACACTTTACTGTCCAGTGACGTGAAAGTTTTCATTATGAGAAATTAAATGCATGCCAAATAAATAGGAGGATATAGCTGGCTGTAATCTCATATACGGAGTAACATACATCATACTGATATTTTCCTATAAGACGTATGCAATGAATTTTTAAATAAACACGCAACCTTTGTTACAACAATGTGATTAAGCAACTGTGTAAATATGAATAAGTTAGCTGCTAGTACAGTCAGGTGAATATGTTGAAGTTGTTAAGAAAGTATTGATTTTATTTTTAATAAAGATTACATTGACACAGCTCGTATCACACTACACACGTAACGTTTCCCGGTTTTAATTTCTCATTTATTTCGTCACTCATATTATAAATAAGATAAAACGTTAATTTATTTGTTTACTAACTCACGACTTTCGTAATCCAGAAATGAAATATAAAGCTGTAGTCTTAGTACGTGTTCTCACTTTACACAAACACTTACAGTTTCGATTCTGTTCATTTACAAATGATCGGATATATTGAATACATACTTGCGTACACTAATAGATCTAAAATATAATTATATACGAATATGTGACGAGTGTCACTGTCAGTACTTACCGCCAGGACTGTACAATATACAATTAATATTAAATAAATTTTCATTTTAATGGAATGTTTACTGAAGCCATTGTTCACGAACAGTTCAACAATGTAGCTATTGTAGTTTAATTGAACAGTTTTTAAATAAATACTTATAATGCTACGATCAATTTAAACTCGGAGCTGTTTGGATAAATATTTCTTAGGAAAAAGATTATAACTAATATTATACGTAGTTGTATTGTTTATTGATTATAAAGTTATATATTCCTATAAGAAAAGTATTCGTTTTGCTTTGATTTATTGTCAAAGAAGGGGAAATCATGAAATACTTTTGACAATGTCATAAATTATTTATTTTTGTTTTTTTATATGTTATGGTAAGGTTCGAGTAGACAAATTAATTCCCCTAATAATACAGTTTGATATTAGTTATGGCTTTTTAAGACAAAATCAATGTTAAATAAGGTTCACATCTACCCTTGCGATTGGTGGGCGGAGACGCGGAGTGTGTCGGGGCCCTATTTAAGCCGCGTGCCCGCCGCGTGTGTAGCGACCCTTAAGTGGTCATTTTACGACATTTTAGCATAAATTATACTTAAAGAGGATATGTTTGGATAAAATTGAATGAGAAAATCAAATCAAAATAATATTGACATATAATATTATTGAAATTTTACGACGGTCAGTGTTCATCGACAGAACATAAAAATATGCAATTTTAAATATTTAAATATATGAAACAATATTACTTCATTAACCAATATGTTACTTGATTAAAAATTCAATTTCATTTCGAGCGTTGTTTGTATGTCTTTGTAACAATAACAATAAATTCAATTTAAGGGTTGAAAGCATCTCTTAGTGGTGAAGTCTTATAAAATTACTTTACGATCCCGTAGCCGTGTTTAATTCACCCCAATTTTATTTCCACCATAAATTCGCGGTAGCAATTAAGTTAAAAGCTATTTGGTGTGTTGGCTAAGGGTCGCGACACACGTGCGACCACGCCCACACAGACCGCAGGGACAAAACGCCTCATTGACTTTAACGACTAATTTGTCTTTAGTCGATGTTTATGTAATGGTTGATAATGTATCAGACGAACAAAATACTCCACGCCTTACTCACGAGCCATATCTGGTTCTTAACGAATAATATTTAAAAATTTATTACGATTTTTCTAAATCAATTCTTTGGTCCAATCGGATATTTGAAATCAGGAGAGATTTAGGAGAACCCATAAGGCAAATTAAATCTCATATAACACATTATACTACCGTAAAATATGTTGTCCACAGATAAAACTCTTGTGTTCGCTAGAAATTATGTCAAAGTAGTGACATTTATCATCTGTGAGCACATTATTTACACTCGAATTAAATACCACAAAGTAAAAAAACTTTAAAAACTCAATAACATCCCCTTAAAATGGATCTTTCAATAAACATAATCGCATGTCAGGCCCTAACCCTGCGAAATTTGACGCACCCCCTAACCCCATTGTCACCAGCTTCATGTGAAAACTGTCAACTGTCAAAAGCAGTCAAGAAGGTTTAAACTATGCCCGTCCTCACATTATATTGGGGTCTGGGTCTTGGGTTTTTGTCCGCGGACTTAGGGTTAAATATTGTAATGCAAGTTCCAAACGTCTTACAAGCACGATACCGACATAATTATATTTTATTACTATATATACTGAGAACTATTTTGGTGTGCTATAATTCATATTCGTGACAATTCTCAAAAAAAAAAAAATTTGTTTGTAAGTGGACCGTATACCTTTATAAAATTCATATAATATTACACGTACGATAGGTTATAAAAAAAGCCGAAAGTCTTCAATGAAATAAAACAGTCAGAGATGAATTCGGATGCTGACCGACGCTGATCAGTGTTACATACAATATTCACTTTAATGTATTCTTTCAACGATTTTCCTCAATATACGAATACACAACGGTCAAAGGTCTGTCGAGACAACGTTAGCATTGTGTAGTAATGAAGTGCATGTGTGCTGTGACACAAGAAATATAATCAACTTGTTTCGATAATGTTTATAACAATGTCAGTTTTTAGTTTATAACATTTCTCGGTTTGAGTCACGGAAAAAAGTCGTGACTTGAGTTTTTTGTCACGGGGCTAGTGACCGCGATGCTGTCTTTACATCTCGTTAGCCAGCTTGAATTAATGTACAATTAACTCACATTAATTACGAGCAAATGATTTCAATTCCGTAATAATGTTTACGTTACTGTGACATGAAAATTAGAGAGTTCTTTATAGATGCAAGTGAATAACAGATAATATGTATATATATTTTATTATGTATCAAAAAAATAACACTTATTTATTTTAAGTGCGTTCTAACAGGTCACTGGAACGTTTGAACGAAGCATGAGGTTGCGTAACTCCAATGCGGCGGAGAATCGATGACATCTATAGAATAGAGCTAGTTGGCGTCTATTGCTTGCTCTTTATCGATTGAGCACGAATTTCATACTTTTGCTGTTAAATCCATTTGACAATAATCGTTGCATAACGGACGGACAACAGACGCATTAAAAACGTCCATTGTTAATTTATAGTATAAAGACCATTGTTGGAATTCGTTACATTTTTATTTCTATTGATGTTGTTACATGACGATTTCTTGCCAATACTATCTATGTGCATGTTATCTTATTATAACCAATATTTTATCTCTTAGTTACGTCTATTCATATCAAACTTAGTGTTAATTCACTTTGTAACGAGATAGGAACTGGAAATAAAGTGGTAACTTACCGGCTCTCAAGGCGTCCATCGGTACACTGGGATAGGGGATGGAGTAGGGATAGCCTTCCTTCCTCAAGGTCTTGGGCTTCCTCCGCGGTCTGTACTTATAGTCTGGGTGTTCCTTCATGTGCATGGCTCTCAAGCGCTTCGCCTCATCAATGAAGGGTCTCTTCTCGTCTTCTGAGAGCAACTTCCATTCAGCGCCTGTGAGAAGAATTAAGTATCTCGTAGAATTCAGCCATGTCCAAATAGGCCCTGTCGGACCCATTAAATGTACCAATATATTTTTTAGTAACAACTTAATAACTATTACAATTTAATTGCTTTTGACGTTGTTAATACACAATAGATTAGGTTTCTATTATGAAAGAAGTTGATGATCTGCAGGAACTTTATGTAAATTGTAATCCTCCGGTTTTTTCATCAATAGTTAGAACAAACAATTCAACTATTATGACGAGGGACAAAAACAGAAAAGTAATTTGCTCTAACCATCCCTCATTGCGCAGACAAAGCCTTTGATCGATACAATATAATCGAAATCACGAACGACCTGTCTCCCAGCTCGATTCAAGGGACCAACCCTTTGTCTCCTCCCATTTATAGAAGGCTGTATTCGTGGATGCCGTGGAGGGGCGCCACCGTCCATTCAAACAGACAAGACAATTCTGATTCAGCCGGGTATAAAAGCGAAAACAATGTCGCCAACATTGAAACGAACAATCCGGTAGAAACATCCCGTCCCATTCAGGCCCAGCCGAATTTGTGTGAGAGCGAGCGGGACGATGAACAATGGCAGAAAGCGCCGCCTAATGACGAATTTGCGCTTTTCATTCCGCTACAGAAGTTTTTCCCGGTTCCTCATTATTGTCGATACCAGGGGGTATTGCCTTTTGTTAGGTGATAAGGATCTTACTTGCTTACTATTATACGTCCTGTAAAACGAGACCTGCGGCGATTCCAATGTCCTTTGTGATATTCTTAGGATTTATAACTACTTCATTTGTTAAAGTAACGAGAGCTGAAGATCAGTACGCTCAAGATAGCTCTAGAGATAGCAATAATTAGGCAATTAGATTTGAACCCTAAGAGAAATTAAATAAATACATGATATAAGTAATATCATTTAAATCTTTACAACACGTTCATGTTTTTGGTGAAAGCAAGACAACTGTCACTAAACGGACATTTGTCATATACACAATGATGTACAATTTAATTAAAAACACAAAGGCACCATATACTAATTATCCACGTAGTTATTGCTATAATTTCGAAACCGCAACATCCTGTACCTTTCTTATCATTTAAAATTTCTTTTTAAGTGCCCTAATTTAGAGGTAAATAGTTTTCATGATTTTTAAACGTTAATATATGCCAGCATAAATTGAGGTATTTTAAAGGTCGATTGAGAATTGCGGCTAGTGTAAATAAATCAATTAATTCATGCTTCAGCATATTAGAGTAACATGCCCGCTAAAACTTGACCCAAAATTATAGTTAGAAGTTGTTATGTTCGTTTTTAATTTAATTAACAATTAACCGATACTGCAAGCGGCACGTGGCGCAAGTGTTGCCACTCTACAATAATTATTTCCTACATCCCGCCTTCGTTAAACAATGGCAACATTGAATAATGATTACTCTATGTTCAAACAACAGTGGAAAATGTATTTTTCATTGTATCTTTGTTGCTTCGATTTTTTTTCATTCTTATAAACATCATGACTGAGGCGAATATAATTAAAACAATATTCACTTAAGTCAAAAACTTAATATTTAATATCGTAAAAGCGTCTTTCATCATGGAACATTATCAGCTAGGGTCCTGATGGATCCTTGATCCAAGACGAGCGTCGTTCTCAATAGAACACCGAAAACACTATCGTTTTACATGACATGCCTTTGTCAGCGACAATCGCACAAACAAATGTGCGAGACAAAAAACAACTGAGTATGTAACACACTCGCGGGACAATGCAGCCTGCGACAAAGGAATTTCCTCTCTGCGTTGTATTAAAACGACTATTGTGTTCGGAATCGGACGAAAATGCTCTTCATTACGCTGAAAGCTCGTGTGCTGCGACAATAGAGGAGGCCGGGAAGAGGTGGGGGGGGGGCGAGCAAAGACGAAGGAACCCACCCTTTAGTCCGGAAAATTGAATGGTAAGACGTTATTTAGGTCATGATTTTATTAAATCTTGATAGATATTTTTTTAAGATTGAATCAGTTTCAATTATTGACGGTGTTGATTCTATTATATCGATCGTATCGTATTTACCGAAGATTGAGGAACGTTGTTGGAGTTACAAAGTAAATGGTGCGGCGACAATATCAATTATATAATGTAAGCGTACGCTGAGAATATTAAAAAAGAAACGTCCCATGGCATCAACAATGCAGGCAGGTACAAAAGGCTGCAGTAATTAAACAAGGGCAACAAACGCCCCTTTCAACAACAACAAGGATACAACAGTATTTTTGTAGCGTGCCCCTGACAGCCTGCGTCGCCGTGATAAGCCTCTCTCAGTACGTACACTATTTGGTGTTACGATTGTATGAAACAGGAATTATCTTTGCTCTGACAATTCAATTTTAGAATATATCTCGTATATTTTATTAATGCGGAGAAAACGTATAAGGGCGTACACACATTACTGACATAAGGACGGGTATTACATCGGAAAGCGATGTATCCACAACTTGCGATGGAATCATTCGCTCGACTCGACGTTACTAAACATATGGTATAAATCCAATTTAAGTCAATTTTCTCCGCTCTTATGTATCCGGCCTTATTCAGCGTTTTTTTTGTTTCAGCGGTGAGTTTTTTTTTGTGGCCGATGCAGTAATTAAGCCGTGTCTACACTTAATGCCATTGGCTTTCATCTGTTGTGGTGTGAAGGCATGTCCAATAGCGACTCCGTGTATAATAACCCTGGTGGTTTTTTGAAAAGTCTAATTTTTTCTACAACAGTACCTACCCGCCACGAATAGCTATTGTGTGGGGGGGAATCCATTAAAATATACTATAGCGAGTGTTCTGACAGAATTACTGTTTTGTGTAAGTATAGAAGCTTTTTGATTGTAAATTATCTTTTATTACGGAAACTGGCACGAATGGGTTTATAATAGTTTTTTTTTTTGTGATTAATAGAAAGCTTTTGACAGTTTTAATGTATAATATTAATTGAATCAAATCAATATACTATTAGGAATGGTAAAAATCATCTAACTCTGTACATTCAAAGTCAAAGCATCTTAAATGTAATCAGGGAAACCGTCTCGCGTACAGGGTTCAGGGTTGTCAGTATTGATAAATGAAAACCAATTACACGAACTACAATGACCCGCCCCCGTCTTAATTAATATTAACTACACACGCCGAGCGACGCCCCTAACAGTTGGCGGATAGAGGGTAAACGAAACAGACAGAAATGAAAACAAACACACAGATGAGAACGTTTTATAGAACGGTCTAAATTCTATTTAAATTATATCGCATTAATTTATAGTATAGGAAATGTATACAAAATAATATATGCTATACAACTCCTAAGCTTATTTTTTAGGAACTAATAAAATGATTGATAAGTTATATAATCTATTTTATGTAAAGATAAATTTAAATTATGACGACACACAGGAACTGTACACACAGTATCTACAGAAAAATTCGTTCTTATCTGAAACTCATCTTAATAATATTGAGTACTGTCGAGTAAGATCCCTTTGCGATTTGCTTCTCAGCCGAGAGGACCGTGTGTCTCAGCACCGTTCAGTAAAAAGATATGCACTGCACAGCACCTTTGTTGTGCTCATCGACATTTGTCGCGCGACATTTCGATTGGTTTCGTAAACAAAACGCGTTTTGTGCGTCGATTTATTAATGACTATAAACAATGAGCGGGGGATACGTACCTCGATCGGCAGGTACAGTACAATACGGCACAATACATTACAATACGGTACAATACAAAACCAGCGTTTTACCAGCCATATATTACACGGACAGATGTGATTGAAATGGTTTAGATTTCTAATCATTGTTTGATAACGTGGATTGTATTACATTCATTGAAGTCCGCAACTCTTATTGATTGGAGACGGGAATGTTATTCTTTTGTAGCTTTCGTTCTGACCACGGTTATTAAAAGAACTGCAAATACTTTATTTCGTCTAATACTACAAGTGATCCGCCTTGTTATCTATATGGAAAAGAATATATTGACAGACATAAACTACATAAAAACATTTAGATTATATTACATTTAAAATTTTGGTTGTATGAGTAGGGCTTGGCATGTAAAAAATAACGTAAAAGTTACAAAATCTTGATTAACATGGAGAAATTGCTCATTTTAAAAATTCCGTTTACAATTTTTCAGATATTTTTCTCCTTGTACCGGGCACAAGTAATTTCAGCAAACAAACGCTTCTCATTCAGATCCAAAAGACGTTGTATGCATAAAACATGCGCTGTTTGAAGAGGACAATACAAGCCATGTCGCCCCGCTCCTTTCGTTAAGATATACAATACTCCCGTTCAAACTACAGTCGCATACCTACTGCTCAGAATGGAGAGATTCTGTATCAACAAGATAGCACGACTTAACTTACTGTCTGAGTTGTATTAGAATTGCAATTAGACTTGAACTGCGCTCTTGTATTTTTAGTCTAACAATCATATTTCATGGTACAACATCTATGTCAGCGAAACAAATGGCAACGATAATTTGTTTCGATTATTTAAAAATGTATAGTAATGATTACATTAAACTCCGGTTCGTGGTGAACCCATGGAACCATTTTACACAAGAAAAGGAGGGAAAAATAGAAAATGTCGTTCCCTGTCGCCGTCACTGCCAGAATGGCGGGCGCGGTTGGTTTTATTTCTCCATCCCGCCCGTGTCTCCCCTTTTCTGAACATTTTTAAATTCCCTGTTAGACTGGATTTTGCTTACTTTTAGCCGTTGATTAATTCGGTGGCCGGTACCCCGCTGTGACGCTTCTGCCGGTTGATTGCGCGTTGCTTTTTTTTACGGTGGGCAATTTTTTTAGCGCTCCGTATTCTGTGAGCACGATTTTCGAAGACATTTGTCAACTGTGTGCGTCCACAAGGTCCATAGTCGTCCAGTCGGCTTTTTAACGACCATTGTGTCGTAGAAATGTCAAATTAAGCATGAAGGTCAATCGTAACACAAAAGTTATTGAACCCATTCGGAAAAAGACCAGACGTGAAAAAATCGCGTAGCATTGGGTGAAGACAGAAAAACCTTATAAATACCCTTCGGAATTCTTAAATACATTCGTCAACATTAACTATCGCCAAATTGTTTCATATTTAATTAACATTTCCTCTATCGTACGAGATAATTGAAAAGGGCATGTTCCATAAGCCTCCTCACCACAAAGGTGTGATGTAAATGATCAATTTGCAATCAAAATGAAGCCTTTCAATCCTTAGACGTCATTGAAATTAATTACACCAATATCCTCAAGATATATACGATAGTTTATAAGACGTTTGGTTTTTGACCATGCAGAGGGGGCCGACTATGATAAGAGTATGTAATTACATTAACAAATATTGTACAACATCCTTGAAATTTTTGTATGCACAGTCAGGTAAAATTAAATATGAAGGTCTGTTTTTAATGTCGTAATGTAAATTGGATTAGAGTAATGTGAGAAGCAAATATTTTATTGTAAATAGTTGATACTTACCTAATCTCTTTGAGATCTCCGAGTTATGCATTTTTGGATTGTCCTGAGCAATTTTCCTCCTTTGTAATCTGGACCACACCATGAACGCGTTCATGGGTCGCTTGATGTGTTCCTCCTGGGATTTCTTCTGGTGTGATTGGCCGTTCATGGCTGAGATCGCTCCCATTGTGCCGATGGCTCCCATGGCCGACATTGGGCCCATGGGGAAGTGGCTCATGGTGCTACCATAACCAGCTCGATCGCACATAGCACCAGCGGCACTGTTAACAAAATATAAGAACTTAAACGTCATCTTATGTTTATCTTACAGATAACTCAAAATACTTTATACCAAAAATGTTACGTACATAGAGATATATATAACATAAAAGAAATTAAAAAATATACAACCAAAAATATTATTTATGAGTACCAAGTATAACAAGAACTAACAAATCTAATAACGCCGTTATACCAGTAGGTAGGTCGCCCCATCATACCACGTGCGTCGCAACAATTGCAACTTTTAATATCCAGCGACAATTACTGTGATCATAAAAGTGGAAAATATTAATATCATACGCATTATAAAGGGTCCTATACAAATTGGCTGCTTGTGACACGGGTGAAATACTTGTTTCTGATTGGTCTCTTCCCCCATTTAATGATTTACCTGTCGGAGTCGCATTCTAATTCTTAAATTCGCATTAAGAAAGCGACAAACAACATAATTTAATAAGACGCCATTTCAAGAACCGCCTCCGACCGGACTAAGAAAGTAACAAGAAAACTTCCGACGTTTCGAACATAGATGTAAATTATGAAACAATAATGCAAAACTAATTATAATCAGGGAAATCCCCGTACGATTCGCGGTCTCCTACGAAACAAATTGGATTAAATTATTCCGCCAATTAAAATTGAAACCGTTTAGAATCGTAATCAACGCAAAACGATACAATTATTTCTCAAATCAAACAGTCGGAAACATGGCACCGCAAATCCCATAAGGAGTGAGTATTACGTCATTCAAATTGAATTTGAAACGTAGCTACGTGTTAGGTAATGAACTACATTTGATGTTACATTTAACGATTCACAAATAATATTACTTATACGTATTGGGTTAGTTAATTATTGACTTTCCTGTGAACTCCCCCAATATTTAAAATTTCAATTAATCGATGAAGCCACTACTAGTGATATGGTTTGTGATTCATTGTTACCTAAACAGGGCCCTCTAATTAGATTCAAATCCGGGATTTACGTCTGGTGTGGCGTTTGCTTTGTGTATTTGTTATTTTTCTCTACGACTACCAGTTTTGCTTTACCGAGAAAAATGTATTTGGGTCAGAAAGGTTCTATTTGTATACGGCATATGTCAATATTTGTCACCTGCCTCCTGTGCGATTTATACACTCAAGGAAGGAAGAAGTATTTTCGTGTTCACTATAAAAGTGTGAGAGTTGAAATATTTAAAATATGTCAAACAATTATTAAGTCCATGTTTTAGATGATTTTTTTCTAAGGGAGGAGGTTTAGGTGAGTTCAAAGAATGTGCGGAGAACCTTTAGTACCGAGATTCTGTCAACTTAAAACTATTTTAAATATCCCAGGGAACCCTAAAGATTCTAAAGTTCCAAAGTTGTGTGCTCTATAGGAAAACAACACGTAACTAATTCACAGTGGGCCGTCAACTCCTGCACAAACATTGATGTAACGCTGTGGTGTACGTTATGAAATTTTTGAGGACTTCAATGTTTACTATTTCTGAATTACATATAATACCGTTTGTGCAGCTCGTTTATAGTATTCATTTGTTTTACAAATAGATTCTCTTGAGGCGCCATTAATTCGATCCAAGTATTCTTTCTAAACAAAAATATTTTATCACAGGAAATTATTTTCCGATTTTTAAACATTACAAAAGATTATCTGGTCATTATTTTGGAAGTCTTATATTAAAAGTATCTGTTCGTCGATCATGATTTCGTATCTTAACATCAATCTTAAAATCCAAATACCACCGACTGGTCTCCAAACAAGCTACTGTGCGTCGCCGCCATCTTTGTCTAAGCAATTTAAGAAGTCAAAATGCCAAGTTCGAGCGTTATTTCTATTTTTTATCAGTATTGATTTAAGTTATTAGCATCTGTTAGTGAAGACATCATCGTTGGCTTATTATTTGTTTCGCCGCGAAGTATTACAGCTAAGGTTTCAGGCTTCGAAGGCGATGTAATATACAACATAATCAAGCACAATGAGATCTAAGACTTTCGCGAGTTTTATTCATTTAAATGAAACTTTTCAGCAACCGTGATCACAACCGACATCTCGTCTGCCCGTGATCACGGTTGCTGTAAAGTAACCGAAACGTCGGGATTATGTAGTTTTTTATAAAAATAAAGCACGCGTAGTATATCCGAAAAAATATTAGTTTCATTTAAATAATGAAGTATTTCAATTACCTCAAACTTCTTTATTTTTATTGAACACGTCTTGTTAGATATCAAACAGACAAACAGATACACATATAAATAAAGTCAATTTATAATGAAGTTATACATTTCTTTTGTAAGGCATACAATACCAAATAAAGATACCTACTGCCAAGACGAAGGAGACTATCGGATCTAATAGGAAAGACTTTCTCAAGCAGAACAAGTTTTTATTAAATAAGAACAATATTACACGCAAATATCTAATTAAAATTTTTGATACATATAAAATATACCTTTATCATAATCTATCGCCGTAACGAGCAAAATTTCCACTTGGATTATTAAAAATATTATTTTGCCCATATATTTTCCATCTCCATAACCTAGATATTGATCTATATCAACTAGTAACATATAAATATGGAGTTAATAATCTGTCATTTAATTTGAACACGCGTAAACTAAACTGAAATGTAATTTTTATAATAAGAAACAAGCATTTACACATAAACAATATGTAAATTATTCGCTATAAGTAACACTTGTTAAATACTTTAAGCCGTAACGTTAAAATGATGAGTAAGTGCATGTATTAATTCGTATCAGTAAGGGCACGTCTTGTTAATGCGATGCGCACACGCATGTTGTGTTTGCTGCGGCGAGTACTGAGGCTGCGGATTGTTTAATATGCTTTATGTGAGCCGCCATCATCTGACACACGCAGAACAAACAGACTGATGTGGTCTCAGTCTTTTATCACCTGTACTACTGATCAGAGATACTCCAACATTAGGTAATACTGACTTTATGTCGTACTCGTTTCCAAATAAGAAATTCACGGCATTTAACAAGCTTCTTATATAAAATAGATATCATTTCTTCATCGTGTAGGGATTGATCTGTTAAAATTTTATTTAGTTTCGATGGAAAGTAATTTTTGTACGTATTTAATTTTTGTTTCTGGATAAGCTGATGTAGGGATTATTTTTACTTTTGTGTGCATAATGATGGAGGTACATAGGTATATATATATACCTACATTGTAGTCATTTTGTTATCAGATTTTCAGTATCTAAAATCATCGATATCTAAGCTAGTTTTTCAAAAATTGAAATAGATTTACTCCTAATTGTTAATTCGTTGTATTATATTTGAACTATTGCATATGCTAATTTTTTTAAGACATTTTTTAATTTTTTTGCAAATTACTAACTAAATCAGTAAACCAATAAGAATTATACATTCCCCTAGCTTTGTGTGTCTTTAAAAACTTCTCTAATCTTCAAAAATTCTCGCAAGGTCAATAACTCATCACCAAAACGCCGGCGGGTTCAAAGCTAAGCGTAATCGCTATTGTAAAAGTGTAAAAATAAGCTGTTTATAGCACTGAGCTGCCGCAATAAACGACCGGGGTTCATTAGACGAGCCCAACAGAACCCTGATTGGTTTGGTGTGGACTTTCACAGTCATCCTGGCGTATTAAGACTTATTTGGTTATATATGATGTAATTGGGTTATCATTAGAGACAATGTTGTATATTTTAAGTAAGTCCATATAAGTTGATGTTACTAAGATTTATTGGACACAGGTTGTTTTGTGTAACCTTACAAATAATTAAAAAATCTTCGACTACCCACTTTAAGAGTTGAAGGGATTACATTTTGATCTGTCAACTTGATGTTAACTTAAAAATGGTAGTTATTATGCAAAGATTTTCGACCGATGTATTAAAAAAATACATTATGAAATAAACAGTATAATAAATAATTATTTCTCTTATCATCAATTCCGTTTAATTCGAACATTAAACACGTCCTTTCAAAAAAATAAAAAAAATATTAGGAACACAATATTATCTCATCCTGAAGACGCTGGACATTTTTTTTTTCATGGAAACTTTGCAGTAATAAAGTTGTAATGAACATGTTTCTTTTAATACGTTCCAATAGGAATTTGTTTTTAAAAAGTTAATGAAACTAAATTAGGATCGTAATACGCGGTTTTACAGCGTAATAGTAGGTGTAATTCCCTTAAATGATTGACTAACGGTTTGCTTCAACTTATTATCTTACTATATTATGTTATATTAAGGAAAGACTTAACTTTCGTTTATCGATATTCTTAGATTTAATTATTGACGTTTTAAATTTCTTGTACGTATAGTTTATGTCTAACTAGGCAGTTTTTATATGTTTTATGTTTATTTTTCTGTTAGTAAAGTTAAATATTTCGAAATTTTGAGCTGATTTTCTTGAAACTCTTATAATAGAGGAGTTTTGATTAAACTCAGGATATTTTATAATATATACGAGTATATAAAAAATTTTTACCCGAATATAAACTATACCTACATCACAATCAAAATGTCATATTAGTTATCTTTCAAATCAACTTATTATGATATTATATTTTGCTTTAGAACGCACACCTGTATTCAGAAAAAAAACTGGTGCAGAATATATATACAAAATTATTTTTTTCGAGTAGGTTTACCTAAAAGATATACTTAATGTACTAAGTAATCAAGTGACCCCAGTGACTTATACCACCTAGCTATCCCTTATAGGAACTGTTGTAGACAGACGAGCACCTACAAGTGATATCAACGACAATAAACATCAACGAAGAAAGAAGAAATGTTGTTTATATCAATAATAGTTAATATTCATTGGGTTAAGTTTCACTTGGACTTGTTCTTATAAGAATCTATGGCGATAACTTTGACAACACAACCTTAGGAGTCGAAGACTTAAAAAAAACTTAGTCCCAAAAGAGAATTCAAAACAAAACTAATTTGATATTGAACTTACTATAGAACTAAAAGCCTTAATATTATTTTGCTCATTCATAACCTCATCTATATTACGTTTAACACGAAACAGTTCATTCAACTGGAAGTGAACTGTCCCGTATTTGTTTTAACAAAGATGACCGCAGTAAAATATTTATAAACTGAACTATAATCGGTATATTACAACAGGAGTCGCGCGTATAAAACTAGTTTCACATATAGTGATATCTTTGTGATGAATGCCTCGGAATTCAATCCAGGCCCCCGGTCCCCGAGGGACCTTAGTGACGTATTAATCGATGGGCCCTTGGAAGCTATCAACCAGTTACAGAATATAAACTCATGCGATTGATGATATTGATGTAAAGACATACGACACGTACCAAACAACGTTAAGGTTGTATTAGATTATTTTTTTTCTATAGTTACATATATATTATTATTGGATTATATGTTTGTTAATTTGGGTCAATTATACAATAAACTGTATCTCATAATTTCATATAATTTGAATAAAAACCATAAATAGTATAAAAATTAATAATAATATAATTTATAATTAAAACTTACGAGTTCATCGACGTTTGGTAGTCGAGTTGTGAAAGGGTGTACATCTGTTAGTACACTTTACTACCGACAAGTCACTACTCTCAAGGATTCTTAACTTTTCAAGAGCCTTTACCTCATCAGGTGCCCGCTGGTGTTTGGTAACTAGATCCACCGAGACTTCAAACACCCCTCATACAATCATAGAGTCACTCTACACGAACACTGCTCAATACAAACTAAACTGTGGATATCATCGTACAACAGTATCGCATGCGGCCCCGTGTCCCGTGTGTCCCGAGTGTTCCGTGTCGCGATCCCGTACGACCGTCGTTCGTACGTCGCTTCGTACAATGGCGACAATCGTGTATAGTTCGGTGCGGGAGCGGTGCGGTGAGGAGCGGTGCGCTGCTGTGCCGCGAGCCGCGGTGACGCGCTACTAACAAATCGTGTGATGAAGTCGCCCGGCTGAACCAATGGCAGGGCCGCCGTCCGCCCACGACACCGGAGCGGGAACACTCATTGGACAAGCAACTGCCATTACCTTACGGATGTTATTATGCAGAAGGAGACCGACTGTTCGAATATCAAAATAAGAATTCGACCGTTTACCAGCCGACTGCCGCCGTGCCGCGTCACAATGCAAATTGGTTGCGAGCCATGCGCGTCCCTCTCCGCTATCTGTTGTATTCTCGACTCTTTTGTTTGTATTACTTAATAAATAAAAGATGACAATGTTACACATTCAGTTATTCTCAATATTATTTTACACATGGATACAAAAACAAAAATATTTTAAACAAGACGCCATTGTTATTAAAGAATACTTATGTCAACAATGATTCAATTATAAACCTAAAATATTTAAAGCATTAAGTATTTCATAATTATAAAATAAAAATAATGCCTACTTTAAAACATGAGAAAAAATACTATATAAATAAATTAATAATAATGAATTTTACCTATCATATCTCATTTTTAAGTAAGGCATCTCATTTGATTAAATTATTAAAGCTAGGGGTATTCTATTTAGGTCTTTATTGTGTTTAAGAAACAACATTTAAAGTAGGTTAAGTTTAGCCTGTTTGAGGTATACTGCAGTAACACTTTCAGATAAATACCCAAAGGCGGGGGACAATATACCTCGACAAATAAAAGTTATTGACATTTTTTCTAAAGTATATATTGTTACTTAAAATAGTTTTGTATTCAAATTTTATTGAAATTCAAAAACACCCAATTTTTGTATATCAGTGTATGTTTATTTAATTATTAAATAAATTATAGTTCCTCATGTATTAAATTTGTACTTAATTAAATACGTCATGAAAAAAGGAAGTAAACGAAATTCTTGTTAGTGATTTTTGCAAGCTTCATATAAAATTATTTCAGTTGTATCGATAGTAAATGGAATAAAAAAAATATTTCTTATATATCTCATTTAAATTTCCATACAAACGTTCATACTTCATAGTTCAGAACTTATTATTGTAAAACGTTTTCCTTTGTGACTATCGATTTAATTTTTTAACAATATAAATTTAAATTGCAGAAATGCATCGCTTTCTTATGTTATGAATCGACTGAGAAAAAACGCTGTCACAAATTGAATCAAAATCAACCGTCATAATACAAGAGGTCAAGAGTCAGTCATATTAAAGGCATATTGAAAATTTTGCACATCAATAGACATCACAACGGAAACAAGATTAAAGAATAACAACCAAGTATCGATCCCTGGGAATGGGGAGCTACGTCACCTCCAACTTGACTACCAGCCGTCGAAGACACAATCAGAACTTAACGGGAAATTACCATATGTCTATCATCCAAAATATGATCCAATAATGTTAAAGCCGATGCAAATTAGATATCGATATGTTGCAGCGATTTTTATGGAATCGATTGAAATTTAAATGAGCAAAGACCGTCATGGCCACCGATGAATGAGATCGTTTATGAATGACAAACTGGGGTCGATGATTGAATTGTAACGGCGGAGGGCAGCGGGTCGCGCCCCGGGTCCGCTGCCGAAGCCCGAGGTGTTGTCGACAATCGTGCCCACAATGCAACGTACGCAAATTAACTTAGTGCTATACAAATTTTATTGGCAATAAAAAATATGCATTCATAGATCCGATACGCACCGTGCATGTGCCGGGATAAAAGATATTTGAATATCGTTAAATGATTTCTGCATATGTTATAATGTTAATCTTAACATGTGTATACAGGTATTACATGGCTACTGTAATTTAAATTCGATTGTAGAACGCAACTGAATTTAACAACCGTTACAAATTTGCTTATTGACAGGGTGATGGGTATAAATAAATTATTTTTATAGCATTATGGGCTAAATGCTTACACTTGACTGGATTTAGTCGTAAAATAAGAAATATTAATACAATATTGTGTTAATTTGGAAAGAAATTTGCCTGAAAATAAATATAAATAAAATAAAAAAAATTGTTCACTTATGAATAAAGTCGGTCCTATCTATAGAAAGAATCATTCAGTATATGTACCTACTCGTGTATATTTTAGTTTACTTATGTATATTGTATCTTACGATCACAAAACAAACAAGAAATAAGTTTCTTTTTAATTTTAAAATATTTACAAAATTCTTGTTCTTTTTCACAATGTAAAGAATATTATGGCAACAATAGTTACGCCCAATAAAATAGCAACATTACCATAAATCTGCGCGCGAATTTTACAAATGTCAATTGTCACAAAGTATGGTAATGATCTAACGAATGGATTACCGAATTCGTTTCGCATTGTGTGTGTTGTGTTCAGAACGAATAAGTTTATTATTTAAATACAAATGGACATTTGTTAAAATATATCGATATGTCTTTGTAAAAATATGTATAAATATATTTCTGTGTGCCCTATATTGTATCAATGAGCGTGAGTAAGTGAAGTGAAATCGATAGTTCATAATCTTAATATTCGATTGTATTATTTAATGTCATTTCTTATGCTATATAAAATTGTTATTCATAATCTTATCTGTTTGTGATTTATGGAAGATAATATTGTTTGAATTAAGTTATACATATTAAAAATAAAGATCTCTTTTATTTGAGACTATGTACAATGTTTCGTAGTAAAATTTGTCTTGCTCATTGTGGTAACTAAAGTAGGTGAGACGAAACCTCTTAGCATTCAATGGATTCACCGTGCGGGTGCCGGGTCCATGGCGTTGCAGGGAGAGGAGCTTGAACAGTTCCTGGGACTTGCGACCCAGGTGTAGGTTTAAGGTACCCCTATATAACGCGCGTTAAACGCTCATCTCCACCGTCCAAGCTCCTCTCTCTACCTAACCAAATTTGAAAAGAACCTACTAGAGCTGCCTTCGAAGTACATTCCAAGAATGAATTGATATTAGTCCTGGACAGGCCCAAGTGTTTTAGTAGGTTGTAGAGAGATTTTGCCGTTATACCTCTCGCTGTCACTTCTACCGCGTTCAAATCCACGACGAACCTATTTCGAGTGAGTTTGTTTCTGAGCTCGTAATATTTATTGACCTTGATGACATGGTCTTTTGGATGATGGTTTCCCAAGGAACCGTAAGCTCTATTATCACAACGCGCTTTAAAATTCGCAAATACACAAATATGTCTGGTCTGGACGACGATGCACAAACATCCTCTCGGAGTTTGTATTGTTTCTCATAGGTATCCATCAGTATAGTCCAATCGAAGCCGCTTTAAGGATATAGTAAAGCTTGACGACTGTATCAAATGCCCTGTTACGAAACTATATACCTACAGATATAAGTAGTATAAGTATTGGAATTTTAGTTAAATATTAAAAAAAAGAAATAGTTGCTGGTAGATGTTTAACTTTATTATATTTAATGCAATAATGTATTTTATATTTACATTAAGGTTCTGTATATAAGACTAGTGTTGGTATAGAAATTGTAATATATCGATATACAAGTGTTTGTTGTCAGTTTGTTTACATTTCTCACACTAGTGATGTGCACTCGTCTCGTATTATTATCGATGTTCTGTGTTGTGTGTGTGTGTCATTGAGTGGGCGTGCGATTGATGCATCACGTTACATGTCAATTGGTGTTCTGCGATGATCGGATTTAGAACGAGGGTTGATTCAAACATTAATTTCGATTTATTGTTTACAATTCATATTTCGATAATGATGCAGTAGATGCGGTTTATAATGTATAATTTCAATATTATTCCGAATATAATCGCTACAAGCATCGAACGATAAAATCATATGCTTTATTCGTTATGAAAAGATAAGTTCGGGAGCAGTTTAAATATTTACAAGCGACAAATAGGCCCTTAACTAATACAATTAAAATCTACCTTCAATCATTTCCATTCCACCCATAGTATTGATTCTTTAATTCTTTTGCTAAATAACATGAGGTATATACTTTAGTGTGTTTTTTGTTGTCTAGTATTGTCCCTTATGAAGTACTGTTCGATTGTCGTTGGAGCGTAATAGCCGGTTGTTAATCTGAGTTGCTCGTGGTTGATCATTTATGTGTCTCTTTGTGAGGATTCTGGTCGTAATTGTGTGGTCCAAGTTATAACAGTATGGTAATAAAAATTATTGTAAATGATTACATTGATTATATCATTATTTTTATGTTTCGTCAGGCAATACGCAAAATTTGAATCAATTATTTTTTTATCCTATATTTCTCGACCTATGCTTATATTTTTATGTAACTGATCTGGAGCTTCGCCATTCGTTTTCTAAATGTTGGTTCAAGAATTTTTTTATTTGATGTAACTGAATTCTTTATTTGGAATAACAAAACGAAATAAACAGCTACCGTTTATAAATTGTAACCTATATTACATCGAAGGTGCAAACATGGGAACCTTATTACCATGTTTTATATAATTTTCGACTCTGAACAAAAGTAATAGGATTGATATTAAATCGACGAATAACTTCGCGATTTTTATTTGCTTAGGTGCAATGAAATTAAATCCAGCGGAAATTGATGACACAGAAACCAGAAGAGTGCTGTCAATTAGGGATTCATTTTATTCTATGCTGTGTAATGAAAGTATAACAAGTTATTTGTTTACAAAAATTTGAAAAATATATATAAAATAATGTTTCATTGAACTGAATAGTCTTCACTATGAGCAATATTTCTACACTAAGTGAAAGTAATATCTTAGTTTTATTTAAATGAATACTTGTGAAAGTCTTAGATCTCATAATTTCTAAGCTATTTGTAGGTCATAGCAGGAATGCGAGAGTTTGGAGTATGTGCGATAAAAAACAAATCATCAGAGACACGTGGGAAAAAAATGTTGAACAAACTTATAGATAGATTTCGTGAAAGCCGCGGGATGCGGCTTGTATAATATAATTTTATTAATACCAACAAATGTTTGTAATGACTAAATTTTTATTTTTAATTCACTTACGATATTAAAAAGCGATCTAATCACCAAATAGTATGAGATGTATAGTATGACAAAATTCTTACTACGCTTTCACAGTGTACTAAACTTTGCACATGATAGTATGAAAGTTAATGAAATACTGTAAATTGTCTGTTTATGTTTTGACGATTTAAACTTGAGGTAGTACAACATACATACTATGATTATATTTTGAGTTAGGTATACAGTAATAACTGTTTTAATTAATCCAACGGAAGTTATCAAATAAATGATGAAGAAATATTGATATCGTGATTAAAGATAAGGTTCTATATGAATTTTACTACTTATATGTTAATAACCCCTCACTTAAGTTAATTTCATATTGTCGTAGTATGGAAAATGTCGACGAACTGTCTGTAGATATGATTCTACTAGCCGGTACACACGACTTCGTCCCTCGTGTTTCATATACTAATAAAATTTATGTTTGTCCAAGAAAACAAACATCACTGAATATTAAATTATCATAAAAACATTATATCTTAAGATTTTATAAGATTTATTGAAATATTTCTTAAAATTTTAATATATTTATTGCTTTAGATTAAGTGAGTAAGAAACAAAACTTGGAAAATCGAGTTAAAATTTGTACAGTAGGTGTACCGTGATACACTCTCAACTGCAGACATCTGTCAATTTAGTTGCGTATAGAAATAAAACATTTTGATCTTCAGGTGTTATAAAATGGATACAAACTGAATAGTAGTTATATAATTAAAAGATTATTGGAGACCTATCTAATGTACCTATAAGAGGTGCACGGTAGAATTCGAATGAAGGTAAATAACCCTATAACGCAAGGCCTCAAACTTTATTTGATATACTGTTCTATTTTAAATATTGCTGAGTATTTCAAAAATATATTTATACTGAGAATCCACCTTTACAAAAACAGATTAAAACGTTGCCAAAGCTAGAATTGGCAGATGGTGAATGATGTTCTTTGAATGAGAAAAACGGAAAAATACCGTTAAATCTTCACAGAGTCCAGGTTCACCAAAAACTGAAGCAATCCATTACAATGTACACACGCGAATAATTAAAACTCGCCAACTCAATGAGACCGGCCACAATGGTATTTGACTACCAGCTGTGGCTTCGTATAATGTATTGAAAACCACTTAAGTATAGAGAACACTTCATTTAAACCGAAAGCTATCGTTCGATGGCATCACACTTTCTTCCGTTTAAGTGGTTTTGACTTGACAATAAATATTGTATCATTAACTCAAATCCCATAACACAGAAACAGACAAAAAGCTGTCATACGCCAAGGAAACAAGACTCAAAATAACATGATAAGATTCGATGGTCAGTTAATACCGGATATAAAAAAAACCGGTTGTATTTAAGTCGCATTAACGAAGATAACAATCAGATACAAAATGCAGATTTGCTCCACAGAGACAAGACCGCGAGCGGTTCGGCTTTGTCACTTCGAAAGTACACTCGAACTTTTTGTATGTAATTGGTGTGACGACAATGAAATACTAGATTCGTAAAAAAAAAACGGACTTCTTAAAATGCGTGCGAACAACCCATTCAGAGGATTATCGATATCGGTTCTCTTCAAATATTCCCATGGTTACATCACTGACTTTTAATAAGCTCAACCTGACATATTAATATCATTTGATTAGAGTGCGACGCAGCAAGTACGGCTATGTAGGTAATCGTATAATCATAGTTGTGAATTGCTAAACGCCATCTCATTTATCCGACGATCCATTGCAATCTACCGCTGAAAATTATTTAGTATGAATTCCGCCGGTACTTTATTACTGACCCAACACGGATTACAGCATAATACGCAACATAGAAACATTGTAGAGGATAAGCGATATACACACTTATAAGAAGGATGTAGAGTTCAATTCAGGACGACGTATAGTGAACATTAGTAAGCTTTGGAATTAGGAGAAGTGGCATTGTGGTAGTTCAATATAATACTGTGAACGGAAGTAGCGAGTGGAAACCAACTGGAATTATAGAAAAACTGTCCTTTTGACACAATGGTGTTAAGTCCAGGCGTGTGCTCCCATTGATGGCTTCTTGGAGACCTTCTTGTACTATTTCTATTTGTATTTCCATATTTTCATTCTCTGATGTGCTTTTAAGTGCCGATTGAAGTATACCGTTTTAGAAATAATATTTATATGTGATTTTATTTAAAATTTACATAAAATTTATATCAAGTAAAATCTTTACTTTTTCCATATAACAGAAACGTTTCGCGAGAAGTAAATGGTGACTTTGTTAAGTATCCTATAAAATGCACATCATTACATATTTTTTTTTAATTATATTTTTATGAGAGCTTAAGTTTCTTGTCAAGGTACTTAATTTAAAAATAATTTAAATTAAATGTATTTAGACGTTAATGAGTTAACAATAGATGTTGCTTATTTACCAATTTTTAAATTTTTTAAACCGACCATTACTGTTAAGATCTAACGTTAAAAAGATCCAGTAACATACTTAATTAAAAAGAAAAAAAATGGTAGTAGGACTAATATACATGGATGAGAAATAGAAGGACTTCCTTAGTTTTTAATAACCTACCGATACTCGTTCAGTATGTAATTGCAGTTTCTCTCATCTGAAATCGAGATGACAGTTTTTTTTTCTCTAATTTCTTTATTTTATATTTTATAGCGTCACAAGTTTATCTGTATTGAATGCTGAATAGTACAATGGTTGTGCGATTGCGTTGTTCTATTGATAGGTCTGTCATCGGTCGTCAGCTGTTCTCACGACTCACGCCCTATGACCTGTCATGCTGATCTTAGTATTGTAAGACTAGGAACAGGGCTGGTATAGATGTAATATGGATCAAATATAATATACAATACAAAAAACTCATATAATGTTGATGTTATGTTTCGTTAAGAAAATATATGTACATACGTCTTGAGAAAATATCTAATCGTGCAATTACTTCATTTATATACGTTTCATACTTAAAACGTTCATAGCGTTCATCTACAATAATTAATCAATTCAATTGAGAGGTAGCTAGATCAATTTACGTACGTTTTTGGATTCGTCGAGTTGACAACCCTGCACCGTAAACCAGGAAGTACAGGGGATAGAGTATGACCTCAAGTTACCCATCGCAAGGGGTATGCGAAATCTTATTTTTTTTCAATTTCATTGTCAACATATCTAGAGCGTTGCGATTGCAAAAAAAAATCCAATAAATATCAACAATACAAATTGTATTTAAAGGGGTTTTAAATTTAATATCGGTTCGATTGGGGCGGGCGATGGCATTTTTTATATACAATACCAAACACAATAGCTAATTTAAAATTACATTTCTGCGAAGACATTTACTCTTAAGACACTAAATATAGTATATTTAGTGTCGTAATATACTATATTTAGTGTTAAATTTTGTTTATTTTTGTGCAAGATATTTTTGTGACATTGAATTTTAATGTGGAAGGAACTACCGAAAACTGAGGTCGGTCACCTTGGCCCGGTAATTAATACGTGCCCTTCGTGTATAATTATTCATACTACGATATTAATCTATCCGTGTGTACGTCACGAGTCAATAAAACTGTAAGTTGTGCCATCAATAATAAAATTGATTGACATTCGACATCTAATCGATAAATTATATTTTAGATTATGTCAATAAATTCTTAATGTTCTCTATGTATCGATCGTCGAACGTAAATAAGACTATTATTTATTTTATATAGTTAGCTGCATCCCATTTACCTAGTTTTAAATTGGTGTGCTTTCTTATATAATGAAAATTATTTTGAACAAAATTACACGCAAAATTACTTTTAAGTATGTCACCTCTTACAATTTACAGCAAAGAATGTTGAAGTACCTACATTTTGATAATACCCGTTATCATTCAAAATAGTATATTTTAAGTAAATGTAAAACACATCCAAATCCAAATGTTTTCTTTATGATTGACTTATGAACAACATTCTAATACCCTTTATATGATAATGTGTCATTAGCATTCAAATCGCCACTGTTTCTATTAGAGAATTTCTTCAAATCAATATGCAAATCAATATTATCAATAAATTATGTCCCGCCGTCTGTTAACGACTACCACTTTATATTAAACTACATAATAATGACGAATATTTTGCCAAGAAAATTGTGTTAAATTGTACTTTTCAACAATCATTTTACCTTTTAATGGATTGTCAGATAAATTAATGCATTGTAAATATTCTTAATTCCTCTAAAGTCATTGTAAACTATATCAAATTCCTGTTTGAACCAATGTCTGTCTCAAAAGTAGAATATATGACAAGAATCGATAGAGGCATCACCAGTAATATTTTGAACGTTTTATTTACCCTGTACTGTGTACAGCCATAACGTGAGAAAAACCGATTAAATTTTGATCAAAAGATATAAACATTTAAATAATCACGTAGCTGTGTTAGTTTCATCAAAGTTTTGTATTATTAAAATCACATGATTTAAATATAAAATTATGTTTTATGATACAATTTATTTACAGCTTCCATTTTTATATCAAATTTATGTATATATTGATTGCCGTTGATATGAAATTTTGGTACATTTATAATTTAAAATATTCTGCCTCGATTATTAAACACAACTGTTCAGGGAGCTCTTTGAGTGCTGGAATCCAAACCGACCATTATCGCTATTGATGTTCCTAACACCACATTCCTGTGTCATCAACTGTTAACTTGACAAAACAAAGAATTTTGCGATAGAAAATTACAATTATTGATACTGTCATTCTAAAAATCATTTTATCCCCATAATATTTGTAAAACCGAAAGCCCTTTTTTAACATTTTTATTTGTTGACTGACTTAATAGATTGAAAAATTATGGTTAGATAATTAGAGTCTTTTTGAGTATCAACTTCTAACCGAGAGGTTCGACGCTACCTTTATACTTTCATAATCCCTTCCTTCACTAGATATCTTACTTCCTCTAGAGTTGTTTCCGGTTCTCTCGGTCCTTGGTCTTCACCCGCGGTTATCGCAGCTTCATAATTTCTTAATAATTCAATCTTTATTGTAAATTATATGTATCGGTATATGAATACGTAATCGGACCAAGCGTATGAAGTCAAGCAAAAAATGCTCTGTTAGCAAATCGGATGTCCCGATGCTACATTTAAGGAGTTTTGAATAAAATTGCCATAATCGGCTGCATAAGGTTGTATCCCTCCATTATTATCATTTAGATAAAGACATCATACTGAAAGGGTGATTTTATTGCCTCTAATGGATAAGATTTGCTAATATTAGGGTAAAGTGGGCGTCGCTGCATGTCAAACGTAATATATTGTGCATTAAAGGGAATAGAAGTTATGACTTCAACTTGACTTGTTCATTATTCATTGCAAATGTATTATATGTTTGTCTGTGCATCTGTTTGTAAAAAACGGTAATAAGCATGGAAATATTTTGTATGTATTAACGTAACGTTTCTAACCACAGTACAGCGTGATTTTTTTGTGATCTTATAAGACTTGCCTACTTATAGGAAAACAGATAAGTTCGTGAAGATACTTTAGTTTTAATTTGTATTAAAACTGCATATTTTATGTTGAAAACTATGTCAATACCTTTTGATAACTAGATTTTATAGCTCATGCTTATCAGAATTGGAACCCTAATATTAATTCAGCATCACAGTCTACTCGATTTTAAGAATATTCGTACTTAAATAAAAATTTCCTATATATATATATAGTTAATAAATATCATCTATTCAGTATATCAGTAAGATACTAACAGTAGACATTGTAATGGAATATATTAACTTATATATATTTAGTACAAATAAATTAATCTTTTATTATAAATTTTTTTGTTGTTCGTTTGTCAGCTATATCTCAAACATTAGGATAAATCTTAGCTCTGATTGAAGATGAGACGCTCGTAGTAGATATTCCTCATTATTTGAACTATCAATAATAATTTTCCTATAAAACTTTTAATATTTATGTCAATGCTAATATTTTTTTATGTCTCTTTAATATCATTTTTTCACATGAAATATATTGGCAATTGATGACATCAATTCGTCGCTACGGCTGTATAAGTGATCGATAAAATATTGAATGGCTACTATAAATAATGTTTGAAAACTTTTATTTAAATCATAAAAAACCATTTCAGAAGTTTGTTAGTTTATTAACATGTATATTTTATATGTTGACGTAAAAATTAAAAAAGGGATCATCACTTTAAATGATTTTCACCCAATTACACTTTTTAACTTTTTTTTTGTACAGTAATTTTGACAAGTTCCTATATGAGACGAAACCTCTTAGCATTCAATGGATTCACCGTGCAGATGCCGGGTTGCAAGAAGAGGAGCTTTAACAGTGCCTGGGACTTGCGACCCAGGTATAGGTTTAAGAGGCCCCTATCTAACGCGCGTTAAACGCTCACCTCCACCGCCGAAGCTTCTCTCCCTACCTAACCAAATTTGAAACGAACCTACTAGTGCTGCGAAGTACGTTCCAAGAATGAAAGATGTTAGTTCTGGACAGGCCCAAGTCTTTTAGTAGGTTTTAGAGAGTTTAGTAAGTTACATTCAATATTTTTACGTGTATTTTCCTCTTTGATATTATATTTCCAGAAATCAATAAAAATCTAAACGACTAACAGTTGTGATATCGAAATGTATAATGACGTTTATCGACACTTTCATTTATCGATACTGTCGTAAAATTAAAAAAATATTAATATTATAACTTAATTAAATCCAAAGTACTGTAAATGTTTTTTTTTTAACCTCACGTTGAATCGTGGACACTGTTAGGTAGCATCTTTTAAACGTTTTTCAGTTTAATGATAAAAATACAAAAGTCATATATTTGATAAAAAGTTTTTAATAATATGATTGTTAAATAAGTAACATTTTTTACATTTCGAGTTGTCGTTTATTGATAATAATTATTAAATGTTACTTTATAATTTCCTGTTACTATTTACTCGTGTTAAATACATACATAAGAATTAATTGAATTTAATTTGTTCGTAAACTAACATTTTATTTAGAGACGGATGTCTCTATTAAATTCGAATTAAAAAATTCTAATATTATTTAGTATAATATTTATACGAAAATAATTCCCAAGCATATAAGAAGGACAACTTGCACGTCATACAATGATTCTTCATTTGCTTTTCATATAAAAATTGTTTCAACAAATAAATTAATGAGTAAATATCAATAATGTTTTATGTTTATCACTGTCTGACTGTAACGCCTCGTCTGCCCGTGATCACGGTTGCTGCAAAGTAACCGAAACGTCGGGATTATGTAGTTTTTAAATAATAAAATCAGCGTAGTAAATCCGAATAATACTAGTTTCATTTAAATGAATACTCGCGAAAATCTTAGATCTCATAACGCTGAATGAAAATTAAGACGAAAAGTCTACATAACCTTAATAAATGTTGATAATTTCTGTGTTCTCATTCGTATTAATTCCTCTTTATACAGTAAGCAACAATGTATTTTTTTATATACAACCAACGGTATATACAATTTCCTTATAAAATAGATCGAAAATTTATAAGTCTCGTTTTAATATATAGATTTTAAAAGCTGTAGTTTTATATACATATGAAACAATACAAATTTTAAGCTAGGAGAATAAATACTCTTATTGTGTTATCACCAGTAACCTACTGCACCGTGCTTGTGCATGTGGCGGGAGCAAAACTGTTTAGTTCCACGATCACTATAACTAATCTATTTATTTCGGGAAAATATCACGTTTTACCTAACTTATATTAATATTGTATATATATTTTGTAAATATTGAGTGCCCGAGTAGTTGTAACTTTTCTGTTTCGATATTTCTATGTGTTACGAATTTAAAACCTGACCCGACATAGCTTTTACTAATGCTTTAAATTTTATTATTTTGACAAGTGACATTGTACACATTCAGTTTGTACACAAACCGTAGCTAATTAAATTGCTTCATACAATGTTATAATAAAAAATAATAAGTAAACATTATTTATGAGCCGTGTTTTTAAATCTCTTTTTATGGGAACTGCGGTCAGTGTAGATTAACGGTGTTTAAGCAGGTGAGGGGGAACGGCTGTAGGGTCGCCATAAAACATGAGAATATTGATGTACTCACTTTCCGTATTATTGGTCATTAAATTAACGATCTCTTCACAGGTTGTGAGACTATGCGCGTATTAAAGTCGTTAGTAACATTAAACAAGCTTCATACATGACATAAAGAGTATTGTAAAGTATATGTTACCGTGGAAAGATTTGGAAAGTTATAAGAATTATCAAATTGTTGACACCCTAACCCCACAGCTACTAGTTCAGTCCGGTTGAGACTCCGGTAAGCTAGATAAATCATAGGACAGGGGACTGTTTCGCTAGGTCACTACCGGACCCCAGCAACACAAAAGATTTATTATAACAACACAATATATACAACTAAACTATTCATCATCCTATATTGAAGAGTTTTGGGGATAAATCATAATAAATATTCCGTGTATGAGAACACGTAAGAATGTTAAACACAGACCAGATCACATCTCATGTCTCATCTCGCGATATGAAATGTCCTTCCATTGGACCAGAGATGGCTTCGAAAATAATAGGTAACATATTCTTTTTGTATTAAGTCGTATTTAAGTAGTACACTACAAGCCTACAACCTTTATAGGTCAAATATTATTTAGGCAAAAGCTAAAAAGACGGAGGCTGAGAAGGAGCATATTTAATGATATCTAAATGTAACATATGGTTTATATATATATATATAGAAATCTTGTGTAGTCATCTAAGACATTCCCACGTAGCTCCGGGAGCGGTATAAAAAGCCACCGACCCACTCCACCTTAATCAAACCCTCAATAAAGGAGCCCGATGCGCGGGCGCAGGTGGACCTAGTAAACGGAAACATAACAGATGATTCAACTACTGGTAGAAGATTATTTCAGTGGAAATAAGACATTCAATTAAATGCAAAATTAAATGTCTTGTTTTAATTTTGATAATACAAATCATATGCTGTACCTACCTATCGTCGGGTGGTTTTAATATATAAATCCATTTAAAATATTGTTTACGCCACCGTAATATCAAAACCCAATTTTTCTTTAAACGTAATAGCAGTAGTTTTCTGTAACCCCAACTTTATCTATCGATCTTGACTATACTGTTCTCGTTTGACTCACGATATATTCGAGAAATATTCCCGATAATAAAAACTAAAAGGCTGTTTAAAATATCACCCTCATCGAGAATAACACTTCATAATGACGCGGGTCAGTGCGGGCGGTCAGGACAAACAAATGTGCGCGCGCTATGTTTTTTAACATTTCATTCAAAAGGTGGTGAATATCTCCGTCCCGTTCCGCGGCAGGAAGCGGCCGCTTGTTAGACAGGGACGGCACTAGGAAGGCCCAGGTAGGTGCCTGTATGTCTGAGACAGCCAGACGGGTAGGCACCAGTTGCGGTATTTAAAATATGTGATGTCTATAATAGGTTTTTTTAAGGGATCCTCTCGCTACGAATTTTAACACCAAAAAAAATTAATTCAAGATACATAAAGCCACAACGTAATATTCCGCATATGACTTCACACATGTAAAGCTGGTCACCTTATATCGTTTTGTAAGAAATCATCAAATATTTCTAACAAGATAAAAGTTCGTATTTCAAACCGCAGTCCTCTTTATACCTTCCTTGACATATTGAATGTCCAGCTAGCGCCAGTCGGTCGAGTACAACAGACGGACATACGGTTCTAAGTTAATTGGTACATAATCAAATTAAACAAACATAGGGCGTGGCGACATCTCTGACCTCACACATGTTACTACGGACCGGCGCTCACTTAATGATGTTTTGACTCGCAATATGCTGCCATATCTAATGTAATTCATTCTATAATATGAATTCAAGCATTTCCGCTTCCGCAGTCAAATGCAATTTCTAAATTCGAATCTATAATAATTCAGTAAAAAGATTAGAAATCGCCGGCCATTCAATAACATTTAATATCAAAGCGGAGGCAAGTGGCGTGAGGGCTTCCACATGAATCTTTTGATCTCCACGCACAAGCACAGAGTATTTTTGGAACAAACTGGCCCCTTTATGTGTGAGGACCCTCGAGTCCATTTTCCGCTGTCGCTGTCTTTAAAGAACGGTCAAAGAGTTTTGAAACGTGCAAAATATCGGTCATTTTTTTATTTCCTCTAATTAGAAACAGTATTCGAGCCCTCGAGTGTTAAATTACCTACTAGTCACTGAATACATCGGATTTCTTCTGATTAAGATTACTTTTACTCTGAACGTGCATAATAATTTACATCAAAACTTTATACTTTTCAATTACATTGCCAAGGAATATATTATGTGTAATTTTCTTACGAATATTAAACGTACAAAACATTCGATAGTAATACATTTACATAAAAATATTTTGCCTCCCGGCATCAGTTCCTTTGTAATGGTTTAGTGAATATTTTAAACCAGTTCCAGTTTCTTTTCTTTTCTTTCTTTTCTAGTTTTATCAATAGACAAGTCAGTTGTGTATGTGTAAGACGTCTCTTTCTAACGTAACAACAATAGATAAAGATGGAGAAACATTTGGTATTCTAGAAACTTGTTTGATATAGCCGCTAGCCGTTTGCTTTAGTTGGTCACGCTCGGACGCCTTTATTATGGGGGGTTGATAAAAACAAGAGATAAACACTGTCATAATGACGCCTTAATATACGAAGGTCGAGCATACTTTAGTAATACATTTTGTGTCAACTTCTTAAACTATTTATTACCTACAACGAACTCACTCATCAAAAACTTGTAAATAATGATAATTTTATGTCTCTTAAATAATACTCACGATAATTATTGTTATGAAAATTTTATATACACCAATTAATATGTCAAAAAATATCGAAAACTTTTAAAAGTGTCACACGTAAGACGAATGCTTACACATTCTACGTCCGATATATGAATGGGATCCATTAATATCCCAGTCGGTACGGAACCTTTAACAAATGGCCCAAAAATGCCACGCATTATTTATCTATTCCGATATTAAAATACAAATATGAACAATGACACTTCATTGTTGTGAAGAAAAAAAATGAATATATCCCACAATAGTGGGCGGATGAATGAATGAAGGAATGACAATGTGCTCTTAGAATTCATTTTGCAAGATAACTTTTGATAGAAGCTTGAGAGTTATTCTAATATTTGATTGATAATTAAAAAAGACAAGGGATATTTTTGCAATGTCCGTGGGATCTGGCGAGATCAACTCTCAAAAAACATAATTATCGTGAAAAGTAACAAATACAGCGGAAGACGCCATTGTGGTTTATTTTATTGTGATGGAATGACTTTGAAATTGAGTTTTAATGGAAATATCAATAGTCTATTACTTTTATTTATCTTATACCAAAAAGAAACTTAATCGTTCCACTGCCAATCTTTAATATTTTAGCTATAACATGAGAAACCGAAAAATTGATTCAATCAAATCTAAACTTTTTTTTTTCATAAAGTGTAAAACCATTCATTTCCCAAGCATCTGAATCTTTTAGACTTTAATCTTCCATAATAATTATATATATATAATAATAATTATATATATATATATAATTAATTAATTATATATTATATATATATATATATATTCTTTATCTAATACTTCTAGCACCTACTTCTTATATCGACAGAACTTTGTGATCTGTCGGTATGATTATGTACCTACTTACTTCAACAATCTCTGCGATGCCTTTGGCATAGAACTCTTTAAATGTGTGTACATAAAAAAAATTTTCAGATCAGTGACGACAATATTGAACAACAAAACAAGTGATCCTGACAGGCGCACTAAGTGAGGCCAACTTTTTAGAAGCTATATCTATTCTCTTGTATATATTTCTCGTTTAAATAAGTATTATACCAGTTAAATTAGTATAAACATTTTGTTTTAATTTTGAGCCAATAATATCAATAAATGTCCTATATCTATGAATCAACATTAGTTTTTTTATTATTAGCGTAGTCTCAACAAAAACGACGGAGTAACTTTAATTTCTTAACAAGTTCTATGTAGAAGTTGTTGTTAATTGCAATTGTGACGGATCCTAAAATCAATATCAGTTTAATTAAAAAAATATATAAAATATTTCTTTGGATATCAAATACAATAATGAGTTCAACATTCTGATCTTTATTTTATTTTTAATGTAATTTACAGCACCATTTAAAAGTTTATATGATTCCTGAAAGGACTCCGTAATCGGTGATCATAAGACAGTTGACACCTCGCTTTATTCTGAAGTAACCGCCTTCACCCAGTTAGTTCCCCAAGAATTCTTGAGGATCCAGAAGTTAGTGCCTCCCTCTACAAACAAATTTTAATTCCTTTCAACTCGCTTTTAAATTTTAAGCTGTGGGTTTTTTCAACCAAAGAATAAACATTATGTTGTAGAAACTACTCGAAATAAGAAAAAGATATACGCCCATGACATTGATGCTGGATGCAAAATATGAAAATTCTCCTCTAAATACATGTTGAGAAATGCTCTCATGTTATAATTATTAAAGTATTTTTTAAGGAGATAATTTAATACTTACCAAGTCCCAAATAAGGAACAGTTTATTCTTATTTTATCTTTGCACACTCACCGTTTCCGTAGCCTACCAAAAGCACAGCATGATTGAGGTCTTGACTTTGTTCACATTCATTGACGAGGATACCCTTAGTATATGTACCTAATACTTCTGCAGCAATAACTACGTTAGGAAATAAAATACATACAAATTTAATTCATAAAAATAATATTCCTTTCAAATAGAATTCATACCTATACTCAATGGTGCGGTGCTGTAAAGCTTTTCGGCCATTTGACACTCTGACAATACAACTTTTTCAAAATTACTTAATCTAACAACAAACCTGACTGCTATCGTATGTACAGTTTGCGGCATATCCTTTGTATGGGTAAGATTGTTCAGAGATAGCACCGTGTGATACGAGGTATCTGAAAAAAATTAAATATGTATATTACAGCAGTTTAACTTATAATTTTGTTATTTTATAAACGCTCGATGTTACTGTTGTGCGTTATCTGGTAATCCGCTGTCACACGCCTCATCTTTGCTGTCACAGTCTACCAATTGTTGTTCTGATAATCCACAAGGTTCCCGTGTTTGATTGCGTTCACACTTTCCACGTTACCTTAAATTAAAGTCAAAAATAATAAATCATATATTATTTTTCTTAAAATATCTCTTTCGAAATAAGGTAAATAAAGAATACAAGAGCAATTGTGATGTAACTCTAAAAATATTTACCGATTGTACTAAATGCCCAGCATGAGCCACATGTTCCTTGGTTCTTCACTCTGGTGACGACTCCTTTATTCGCCAATCAAACGCAGGCGGTGCGGTGATATTAAATGATAATTGACTCGGTTTTTAATGTTATCATCCAAAAAGTCTGTTTGTCCGGCTTGAAACTGTATAAAACTTTTTGAACTCTTTTGCTCAGATCTGTGAACTTGTTAATACCTGAAACATAAATAGTTCGACGATATAGTAACGATTTCTCAACTTGCATTTTTAGGAAACTTTTGTGAGGATGTACTGATAAGGATGTATGGGTGTTTGTTACTCTTTCTCTCAAGAAATATTAAACGGATTCTTATTAAACTTTCAAATAATGTATTTTTGATATCACAATGGGATATGGGCAAGAATTAATTAAATTTTTCCTTGTGTTACTGATTAAGTACAGTCCTACTGCGCAGGAATGAAGTCACGTGCCGCAGACTATAGATATGGCTGCCGGTTGGTTACCATACCTTTTATTTAAACAGACTTTATATATTCTCCTTGAGAATAATTTAAGTCTTCTTAGAAAAAGTCATAGGGCATAAATCTATACAAAAACCATAACTTACCGTGAACAGCGTTCGTACTCTTGTGGTTTAGATCATTTATTCTCTTTAAATTGTTTACAAATATCTTGAATCTCTCTTCCTTTTCTTTGGAGTCATACTTTTTATTTATTCTCTGATGAAGTTTTCAAAGAGTATTGGAGCTTCGTCCATAGAATAAAATACTGGTTTCCGTACTTTCTCCACATCGCTCACATCATTCTGCGGTGCAGCCGCTGTGAAAGGAGATGGCGCAGAGTATGAAAACGATCATGTTGACTTGTCTTACGGACGATGTTTCACTATGCACATCGCTATTTATACTGCGTTTAGAATGCGGTTACACTTTATCAACGTTAAGATATTCTAATAAGCTGGATATAGCGAATTATTTTCATATAATCTTATATCGCGATTATTTATAATAAAAATGGTTTAAAATATACACTTCAAGAATTCAAGAAATACCTCGTAAGAAACATCGAGGTTTGAAGAGACCAGGATTTAAGTCGAAGAAATTCTTGAATACAAGTTTTATTCATTTTGTGAAGACTATTGATAGAGATAATTGTATTCTTATGCTTAAAACTACACCGGATGTTTATGTAATAAGAATAAACAGAAACTAACTTATTCATACATTACATATTTTACCGTCACAATAACTGTTACTTTACGATTGATAGCAAAAAAAGACACATTCCTTATTGGCTGAGTGTAGTAAAAAAATAACGAATATTCAATCCAATGGGCCGTCTGTCAAAATTAATTTGTTATATTACTTCATAACAACCAATAGAGGAATCGATTAAAGAAGGCTTTCCAATTTTTTGGTACCAATTATATACATGAGATATTTTTTATTAATTAAAATTAACATTAAATATTTAAAAAATATGAAACTCAAACAGGAATCATGTAATAGAAGGATATCCGGTAGTATTCACAACTTTATTCAATATATTCAATTACAAAGACCCTCTATCTTTTGGCGATGTTTGGCGTTAGTTTTATTTTCCTGGTTCGCGTTAATTTTTAATTTGTTTTCACTGTACCAAATGTTTCTTACACATGTAACATAGGCTCGAGATTTTGGGGTGCACCAACATAGCGGCCGATGGCTTTCGCAGTGGTTTTAGTGAGTAGGGGCCTGCCCAGGCCGAGTCTTACAATTCCTCACCGGCCCCACCAAGGCCGGTTAGACGGCTCGCAAAAAGAGTTTCCCTGCGTCAAAAAAAAAAAAAGGCTCGAGATTTTAACAAAAAAATAACACATTTTTAAATAAGAATTAAGAATGAAACACCACCCTTAAAATAATGCATTTATTATTTTTTATCATTTTAACTTATATTAATTATGTTTTCAACGTAAAATAAGATTAGGTATTACAAAGTAAATAATTTTCATAAAATTAAACGAAAATAATATCTACAACCATTGTGCACATGTGATAGGTAGGTATAATACACATAATATAAACATTTTAAATCTTGAAACTAATTTCATTACTAAAGTATAAGAAAGAAGAGTCTAAAAAGTTCAAAATAAAATAAAAAAACATTGTATAATATATAAAAACATAAACTGTTAATATTTTTTTATGTTTGAGATTACCTTGAATTGTTTAATTTTATTAATACAAAAAACTTAAATGTTAATGAAGTCAAGTCTGCGATATAAGTGGAATACTTTTAAAGCAGTTTCATACATCGTAACCAGGAATTAATGATTAGTAATCATTTATTGTAACTGATGAGACATTTTACATCGAAATCAAAACTCCATGTACATAATTATAAAACATCACAACTCCATGTATATCTTTATACAAAAGATGGCCAACTCCAAGAAACTATCAGAAATCGAGTCTAGAACATTAACACTCTCCTACTCTGTCGCCATTAAGCATTATAACGATCTGTCGCAAAAAAATAATAATAAAGGTATGAGTGTTTATTTTATAATACTATGCAGAAACTAGAAACAAGAAACGAATAAACAAACAAGTTTGTCTTGATTTTTAGTATTGAATAGTTGTTATGGTTACTATTGTCTGTTGCATTTTTAAATAATTACTATGTAGTAATATGTAGGTGGAAATAATACGCGATATCCAGCTAATAAGAATATCTTATCTGGATTTGAAATAAAAATCCTCTAGAACTCATTAAATAATGATGTTAGTGAAAATGATAGAAGATGCTGATGATGTAATATAAATTTTAAGATCTTTCAGATACTTAGTGTCATACGGTGATATCTCTGAAGATTCCTACCCCTACATATACATAAATTTAATATAAAGGTAAAAATTGTCTTTCAAGACATTTACTAAATACTTTTAATATTTTTTTTTATAAAACAAATTGATAAGGTTTTGTGGTAATAATGAAAAACAGATAGTTCGGTAAAATTATGAAAGGAATGGTAATAAACGAGTTTAGTTTAGTAATTTTATCATATAAGAATTGTTGTAAGTATTTAAGTATTGTTTCTATGCTTAGTTCTTTGAATACATTCGCTAGAAAAATTTATGAATTTGCATGTTATCAACATTAAAGGAATGTTAGGTACTGAATGTACTGAATAATAAAAATAATACTGAATGGTATGTTGCCAAGCCGGGTTGCGGGTGCAAGCGAAATGATGTACCGCGGCCTGGCTCGGAGCAGGAGAAGGTACGAGGGGGGTTTTCAGTCAGTAAGGGGGTTCAGGCACTCGCTCTTGCCCCACCCAGGACAAGAGGAGTCATATGATGATTTTCCCCTTTATAAAAAAAAATAAAAGGTACTGAATATGTTAAATGAACCAAATATTTATGTAATCATTAAATTTCCATTCTATAGTGTGATTTTTCGAGATAGCTTTCTAGTTAATTATAATAAACACCATTAAGTATAGGTTATTTAAAAAAATTACATTATTATCAAACGAAACTCGTGGTGCTTTTTTTTATATACGTACTGGATTCTAGATATAGATACCCTTTTAGAATGGTTTTATAAACATGATATCTTTCTTCACTATTGTCATGAAAATCTTCAAATCATCATCATCATCAGCCTATCGGAGCCCATTGCTGAGCAAAGGCCTCTTCCCACATAGAGAAGGTTAGAGCATTAATCGCCACGCTTGCTCAAGACGGGTTGGTGATTTGAATCTTATAATTTATTTAATCTTACCTTCAAATCAATCGTGGGTTTCTCGTGTTGGGATACAGAAGGAAAAATAATGAAATTAATATATCTGTACAAATTTATATTGAACATATCGATTTTCCTCTATTTTAATATAAAAAAGTGAAATGTTTCAATTTCCAGAAAAACTTATAGAATACTGAATGGTTAAGAACTCTTAGGGTAAAAATTAGGGAGCAAAAGCTTATTTGAGGGGCCAACTAAATAATTCTAACTCAATAACTATATATTTTTTTTTGGTATTCTCCATGAGACGATGCTATTACAGAGTTATAAATATAGTTCAATTTAAAGATGTTTTCCATCTTAACATTGTCCATGACAGGTCCTCGGTTCATTTATTTTAATCGTTATAGTCCTCTTTATTCAAGATGCATCACATATATTTGAAACATATAACAAAAGACAAAAATAATACACATATATAATTTTGGCAATATTTTATTTTATGTCTCCACTATAAAAATTATTGTTACTAAAGTGTGCTGTAGAAGTAGAGTATAAATAGCGGCAAGCTGGTCATTAGAAGTATAGCAACTTAAAATGCAAATGTTCATTATTTGTGCTATTTTGTTACCAGTTACATTACAATATAATGTATATTCTAGGGAGTTAGGTCAAAAGCATCTGTACTCTCTGGAGGAGGCTCCAACACTTTTCGAAAGGTTTATAAAAGATTACAATAAAGAGTATGATGAGAGCGAGAAAGAAGAAAGGTTTAAAATATTTGTGAACAATTTAAAGGATATTAACGCTATGAACGAGAGGAGTTCGAATGCTGTTTACGGTGAGTAGACTTCTGTATACGAAGAATAGATTTCAGGTAACAATTATTGACATTTATATTCTTACACTATATATTAGGTATCAATAAGTTTTCAGATCTAAGCAAAGAAGAATTCGTAAAATATTATACTGGTTTGAAACGAGAAGAGAGTCCATCGAATGAGGATCATAAAAAAACTGATTTGCCAGAATCATTTAATGTTACTGCACCGGATCAATTTGATTGGCGAAAGAAAGGAGTTGTTAGCAGCGTAAAGGTTCAAGGACATTGTGGTTCATGCTGGGCATTTAGTGCAGCTGGTAAGTATTGTAATATGCGACTGGTAAGCTCATAGACGTGTCTGAGCAACAAGTAGTGGATTGTGATAACCAGGATTCGGGATGTTCAGGAGGGTTGACATGGAATGCCATGAGCTAGTTTAATGTAAATAATGTTTCAGTTTGATGTTAGTTCCATTATTATTGAACGAAATGACGTTCCAGATATTTCCGTAAAAATGGTGCAGTGTCTTTGAAATCTTATCCTTACGTGGATCAAAATGAGAATTGCCGTTATGATAGCAGTAAAGTTGTAATCAGATTAAAGGACTATAAACACATCACACAACTGTCAGAAGATCAAACTAAGGAACATCTTTACAATATAGGACTATTGAGTATAGGTATAAGGTATAATACAAACTATACATTAACATAAAATGATAACTTATTTTATTAAACAATAAAATATATTTCAAACTCCAGATATAACTTCAACGCAACTTACATGGTATAAAGGTGGAATTCTTATTGAAGAGTGTCATAGAAGTTATCTAATCAATCACGCTGTTCTTTTGGTAGAATACGGAAAAGGTAAAGTATAATATAATGTTGTAAAATATTATTTTTGTCAGACAAATATCTTCAATTTGAACAAATTAATTTTGTCTCTTGTATGTAAAATTATTTCTTGATATTATTAGTATTGTTACCTGTTTTCAGAAAACGGCGTTAAATACTGGATCGTCAAGAATTCCTGGGGTCAGAATTGGGGGGAAAATGGTTATTTTAGAATGAAGATGGGAGTGAATTGCTTATTGGTAACTGAATGCGGAATTACAACAGCTGTTATATAGAAAAAGAAAAAAGTGTTGAATGTTTACAATAAATTATTGCTTGAGTCTTTCTTTATCCACGAACATCATTTCTAATAGGAGTGTGAAAAATAGATCAACATATAAAATTGGTCTTTTCTTTATTCCTTTTCCCTACCTTATTTACTTTATAATAATTGTTAATTTTTTTTACAGTAGATATTTGCGCCATGTGATGCTTCTACTACTACTTACATGTTTTATTTAATGTGTAAATTCCCTTATTTTATTTTCACAAATATATGGGTCCGATGCTATGTACAAAGTTGTAGTTAAATGGAAAAGCAAATTCATTATTGTAATTCAAACATTTCTAATCTAGAAAGTCGGTATTTGTAATCATACATCTTTACGTATAACTTCTAACCATTTAGCTACTTTGTCAAATGATTTTAAAGCAACGTAAAGATAATCAACGATTATTTTGTAAATCAAATATACAATTATTAATTTATTTCTTTTGTCCGTAGCGGAATCCATAATTCCAGGTCAGTTTTTGACTCATATTCCAACTAAAGTTAGTTGATTCACTAGTACCCTAATTGTTCCCTCCATCCTCGTTGCAGCGATTACTTGAGGCAGTAGTAACCGAGTGTATTTGGTTTGATTTCCGTATAGACTCTAATACTCGTAATATAACAGCACTCCGCAGAACGTCTGCCAAAAATTATTTTTTTCAAGCCATAGTTCTCCCTTTCATTTGAATTAACATACTAATACTGTATCATATCATTAAGTTATGATTTTATAGATGAGGACAGTACAAGTAAAGCTATTGTGACAACATAATAAATAGCATTATTCTAGCACAATCCCTTGAGGTACGAAGACGACTTTTATTCCCTGCAAAGGAATTTTGTCATGTTTAGACAGGGAATTCTTTACAGTCACGTAATATTTTGAAGCCGTTAACTAGGTAACCACTGACTCACATAACAAATGATTTTACGTTAGGGATTCTTTGGGTCATCGCGTTGGGTTCTATGAGCTACACATCCAGAAGACGTCTTTGAAGCTAACTTATCCTTATACTTTCCCTGTGGTACTTCCGTAGATAATAAATAAATCAAAATATCTAAATAAACAATTTATAATGTTAACTCACAAACTGATTTGGCCTTAAATGTAGTCTCTAACAATATTACTAAGGTTTTTATAACTTCAAAATTAATTAAAATTTCATCAAGATAAGATATTAGCAAAGAATGAATATTAAGTTCTGTACCTACAGAATAATTATAAACTTGTATATGTTTAAACAGACTAAAAATTCTTTTTTTGGATTTAAAAATATAAAATGTAAATTATTTGGGACTTCTCCATTAAACATTAATTAAGAATCATGGATTTTGTTCCACTTAAAGATGTTTTCCATCCATACGTTGTCCATGGTACATGTACTCGTTTTATTCAGTATCGATCAGTGTAAGGTCAGGTAAGATTTTAGTAATTATAGCCGCTTTATTCAGCAAGCATCAAAATGTATTCACATATATGTATATTACTTATTACAAAAATGATACACATTCGTAACATTGGCAATATAAATTTTATGTCTCCACATACCGAAGAAAAATTATTGTTAATAAAGTGCTGTACGAGTGGAGTATAAATAGCGGCACATTGGTCATTAGAAGTATGGCAAACCGAAATCAAAATGTTCATTATTTGTGCAATTTTGTTATCAGTTGCATTACAATATAATGTATATTCTAGGGAGTTAGGTCAAAGGCGTCTGTACTCTCTGGAGGAGGCTCCAACACTTTTCGAACAGTTTATAAAAGATTACAGTAAAGAGTATGATGAGAGCGAGAAGGAAGAAAGGTTTAAAATATTTGTGAACAATTTAAAGGATATTAACGCTATGAACGAGAGGAGTTCGAATGCTGTTTACGGTGAGTAGACTTCTGTATATGAAGAGACGATTTCTGTTAAGAATTGTCATTTATGTCCTTAAACTTTGTAATAGGTATCAATAAGTTTTCGGATCTGAGCAAAGAAGAATTCGTGAAATTTTATACCGGTCTGAAACGAGAAGAGAGTCCATCGAATGAGGATCATAAAAAAACTGATTTGCCAGAATCATTTAATGTTACTGCACCGGATCAATTTGATTGGCGAAAGAAAGGAGTTGTTAGCAGCGTAAAGGTTCAAGGACATTGTGGTTCATGCTGGGCATTTAGTGCAGCTGGTAAGTATTGTAATATTCATTAAATTTGTGCACTTTTAAATACTTTTAATGAAATAACAATTTAGTTTGAGAAATATTTTTATTTCATATTCAAGCTAATGTCGAAAGTATACATGCTATAAAGACTGGTAAGCTCATAGACGTGTCTGAGCAACAACTACTGGACTGTGATAAATATGATTCGGGATGTTCAGGAGGACTCCCATGGGATGCCATGAGGTATTTTTATACAAATAATATTTCATTTTTATGTTTGTTCCATCATTATTGAACAAAATCACTTTTCAGATATTTCGTCGCTAATGGTGCAATGTCTTTGAAGTCTTATCCTTACGTTGCTGAAGAAGGAAACTGCCGTTATGATAGCAGTAAAGTTGAAATAAGATTAAAGGAATATAAACACATAGAAAAACTATCGGAAGACCAAATTAAGGAACATCTTTACAATATCGGACCGTTGAGTATAGGTAATACAAACAATAGATTAATATAAAATAATAATTTGTTTTGTTTAATTATAAAATATATTTCAAACTCCAGGTATAACGTCATCAGGACTTGCAGGGTATACAGGGGGAATTCTTATTGAAGGGTGTCATGTCAGTTATAAAGTCGATCATGCTGTTCTTTTGGTAGGATACGGAACAGGTAAATTATAATATAAATGTTGTAAAATATTATTCTTGACAAAGGAATGTATTGAATTTAAACAAGTTAGTTTCGTCTCTTCCATACAAAATTATTAGTTGATAATTAATATTGTTACGTGTTTTTAGAAAACGGCGTTGACTACTGGATCGTCAAGAATTCTTGGTTTCCGGATTGGGGGGAAAATGGTTATTTTAGAATGAAGAGGGGAGTGAATTGCTTATCGGTAACTGAAATCGGAATTACAACAGCTGTTATATAAAACAATAAATGTTTGAAATAGATATTACTATTTATTATTGTAAGACAATCACTTCTATTCTATAAAGTCAGTATTTGGAATCATACCTCATTACGTACAACTTACTAACCGTCTAGCCACGAGGTCGAAAGATCTTAAAGCAACGAAATCTTTTGATAATCAACAAATATTTTGTAAATAAAATATACAATTATTTACTTATTTGTTTTGTCCGCCGCGGATTCCGTAATTCAAGAACGGTTTTTGACGGCGTCTATCACTCAAACTGCAACTAAAGTTAGTAGATTCAGTCGTACCTTAATTGTTCCCTACATCCTTCTTGCAGCGATTACTTGAGGTAGTAGTAAACGAAGATTTTTGAATTGGTTTCAATTTAGGCTCTCATGATATGACAACACTCCGCCTTTTAAGTCATTTTCAAGCCATAGTTTTTCATTTCATTTGAATTAAACTACTGCTTCCTTACTTAAACTTCTTGGAACAAAATCAAAAGACGAGTACTCCAACAACAAGAGTATTCCTCAAGTGTGTATCCGTAGAAATAACATTTAGCTTGCCAAATGATATACAATAACAATTAATTTATGTTTGTTTATTTTATTCAATAATTACAGGCCAATATATTATGAATAGATGTGTTTCGTAGACATTAATTTTCACCCCCAATTGTAGAAAAATAATTCTCCAGACATTAAGTACTCATACATATAACCGCGCTTCTAGTTCAAGGTTTAACATCTCAGAGTGTGTTAACTTTTTTATAGAAATGGCTCTTGTAAAATTATACCTTTTCAAATAATTGAATCTACTGTTGTACGTATGTAGTAGATGGTGTAAGTTATGATTTTATAATGAGTCAAATTACTGTATAAGGACTATTTCCCAAAATGTAATGTTTTTTATTGAAACCTGTTCTTTTATAAGTGTATTGCCTATTTTAGTAGACAAAACACTTCTGTCTTAACATTGTACAAAAATGCAAAGTTTCAATACTGTAAATTTTTTTAGTACACAATTTATTTCCCAGGTTATTTATCTTGAATATAAAACATTAATTTTAATAATTTTATAGTTTATCCATAAAGTGGTCTCTGAAAAAGATCCCAGAGAAGTTCTCATATAAAAATTTTTTTAGAGATATATTTTAATGTTTACAAGTTACTTTACAAAAAAATTGGTTAGTAGATATTTAATAATTGAGATTCTAACACAGTAGCAATGCAAATTAATGCAGTCTCTGCTTGTACTCTGCGTTTTGTAACAATTAGTCATTTATTGTAGATAGTAGAGCCTAGCTGTTGTCAAATTACTAACCGAACTCAAACTCGACTCACAACTCGAACTGGCTTGATTGGGGAAGTACCACCCTCTCACAGAAGATCGGCGTGAAGTAGTCTTATACGGCTGCGTTTCGTCCGATGAGTGTTAGAGCCGATTGCCCTTTCCCTTTCCCACACTTTCCTTTTTCCCACCCCTTCCTCTCCTTCATCGCTAAATAAGGGTGGCAGCGCATCCGGCAAAAACTTTTGCGGATGTCCATGGGCAACACCACCTCCATCAGGTACGCCATTTGCTCGTTTGCCCTTTGTTATAAAAACAAAATTATAGCAGTAAATCTGTATCATTTCATTAAGTTGAGGAAAGTGGGAGTAAAGCTATTGTGTGTGATATTTTACTAAATAGTATTATTTTAGCATAATCCCTTGAGGTACGAAGACGACTTTTATTCCCTGGATAGGAAATTTCTCATGTTTAGACAGGGAATTCTTTACAGTCACGTAATATTTTCAAGCCGTTAACTAGGTAACCACTGACTCACATAACAAATGATTTTACGTTAGGGATTCTTTGGGTCATCGCGTTGGGTTCTATGAGCTACACATCCAGAAGACGTCTTTGAAGCTGACTTATCCTTATACTTTCCCTGTGGTACTTCCGTAGATAATAAATAAATCAAAATATCTAAATAAACAATTTATAATGTTAACTCACAAACTGATTTGGCCTTAAATGTAGTCTCTAACAATATTACTAAGGTTTTTATAACTTCAAAATTAATTAAAATTTCATCAAGATAAGATATTAGCAAAGAATGAATATTAAGTTCTGTACCTACAGAATAATTATAAACTTGTATATGTTTAAACAGACTAAAAATTCTTTTTTGGATTTAAAAATATAAAATGTAAATTATTTGGGACTTCTCCATTAAACATTAATTAAGAATCATGGATTTTGTTCCACTTAAAGATGTTTTCCATCCATACGTTGTCCATGGTACATGTACTCGTTTTATTCAGTATCGATCAGTGTAAGGTCAGGTAAGATTTTAGTAATTATAGCCGCTTTATTCAGCAAGCATCAAAATGTATTCACATATATGTATATTACTTATTACAAAAATGATACACATTCGTAACATTGGCAATATAAATTTTATGTCTCCACATACCGAAGAAAAATTATTGTTAATAAAGTGCTGTACGAGTGGAGTATAAATAGCGGCACATTGGTCATTAGAAGTATGGGAAACCGAAATCAAAATGTTCATTATTTGTGCAATTTTGTTATCAGTTGCATTACAATATAATGTATATTCTAGGGAGTTAGGTCAAAGGCGTCTGTACTCTCTGGAGGAGGCTCCAACACTTTTCGAACAGTTTATAAAAGATTACAGTAAAGAGTATGATGAGAGCGAGAAGGAAGAAAGGTTTAAAATATTTGTGAACAATTTAAAGGATATTAACGCTATGAACGAGAGGAGTTCGAATGCTGTTTACGGTGAGTAGACTTCTGTATATGAAGAGACGATTTCTGTTAAGAATTGTCATTTATGTCCTTAAACTTTGTAATAGGTATCAATAAGTTTTCGGATCTGAGCAAAGAAGAATTCATAAAATATTATACTGGTCTGAAACGAGACAGGTGTACAACGACTGAGCATCATAAAAGTACTGATTTGCCAAAATCATTTAATATTACTGCACCGGATCAATTTGATTGGCGAAAGAAAGGAGTTGTCAGCAGCGTTAAAAATCAAAGACATTGTGGTTCATGCTGGGCATTTAGTGCAGCTGGTAAGTATTGTAATATTCATTAAATTTGTGTATTTTTAAATACTTTTAATAAAAATATCAATTTAGTTTGAGAAATATTTTTATTTCATATTCAAGCTAATGTCGAAAGTATACATGCTATAAAGACTGGTAAGCTCATAGACGTGTCTGAGCAACAACTACTGGACTGTGATAAAAATGATTCGGGATGTTCAGGAGGACTCCCATGGAATGCCATGAGGTATTTTTATACAAATAATATTTCATTTTTATGTTTGTTCCATCATTATTGAACAAAATCACTTTTCAGATATTTCGTCGCTAATGGTGCAATGTCTTTGAAGTCTTATCCTTACGTTGCTAAAGAAGGAAAATGCCGTTATGATAGCAGTAAAGTTGAAATAAGATTAAAGGAATATAAACACCTAGAAAAACTATCGGAAGACCAAATTAAGGAACATCTTTACAATATCGGACCGTTGAGTATAGGTAATACAAACAATAGATTAATATAAAATAATAATTTGTTTTGTTTAATTACAAAATATATTTCAAACTTCAGCTATAACGTCATTAGGACTTGCATGGTATACAGGGGGAATTCTTATTGAAGGGTGTCATGTCAGTTATACAATCAATCATGCTGTTCTTTTGGTAGGATACGGAACAGGTAAAGTATAATATAAATGTTGTAAAATATTATTCTTGACAAAGGAATGTATTGAATTTAAACAAGTTAGTTTCGTCTCTTCCATACAAAATTATTAGTTGATAATTAATATTGTTACGTGTTTTCAGAAAACGGCGTTGACTACTGGATCGTCAAGAATTCTTGGAGTCCGGATTGGGGGGAAAATGGTTATTTTAAAATGAAGAGGGGAGTGAATTGCTTATCGGTAACTGAATGCGGAATTACAACAGCTGTTATATAAAACAATAAATGTTTGAAATAGATATTACTATTTATTATTGTAAGACAATCACTTCTATTCTATAAAGTCAGTATTTGGAACCATACCTCATTACGTACAACTTACTAACCGTTTAGCCACGAGGTCGAAAGATCTTAAAGCAACGAAATCTTTTGATAATCAACAAATATTTTGTAAATAAAATATACAATTATTTACTTATTTGTTTTGTCCGCCGCGGATTCCGTAATTCAAGAACAGTTTTTGACGGCGTATATCACTCAAACTGCAACTAAAGTTAGTAGATTCAGTCGTACCTTAATTGTTCCCTACATCCTTCTTGCAGCGATTACTTGAGGTAGTAGTAAACGAAGATTTTTGAATTGGTTTCAGTTTAGGCTCTCATGATATGACATTACTCCGCCTTTTAAGTCATTTTCAAGCCATAGTTCTTCATTTTATTTGAACTAAACTACTGCTTCCTTACTTAAACTTCTTGGAACATAATCAAAAGACGAGTACTCCAACAACAAGAGTATTCCTCAAGTGTGTATCCGTAGAAATAACATTTAGCTTGCCAAATGATATACAATAACAATTAATTTATGTTTGTTTATTTTATTCAATAATTACACGCCAATATATTATGAATAGATGTGTTTCGTAGACATTAATTTTCACCCCCAATTGTAGAAAAATAATTCTCCAGACATTAAGTACTCATACATATAACCGCGCTTCTAGTTCAAGGTTTAACATCTCAGAGTGTGTTAACTTTTTTATAGAAATGGCTCTTGTAAAATTATACCTTTTCAAATAATTGAATCTACTGTTGTACGTATGTAGTAGATGGTGTAAGTTATGATTTTATAATGAGTCAAATTACTGTATAAGGACTATTTCCCAAAATGTAATGTTTTCTATTGATACCTGTTCTTTTATAAGTGTATTGCCTATTTTAGTAGACAAAACACTTCTGTCTTAACATTGTACAAAAATGCAAAGTTTCAATACTATAAATTTTTTTAGTACACAATTTATTTCCCAGTTTATTTTTCTTGAATATAAAACATTAATTTTAATAATTTTATAGTTTATCCATAAAGTGGTCTCTGAAAAAGATCCCAGAGAAGTTCTCATATAAAAATTTTAGTAAATTTTCGAACCTTAGAGATATATTATAATGTTTACAAGTTACTTTACAAAAAAATTGGTTAGTAGATATTTAATAATTGAGATTCTAACACAGGAGCAATGCAAATTAATGCAGTCTCTGCTTGTACTCTGCGTTTTGTAACAATTAGTCATTTATTGTAGATGGTAGAGCCTAGCTGTTGTCAAATTACTAACTGAACTCAAACTCGACTCTCAACTCGAACTGGCTTGACTGGGGAAGTACCACCCTCTCACAGAAGATCGGCGTGAAGTAGTCTTATACGGCTGCGTTTCGTCCGATGAGTGTTAGAGCCGGTTGCCCTTTCCCTTTCCCACGCTTTCCTTTTTCCCACCCTTTCCTCTCCTTCATCGCTAAATAAGGGTGGCAGCGCATCCGGCAAAAACTTTTGCGGATGTCCATGGGCAACACCACCTCCATCAGGTACGCCATTTGCTCGTTTGCCCTTTGTTATAAAAACAAAATTATAGCAGTAAATCTGTATCATTTCATTAAGTTGAGGAAAGTAGGAGTAAAGCTATTCGGAGGTGGTTCGCCGCAAGGCCCCTAAGAAGAAGGAAGTGGTGCCGGTGCCAAAGACATCGGCGCCACAGCAAAAGAAGAAGGCGGCCCTAAGGAGGGCCCTAAAAAAGTGACGCTCCCGCGCTCACAGGCCGTAATGCTAAAGTTACGGCCTGAAGCAGCGGCCAAGGGAGCGTCGTATCTTTCAGTCCTCCTGAGGGCCGAAAAGGAGGTAGACACCAAGGAGCTGGGCATAGGGCCCCTGAGGATCCGTTCAACGGCAACAGGGGCCCGCATCATTGAGGTGCCCGGCTCCACCAGTGCGGACAAAGCCGACGCTTTGGCCGCAAAGCTGAGGTCCGCACTGGCGGAGGAGGTGGTGGTGTCGAGGCCCGTGAAGTTCACGGACGTGAGGGTCACGGGCCTCAACGATGCGACGACGGCGGACCGGCTGATAGCCGCAGTCGCGCGAGAGGGGGGCTGCACCGAGGCCCAGGTCAGGGTGCGCAGTGTGCGACCTGGGCTTCGCGGCACAGGCTCTGCCCTGCTGGAGGTGCCGGCTATGGCGGCCAAAAAGCTGCTGCAGCTGGGCGGTATCTCGGTAGGGTGGAGCCAGGTGCGGCTTTCCTACATGGAGGCACGACCCAAGCACTGCTTCAAGTGCTTGGTAATGGGGCACGTCGCAGCCGCGTGCCCCAGTCCTAAAGACCGCAGCGGTTTATGCTCCCGTTGCGGCGAGGAGGGCCACAAGTCCGCCCAGTGCTCCGCGTCACCGCGCTGCGCTGTGTGCGCGGACGCGAGCAAGCCGGCGGACCATGTGATGGGGGGTCATTCGTGCCGCCCCCCGTCCACCCGTGGGAAACTTCCGGCCCAGCCACAAAGGGCGGGGGTTTCGAGGCAGGCGTCGGGAGCTGAGATGTCCGAATAATGGCCGGACATCTCAGTTTCCTGCAGGCCAACGGGAACCACGCCGCCGGGGCTCAGGACCTTTTCCTGCAGTCCATGGTGGAGTGGGCCGTTGACGTGGCGGTCATAGCGGAGCCGTACTATGTCCCTGCCCAACCTCATTGGGCGGGAGACACGGGCGGCTCCGTGGCGATCGTCACGCGGCCGGGCGCCGTGCCCCCCCTCACAGTCAAGGCGAGGGGCCACGGGTATGTGGCGGCGGTTCGGGGGGAGATTGCCATAGTCGGGGTATATTTCTCTCCGAACCGCGACCTGCCGGCCTTTGAGAGATTTCTCGACTCTCTCGGGCCGGTGGTAGGGCAGTTAGCGCCTCTCCAGGTGGTTGTGATGAGGGACCTCAACGCCAAGTCCACGGCGTGGGGAAACCCCCTCACAACACCCAGAGGAAGGGAGCTAGAGGAATGGGCGCTAACTGCCGGACTGTCCCTACTGAACACGGGGACAGTTCAGACGTGCGTGCGACGGTCGGGAGGTTCAGTGGTGGACGTCTCGTTCGCCACTCCGACCATCGCACGCAGAGTGGAGGGGTGGAGGGTTGAGGCAGGAGTGGAGACGCTTTCGGACCACCGCTACATACGGTTCGAAGTGTCTGCCACTCCTGCCGGTCGCCGGAGTCCAGCGTCGAGTTCCTCGTCGCCCCGGGAGAGAAGTCGGTTTCCGCGTTGGGCCCTATCAAGGCTCAACCGGGAACTGGCTGAGGAAGCGGCCGTTGTCGGCCGCTGGAGTCTCCCGGGGAGTGCGGAGTTGGGGGTGGACGAGGGGGCTAGTCGCTTTGGGGACGTACTCCATAACGTCTGCAGAGCGGCGATGCCCCCCGTTAGACGTCCACCCCCACGGGGTGCGGTATACTGGTGGTCGGACCACATTTCCGACCTCCGGGTCGCCTGCAACGGAGCCAGGAGGGCATACACCCGCAGCAGGCGACGCCGACCCCAGGACGAGGAGCGTGATGGCCGGCTGTACAGGGTCTACGTGGCGAAAAAGTTGATCCTGCAGCAGGCCATCTGCCGAGCCAAGGAGGCAGCCTGGCTGGAGCTGGTGGAGGGGCTCGATCGAGACCCCTGGGGCCGACCGTACAAGCGGGCGCGGAACAAAATCTGCGCCCAGTCGGCCCCCATCACGGAGGTGCTCCAGCCGGCTGTTCTGAGAGGGATCGTCGGGGAACTCTTCCCCGACGCCCCGGCGGGATTCACTCCCCCCAGAATGGCTCGGCAGACGCTGGAAGAGGGCGACCGCGTTCCGCCCACCGTCACGGAGTCTGAAATGGAGGCGATTTTGGCTCGCCTCCAGAGTAAGAAGAGCGCACCGGGTCCGGACGGGGTGCACGGGAGGGTTCTGGCTCTCTCCCTGGTGCACCTCGGAGGAGCCCTCAGGGAGCTGTTCGACCTCTGTCTGAGGTCCGAGCAGTTCCCGAGGGCCTGGAAGGAAGGCCGGCTATGCCTACTTCCGAAAGGCAGCCGGCCTCCGGACTCGGCTTCTGCGGTGCGACCGGTGGTTGTGCTGAACGAGGCGGGGAAGGCTTTTGAGAAGATTATAGCCACCCGTCTCGTTCGGCACCTGGAGGAAGGCTCGGGACCGGGACTTTCAGAGTCCCAGTTCGGGTTCCGAGCCCACCGGTCGACCGTTGATGCCCTCAAACGCCTGAGGGCAGTGACGGAAGAGGCGGAACGCAGAGGAGAGGTAGTGTTGGCGGTGTCGCTGGACATCGCCAACGCCTTCAACAGCCTCCCACACAGCGTGATACAGGCGGCACTCGTATACTTCGGAGTGCCCCTGTATCTGAGGAGGCTGTTAGGCAGCTACCTCTCCCAGAGGAGGGTGGCAGTCGAGAACCGGAAGGGGTCCATAGAGTGGTGGACAGTCGACAACGGCGTTCCACAGGGTTCGGTATTGGGACCTGTCCTATGGAACGTCGGGTATGACTGGGTCCTGCGGAGCCGCCTCCTCCCCGGGATGGGTGTCATATGCTACGCTGATGACACCCTCGTGTTATCCCGGGGACGGAGCTACAAGGAGGCGGCGCGGCTGGCCGAGGTCGGAACTGAGCTCGTGGTCAGCCGCATAGAGAGGTTGGGGCTTCGGGTCAGAATCGACAAGACCGAAGCCCTCCTCTTTCGCGGGACTGGGCGGAAAGGACCCCCGCCGGGTGCCACCCTCCTCATAGGAGGAGGGAGGGTCAGGGTGAGCCCTACCATGAAATATCTGGGGCTCATCCTTGACGGAGGGTGGACCTTCGTGCCCCATTTCAGAGAGTTGGGGCCGAAGGTCAGGAGGACGGCAGGTGCGCTGGGGAAATTCCTCCCGAACCTCGGAGGTCCCAGCGCAGCTTGCAGGCGGCTATACTCTGGGGTCTGTCGGAGTATAGCCACGTACGGTGCTCCCGTTTGGGCTGATCGCCCGATGAGCCGCGGGGTCAAGGCCCTTCTGCGCTCGGCGCAAAGGGCGCCCGCGGTGAGGGTGGTTAGGGGGTACCGTACGGTCTCCTGGGCCGCAGCGACGGCTCTTGCCGGTGATCCGCCTTGGGATCTTGTGGCGTCGGTTCTCGCCGAGGTGTTCTCCTACGTCTCGGGTAGGAGGGCTCTCGGAGAGAACCCTTCGACAGAGGAGATCCGAGCGGTTCACCGGCAGGGGGAGTCGCGCCTTATGCGGGAGTGGGGGGAGGACCTGGCGGGCCAGCCGTACGGTAAACGTACAACGGCTGCGCTCCGTCCGGTCCTAGAGCGTTGGATGAGGCGGAAACGCAAGCCCCTCACTTTCCGTCTGACGCAGGTTTTCACCGGGCACGGCTGCTTCGGTGACTACTTGTGTCGGGTGGCCAGGAGAGAGCCGGAAGGAGGCTGCCATGAGTGCGGCGCTGCGGTGGACACAGCCCAGCACACCCTCGAGGTGTGCCCGAGATGGGCTGCGCAGCGCCAAGACCTTGTGGCGGCACTCGGCGGAGTGGGCTTGTCGCTTTCGAGTGTCGCGGAGAAGATGCTCGAGAGTGACAGGTCCTGGATGGCGGTGTCCTCCTTCTGTGAGACGGTCATGTCCACGAAGGAGGCATCTGAGCGGGAACGGGAGGTTGCGGCTGATGCACCCTCCCTCCGCAGACGACGGGGGGGTGCGCGCCGGAGGCGATATTCGCAACGCCTCCAATAGCGCCCCTCCACTACGGGCTGGGGTCGGGCTGGTAACCCGGCTCCTGTGAAAGCCCGGCGTCGTCGGGGCGATCCTAATTGCCGGGATCGCCTCCTTTCTCCGAGGGAGTAAGTCCGGTCTTTGCCAGGATCGGCCAGTCGCTGGTGTGCCCTGTCGCTGACAGATCCGGGGTGCACCAACATAGCGGCCGATGGCTTTCGCTGTGGTTTTAGTGAGTAGGGACCTGCCCAGGTCGAGTCTCACACATCCTCTCCGGCCCCACCAAGGCCGGTGAGACGGCTCGTAAAAAGAGTTTCCCTGCGTCATCAAAAAAAAAAAAAAAAAGGAGTAAAGCTATTGTGTGTGATATTTTACTAAATAGTATTATTTTAGCATAATCCCTTGAGGTACGAAGACGACTTTTATTCCCTGGATAGGAATTTTCTCATGTTTAGACAGGGAATTCTTTACAGTCACGTAATATTTTGAAGCCGTTAACTAGGTAACCACTGACTCACATAACAAATGATTTTACGTTAGGGATTCTTTGGGTCATCGCGTTGGGTTCTATGAGCTACACATCCAGAAGACGTCTTTGAAGCTGACTTATCCTTATACTTTCCCTGTGGTACTTCCGTAGATAATAAATAAATCAAAATATCTAAATAAACAATTTATAATGTTAACTCACAAACTGATTTGGCCTTAAATGTAGTCTCTAACAATATTACTAAGGTTTTTATAACTTCAAAATTAATTAAAATTTCATCAAGATAAGATATTAGCAAAGAATGAATATTAAGTTCTGTACCTACAGAATAATTATAAACTTGTATATGTTTAAACAGACTAAAAATTCTTTTTTTGGATTTAAAAATATAAAAAGTAAATTATTTGGGACTTCTCCATTAAACATTAATTAAGAATCATGGATTTTGTTCCACTTAAAGATGTTTTCCATCCATACGTTGTCCATGGTACATGTACTCGTTTTATTCAGTATCGATCAGTGTAAGGTCAGGTAAGATTTTAGTAATTATAGCCGCTTTATTCAGCAAGCATCAAAATGTATTCACATATATGTATATTACTTATTACAAAAATGATACACATTCGTAACATTGGCAATATAAATTTTATGTCTCCACATACCGAAGAAAAATTATTGTTAATAAAGTGCTGTACGAGTGGAGTATAAATAGCGGCACATTGGTCATTAGAAGTATGGGAAACCGAAATTAAAATGTTCATTATTTGTGCAATTTTGTTATCAGTTGCATTACAATATAATGTATATTCTAGGGAGTTAGGTCAAAGGCGTCTGTACTCTCTGGAGGAGGCTCCAACACTTTTCGAACAGTTTATAAAAGATTACAATAAAGAGTATGATGAGAGCGAGAAGGAAGAAAGGTTTAAAATATTTGTGAACAATTTAAAGGATATTAACGCTATGAACGAGAGGAGTTCGAATGCTGTTTACGGTGAGTAGACTTCTGTATATGAAGAGACGATTTCTGTTAAGAATTGTCATTTATGTCCTTAAACTTTGTAATAGGTATCAATAAGTTTTCGGATCTGAGCAAAGAAGAATTCATGAAATTTTATACCGGTCTGAAACGAGAAGAGAGTCCATCGAATGAGGATCATAAAAAAACTGATTTGCCAGAATCATTTAATGTTACTGCACCGGATCAATTTGATTGGCGAAAGAAAGGAGTTGTCAGCAGCGTAAAGATTCAAGGAGATTGTGGTTCATGCTGGGCATTTAGTGCAGCTGGTAAGTATTGTAATATTCATTAAATTTGTGCACTTTTAAATACTTTTAATGAAATAACAATTTAGTTTGAGAAATATTTTTATTTCATATTCAAGCTAATGTCGAAAGTATACATGCTATAAAGACTGGTAAGCTCATAGACGTGTCTGAGCAACAACTACTGGACTGTGATAAATATGATTCGGGATGTTCAGGAGGACTCGAATGGATTGCCATGAGGTATTTTTATACAAATAATATTTCATTTTTATGTTTGTTCCATTATTATTGAACAAAATCACTTTTCAGATATTTCGTCGCTAATGGTGCAATGTCTTTGAAGTCTTATCCTTACGTTGCTAAAGAAGGAAAATGCCGTTATGATAGCAGTAAAGTTGAAATAAGATTAAAGGAATATAAACACATAAAAAATCTATCGGAAGACCAAATTAAGGAACATCTTTACAATATCGGACCGTTGAGTATAGGTAATACAAACAATAGATTAATATAAAATAATAATTTGTTTTGTTTAATTATAAAATATATTTCAAACTTCAGCTATAACGTCATCAGGACTTGCATGGTATATAGAGGGAATTCTGATTGAAGGGTGTCATGTCAGTTATATAGTCGATCATGCTGTTCTTTTGGTAGGATACGGAACAGGTAAAGTATAATATAAATGTTGTAAAATATTATTCTTGTCAAAGGAATGTATTGAATTTAAACAAGTTAGTTTCGTCTCTTCCATACAAAATTATTAGTTGATAATTAATATTGTTACGTGTTTTCAGAAAACGGCGTTGACTACTGGATCGTCAAGAATTCTTGGAGTCCGGATTGGGGGGAAGATGGTTATTTTAGAATGAAGAGGGGAGTGAATTGCTTATTGGTAACTGAATGCGGAATTACAACAGCTGTTATATAAAACAATAAATGTTTGAAATAGATATTACTATTTATTATTGTAAGACAATCACTTCTATTCTATAAAGTCAGTATTTGGAACCATACCTCATTACGTACAACTTACTAACCGTTTAGCCACGAGGTCGAAAGATCTTAAAGCAACGAAATCTTTTGATAATCAACAAATATTTTGTAAATAAAATATATAATTATTTACTTATTTGTTTTGTCCGCCGCGGATTCCGTAATTCAAGAACAGTTTTTGACGGCGTCTATCACTCAAACTGCAACTAAAGTTAGTAGATTCAGTCGTACCTTAATTGTTCCCTACATGCTTCTTGCAGCGATTACTTGAGGTAGTAGTAAACGAAGATTTTTGAATTGGTTTCAATTTAGGCTCTCATGATATGACAACACTCCGCCTTTTAAGTCATTTTCAAGCCATAGTTCTTCATTTCATTTGAATTAAACTACTGCTTCCTTACTTAAACTTCTTGGAACATAATCAAAAGACGAGTACTCCAACAACAAGAGTATTCCTCAAGTGTGTATCCGTAGAAATAACATTTAGCTTGCCAAATGATATACAATAACAATTAATTTATGTTTGTTTATTTTATTCAATAATTACAGGCCAATATATTATGAATAGATGTGTTTCGTAGACATTAATTTTCACCCCCAATTGTAGAAAAATAATTCTCCAGACATTAAGTACTCATACATATAACCGCGCTTCTTGTTCAAGGTTTAACATCTCAGAGTGTGTTAACTTTTTTATAGAAATGGCTCTTGTAAAATTATACCTTTTCAAATAATTGAATCTACTGTTGTACGTATGTAGTAGATGGTGTAAGTTATGATTTTATAATGAGTCAAATTACTGTATAAGGACTATTTCCCAAAATGTAATGTTTTTTATTGAAACCTGTTCTTTTATAAGTGTATTGCCTATTTTAGTAGACAAAACACTTCTGTCTTAACATTGTACAAAAATGCAAAGTTTCAATACTGTAAATTTTTTTAGTACACAATTTATTTCCCAGGTTATTTATCTTGAATATAAAACATTAATTTTAATAATTTTATAGTTTATCCATAAAGTGGTCTCTGAAAAAGATCCCAGAGAAGTTCTCATATAAAAATTTTTTTAGAGATATATTTTAATGTTTACAAGTTACTTTACAAAAAAATTGGTTAGTAGATATTTAATAATTGAGATTCTAACACAGTAGCAATGCAAATTAATGCAGTCTCTGCTTGTACTCTGCGTTTTGTAACAATTAGTCATTTATTGTAGATAGTAGAGCCTAGCTGTTGTCAAATTACTAACCGAACTCAAACTCGACTCACAACTCGAACTGGCTTGATTGGGGAAGTACCATCCTCTCACAGAAGATCGGCGTGAAGTAGTCTTATACGGCTGCGTTTCGTCCGATGAGTGTTAGAGCCGATTGCCCTTTCCCTTTCCCACACTTTCCTTTTTCCCACCCCTTCCTCTCCTTCATCGCTAAATAAGGGTGGCAGCGCATCCGGCAAAAACTTTTGCGGATGTCCATGGGCAACACCACCTCCATCAGGTACGCCATTTGCTCGTTTGCCCTTTGTTATAAAAACAAAATTATAGCAGTAAATCTGTATCATTTCATTAAGTTGAGGAAAGTGGGAGTAAAGCTATTGTGTGTGATATTTTACTAAATAGTATTATTTTAGCATAATCCCTTGAGGTACGAAGACGACTTTTATTCCCTGGATAGGAAATTTCTCATGTTTAGACAGGGAATTCTTTACAGTCACGTAATATTTTCAAGCCGTTAACTAGGTAACCACTGACTCACATAACAAATGATTTTACGTTAGGGATTCTTTGGGTCATCGCGTTGGGTTCTATGAGCTACACATCCAGAAGACGTCTTTGAAGCTGACTTATCCTTATACTTTCCCTGTGGTACTTCCGTAGATAATAAATAAATCAAAATATCTAAATAAACAATTTATAATGTTAACTCACAAACTGATTTGGCCTTAAATGTAGTCTCTAACAATATTACTAAGGTTTTTATAACTTCAAAATTAATTAAAATTTCATCAAGATAAGATATTAGCAAAGAATGAATATTAAGTTCTGTACCTACAGAATAATTATAAACTTGTATATGTTTAAACAGACTAAAAATTCTTTTTTTGGATTTAAAAATATAAAATGTAAATTATTTGGGACTTCTCCATTAAACATTAATTAAGAATCATGGATTTTGTTCCACTTAAAGATGTTTTCCATCCATACGTTGTCCATGGTACATGTACTCGTTTTATTCAGTATCGATCAGTGTAAGGTCAGGTAAGATTTTAGTAATTATAGCCGCTTTATTCAGCAAGCATCAAAATGTATTCACATATATGTATATTACTTATTACAAAAATGATACACATTCGTAACATTGGCAATATAAATTTTATGTCTCCACATACCGAAGAAAAATTATTGTTAATAAAGTGCTGTACGAGTGGAGTATAAATAGCGGCACATTGGTCATTAGAAGTATGGGAAACCGAAATCAAAATGTTCATTATTTGTGCAATTTTGTTATCAGTTGCATTACAATATAATGTATATTCTAGGGAGTTAGGTCAAAGGCGTCTGTACTCTCTGGAGGAGGCTCCAACACTTTTCGAACAGTTTATAAAAGATTACAGTAAAGAGTATGATGAGAGCGAGAAGGAAGAAAGGTTTAAAATATTTGTGAACAATTTAAAGGATATTAACGCTATGAACGAGAGGAGTTCGAATGCTGTTTACGGTGAGTAGACTTCTGTATATGAAGAGACGATTTCTGTTAAGAATTGTCATTTATGTCCTTAAACTTTGTAATAGGTATCAATAAGTTTTCGGATCTGAGCAAAGAAGAATTCATAAAATATTATACTGGTCTGAAACGAGACAGGTGTACAACGACTGAGCATCATAAAAGTACTGATTTGCCAAAATCATTTAATATTACTGCACCGGATCAATTTGATTGGCGAAAGAAAGGAGTTGTCAGCAGCGTTAAAAATCAAAGACATTGTGGTTCATGCTGGGCATTTAGTGCAGCTGGTAAGTATTGTAATATTCATTAAATTTGTGTATTTTTAAATACTTTTAATAAAAATATCAATTTAGTTTGAGAAATATTTTTATTTCATATTCAAGCTAATGTCGAAAGTATACATGCTATAAAGACTGGTAAGCTCATAGACGTGTCTGAGCAACAACTACTGGACTGTGATAAAAATGATTCGGGATGTTCAGGAGGACTCCCATGGAATGCCATGAGGTATTTTTATACAAATAATATTTCATTTTTATGTTTGTTCCATCATTATTGAACAAAATCACTTTTCAGATATTTCGTCGCTAATGGTGCAATGTCTTTGAAGTCTTATCCTTACGTTGCTAAAGAAGGAAAATGCCGTTATGATAGCAGTAAAGTTGAAATAAGATTAAAGGAATATAAACACCTAGAAAAACTATCGGAAGACCAAATTAAGGAACATCTTTACAATATCGGACCGTTGAGTATAGGTAATACAAACAATAGATTAATATGAAATAATAATTTGTTTTGTTTAATTATAAAATATATTTCAAACTTCAGCTATAACGTCATTAGGACTTGCATGGTATACAGGGGGAATTCTTATTGAAGGGTGTCATGTCAGTTATACAATCAATCATGCTGTTCTTTTGGTAGGATACGGAACAGGTAAAGTATAATATAAATGTTGTAAAATATTATTCTTGACAAAGGAATGTATTGAATTTAAACAAGTTAGTTTCGTCTCTTCCATACAAAATTATTAGTTGATAATTAATATTGTTACGTGTTTTCAGAAAACGGCGTTGACTACTGGATCGTCAAGAATTCTTGGAGTCCGGATTGGGGGGAAAATGGTTATTTTAAAATGAAGAGGGGAGTGAATTGCTTATCGGTAACTGAATGCGGAATTACAACAGCTGTTATATAAAACAATAAATGTTTGAAATAGATATTACTATTTATTATTGTAAGACAATCACTTCTATTCTATAAAGTCAGTATTTGGAACCATACCTCATTACGTACAACTTACTAACCGTTTAGCCACGAGGTAGAAAGATCTTAAAGCAACGAAATCTTTTGATAATCAACAAATATTTTGTAAATAAAATATACAATTATTTACTTATTTGTTTTGTCCGCCGCGGATTCCGTAATTCAAGAACAGTTTTTGACGGCGTCTATCACTCAAACTGCAACTAAAGTTAGTAGATTCAGTCGTACCTTAATTGTTCCCTACATCCTTCTTGCAGCGATTACTTGAGGTAGTAGTAAACGAAGATTTTTGAATTGGTTTCAGTTTAGGCTCTCATGATATGACAACACTCCGCCTTTTAAGTCATTTTCAAGCCATAGTTCTTCATTTTATTTGAATTAAACTACTGCTTCCTTACTTAAACTTCTTGGAACATAATCAAAAGACGAGTACTCCAACAACAAGAGTATTCCTCAAGTGTGTATCCGTAGAAATAACATTTAGCTTGCCAAATGATATACAATAACAATTAATTTATGTTTGTTTATTTTATTCAATAATTACAGGCCAATATATTATGAATAGATGTGTTTCGTAGACATTAATTTTTACCCCCAATTCTAGAAAAATAATTCTCCAGACATTAAGTACTCATACATATAACCGCGCTTCTAGTTCAAGGTTTAACATCTCAGATTGTGTTCACTTTTTTATAGAAATGGCTCTTGTAAAATTATCCCTTTTAAAATACTTGAAGCTACTGTTGTACGTATGTAGTAGATGGTGTAAGTTATGATTTTATAATGAGTCAAATGACTGTATAAGGACTATTTCCCAAAATGTAATGTTTTTTATTGAAACCTGTTCTTTTATAAGTGTATTGCCTATTTTAGTAGACAAAACACTTCTGTCTTAACATTGTACAAAAATGCAAAGTTTCAATACTATAAATTTTTTTAGTACCCAATTTATTTCACAGGTTATTTATCTTGAATATAAAACATTAATTTTAATAATTTTATAGTTTATCCATAAAGTGGTCTCTGAAAAAGATCCCAGAGAAGTTCTATTATAAAAATTTTAGTAAATTTTCGAACCTTAGAGATATATTATAATGTTTACAAGTTACTTTACAAAAAAATTGGTTAGTAGATATTTAATAATTGAGATTCTAACACAGTAGCAATGCAAATTAATGCAGTCTCTGCTTGTACTCTGCGTTTTGTAACAATTAGTCATTTATTGTAGATGGTAGAGCCTAGCTGTTGTCAAATTACTAACTGAACTCAAACTCGACTCTCAACTCGAACTGGCTTGACTGGGGAAGTACCACCCTCTCACAAAAGATCGGCGTGAAGTAGTCTTATACGGCTGCGTTTCGTCCGATGAGTGTTAGAGCCGGTTGCCCTTTCCCTTTCCCACGCTTTCCTTTTTCCCACCCCTTCCTCTCCTTCATCGCTAAATAAGGGTGGCAGCGCATCCGGCAAAAACTTTTGCGGATATCCATGGGCAACGCCACCTCCATCAGGTACGCCATTTGCTCGTTTGCCCTTTGTTATAAAAACAAAATTATAGCAGTAAATCTGTATCATTTCATTAAGTTGAGGAAAGTAGGAGTAAAGCTATTGTGTGTGATATTTTACTAAATAGTATTATTTTAGCATAATCCCTTGAGGTACGAAGACGACTTTTATTCCCTGGATAGGAAATTTCTCATGTTTAGACAGGGAATTCTTTACAGTCACGTAATATTTTCAAGCCGTTAACTAGGTAACCACTGACTCACATAACAAATGATTTTACGTTAGGGATTCTTTGGGTCATCGCGTTGGGTTCTATGAGCTACACATCCAGAAGACGTCTTTGAAGCTGACTTATCCTTATACTTTCCCTGTGGTACTTCCGTAGATAATAAATAAATCAAAATATCTAAATAAACAATTTATAATGTTAACTCACAAACTGATTTGGCCTTAAATGTAGTCTCTAACAATATTACTAAGGTTTTTATAACTTCAAAATTAATTAAAATTTCATCAAGATAAGATATTAGCAAAGAATGAATATTAAGTTCTGTACCTACAGAATAATTATAAACTTGTATATGTTTAAACAGACTAAAAATTCTTTTTTTGGATTTAAAAATATAAAATGTAAATTATTTGGGACTTCTCCATTAAACATTAATTAAGAATCATGGATTTTGTTCCACTTAAAGATGTTTTCCATCCATACGTTGTCCATGGTACATGTACTCGTTTTATTCAGTATCGATCAGTGTAAGGTCAGGTAAGATTTTAGTAATTATAGCCGCTTTATTCAGCAAGCATCAAAATGTATTCACATATATGTATATTACTTATTACAAAAATGATACACATTCGTAACATTGGCAATATAAATTTTATGTCTCCACATACCGAAGAAAAATTATTGTTAATAAAGTGCTGTACGAGTGGAGTATAAATAGCGGCACATTGGTCATTAGAAGTATGGGAAACCGAAATCAAAATGTTCATTATTTGTGCAATTTTGTTATCAGTTGCATTACAATATAATGTATATTCTAGGGAGTTAGGTCAAAGGCGTCTGTACTCTCTGGAGGAGGCTCCAACACTTTTCGAACAGTTTATAAAAGATTACAGTAAAGAGTATGATGAGAGCGAGAAGGAAGAAAGGTTTAAAATATTTGTGAACAATTTAAAGGATATTAACGCTATGAACGAGAGGAGTTCGAATGCTGTTTACGGTGAGTAGACTTCTGTATATGAAGAGACGATTTCTGTTAAGAATTGTCATTTATGTCCTTAAACTTTGTAATAGGTATCAATAAGTTTTCGGATCTGAGCAAAGAAGAATTCATAAAATATTATACTGGTCTGAAACGAGACAGGTGTACAACGACTGAGCATCATAAAAGTACTGATTTGCCAAAATCATTTAATATTACTGCACCGGATCAATTTGATTGGCGAAAGAAAGGAGTTGTCAGCAGCGTTAAAAATCAAAGACATTGTGGTTCATGCTGGGCATTTAGTGCAGCTGGTAAGTATTGTAATATTCATTAAATTTGTGTATTTTTAAATACTTTTAATAAAAATATCAATTTAGTTTGAGAAATATTTTTATTTCATATTCAAGCTAATGTCGAAAGTATACATGCTATAAAGACTGGTAAGCTCATAGACGTGTCTGAGCAACAACTACTGGACTGTGATAAAAATGATTCGGGATGTTCAGGAGGACTCCCATGGAATGCCATGAGGTATTTTTATACAAATAATATTTCATTTTTATGTTTGTTCCATCATTATTGAACAAAATCACTTTTCAGATATTTCGTCGCTAATGGTGCAATGTCTTTGAAGTCTTATCCTTACGTTGCTAAAGAAGGAAAATGCCGTTATGATAGCAGTAAAGTTGAAATAAGATTAAAGGAATATAAACACCTAGAAAAACTATCGGAAGACCAAATTAAGGAACATCTTTACAATATCGGACCGTTGAGTATAGGTAATACAAACAATAGATTAATATGAAATAATAATTGTTTTGTTTAATTATAAAATATATTTCAAACTTCAGCTATAACGTCATTAGGACTTGCATGGTATACAGGGGGAATTCTTATTGAAGGGTGTCATGTCAGTTATACAATCAATCATGCTGTTCTTTTGGTAGGATACGGAACAGGTAAAGTATAATATAAATGTTGTAAAATATTATTCTTGACAAAGGAATGTATTGAATTTAAACAAGTTAGTTTCGTCTCTTCCATACAAAATTATTAGTTGATAATTAATATTGTTACGTGTTTTCAGAAAACGGCGTTGACTACTGGATCGTCAAGAATTCTTGGAGTCCGGATTGGGGGGAAAATGGTTATTTTAAAATGAAGAGGGGAGTGAATTGCTTATCGGTAACTGAATGCGGAATTACAACAGCTGTTATATAAAACAATAAATGTTTGAAATAGATATTACTATTTATTATTGTAAGACAATCACTTCTATTCTATAAAGTCAGTATTTGGAACCATACCTCATTACGTACAACTTACTAACCGTTTAGCCACGAGGTCGAAAGATCTTAAAGCAACGAAATCTTTTGATAATCAACAAATATTTTGTAAATAAAATATACAATTATTTACTTATTTGTTTTGTCCGCCGCGGATTCCGTAATTCAAGAACAGTTTTTGACGGCGTATATCACTCAAACTGCAACTAAAGTTAGTAGATTCAGTCGTACCTTAATTGTTCCCTACATCCTTCTTGCAGCGATTACTTGAGGTAGTAGTAAACGAAGATTTTTGAATTGGTTTCAGTTTAGGCTCTCATGATATGACATTACTCCGCCTTTTAAGTCATTTTCAAGCCATAGTTCTTCATTTTATTTGAATTAAACTACTGCTTCCTTACTTAAACTTCTTGGAACATAATCAAAAGACGAGTACTCCAACAACAAGAGTATTCCTCAAGTGTGTATCCGTAGAAATAACATTTAGCTTGCCAAATGATATACAATAACAATTAATTTATGTTTGTTTATTTTATTCAATAATTACACGCCAATATATTATGAATAGATGTGTTTCGTAGACATTAATTTTCACCCCCAATTGTAGAAAAATAATTCTCCAGACATTAAGTACTCATACATATAACCGCGCTTCTAGTTCAAGGTTTAACATCTCAGAGTGTGTTCACTTTTTTATAGAAATGGCTCTTGTAAAATTATACCTTTTCAAATAATTGAATCTACTGTTGTACGTATGTAGTAGATGGTGTAAGTTATGATTTTATAATGAGTCAAATTACTGTATAAGGACTATTTCCCAAAATGTAATGTTTTCTATTGAAACCTGTTCTTTTATAAGTGTATTGCCTATTTTAGTAGACAAAACACTTCTGTCTTAACATTGTACAAAAATGCAAAGTTTCAATACTATAAATTTTTTTAGTACACAATTTATTTCCCAGTTTATTTTTCTTGAATATAAAACATTAATTTTAATAATTTTATAGTTTATCCATAAAGTGGTCTCTGAAAAAGATCCCAGAGAAGTTCTCATATAAAAATTTTAGTAAATTTTCGAACCTTAGAGATATATTATAATGTTTACAAGTTACTTTACAAAAAAATTGGTTAGTAGATATTTAATAATTGAGATTCTAACACAGGAGCAATGCAAATTAATGCAGTCTCTGCTTGTACTCTGCGTTTTGTAACAATTAGTCATTTATTGTAGATGGTAGAGCCTAGCTGTTGTCAAATTACTAACTGAACTCAAACTCGACTCTCAACTCGAACTGGCTTGACTGGGGAAGTACCACCCTCTCACAGAAGATCGGCGTGAAGTAGTCTTATACGGCTGCGTTTCGTCCGATGAGTGTTAGAGCCGGTTGCCTTTTCCCTTTCCCACGCTTTCCTTTTTCCCACCCCTTCCTCTCCTTCATCGCTAAATAAGGGTGGCAGCGCATCCGGCAAAAACTTTTGCGGATGTCCATGGGCAACACCACCTCCATCAGGTACGCCATTTGCTCGTTTGCCCTTTGTTATAAAAACAAAATTATAGCAGTAAATCTGTATCATTTCATTAAGTTGAGGAAAGTAGGAGTAAAGCTATTCGGAGGTGGTTCGCCGCAAGGCCCCTAAGAAGAAGGAAGTGGTGCCGGTGCCAAAGACATCGGCGCCACAGCAAAAGAAGAAGGCGGGCCCTAAGGAGGGCCCTAAAAAAGTGACGCTCCCGCGCTCACAGGCCGTAATGCTAAAGTTACGGCCTGAAGCAGCGGCCAAGGGAGCGTCGTATCTTTCAGTCCTCCTGAGGGCCGAAAAGGAGGTAGACACCAAGGAGCTGGGCATAGGGCCCCTGAGGATCCGTTCAACGGCAACAGGGGCCCGCATCATTGAGGTGCCCGGCTCCACCAGTGCGGACAAAGCCGACGCTTTGGCCGCAAAGCTGAGGTCCGCACTGGCGGAGGAGGTGGTGGTGTCGAGGCCCGTGAAGTTCACGGACGTGAGGGTCACGGGCCTCAACGATGCGACGACGGCGGACCGGCTGATAGCCGCAGTCGCGCGAGAGGGGGGCTGCACCGAGGCCCAGGTCAGGGTGCGCAGTGTGCGACCTGGGCTTCGCGGCACAGGCTCTGCCCTGCTGGAGGTGCCGGCTATGGCGGCCAAAAAGCTGCTGCAGCTGGGCGGTATCTCGGTAGGGTGGAGCCAGGTGCGGCTTTCCTACATGGAGGCACGACCCAAGCACTGCTTCAAGTGCTTGGGAATGGGGCACGTCGCAGCCGCGTGCCCCAGTCCTAAAGACCGCAGCGGTTTGTGCTCCCGTTGCGGCGAGGAGGGCCACAAGTCCGCCCAGTGCTCCGCGTCACCGCGCTGCGCTGTGTGCGCGGACGCGAGCAAGCCGGCGGACCATGTGATGGGGGGTCATTCGTGCCGCCCCCCGTCCACCCGTGGGAAACTTCCGGCCCAGCCACAAAGGGCGGGGGTTTCGAGGCAGGCGTCGGGAGCTGAGATGTCCGAATAATGGCCGGACATCTCAGTTTCCTGCAGGCCAACGGGAACCACGCCGCCGGGGCTCAGGACCTTTTCCTGCAGTCCATGGTGGAGTGGGCCGTTGACGTGGCGGTCATAGCGGAGCCGTACTATGTCCCTGCCCAACCTCATTGGGCGGGAGACACGGGCGGCTCCGTGGCGATCGTCACGCGGCCGGGCGCCGTGCCCCCCCTCACAGTCAAGGCGAGGGGCCACGGGTATGTGGCGGCGGTTCGGGGGGAGATTGCCATAGTCGGGGTATATTTCTCTCCGAACCGCGACCTGCCGGCCTTTGAGAGATTTCTCGACTCTCTCGGGCCGGTGGTAGGGCAGTTAGCGCCTCTCCAGGTGGTTGTGATGGGGGACCTCAACGCCAAGTCCACGGCGTGGGGAAACCCCCTCACAACACCCAGAGGAAGGGAGCTAGAGGAATGGGCGCTAACTGCCGGACTGTCCCTACTGAACACGGGGACAGTTCAGACGTGCGTGCGACGGTCGGGAGGTTCAGTGGTGGACGTCTCGTTCGCCACTCCGACCATCGCACGCAGAGTGGAGGGGTTGAGGCAGGAGTGGAGACGCTTTCGGACCACCGCTACATACGGTTCGAAGTGTCTGCCACTCCTGCCGGTCGCCGGAGTCCAGCGTCGAGTTCCTCGTCGCCCCGGGAGAGAAGTCGGTTTCCGCGTTGGGCCCTATCAAGGCTCAACCGGGAACTGGCTGAGGAAGCGGCCGTTGTCGGCCGCTGGAGTCTCCCGGGGAGTGCGGAGTTGGGGGTGGACGAGGGGGCTAGTCGCTTTGGGGACGTACTCCATAACGTCTGCAGAGCGGCGATGCCCCCCGTTAGACGTCCACCCCCACGGGGTGCGGTATACTGGTGGTCGGACCACATTTCCGACCTCCGGGTCGCCTGCAACGGAGCCAGGAGGGCATACACCCGCAGCAGGCGACGCCGACCCCAGGACGAGGAGCGTGATGGCCGGCTGTACAGGGTCTACGTGGCGAAAAAGTTGATCCTGCAGCAGGCCATCTGCCGAGCCAAGGAGGCAGCCTGGCTGGAGCTGGTGGAGGGGCTCGATCGAGACCCCTGGGGCCGACCGTACAAGCGGGCGCGGAACAAAATCTGCGCCCAGTCGGCCCCCATCACGGAGGTGCTCCAGCCGGCTGTTCTGAGAGGGATCGTCGGGGAACTCTTCCCCGACGCCCCGGCGGGATTCACTCCCCCCAGAATGGCTCGGCAGACGCTGGAAGAGGGCGACCGCGTTCCGCCCACCGTCACGGAGTCTGAAATGGAGGCGATTTTGGCTCGCCTCCAGAGTAAGAAGAGCGCACCGGGTCCGGACGGGGTGCACGGGAGGGTTCTGGCTCTCTCCCTGGTGCACCTCGGAGGAGCCCTCAGGGAGCTGTTCGACCTCTGTCTGAGGTCCGAGCAGTTCCCGAGGGCCTGGAAGGAAGGCCGGCTATGCCTACTTCCGAAAGGCAGCCGGCCTCCGGACTCGGCTTCTGCGGTGCGACCGGTGGTTGTGCTGAACGAGGCGGGGAAGGCTTTTGAGAAGATTATAGCCACCCGTCTCGTTCGGCACCTGGAGGAAGGCTCGGGACCGGGACTTTCAGAGTCCCAGTTCGGGTTCCGAGCCCACCGGTCGACCGTTGATGCCCTCAAACGCCTGAGGGCAGTGACGGAAGAGGCGGAACGCAGAGGAGAGGTAGTGTTGGCGGTGTCGCTGGACATCGCCAACGCCTTCAACAGCCTCCCACACAGCGTGATACAGGCGGCACTCGTATACTTCGGAGTGCCCCTGTATCTGAGGAGGCTGTTAGGCAGCTACCTCTCCCAGAGGAGGGTGGCAGTCGAGAACCGGAGGGGGTCCATAGAGTGGTGGACAGTCGACAACGGCGTTCCACAGGGTTCGGTATTGGGACCTGTCCTATGGAACGTCGGGTATGACTGGGTCCTGCGGAGCCGCCTCCTCCCCGGGATGGGTGTCATATGCTACGCTGATGACACCCTCGTGTTATCCCGGGGACGGAGCTACAAGGAGGCGGCGCGGCTGGCCGAGGTCGGAACTGAGCTCGTGGTCAGCCGCATAGAGAGGTTGGGGCTTCGGGTCAGAATCGACAAAACCGAAGCCCTCCTCTTTCGCGGGACTGGGCGGAAAGGACCCCCGCCGGGTGCCACCCTCCTCATAGGAGGAGGGAGGGTCAGGGTGAGCCCTACCATGAAATATCTGGGGCTCATCCTTGACGGAGGGTGGACCTTCGTGCCCCATTTCAGAGAGTTGGGGCCGAAGGTCAGGAGGACGGCAGGTGCGCTGGGGAAATTCCTCCCGAACCTCGGAGGTCCCAGCGCAGCTTGCAGGCGGCTATACTCTGGGGTCTGTCGGAGTATAGCCACGTACGGTGCTCCCGTTTGGGCTGATCGCCCGATGAGCCGCGGGGTCAAGGCCCTTCTGCGCTCGGCGCAAAGGGCGCCCGCGGTGAGGGTGGTTAGGGGGTACCGTACGGTCTCCTGGGCCGCAGCGACGGCTCTTGCCGGTGATCCGCCTTGGGATCTTGTGGCGTCGGTTCTCGCCGAGGTGTTCTCCTACGTCTCGGGTAGGAGGGCTCTCGGAGAGAACCCTTCGACAGAGGAGATCCGAGCGGTTCACCGGCAGGGGGAGTCGCGCCTTATGCGGGAGTGGGGGGAGGACCTGGCGGGCCAGCCGTACGGTAAACGTACAACGGCTGCGCTCCGTCCGGTCCTAGAGCGTTGGATGAGGCGGAAACGCAAGCCCCTCACTTTCCGTCTGACGCAGGTTTTCACCGGGCACGGCTGCTTCGGTGACTACTTGTGTCGGGTGGCCAGGAGAGAGCCGGAAGGAGGCTGCCATGAGTGCGGCGCTGCGGTGGACACAGCCCAGCACACCCTCGAGGTGTGCCCGAGATGGGCTGCGCAGCGCCAAGACCTTGTGGCGGCACTCGGCGGAGTGGGCTTGTCGCTTTCGAGTGTCGCGGAGAAGATGCTCGAGAGTGACAGGTCCTGGATGGCGGTGTCCTCCTTCTGTGAGACGGTCATGTCCACGAAGGAGGCATCTGAGCGGGAACGGGAGGTTGCGGCTGATGCACCCTCCCTCCGCAGACGACGGGGGGGTGCGCGCCGGAGGCGATATTCGCAACGCCTCCAATAGCGCCCCTCCACTACGGGCTGGGGTCGGGCTGGTAACCCGGCTCCTGTGAAAGCCCGGCGTCGTCGGGGCGATCCTAATTGCCGGGATCGCCTCCTTTCTCCGAGGGAGTAAGTCCGGTCTTTGCCAGGATCGGCCAGTCGCTGGTGTGCCCTGTCGCTGACAGATCCGGGGTGCACCAACATAGCGGCCGATGGCTTTCGCTGTGGTTTTAGTGAGTAGGGACCTGCCCAGGTCGAGTCTCACACATCCTCTCCGGCCCCACCAAGGCCGGTGAGACGGCTCGTAAAAAGAGTTTCCCTGCGTCATCAAAAAAAAAAAAAAAAAAGGAGTAAAGCTATTGTGTGTGATATTTTACTAAATAGTATTATTTTAGCATAATCCCTTGAGGTACGAAGACGACTTTTATTCCCTGGATAGGAATTTTCTCATGTTTAGACAGGGAATTCTTTACAGTCACGTAATATTTTGAAGCCGTTAACTAGGTAACCACTGACTCACATAACAAATGATTTTACGTTAGGGATTCTTTGGGTCATCGCGTTGGGTTCTATGAGCTACACATCCAGAAGACGTCTTTGAAGCTGACTTATCCTTATACTTTCCCTGTGGTACTTCCGTAGATAATAAATAAATCAAAATATCTAAATAAACAATTTATAATGTTAACTCACAAACTGATTTGGCCTTAAATGTAGTCTCTAACAATATTACTAAGGTTTTTATAACTTCAAAATTAATTAAAATTTCATCAAGATAAGATATTAGCAAAGAATGAATATTAAGTTCTGTACCTACAGAATAATTATAAACTTGTATATGTTTAAACAGACTAAAAATTCTTTTTTTGGATTTAAAAATATAAAAAGTAAATTATTTGGGACTTCTCCATTAAACATTAATTAAGAATCATGATGGATTTTGTTCCACTTAAAGATGTTTTCCATCCATACGTTGTCCATGGTACATGTACTCGTTTTATTCAGTATCGATCAGTGTAAGGTCAGGTAAGATTTTAGTAATTATAGCCGCTTTTCTGCAAGCATCAAAATGTATTCACATATATGTATATTACTTATTACAAAAATGATACACATTCGTAACATTGGCAATATAAATTTTATGTCTCCACATACCGAAGAAAAATTATTGTTAATAAAGTGCTGTACGAGTGGAGTATAAATAGCGGCACATTGGTCATTAGAAGTATGGGAAACCGAAATTAAAATGTTCATTATTTGTGCAATTTTGTTATCAGTTGCATTACAATATAATGTATATTCTAGGGAGTTAGGTCAAAGGCGTCTGTACTCTCTGGAGGAGACTCCAACACTTTTCGAACAGTTTATAAAAGATTACAATAAAGAGTATGATGAGAGCGAGAAGGAAGAAAGGTTTAAAATATTTGTGAACAATTTAAAGGATATTAACGCTATGAACGAGAGGAGTTCGAATGCTGTTTACGGTGAGTAGACTTCTGTATATGAAGAGACGATTTCTGTTAAGAATTGTCATTTATGTCCTTAAACTTTGTAATAGGTATCAATAAGTTTTCGGATCTGAGCAAAGAAGAATTCATGAAATTTTATACCGGTCTGAAACGAGAAGAGAGTCCATCGAATGAGGATCATAAAAAAACTGATTTGCCAGAATCATTTAATGTTACTGCACCGGATCAATTTGATTGGCGAAAGAAAGGAGTTGTTAGCAGCGTAAAGATTCAAGGAGATTGTGGTTCATGCTGGGCATTTAGTGCAGCTGGTAAGTATTGTAATATTCATTAATATTTGTGCACTTTTAAATACTTTTAATGAAATAACAATTTAGTTTGAGAAATATTTTTATTTCATATTCAAGCTAATGTCGAAAGTATACATGCTATAAAGACTGGTAAGCTCATAGACGTGTCTGAGCAACAACTACTGGACTGTGATAAATATGATTCGGGATGTTCAGGAGGACTCGAATGGATTGCCATGAGGTATTTTTATACAAATAATATTTCATTTTTATGTTTGTTCCATCATTATTGAACAAAATCACTTTTCAGATATTTCGTCGCTAATGGTGCAATGTCTTTGAAGTCTTATCCTTACGTTGCTAAAGAAGGAAAATGCCGTTATGATAGCAGTAAAGTTGAAATAAGATTAAAGGAATATAAACACATAGAAAAACTATCGGAAGACCAAATTAAGGAACATCTTTACAATATCGGACCGTTGAGTATAGGTAATACAAACAATAGATTAATATAAAATAATAATTTGTTTTGTTTAATTATAAAATATATTTCAAACTTCAGCTATAACGTCATCAGGACTTGCATGGTATATAGGGGGAATTCTGATTGAAGGGTGTCATGTCAGTTATATAGTCGATCATGCTGTTCTTTTGGTAGGATACGGAACAGGTAAAGTATAATATAAATGTTGTAAAATATTATTCTTGTCAAAGGAATGTATTGAATTTAAACAAGTTAGTTTCGTCTCTTCCATACAAAATTATTAGTTGATAATTAATATTGTTACGTGTTTTCAGAAAACGGCGTTGACTACTGGATCGTCAAGAATTCTTGGAGTCCGGATTGGGGGGAAGATGGTTATTTTAGAATGAAGAGGGGAGTGAATTGCTTATTGGTAACTGAATGCGGAATTACAACAGCTGTTATATAAAACAATAAATGTTTGAAATAGATATTACTATTTATTATTGTAAGACAATCACTTCTATTCTATAAAGTCAGTATTTGGAACCATACCTCATTACGTACAACTTACTAACCGTTTAGCCACGAGGTCGAAAGATCTTAAAGCAACGAAATCTTTTGATAATCAACAAATATTTTGTAAATAAAATATACAATTATTTACTTATTTGTTTTGTCCGCCGCGGATTCCGTAATTCAAGAACGGTTTTTGACGGCGTCTATCACTCAAACTGCAACTAAAGTTAGTAGATTCAGTCGTACCTTAATTGTTCCCTACATCCTTCTTGCAGCGATTACTTGAGGTAGTAGTAAACGAAGATTTTTGAATTGGTTTCAATTTAGGCTCTCATGATATGACAACACTCCGCCTTTTAAGTCATTTTCAAGCCATAGTTTTTCATTTCATTTGAATTAAACTACTGCTTCCTTACTTAAACTTCTTGGAACAAAATCAAAAGACGAGTACTCCAACAACAAGAGTATTCCTCAAGTGTGTATCCGTAGAAATAACATTTAGCTTGCCAAATGATATACAATAACAATTAATTTATGTTTGTTTATTTTATTCAATAATTACAGGCCAATATATTATGAATAGATGTGTTTCGTAGACATTAATTTTCACCCCCAATTGTAGAAAAATAATTCTCCAGACATTAAGTACTCATACATATAACCGCGCTTCTAGTTCAAGGTTTAACATCTCAGAGTGTGTTCACTTTTTTATAGAAATGGCTCTTGTAAAATATACCTTTTCAAATAATTGAATCTACTGTTGTACGTATGTAGTAGATGGTGTAAGTTATGATTTTATAATGAGTCAAATTACTGTATAAGGACTATTTCCCAAAATGTAATGTTTTCTATTGAAACCTGTTCTTTTATAAGTGTATTGCCTATTTTAGTAGACAAAACACTTCTGTTTTAACATTGTACAAAAATGCAAAGTTTCAATACTATAAATTTTTTTAGTACACAATTTATTTCCCAGTTTATTTTTCTTGAATATAAAACATTAATTTTAATAATTTTATAGTTTATCCATAAAGTGGTCTCTGAAAAAGATCCCAGAGAAGTTCTCATATAAAAATTTTAGTAAATTTTCGAACCTTAGAGATATATTATAATGTTTACAAGTTACTTTACAAAAAAATTGGTTAGTAGATATTTAATAATTGAGATTCTAACACAGGAGCAATGCAAATTAATGCAGTCTCTGCTTGTACTCTGCGTTTTGTAACAATTAGTCATTTATTGTAGATGGTAGAGCCTAGCTGTTGTCAAATTACTAACTGAACTCAAACTCGACTCTCAACTCGAACTGGCTTGACTGGGGAAGTACCACCCTCTCACAGAAGATCGGCGTGAAGTAGTCTTATACGGCTGCGTTTCGTCCGATGAGTGTTAGAGCCGGTTGCCCTTTCCCTTTCCCACGCTTTCCTTTTTCCCACCCCTTCCTCTCCTTCATCGCTAAATAAGGGTGGCAGCGCATCCGGCAAAAACTTTTGCGGATATCCATGGGCAACGCCACCTCCATCAGGTACGCCATTTGCTCGTTTGCCCTTTGTTATAAAAACAAAATTATAGCAGTAAATCTGTATCATTTCATTAAGTTGAGGAAAGTAGGAGTAAAGCTATTGTGTGTGATATTTTACTAAATAGTATTATTTTAGCATAATCCCTTGAGGTACGAAGACGACTTTTATTCCCTGGATAGGAAATTTCTCATGTTTAGACAGGGAATTCTTTACAGTCACGTAATATTTTCAAGCCGTTAACTAGGTAACCACTGACTCACATAACAAATGATTTTACGTTAGGGATTCTTTGGGTCATCGCGTTGGGTTCTATGAGCTACACATCCAGAAGACGTCTTTGAAGCTAACTTATCCTTAAATCCATCATGGATTTTGTTCCACTTAAAGATGTTTTCCATCCATACGTTGTCCATGGTACAAGTACTCGTTTTATTCAGTATCGATCAGTGTAAGGTCAGGTAAGATTTTAGTAATTATAGCCGCTTTATTCAGCAAGCATCAAAATGTATTCACATATATGTATATTACTTGTTACAAAAATGATACACATTCGTAACATTGGCAATATAAATTTTATGTCTCCACATACCGAAGAAAAATTATTGTTAATAAAGTGCTGTACGAGTGGAGTATAAATAGCGGCACATTGGTCATTCGAAGTATGGCAAACCGAAATCAAAATGTTCATTATTTGTGCAATTTTGTTATCAGTTACATTACAATATAATGTATATTCTAGGGAGTTAGGTCAAAGGCGTCTGTACTCTCTGGAGGAGGCTCCAACACTTTTCGAACAGTTTATAAAAGATTACAATAAAGAGTATGATGAGAGCGAGAAGGAAGAAAGGTTTAAAATATTTGTGAACAATTTAAAGGATATTAACGCTATGAACGAGAGGAGTTCGAATGCTGTTTACGGTGAGTAGACTTCTGTATATGAAGAGACGATTTCTGTTAAGAATTGTCATTTATGTCCTTAAACTTTGTAATAGGTATCAATAAGTTTTCGGATCTGAGCAAAGAAGAATTCATAAAATATTATACTGGTCTGAAACAAGACAGCTGTCCATCGAATGAGCATCATAAAAGTACTGATTTGCCAAAATCATTTAATATTACTGCACCGGATCAATTTGATTGGCGAAAGAAAGGAGTTGTCAGCAGCGTAAAGTTTCAAGGACATTGTGGTTCATGCTGGGCATTTAGTGTGGCTGGTAGGTATTGTAACATTTATTAAAGGCAGTAATTTGTACATTTTTCAATACTGTTAAATTTAGTTTTGAAACCTATTTCATATTCAAGGTAATGTTGAAAGTATACATGCTATAAAGACTGGTAAGCTCATAGACGTGTCTGAGCAACAACTACTGGACTGTGATAAAAATGATTCGGGATGTTCAGGAGGACTCCCATGGAATGCCATGAGGTATTTTTATACAAATAATATTTCATTTTTATGTTTGTTCCATCATTATTGAACAAAATCACTTTTCAGATATTTCGTCGCTAATGGTGCAATGTCTTTGAAGTCTTATCCTTACGTTGCTAAAGAAGGAAAATGCCGTTATGATAGCAGTAAAGTTGAAATAAGATTAAAGGAATATAAACACATAGAAAAACTATCGGAAGACCAAATTAAGGAACATCTTTACAATATCGGACCGTTGAGTATAGGTAATACAAACAATAGATTAATATAAAATAATAATTTGTTTTGTTTAATTATAAAATATATCTCAAACTCCAGGTATAACGTCATCACCACTTGCATCGTATAATGGGGGAATTCTTATTGAAGAGTGTCATAGAAGTTATCTAATCAATCACGCTGTTCTTTTGGTAGGATACGGAAAAGGTAAAGTATGATATAATGTTGTAAAATATTATTTTTGTCAGACAAATATCTTCAATTTAAACAAATTAATTTTGTCTCTTGTATGTAAAATTATTTCTTGATATTATTAGTATTGTTACCTGTTTTCAGAAAACGGCGTTAAATACTGGATCGTCAAGAATTCCTGGGGTCAGAATTGGGGGGAAAATGGTTATTTTAGAATGAAGATGGGAGTGAATTGCTTATTGGTAACTGAATGCGGAATTACAACAGCTGTTATATAGAAAAAGAAAAAAGTGTTGAATGTTTACAATAAATTATTGCTTGAGCCTTTCTTTATCCACGAACATAATTTCTAATTGGAGTGTGAAAAATAGATCAACATATAAAATTGGTCGTTTCTTTATTCCTTTTCCCTGCCTTATTCACTTAGTATAAGATTCAGTCATAGTTTTATGAGAGTAATCTAGATATTTTTTTTTTCTTATTGACAGTAGACACTTGCGCATTTGCGACCAACATTGTTTACTTATTTATTTTATCCGTCGCAGATTGTAACAACACTCCGCATAGGGTCTCTATAAAATATAGTTCAAGATTTAAGTCGTTTTCAAGTTATACTTCTTGCATTCGTTTGAATTAAAATACTACTTCTTTACTTAAACTTCTTGGAATGTTCCATAATCACCAGCAGAGTATTCTTCAAGTGTGTATCCATCTAAGTAATGTATAGCTTGCCATGTGAAAATTTATAATAATTTATATTCAATAGTAACAGAAAAAAATATGTTTAATAAAATGAGTGTCGTAGACATTAATTTGGACCCACAATTCTAGAATAATAATTCTCTAAACATTAAGGACTCATACAAATAGACACGATTCTAGTTATGTTTATTTGTGTGTTGTGAAGTGTTACTTTAAGGAATTCCAAAATTGTATTTTTTCGTTTTATTCCTATTTTAGTTCCTGGAGCACGAGGACTCGTCCATTGTTAGTTCTCTCTTTTCTTTTGGGAAACGCTTTATAATATTTGGAACACTATTCCTTCTCAGTCTTGTGTAATATCTACTTCCAGAACTTGCTAGTCTAGTTAACATCATTTGTTAATTTTTGTTGGTAGTTTATGCTACGTGTAGAAATTTCTTACTTCAGAGTTGACGCCCAGATTGCTGCAGTGTCATTTTTTGTGGATTCGTTAAGGAATGATGAACCTGGATCCCACAGCTTCAGTCTGATTTCGACTTTTCAAGATTTCGATTCTGCTTTTCATTCCGTCCCCCAAAGCTCTATTTCATAGGTTCAAACTGGTTTTAAAATGGTTTTGTAAACAGCTATTTTACTGCCGCTGTTTATTTGCGAAGTTTTACCAATCAGCTAATACATAGAACTTGAGGTTATTGTTTGGCAAGACAAGAATGCTAAATATAAGATCCATGCAATGGATTTAGAGATGCAGAGCGAGTAGTTAGACAAAGTGGATTTTTGTATCCTATTAGTACTAAAATGACACACCTTAATTCAAGATTGGTTGCTAGCATGACTAAAATTTTATCTCAATGGGTTCCAGATCACTTTCAGATGACTTTCTCAGATGAGAGTAATTCCAGAGTAATCTCAGATCAGAGTAAGATGACGTAAAGGTAACGAAAAGACTTACTATATCTGGGGCAAGGCAGTTGGAATTGCTAAGCATTTGCTTGTGGGATGTAAGGTACTCCTGGATGGTGGTCAATTCTCGAGTCGTCATGATAGAGTTCTGGAAATCGTATGTGGATTATTTCGGTAGCCAGAGCGCAAACGGAAATAACTACCAACAAGCGATCAATAGGTTTTGTGAGAGAATGCTCTGGGGCTATAAAATCAAACGGCAATCCTTACTCCATCCTTATAGCGGCATTGAACTGGACTGCAATGACGGAAAAGTATGAAAAACAATAGGAAGGATATAAATCCTGCAAACAAGACCTATTAAATACGGTTCTTTGAGAAACCAACATCCCAAAAGACCATGCCATCCAAGGCAATAAGTACTACGAGATCACTAACTCATTAGGAATAGGTTCATCGTAGATTTGTACGCGGTAGAAGTGTTTTCACAAACAAATAAACTGTAATTTTTTATACATGTATATGTCGCGCTCAACAGTGAAAACGCTCAGAGTGACCGGAAAAATAGCTCACAATCCGTTGTGGTCATAGTAGAAAATCTACAGGAAAAATTTTTGTTTTATGGCTTTGTTTAATGACAACGCCCGCGGCACGAAATCACAGTTAGACCAAATAGCGAAAAACGTGTCGTGGCTGACATGATTGGTTCAATCTCAACGTTTCTGACTATGAAAAAAGCCATGAAAGTATGAAATATATATTATTTGATTTGCACTTCTTTCCAATAGGGATTCTACTAGGCTTGGGCTGGAAAAGTTTTTATAGATGTCCTTAAATATTTTTTTTTTATAAAATGAATGCATAACGTGTTTGTGAATACATGAATCGATATTTTTTAATTAGATTACTTTGTATTTAAAAATTCAACGTATAAAGTAATTATTTGCTGGACACAAAACATTCATCATTTGTAAATTGCTTACAATTCAGTTAAAATAACTAGGATTTTTTTAAATGATAATTAAAATTCTTTCAAATAATAAACATGTTTATTGTTTACCAATACATAACTATGTACTTATATTAGAAATAGCAGGGTTAACAACGAAGTAGAGGGCACATCATAAATGTTGATACAGTTAGTTTCAGAAAGTGTAAACTTATTACGTCCATCGAATGTACTTTCGTTTTTCCTAAATGGTAGAGAACTGATTGGTTAATACTCAAACCAAAACACATAACATTCCTAGGTGCTGCACGTCCTCTATCAAATTCAGGAACTCGAACTAAAACGTTTTTAAAATTTTCGGTCTTTGAGCGTAACATTGTATGTGTATATATCAAAGGTGGCAAGCGAGCAAAGGGCCTACTAGACGGAAGGCAACCACCGTCTCCCATGTACATCTGCAACATAATGGAATAAAATAACATTTCTTTTTAGGAGATACAAACACAAAAAGTAAATTTTTATTTCGACTTCTCCAAGAAACCAAAATATAAAACCAGTAATAAATTTTTTGCCACTCAAAGATACGTTTGCTCCATACTTGTCCAAGACAATTACTCATTTTATTCAGTGTCTATCAATAAAAGGTCGGATTTTAATAATTATAGTCAATTCATTTAGGAAGCATCATATACACGTATAATCAAAACATATTACTAATTACAAAAATGATACAGATACATAATTTTGACAATATTTTATTTTATGACTTTACATACCGAAAAAAAATTGTTGTTACTAAAGTGTTGTAGAAGTAGGGTGTAAATAGCGGCACACTGGTCATTAGACGCATGACAACTAAAAATCAAAATGTTCATTATTTATACAATTTTGTTATTTATTACATTACAATATAATGTATATTCTAGAGAGTTAGGTCAAAGGCGTCTGTACTCTCTGGAGGAGGCTCCAACACTTTATGAACAGATTATAAAAGATTACAAGAAAGAGTATGATGTGACCGAGAAGGAAGAAAGGTTTAAAATATTTGTGAACAATTTAAAGGATATTAACGCTATGAACGAGAGGAGTTCGAATGCTGTTTACGGTGATTTGATTTCTGTATATGAAGAAACGATTTCTGTTAACAATTGTCATTTATGTTCTTACACTATATAATAGGTATCAATAATGAGATCTAAGATTTTCGCGAGTTTTATTCATTTAAATGAAACTAGTATTATTTGGTTATACTACGCGGATTTTATTATTTAAAAACTACATAATCCCGACGTTTCGGTTACTTTGCAGCAACCGTGATCACGGGCAGACCAGATGTGATCTGCCACTGGCACATCTCGTCTGCCCGTTGTTAGCAGCGTAAAGGTTCAAGGACATTGTGGTTCATGCTGGGCATTTAGTGCATCTGGTAAGTATTGTAATATTCATTAAATTTGTGCACTTTTAAATCATCATCATCATCATCATCAGCCTATCGGAAGCCCACTGCTGAGCATAAGCCTCTTCTCGCAGTGAGAAGGTTTGAGCATTAATCGCCACGCTTGCTCAAGACGGGTTGGCGATTTCAAACTTATAATTTGAAATTATAAGCCCAGGTTTCCTCACGATGTTTTCCTTCACCGTCCGTCAGTGGCGTCTAAATACTGTTATAAAGTACATATGACTATGAAAAATCACATTGGTACTTGCCAGGTTTCGAACCCGCGCCCTCACGCATGAGAGGCGGTCCTTTAACCTCCAGGCCACCACGACTTTTAAAGGCCACTTTTAAATACTTTTAATGAAATATCAATTTAGTTTGAGAAATATTTTTATTTCATATTCAAGGTAATGTCGAAAGTATACATGCTATAAAGACTGGTAAGCTCGTACACGTGTCTGAGCAACAACTAGTGGATTGTGATAGCCAGGATTCGGGATGTTCAGGAGGCTTGACATGGAATGCCATGAGGTAGTTTAATGTAAATAATGTTTCAGTTTGATGTTAGTGCCATTATTATTAAACAAAATGACGTTCCAGATATTTCCGTACAAATGGTGCAGTGTCTTTGAAATCTTATCCTTACGTGGCTCAAAACGAAAATTGCCGCTATGATAGCAATAAAGTTGTAATCAGATTAAAGGACTACAAACACATCACACAACTGTCAGAAGATCAAATTAAGGAACATCTTTACAATATAGGACTATTGAGTATAGGTATAAGGTATAATACAAACTATACATTAACATAAAATGATAACTTATTTTATTAAACAATAAAATATATTTCAAACTCCAGATATAACTTCAACGCAACTTACATGGTATGAAGGTGGAATTCTTATTGAAGAGTGTCGTAGAAGCGATCTAGTCGATCACGCTGTTCTTTTGGTAGAATACGGAAAAGGTAAAGTATAATATAAAGTTGTAAAATATTATTCATGTTTAATGACTATATTTAATTTAAACAGTTTAATTTCTTCTCTTGCATACATAAATATTTGTTGATATTTATGTTGTTACATGTTTTCAGAAAACAGCGTTGAATACTGGATCGTCAAGAATTCCTGGGGTCAGAATGGGGGGGAAAAAGGTTATTTTAGAATGAAGAGGGGAGTTAATTGCTTATTGATAACTGAATGCGGAATTACAACAGCTGTTATATAAAACAATCAATATTTAAAGTAGATAAACGTATAAAATTGTTTTTTTCTTTATTCTTTTTCCCTACATCTCAGAGTGAGATAACTTTATAGAAAATGACTCTTGTAAAATTATCCCTCCTAAAGTACTCGAATCCACTTTTCTACGTATGCAGTAGATGTTGTAAGATTTTCCGAAACCTCATTTGGTTCATTATTCTGATTAAAACCTGTTCTTTCATAAGTATTGCCTTTTTTAGTAGACAAAACAGTTCTGTCTTAACATTGTAGAAAAATTCAAAGAATAAAAATAAAATAAATGGGTTTCTCTAGTTCACAATTTATTTTTCCTGAATATAAAACATTAATTTAATTAATTTTATAGTTTATACATGTACTGGTCTCCGAATGAGATTCTAGAGTATTCATTAAGTTGAGGAAAGTAGGATTAAAGCTATTGTGACAATTTAATAAATAGTATTATTCTAGCGTAATCCTTTGAGGTACGCCGAGGATTTTTGTTCCCTGGAAAAGAGTTTTCTCATGTTAAGGCAAGCGATTCTTTGCAGTCACGTAAGGTTTTGAGGTTGTTAACTAAGTAATCACTGACTCTCATGAAAAATGATTTTAGGTTTTCGAGTCTTTGGGTCATCGAGTTGGGTTCTATGAGCTCAGATATTCAGAACATGTGTTTAAGGCTGCCTTACCCGTATACTTTATATGTTGTACTTTCCTCCAAATAAAAGGAGGTCCATAGTGTTATTGTTTAATTGACGAAATAGAGTAATATATTGAACTACAGCTTGTACTACAAAAAAAAAATATTTTGTGGGAAAACTAGCCAGACACATAAATATTTTCTTATAAATCGAAAGTTTTTAATAATATGAATAGATTTGTTCAGTTTTGTTCACCTATAAAGAAATAATAAATAAACAAAAACATTTCAATGAACAATATTCTAATGTTCACTTACAAACTGACCAGGCTTCAAATGTAGTCTTTAACGATAATACCAATGTTTTTATAACTTCAAAACTAAATAAAATGTCATCAAGATAAGATATTATTTAAGGAATTTATATTAAAGTCTAAACCTACAGAATAATTATAAAATTGTAAATGGTTAAACAAAATAACATTTCCTTTTTGGATATAAAAATATAAAAAGTAAATTTTTCTGTCGCTCTTTCAAGATACCAAATTATTGCACAAGTTATAAATTTGTTCAACTTAAAGATGTTTTTCCTTCATACGTTGTCCAAGGTCCAGGTACTCATTTTATGCAGTGTCGATCAGTGAAAGGTCGGATTTTAATCATTTTAGTCGCTTCATTCCAGGAGTATCATATATGTCTCAGTAGGAATACTTTGTCGTTTTTTAAAAGAGTGACGTCACCAATGACTTTTCTTGACTGTCATCATGCACTGAGATATTGAAGGTAATCCCATAGCCGATTTGACGAACCCCTTACTTCGAGGTCCGTACCCTTGAAAGGCTCGATCGAGACTATCATTAGTAGTATCAGCAGTAGTATTTTCGCCTCTACTTTTACCAACATTGTTGTGACTACACTTACACGGGTGGCTACGCAGATGGTTATGCGGGTGACGCCTAATAATTTCAACTACCCTCAATTATTAGTTATTCAAATAATAACAATTGCGTCGCTATATATATTCAAAGCATATAACTAATTAAAAAGAAGATACACATTCGTAACATTGGCAATATTTCATTTTATGTCTCCACATACCAAAGAAAAATTATTGTTAATAAATTTCTGTAGAAGTGGAGTATAAATAGCGGCAAGCTGGTCATTAGAAGTATAGCAACTTAAAATGAAAATGTTCATTATTTGTACAATTTTGTTATCAGTTGCATTACAATATAATGTATATTCTAGGGAGTTAGGTCAAAAGCATCTGTACTCTCTAGAGGAGGCTCCAACACTTTTCGAACAGTTTATAAAAGATTACAATAAAGAGTATGATGAGAGCGAGAAGGAAGAAAGGTTTAAAATATTTGTGAACAATTTAAAGGATATTAACGCTATGAACGAGAGGAGTTCGAATGCTGTTTACGGTGAGTAGACTTCTGTATATGAAGAGACGATGTCAATTAAGAATTGTCATTTATGTTCTTACACTATATAATAGGTATCAATAAGTTTTCGGATCTGAGCAAAGACGAATTCGTGAAATTTTATACCGGTCTGAAACGAGAAGAGAGTCCATCGAATGAGGATCATAAAAAAACTGATTTGCCAAAATCATTTAATGTTACTGCACCGGATCAATTTGATTGGCGAAAGAAAGGAGTTGTCAGCAGCGTAAAGTTTCAAGGACATTGTGTTTCATGCTGGGCATTTAGTGTGGCTGGTAGGTATTGTAACATTTATTAAAGGCAGTAATTTGTACATTTTTCAATACTGTTAAATTTAGTTTTGAAACCTATTTCATATTCAAGGTAATGTTGAAAGTATAAATGCTATAAAGACTGGTAAGCTCATAGACGTGTCTGAGCAACAACTAGTGGATTGTGATGAGTGGAATTCTGGATGTTCAGGAGGGAATGCGTTGTTGGCGATGAGGTAATTTAATACAAACTGTATAAATTTCTGACTTTGAAGTATTTTTAGTACTCAAAATCTCATTTCAGTTATTTCCTCGATAATGGTGCAATGTCCTTGGAGTCTTATCCTTACGTTGCTAAAGAAGGACAATGCAGGTATAATAGCAGTAAAGTTGTAATCAGATTAAAGGACTATCAATACATTATAGAACTGTCGGAAGATGAAATTAAGGAATATCTTTATAATATCGGACCGTTGAGTATAGGTAGCACAAACTATACATCAATATACAATGATTAATTATCTTTACTGAATATTAAACATATTTTAAACATTAGATATAGATTCATCACAAATTCATCAGTATAAAGGTGGAATTGTTATTAAGGAGTGTCAAGAAGTCTACAGCACCAATCACGCAGTTCTTTTGGTAGGATACGGAAAAGGTAGAGTATTGCAAAATATTATTTTTTTATTTATTTATGTACCAAAAGTAGAAATAATTAAAGAAACGTGGAGAAGGTAAAATATAAAAAAGTAGAAGGAAAGAAAAGATATATATATTTATACATAAATATAGACATAAAATATATGCATGATTATATACATTTTTCTTAATTAGAAAATAATATAAATAAATAAACATTAAATATCAGAAGGTAAAATTATGAGATGAAGTCTCATAAGACGATGTTTAACTGCAACTTGGACACTATTTGTAAACTAAAAGTGGGAGTCAGTTCCAAAATATGTATTTTATCTAGCAGCTCATCAGTGGCATCTAAATAGCAGCCATCGCCGTAATCAAGTAAGGAGAGAAGAAGACATTGCACAAGAATAATTTTAGTTTTAAAAGGAAATAGGTTATGCATTCGTTTAAGATAATGTAGAGTAATGTGAATTATTTATGTGAAATGCTTGTTTTGAATTGAATCGAGATAATTTCCTATTTTGCATACAAAAATATTTTTTGAAAATTAATACTCTTACGTGTTTTCAGAAAACGGCGTTGAATACTGGATTGTCAAGAATTCCTGGGGTCAGAATTGGGGGGAAAAAGGTTATTTTAGAATACAGAGGGGAGTGAATTGTTTATTGCTAGCTAAAGACGGAATTATAACAGCTGTTATATAAATCAAGAAAAAGTATTGAATGTTTACAATTAATTATTGCTTGTTATCATTCGTGTTCCTCTTACATCAGGTCAATTCGAAGTCTAAAATAGATCAACATATCAAAATTAATCTTTTCATTGTTTCTTTTCCCTACCTTATAGACCAAGTATAAAATTCAGTCCCAGTTTTTAATAGATTTTTGAGAGTATCGAAAAATAATCGATATACAAAACCCTCGTTATAATATATCACAAATACCGATTTTCCTTTACTTCAAATTCAATGGTTGAATCGTATGATTTGCTAAAAAAGTCATATTTCATATCAGAAAGATAAGGTGTTATGTAAAGAATGAAAATAAGCATTTGAATCCATGGCGCAAAAATAATAATAATAATAATGTAAAACTAAATGTCTGTTAGAATATGCATTGTTTCTAGACTTTCTCTTTATCTTCATACTTTTTATATAAACATTTCATATCAATGTATCTTATAACATGTGTGACGTATTATCTTAAAACTCTTTCTTTATAGTAGTGTCATGAAAGATATTTTGTTTATATCCAATAATTGGAAGGCCTTAATTTATTATCGAATAGCAACAGGAACTTTTGAAGGACGACTTTTATCTATTCCAGGAGTGTATGTTGGACAAACAAACAGGCACATATTGGTTATTGAATATAAAACTGGACATTCATAACATTCACAATATTTTTTGTTACGCTAGATTACTCAAATTTATAACTGATAATTCTTAATAGGCAGTGTCGGGTTTATATACTGCTGAGCTGTTTATGAAAGTTGGAGTACACAAAAACTCTGTTCGTCGTTTGTACAATTTTGTTATCGGTTACATTACAATATAATGTTCATTCTAGAGAGTTAGGTCAAAAGTGACTGAGCAACAACCAGTAGACTATGATATCTGGGATGAGGGATGTTCAGGAGGGATGCAGTGGTTGGCGATAAGGTAATTAAATACAAAGTGTGTAAATTTTTGACTTTAAAATATTTTTAGTGCTCAAAATCTCATTTCAGTTATTTCCATAAAAAAGGTGTAATGTCTTTGAATTCTTAACCTCACTTTTCTAAAGAAGGAAAATGCGGCTATGATAGCAGTAAAGTTGTAATCAGATTAAAGGACTATAAACACATTACACAACTATCGAAAGATCAAATTAAGGAACATCTTTAAAATATCGGACCATTGAGTATAGGTAATACAAACTATACATTAACATAAAATGACTATTTATCTTAACTGAACACACAATATGTTTCAAACTTTAGGTATGGGTGGATCACCAATTATGTCGTATAAAGGTGATTTATTATAGAAGAGTGTCCTGACACCTATCTGGTCAATCCCGCAGTTCTTTTGGTAGGATAGGTAAAGGGGTAAATACTATTTATGTCAAATGTATCTTTTAAGTTAAAAACAACTTAATTTTTTATTTAGCATACAATAATAGTTTTTGATAATTAATAGTGTTACGTGTTTTCAGAAAACAGCGTTGACTACTGGATCGTCAAGAATTCTTGGGGTCCGAATTGGGGAGATAAAGGTTATTTTAGAATGGTGAAGGGAGTGAATTGCTTATTGGTAACTGAAATCGGAATTACAACAGCTGTTATATAAAACAATAAATGTTTGAAATAGATATTACTATTTATTATTGTAAGACAATCACTTCTATTCTATAAAGTCAGTATTTGGAACCATACCTCATTACGTACAACTTACTAACCGTTTAGCCACGAGGTCGAAAGATCTTAAAGCAACTAAAAGATAATGGCCGAATATTTTATAAATTAAATAGATTGTATATTTATTTATTTATTTGTCCGTTAGGGATTCCATAACTCATGGTCAGTTTTGAACGGCGTATATCACTCAAACTGTAACTATAGTTAGTAGATTCACTCGTACCTTAATTGTTCCCTACATGCTTCTTGCAGCGCTTACTTGAGGTAGTAGTAACGGAGGATCTTTGAATTGGTTTCAGTTAGGTTCTAATAATGTAACAACACTCCGCATAGCGTCTCTATAAATTATATTTCAAGTTTTCAGTCATTTTCAAGAAATAGTTCTTCATTTCATTTGAATTAAACTCCTGCTTCTTTTCTTAAACTTCTTGGAACAAAATCAAAAGGAGAGCACTCCAAGAACAAGAGCATCCTTCAAGTGTGTATCCGCAGAAGTTACGTCTAGCTTGCCAAGAGATATTTAATACTAATTTATATTTGCTTATATTTCATAATTACAGACAAATTTATGTTTAATAGAATGTGTCTCGTAGACATTTACTCCCAATTCTAGAACAATAATTCTCCAAACATTAAGTACTCATACACATAGACACGCTTCCAGTTCGAGGTTTAACATCTCAGAGTGAGTTAACTTTTTTATAGAAAATGGCCGTTGTAAAAATATCCCATCTTAATTAATTGAGTAATAGATGATGTATATTATGGTTTTATAATGAATTAAATTACTGAATAAAGAGTATTTCCCGAAACCAAATGTTTCCGATTGAAAATATTGTCTATTTGAGTTGGAAAAACAGTTCGGTCTTTACATCACAGAAGTTTCAATAAAATACTTTATTTTCTTTATTACACAATTTATTTCCTAGTTTATTTTTCCTGAATATAAAACATTAATATAACTAATTGTATAGTTTATCCATAAACTGGTGTCCGAATGACATTCCAAAGAACTTCTCATATAATAAAAAATATGTTTTTTAACTTTAGATATATGTAGTTTACAAGAAAATTGGTTAATACATATTTAATAGTTGAGATACTATCGAAGGAGCAAAGTAAGTTAATGCAGTCTCTACTTGTACGCTGCGTTTTTTGACAATTACTCATTTATAGCCGTAAAACTGTCTGAGTTATGATTTTTTAGTTCACAAAAGTAGGAGTACAGCGATTGGGTAATATAATTAGAGATATAATTCCTTGAGCACAATTCCTTGAGGTACACCGAGGACTTATTCCCTGGAATGGAACTTTCTCATGTTTAGATAGGGATTCCTTTTCAGTCACCTAAGGTTTTGAGGTTGTTAACTAAGTAATCACTGACTCACCCGACGACTGAGTCCTTGTTTCCAAATTATAGAAGTGAATTTATTGAAATTATTTTTTTAGGGTGCCATGTCTGTGTATTAAAATATATTTTATTTCAATACGTTTTATTCATTTCACAATAATTTCGAACTCGTTTTTGGATTGATTTATTTTTTATTGAATATATTTTATGAATCTTTTTATCGCGTGTCGGTTGTCTTAAAATTAGATATACATGTATATTTGTGTGTTGTGAAGTGTTATATTTAGAAATTCTAATGTTGCGGTCATGTAAATTTATTATCTTAGACGAGTTCTTTAAAGGGTTAAAAATCTATGTGGGAGATGAAAAAATATTAAAAAACCATAACGAGATCTAAGATTTTCGCGAGTTTTATTCATTTAAATTAAACCAATATTTTTCGGATATACTTTCACATCTCGTCTGCCCGTGATCACGGTTGCTGAAAAGTAACCGTGATCGGGATTATGTAGTTTTTTAAAATAATAAAATCCGCGTAGTATATCCGAAAAATATAAGTTTCATATTAAAAAACCATTGTCTTGAATTTAGGAACTGCTAACTTTGCATCTCAAAAATTTTGAAAAATAATTTATTAAATATTATAGAAGACACCCTCAAAATCATTATAATATCAAAGGTAATAGTTCAAAATAACTACTGAGGACAACATTTCGAATTTCTTATTTATCTGTCCAATTAAACTGTCAAAGTCCAACTTATTTCAAAATTACGGTGGTTAGTACACGAGCTGTTTTGTTAATATTATATCTTGACAGATCAACGCGTTGGGCCTCTAGGAGCTAAAAATCCAAAAGACGTCTTTGAAGCTGCCTTGTCCTTATACTTCTTTGTTGTACTTCCCTCCAAATAAAGGGACGTCCATAGTGTTACCGTTGAATTGATGAAATAGAGGAATATAATGTACGACAAAAAAAATATATGTAGCAGGAAAAATAGCCATTAACATAAATATAAAATTTATTGTAAATCGAAAGTTTTCAATAGATTTTCTTCAGTTTTCTTCAAAGAAATAATAAATAAACAAAAATATCTAAATAAACAATTCTCTAATGTTCACTTACAAACTGACCAGGCTTGAAATGTAGTCTTTAACTATATTACCAATGGTTTTACAACTTCAAAACTAAATAAAATGTCATCAAGATATGATATTATGTAGAGAATGTACATTAATGCCTGAACCTAATAATTATAAGATTGTATATGTATATTTCATTTTATGACTCCACATACCGAAGACACATTACTGTTAGTAAAGTGCTGTACGAGTGGAGTATAAATAGCGGCACATTGGTCATTAGAAGTATGGGAAACCGAAATCAAAATGTTCATTATTTGTGCAATTTTGTTATCAGTTACATTACAATATAATGTATATTCTAGGGAGTTAGGTCAAAAGCATCTGTACTCTCTGGAGGAGGCTCCAACACTTTTCGAACAGTTTATAAAAGATTACAATAAAGAGTATGATGAGATCGAGAAGGAAGAAAGGTTTAAAATATTTGTGAACAATTTAAAGGATATTAACGCTATGAACGAGAGGAGTTCGAATGCTGTTTACGGTGAGTAGACTTCTGTATATGAAGAGACGATTTCTGTTAAGAATTGTCATTTATGTCCTTAAACTTTGTAATAGGTATCAATAAGTTTTCGGATCTGAGCAAAGAAGAATTCGTGAAATTTTATACCGGTCTGAAACGAGAAGAGAGTCCATCGAATGAGGATCATAAAAAAACTGATTTGCCAAAATCATTTAATGTTACTGCACCGGATCAATTTGATTGGCGAAAGAAAGGAGTTGTCAGCAGCGTTAAAAATCAAAGATTTTGTGGTTCATGCTGGGCATTTAGTGTGGCTGGTAGGTATTGTAACATTTATTAAAGGCAGTAATTTGTACATTTTTCAATACTGTTAAATTTAGTTTTGAAACCTATTTCATATTCAAGGTAATGTTGAAAGTATAAATGCTATAAAGACTGGTAAGCTCATAGACGTTTCTGAGCAACAACTAGTGGATTGTGATGAGTGGAATTTTGGATGTTCAGGAGGGATGCCGTTGTTGGCGATGAGGTAATTTAATACAAACTGTATAAATTTCTGACTTTGAAGTATTTTTAGTGCTCAAAATCTCATTTCAGTTATTTCCATAAAAAAGGTGCAATGTCCTTGGAGTCTTATCCTTACGTTGGTAAAGAAGGACAATGCAGGTATAATAGCAGTAAAGTTGTAATCAGATTAAAGGACTATCAATACTTTATAGCACTGTCGGAAGATGAAATTAAGGAATATCTTTATAATATCGGACCGTTGAGTATAGGTAGCACAAACTATACATCAATATACAATGATTAATTATCTTTACTGAATATTAAACATATTTTAAACATTAGATATAGATTCATCACAAATTCATCACTATAAAGGTGGAATTGTTATTAAGGAGTGTCAAGAAGTCAAAAAAACCAATCACGCAGTTCTTTTGGTAGGATACGGAAAAGGTAGAGTATTGCAAAATATTATTTTTTTATTTATTTATGTACCAAAAGTAGAAATAATTAAAGAAACGTGAAGAAGGTACAATATAAAAAAGTAGAAGGAAAGAAAAGATATATATATTTATACATAAATATAGACATAAAATATATGCATGATTATATACATTTTTCTTAATTAGAAAATAATATAAATAAATAAACATTAAATATCAGAAGGTTAAATTATGAGATGAAGTCTCATAAGACGATGTTTAACTGCAACTTGGACACTATTTGTAAACTAAAGGTGGGAGTCAGTTCCAAAATATGTATAGGGTTTTCCATTAAGGGCGCTTGATCTTTGAAATGCAAAAAAAAATACATGTAGGAAAGATATTTGCGAATTTTTTTTTTATTTGGAAGGTCTATTGACCCCATTATGTATGGAATATGACATCATTCAAATGACCGCCACGGCTTCGGTTGGTGGCGCGCACACGAAAGGTCCAATTTTATATGACTCTGGCGCACAAATCGGGCTGTATTTGATCGATGGCGTGGCGTATGTTGACTTTGAGGGCATCGGTGGTTTGCGGCTTGTTGGCATAGACCTGCGACTTAAGAAAACCCCACAAGAAAAAGTCCAGCGGGGTCAAATCGCACGATCTCGGTGGCCAGTTCACGTCGCCTCCGCGCGAGATGACCATGTCCAGAAATTGCTCGTGCAGAACTTCCATCGTAGCGTGTGCTGTGTGGCACGTAGCGCCGTCCTGTTGAAACCACATGTTGTCCAGATCCATATTCTCGATTTCAGGCCAAAAGAAGTTGGTTATCATCGACCGGTATCGCTCACCATTGACGGTGACGGCCACACCATTATCGTTTTCGAAAAAATACGGACCAATCACGCCTCCGGCCCAAAATCCGCACCAAACAGTCACTTTCTGCGGGTGCATTGCCACTTGGTGAACCTCGTGTGGATTGGTCTCGTCCCAAATACGGCAATTTTGCTTGTTGACATAGCCATTCATCCAAAAATGCGCCTCGTCGCTGAAGATGATTTTTTTGCCAAAATCGGCGTCAACTTCCAACTGCTCTAATGCCCAGTCAGCGAACACACGGCGCTGTCTATGGTCATTAACCTTGAGCTCTTGGATCAGCTGGATCTTGTACGGGTGCAGGCTCAAGTCACAACGCAAAATTCGCCAAGTTGTCGTCTGCGAAAGGCCGAGTTCCTGTGCGCGACGCGGAATTGACTGCCGCGGGTTTTCGAGGACACTGTCGCGCACAGCGGCGATATTCTCGGCAGATCTCGCGTTACGTTGACGCACGGGAACCGGCTGATTGTTAACTGACCCGGTTGACTCGAATTTGTCCACCAATCGACGGATAGTCGACTCGGCAGGACGATCATCGCGACCGTAAAACGGGCGAAGTGCGCGGAACGTTGCTCGAACTGAAGACCCATTTTCATAAAACAATTTTATGATTTGCACGTGCTGCTCGACACTGTAACCTGCCATAGTGGTTTGGGAGGACGGAATGAATATAACACACTGCATTTGACAGCTGTCACTCAAACAACATGGCCGCAATCAGCTGTCAAAGTTCAAGCGTCCCTATTGGAAAACCCCATATTTTATCTAGCAGCTCATCAGTGGTATCTAAATAGCAGCCATCGCCGTAATCAAGTAAGGAGAGAAGAAGACATTGCACAAGAATAATTTTAGTTTTAAAAGGAAATAGGTTATGCATTCGTTTAAGATAATGTAGAGTAATGTGAATTATTTATGTGAAATGCTTGTTTTGAATTGAATCGAGATAATTTCCTATTTTGCATACAAAAATATTTTTTGAAAATTAATACTCTTACGTGTTTTCAGAAAACGGCGTTGAATACTGGATTGTCAAGAATTCCTGGGGTCAGAATTGGGGGGAAAAAGGTTATTTTAGAATACAGAGGGGAGTGAATTGTTTATTGCTAGCTAAAGACGGAATTATAACAGCTGTTATATAAATCAAGAAAAAGTATTGAATGTTTACAATTAATTATTGCTTGTTATCATTCGTGTTCCTCTTACATCAGGTCAATTCGAAGTCTAAAATAGATCAACATATCAAAATTAATCTTTTCATTGTTTCTTTTCCCTACCTTATAGACCAAGTATAAAATTCAGTCCCAGTTTTTAATAGATTTTTGAGAGTATCGAAAAATAATCGATATACAAAACCCTCGTTATAATATATCACAAATACCGATTTTCCTTTACTTCAAATTCAATGGTTGAATCGTATGATTTGCTAAAAAAGTCATATTTCATATCAGAAAGATAAGGTGTTATGTAAAGAATGAAAATAAGCATTTGAATCCATGGCGCAAAAATAATAATAATAATAATGTAAAACTAAATGTCTGTTAGAATATGCATTGTTTCTAGACTTTCTCTTTATCTTCATACTTTTTATATAAACATTTCATATCAATGTATCTTATAACATGTGTGACGTATTATCTTAAAACTCTTTCTTTATAGTAGTGTCATGAAAGATATTTTGTTTATATCCAATAATTGGAAGGCCTTAATTTATTATCGAATAGCAACAGGAACTTTTGAAGGACGACTTTTATCTATTCCAGGAGTGTATGTTGGACAAACAAACAGGCACATATTGGTTATTGAATATAAAACTGGACATTCATAACATTCACAATATTTTTTGTTACGCTAGATTACTCAAATTTATAACTGATAATTCTTAATAGGCAGTGTCGGGTTTATATACTGCTGAGCTGTTTATGAAAGTTGGAGTACACAAAAACTCTGTTCGTCGTTTGTACAATTTTGTTATCGGTTACATTACAATATAATGTTCATTCTAGAGAGTTAGGTCAAAAGTGACTGAGCAACAACCAGTAGACTATGATATCTGGGATGAGGGATGTTCAGGAGGGATGCAGTGGTTGGCGATAAGGTAATTAAATACAAAGTGTGTAAATTTTTGACTTTAAAATATTTTTAGTGCTCAAAATCTCATTTCAGTTATTTCCATAAAAAAGGTGTAATGTCTTTGAATTCTTAACCTCACTTTTCTAAAGAAGGAAAATGCGGCTATGATAGCAGTAAAGTTGTAATCAGATTAAAGGACTATAAACACATTACACAACTATCGAAAGATCAAATTAAGGAACATCTTTAAAATATCGGACCATTGAGTATAGGTAATACAAACTATACATTAACATAAAATGACTATTTATCTTAACTGAACACACAATATGTTTCAAACTTTAGGTATGGGTGGATCACCAATTATGTCGTATAAAGGTGATTTATTATAGAAGAGTGTCCTGACACCTATCTGGTCAATCCCGCAGTTCTTTTGGTAGGATAGGTAAAGGGGTAAATACTATTTATGTCAAATGTATCTTTTAAGTTAAAAACAACTTAATTTTTTATTTAGCATACAATAATAGTTTTTGATAATTAATAGTGTTACGTGTTTTCAGAAAACAGCGTTGACTACTGGATCGTCAAGAATTCTTGGGGTCCGAATTGGGGAGATAAAGGTTATTTTAGAATGGTGAAGGGAGTGAATTGCTTATTGGTAACTGAAATCGGAATTACAACAGCTGTTATATAAAACAATAAATGTTTGAAATAGATATTACTATTTATTATTGTAAGACAATCACTTCTATTCTATAAAGTCAGTATTTGGAACCATACCTCATTACGTACAACTTACTAACCGTTTAGCCACGAGGTCGAAAGATCTTAAAGCAACTAAAAGATAATGGCCGAATATTTTATAAATTAAATAGATTGTATATTTATTTATTTATTTGTCCGTTAGGGATTCCATAACTCATGGTCAGTTTTGAACGGCGTATATCACTCAAACTGTAACTATAGTTAGTAGATTCACTCGTACCTTAATTGTTCCCTACATGCTTCTTGCAGCGCTTACTTGAGGTAGTAGTAACGGAGGATCTTTGAATTGGTTTCAGTTAGGTTCTAATAATGTAACAACACTCCGCATAGCGTCTCTATAAATTATATTTCAAGTTTTCAGTCATTTTCAAGAAATAGTTCTTCATTTCATTTGAATTAAACTCCTGCTTCTTTTCTTAAACTTCTTGGAACAAAATCAAAAGGAGAGCACTCCAAGAACAAGAGCATCCTTCAAGTGTGTATCCGCAGAAGTTACGTCTAGCTTGCCAAGAGATATTTAATACTAATTTATATTTGCTTATATTTCATAATTACAGACAAATTTATGTTTAATAGAATGTGTCTCGTAGACATTTACTCCCAATTCTAGAACAATAATTCTCCAAACATTAAGTACTCATACACATAGACACGCTTCCAGTTCGAGGTTTAACATCTCAGAGTGAGTTAACTTTTTTATAGAAAATGGCCGTTGTAAAAATATCCCATCTTAATTAATTGAGTAATAGATGATGTATATTATGGTTTTATAATGAATTAAATTACTGAATAAAGAGTATTTCCCGAAACCAAATGTTTCCGATTGAAAATATTGTCTATTTGAGTTGGAAAAACAGTTCGGTCTTTACATCACAGAAGTTTCAATAAAATACTTTATTTTCTTTATTACACAATTTATTTCCTAGTTTATTTTTCCTGAATATAAAACATTAATATAACTAATTGTATAGTTTATCCATAAACTGGTGTCCGAATGACATTCCAAAGAACTTCTCATATAATAAAAAATATGTTTTTTAACTTTAGATATATGTAGTTTACAAGAAAATTGGTTAATACATATTTAATAGTTGAGATACTATCGAAGGAGCAAAGTAAGTTAATGCAGTCTCTACTTGTACGCTGCGTTTTTTGACAATTACTCATTTATAGCTAAAAATCCAAAAGACGTCTTTGAAGCTGCCTTGTCCTTATACTTCTTTGTTGTACTTCCCTCCAAATAAAGGGACGTCCATAGTGTTACCGTTGAATTGATGAAATAGAGGAATATAATGTACGACAAAAAAAATATATGTAGCAGGAAAAATAGCCATTAACATAAATATAAAATTTATTGTAAATCGAAAGTTTTCAATAGATTTTCTTCAGTTTTCTTCAAAGAAATAATAAATAAACAAAAATATCTAAATAAACAATTCTCTAATGTTCACTTACAAACTGACCAGGCTTGAAATGTAGTCTTTAACTATATTACCAATGGTTTTACAACTTCAAAACTAAATAAAATGTCATCAAGATATGATATTATGTAGAGAATGTACATTAATGCCTGAACCTAATAATTATAAGATTGTATATGTATATTTCATTTTATGACTCCACATACCGAAGACACATTACTGTTAGTAAAGTGCTGTACGAGTGGAGTATAAATAGCGGCACATTGGTCATTAGAAGTATGGGAAACCGAAATCAAAATGTTCATTATTTGTGCAATTTTGTTATCAGTTACATTACAATATAATGTATATTCTAGGGAGTTAGGTCAAAAGCATCTGTACTCTCTGGAGGAGGCTCCAACACTTTTCGAACAGTTTATAAAAGATTACAATAAAGAGTATGATGAGAGCGAGAAGGAAGAAAGGTTTAAAATATTTGTGAACAATTTAAAGGATATTAACGCTATGAACGAGAGGAGTTCGAATGCTGTTTACGGTGAGTAGACTTCTGTATATGAAGAGACGATTTCTGTTAAGAATTGTCATTTATGTCCTTAAACTTTGTAATAGGTATCAATAAGTTTTCGGATCTGAGCAAAGAAGAATTCATAAAATATTATACTGGTCTGAAACGAGAGGAGAGTCCATCGAATGAGGATCATAAAAAAACTGATTTGCCAGAATCATTTAATGTTACTGCACCGGATCAATTTGATTGGCGAAAGAAAGGAGTTGTCAGCAGCATTAAAAATCAAAAACATTGTGGTTCATGCTGGGCATTTAGTGCAGCTGGTAAGTATTGTAATATTCATTAAATTTGTGCACTTTTAAATACTTTTAATGAAATATCAATTTAGTTTGAGAAATATTTTTATTTCATATTCAAGCTAATGTCGAAAGTATACATGCTATAAAGACTGGTAAGCTCATAGACGTGTCTGAGCAACAACTACTGGACTGTGATAAATATGATTCGGGATGTTCAGGAGGACTCCCATGGGATGCTTTGAGGTATTTTTATACAAATAATATTTCATTTTTATGTTTGTTCCATCATTATTGAACAAAATCACTTTTCAGATATTTCGTCGCTAATGGTGCAATGTCTTTGAAGTCTTATCCTTACGTTGCTAAAGAAGGAAAATGCCGTTATGATAGCAGTAAAGTTGAAATAAGATTAAAGGGCTATAAAATCTTCAGCAAAATATCGGAAGACCAAATTAAGGAACATCTTTACAATATCGGACCGTTGAGCATAGGTAATACAAACTGTACATTAACATAAAATGACTATTTATCTTAATTGAACACACAATATGTTTCAAACCTTAGCTATTGATGTATCACCCATTAAGCCGTATGTAGGGGGGATTGTTATGGAAGAGTGTCATGAAGTCTGTCAGGTCAATCACGCAGTTCTTTTGGTAGGATACGGAAAAGGTAAATATTATTTATATCAAATGTATGTTTTGAGTTAAAAACAAGTTAATTTTTTATCTTGCAAACAAAAATTTCTTCTGATCCTTCATATTGTTACGTGTTTTTAGAATACTCCGTTGAATACTGGATCGTCAAAAATTCTTGGGGTCCCAATTGGGGGGAAAATGGTTATTTTAGGATGGAGAGGGGAGTGAATTGCTTATTGTTAACTTCAACCGGAATTACAACAGCTGTTATATAAAACAAGGAAAAGTATTGAATGTTTACAATTCATTATTTTTTATTATTATTCTTTTTTTCACCGATTTCAGGTCCATTTGTAGTTTGAAATAGATCAACATATAAAATTAGTCTTTTCTTTATTTTCTTTTCCCTACCTTATTTTATAAATATTAAATTTATAGTTTTATGTGTGTACTTTTAGTTAATAATTATTTTCTTATTGAAAATTGATTGCTCCATATGACGCCACAACTCATGTTTTTTTCTTCGATTGCAAATTTACTTTTCATTTTGACAAATATTCACATTTCATTTTGACAAATATTAGGGACCACATGACATGTAAAAATCGTATCAAATAAAATAGGTGAGCTAATCGAGCAACCAAAAAAATAAAATCAAGATGTTTGTATTCTACAAAGAAAGTATTTGTAAATTTGCGGTACTTCATTACGTACAACTTACAAACCGTTTAGGTACTTGGTAATAAGTTCTAAAAAAACAAAATGATAATCAACATTTTTTTTGTAAAACATATGTATAATTATTTATTTTGGTTCGTCGCGGATTACATAATTCAAGGTCAGTTTTTGACGGCGTATATCACTCATACTGCAACTAAAGTTAGTAGATTCACTAGTACCTTAATTGTTCCCTATATATTTTTTGCAGTGATTACTCGAGGCAGTAGCAACACAGTATTTATGAGTTGGTTTCAGTTTAGGCTCTAATAATATAACAACACTCTGCTTAGCGTCTTCATAAATAATTTAAACATATAAACTTAAACAGTTTAAATTAATTTTTAAGCCGTTGTTCATAATCTGGACTTCATTTGAAATAAACTATCGCTTCCTTACTTAAACTTCCTTGAATATTATCAGATGGAAAGCATTCCAATAAGAAGAGTATTCTTCAAGTTTGTGTCCGTAGAAGTAACGGTTAAAAATTTCCTATTTAAAAATTATGCTGTCTTAAATACTTCAGTCTATTGTGCTGTAAGTTATGATTTTATAATTAGTCGAATTATTCAACAAAGAGTACACAGAATACTTTTTTATTAATTTTTACCCTTCAATATTGCCTTCGAGAAAACCTTAGTAGAGTAAAACGAATAATTGTTACGTTTTTTCATATCCTTAAATCGAAGAATATTAAATATGACAAGTAAGATGTTTTATAAACATATTAAAAATAATTACCCCTCACCAAATGACAAATAGATTTTTGAGAGTATCGAAAAATAATCGATACACAAAACCCTCGTTATAATATATCACAAATACCGATTTTCCTTTACTTCAAATTCAAGGGTGGAATCGTATGATTTGCTAAAAAAGTCTATCAAAGTAATGAACTCTGACAGAAGTCTATGCTGTGAGATAGTATTCTCGGAACAAGTATTGAAGACAAGGCCTACCATATTTGTTTATAAACGACAGAGAATGTTCAAGGAAAAAGGCTAAATATATATTCATAACATATCAGATTACCTGCTTATTTATTTTTGCCTACTATGATGCATTCTATTCCAAAAGAAAATAATTTCTTGCAGACATACTGAATGAATGATTGGTTGACCTGTTTATACTAACGAACTTCATTTAAGTTTAGGGGGGGATTCCATTCACATTAACTAAGTAAATGTTGAGTCAAAGAACAGTTGAATTTGCTACCGTAGCTTCGAGTCCCCAATTTGTAGAACTGCCTCAACTTATCTTTTTTTTTTTAACAAAACCAACTTCACGCTGAGGTTGATTATATTTTATGATTCCCAAATATTTAATAAATGTTAATTTATACGTGTTAAGCAAAATGTTCATATCAGAAAGTTATGTAAAGAATCAAGATAATCATTTGAATGCATGGCGCGCAAACAATAATATTATGTACCATTAAATTTCTAATCGCATATGTTTTTTTTCTAGACTTTCTTTTTATGTATAAAACATATTTTGTTTATATTCAATTATTAAAAGGCCTTAATTTACTATCAGATCGCAACCGGAATTACTGAAGGACGACTTTTATCTTTTCCAGGCGTGTATTTTGTACAAACAAACAAGCACATATTGCTTATTGAATATAAAACTGGACATTCATAACATTCACAATATTTTTTGTTACGCTAGATTACTCAAATTTATAACTGATAATTCTTAATAGGCAGTGTCGGGTTTATATACTGCTGAGCTGTTTATGAAAGTTGGAGTACACAAAAACTCTGTTCGTCGTTGGTGCAATTTTGTTATCGGTTACATTACAATATAATGTTCATTCTGGGGAACTAGATCAAAAGCATCTGTACTCTCTGGAGGTGGCTCCAACACTTTTCGAACAGTTTATAAAAGATTACCATAAAGAGTATGATGAGAGCGAGAAGGAAGAAAGGTTTAAAATATTTGTGAACAATTAAAAGGATATTAACGCTATGAACGAGAGGAGTTCGAATGCTGTTTACGGTGAGTAGACTTCTGTATACGAAGAGACGATGTCAATTAAGAATTGTCATTTATGTTCTTACACTATATAATAGGTATCAATAAGTTTTCGGATCTGAGCAAAGAAGAATTCATAAAACATTATACTGGTCTGAAACGAGAGGAGAGTCCATCGAATGAGAATCATAAAAGTAGTGATTTGCCAGAATCATTTAATGTTACTGCACCGGATCAGTTTGACTGGCGAAAGAAAGGAGTTGTCAGCAGCGTAAAGGTTCAAGGACATTGATCAGCCGTAATAAATAATACTCTTGCTGTATTCAAGGTAATGTGGAAAGCACATATGCCATAAACACTGGAAAAGTGATAGACGTGTCTGAGCAACAACTAGTGGATTGTGATACCCGGGATTATGGATGTTTAGGAGTGTTAGCGCGGTTTTCAATGAGGTAATTTTATGTGAATGTAGTTTTAGTTTCATGTTAGTTAAATTACGATTGAACCAGATCACTTTCCAGATATTTCCTCGATAATGGTGCAATATCTTTGAAGTCTTATTCCTTACGTTGCTAAAGAAGGAAAATGCCGTTATGATAGCAGTAAAGTTGTAATCAGATTAAAGGACTATAAAAACATCAGAAAACTATCGGAAGACCAAATTAAGAAACATCTTTATAATATCGGACCGTTAAGTATAAGTAATATATAGAGTAGTATTATGTAGGTATAGATTTTTTTTCACCATGTATACAACATACGTTTCAAATTTCAGGTATCACCGCATCAGAATTCACTCGTTAATGGTATTATTGTTGATAACTCTCATTAAAGTGACAATATAAACCACGATGTCCTCCTGGTAGGATGCGGAGAGGGTAAGTTATGATATAAATATAAGATAATCTTTGCATGTGTAAATCATAGTAATGACTAAAAGAAATTAAATAACTTTCTCGTTATTTATTGAGAATGTAAATCTATAAGAAAAGAGTATTTTTAGTCATAATATTTTTTCTGTTTTTAGAGAATGGTATCGACTACTGGACCATTAAGAATTCTTGGGCTGAAAATTGGGGAGAGACGGGTTATGTTACTCCTCTCTGTATGTATGTTATGTAAGGAGTGAATCGTTTATGTATAACTCATGATGGAATTACAGCTGTTATTTAATACAAGAAATAAATGCAAATCCGACTATCATTAATCATTAATATTATCTAATTTTGCTAATGTCAATTATCAGCTTTTAAATTGATTAATATAAAGAATTAGTTTTATTTCTTATTTCTTATATGATCTTTTTGTTGTTTGAGATTTTTCTACCTCAGTTTATTCTTTACATGTTCGTTTTCGGTAATTAATTGAATTTACGACCAAAGTTTTTGAGTTGGTTCCACGGTTGGCTATATATATAGCACTTCCCATTTAGTCAGCATAAATTGTACTATCCAGTCATAGCGCAAGCTCGTGATTTATATGAAAGATTCTCTATATATGAAGACACTTTTATAATTCAAGGTCAGTTATAACAAGATCATTTAATACTGTTGTACAAAGAAATTATATACCTATTAAACCTATTCCTTCCAGCTTCTTGAGCCTGTCGATATACATGTGTAGTAGCTGCTATTTTAAGTGCACAGGTAAGACTGCGCTACCTGTATATGTTATGATGTTACATCAAATTTTTAATAGATTGTATAGAGATCATTTTCAGAAAATAATTATAGTATTTATCCTAGAATAGTGCCTTGAGATACACTCAAGTAAAAAAGTCTCAAAGCTACGAAGATGACTACAATGATTTAATTTATTGATTTAATTACATTGAATATGTTTTGTTAGATATATTTGAAAGGAATGAAAATCGAATTCCTCGTAACAAAAGATTTATATTATATTGGAGTATTCTATGGTTACTGGCGGCGATAATCTTAGTTTGAACAATATGTTGGCTAATTTACTTAGAATTGATTGGTCGAGTCATATGATTTGATATTGATTTATTGATTGAATCTCTGATTGAAATAAAGTACTTGAACGTTATCCTTGTGTCTGTCAGTAGATTGGCCAATCAGGTAACAATCAATAGATTTTTATCACATGCGTTAATAAGTTAAAGAGATTTACTTATTCTCGTAGTCTCTTTAGCAATACGCGTGAGATGACGTGTTACGATGAAGAAGATAAGTTTTACGAAGTCATTTAATAAGCATTATAGAATATTCTCATGATGAGTCTTAATCTACATATTAAAGTTGTTTTAAGTACCACATATAATTTACTAGCTCCTATAAAAGAAGTATTTTCGTCATCCCAATTTGTATATTAATAAATTTGAGGATGAATAGGTACCACTTTACAATTAATTTTGATATAGTGCCCTTTTGATTAAATAAATTTTTAGTCATCAGCCTATAGTTAAATAAGTAAAGTAAACAGACATATCGATGAATGGAGATTTTTTTTCTTTTGTGATCGATAAAAAGTAGCCTTAGTTACTTGTTATAATATGATCTACCTGCGAGTGAAAGTCCTGACCAAATCGATTCAACTTTTCCGTTAATTAGCTAAAACAAAGAGACGGCCTGACAGACTTACACAATTTTAATCTTTGATAAAAGTCATGTACATTTTTCCATGCGTTTGTTGAAAAAACTGTTAGTTTAAAATTACAAAAGGGAAACACCTATTTTATTTGTTAGTGTATGTTAGAAATATTGAATTTGTTTTGAAGAAGAAGGTCATGAACTATATCCATGTTTATAGAAAATTAATAGAGTAAAAGTATTATTTAAAATCATATTATGTATAGTTAGTTGGACATGAAAACATATATATTTTTAATATTTTATTCATTTATAGAAAATTGTGTCAAATATTGGACCATTAAGAATTCGTGGGGTGAATATTGGGGAGAGGAAGGTTATTTGAGAATACAAAGAGGAGTGAACTGTTTGCTTCTTACTGAAAATGGAGTTATAACAGCTGTTGTATAAAACAAGGACTAGAGCATCGACAATGAGTTATAAAGCTTATATTGTTAATATCATATAAATGTTAAGTTTAAAATACATGAATATGTTTGGAAATAGAAGTTTAGTTTTCAAATGTGAATAAATGAAATGATTACACCGTAACTTATTATTTTTGTTTTTTTTTTTTTAAATTATTATAACTGGTATCTAAGATTTTTGCGTGGATTCATTTAAATGACACTTAGGTTTTCAGGTATGAAAGTTTTTAGACGAGAGGTCTTTCATCTTGGCTGCCAGTGGTCACGGTGGCTCGAAAGTAACCAAAACATTGGGAGTATGTAGTTTTTACAATAATACATTATTTTTAATAAATATTTTTTGTTATGTAATTATTATTGAAAATTATTCAAGCAAACAAGATTTTACGAAATATTAATTTAAATAAACATATTTTCAAAAAAAAAAAATTATTAAAAATCTAAAAGAATCTGAAAATATTTTACCTTCTGATCATCAGCAGAAAGATACACAACGCGCCAACCTCATGACATTTTAACGACGACGAAGAAGGATGCGAACAAATTTAGTTCCTGAAGAAGAATCTAAACCTGTGAGTAGAAGTAAAACTGTCCTCAAAATGTGCATTTATAAATACCCATCACAAGCATACGAAGGGACTTCTTGTTGAACCAACTTCAAGAAAAGAACTTAGAAAAAAAAACTTCAAAACTTTAGAATCACCAGGATATAATAAAAGGAACTCCTTAAAAGACTGGACCAGAGGGTTTTATACGATAAAATGCAACACAATTTGATCACTGTAAATAAGCTAGATAGGATATTATGCAAATAATTGAAATCATTTAACTCATTATGTACTTCATCATCTTGACCTTACTATTCTAAATACTATACACTCAAACTGCTTTTAGACTCACACAATTTTAACCAAAGTCCATTTTCTGTAATATAAGAAATCTCATCAGTCGGCTTATAAATAAAAAATAAAATATAAATAATAAAAAAAAAATATCTTCTTTAAATAAATTTAGTTTGCAAAAACAATGAAAATTGTTTTAGTTTCATCATGTGTGGAATATTTTTATAAAGTCTGATGTGAATATTAAATGAAATGACGTTAAGATAGAGGCATCTTATCTATTAATACTGAAAGCATGAACTGGAAGTTCTGAAAAGACAAATGAAAATTTTGTTACTCCACTAAATCGTAATTACAATATGAGTGTTTGTTTTGAACTTTCCTCTTCCGAATTGATTATAAAATGGTGAACGAAATCTCACGCTATAATTGGCTGCAGCAGACTCACTTAATCCAGCCGTTGTTGGTTACAATGTGATCTGTTCGGCCATTGTCGGGGGTTTAATCAATTAATTTTATCGCGCGACCGCAAAGGATTTTACGCTTGACGTAGAAATTAAAATATATCCTGGTCGCTTCAATATTATATTCTATTTATTGTGACGTTATAAGTATTCTATTATATCCCATAGCATGTTAGCTATAATATATATTTAGTGGTAAAAAGAATTAAACCTTTATTGGGATGTATTGAAAATATAATGTAAATGACTATTAATGACATAATTCATTTGAAAATATATTTTTTATAAGAAAAATAACATAGTTTATGTTACACGAGAATAAATATTACTCGATGAAGTCAAATTTCAAGTAATTTCTTAAGTCGGTAGCATCAAGCGAGCCGAGAACAGGGATCCTAATCCCACTTAAGACGTTTTCTGGCAACAATACACTGTTTATCCCTCAACGGATGAGAAGAAAAGCATCTTAACAAAGGAAATTCGAAGGATGTTAATGAAATGGTTAATCACAAAGAGCTCTGGAGCCTCACTGTCTGGTAGCTTCACAGGAACAAGCAGTCTTTTGGATCATTGTCAGAATAAAATAGTATCCGAAAAGATATACTGTATTCAGTCAGGAACTTAGGAAGCCTTTACATTTATAGAATACAATACATATATAGCTAAGATTTGCATCTAATGACGTGCTACTGACACACCGTTGACGTCACTATTAGTAAAGACAAGAGCTTTTGCATTTCTTATTAGAGTGAAATAATTTATTTATTCAAAGTGCAAAAATTGCTGTAATGTAAGCATTCTATTCCTGTTTCGTTAGTTTAGTCCGGAACTAATACGAACAATTAAAAATGTATAACTTTATTGTTACGGACAAAATATTCTAAGAGCCACATTTATGAATGAACTAACTTAAAATGAATTAACTACAGATTTATTTACAGAATACCATCAATAAGCTTTTGAGAGCGGCTGTTCAAACGATGCACCGAATTTTTTGTTGGTAAAATGTACTTTAATGTTCAAGTAATAAGACGCTCTTCTACGGATTATTGCTAATTCCACTGTTGTAAATATTTGTGAATGAAACTAAGCCAGCATTCTCGCTGGGATCGGAATCTCTCTCGTCTTATTTTTCTTTGTACCTTTAATTCGGCAGCGGTTGTAGAATATAAATGAACAATCAGATTACTATAATATATTCTTCTTTCCACAGTAACGTTACACACAGTTTAGTTATGAATGAACTCACTTTATTCTTTGTTAAATTAAAAAGCACTCGTACCAAATAATCCATCTTTGCTATAGTAATCAACTCACTGCCAATCCGTTTCTAGAAAGTTCCTTTGAAATTTATAAATAGGACATCATTTTAATTGTTACATTTCTTGAAACTCTTTAAATACAACTGATCACGCGGACAATGAAAATTGGTACTTGACGAATAATGTCAACTAATTTATTGCATTCCACCAATAATTCATTCTTTCCATTCAGACCCACTTCCGCAGACAATTGTGCAAAATTTGACCGGATGTCCCAATACTTAATCTAAAGGTGTGACACTGATTGTCAATATACATTGTTCTGTTGAAATCGTGTCCATATGTTGGAAGCCATGTGGTTTGCCTTTATAGTCTTTTTTTTCTTCCATTGATACAGAAGACGAACTACACAGTGGAAGATTTCCTTTAATTACCCTGTATTTATAATATTATAGTAAATAATTGTTGTTTTATGTTTCATAGGAATAGTGATTGTGATTATTTTCTTATCGTAGCGAATGAGACAATATTTTTCATTTTAAATTATAAATATTCTCATTCCATTCTTTATAATATCGAAAGGTGTCATGATGCCTAAATTGCCGGGATGCTGTATTGAGCGGATGCGTTGGATGAATGAAACAAACGTTTGAGTGAAGACAGTTTCAGATTGCAATAAATCGTAGGTGGAACAAAAAAACTATAGAGAGGAATTCGTGTGTATAATTTTATTTCTTTATATTTTAATATATCACATATACATATTTATGTGGCATAGTATATTATTGTCATAATTGTATATATATATCTTTATTAAAATTTGTATTTAAATATCAATTTCTTATCCAATATATAATTCGGATCATTCTCTCGTATTTGGATATATTTCTAATTTATCAAAATATTTTTTTATAATACGATCGTCTCTAAGTATTTTACGTAACATATCAAAACCTCACGGAAGACGTTTATAATTTCATAATATTAAAATGTTTTTCATTATTCAGAGCAACAATACACGAACAATTGCAACAATGGGTGTAGCTAACAATGACACTACGGCAAACATGTGAAATGTCATTTGCACCTCTAACGTCAAACTGACATATCTTCGGGATATGCACAAAGAAATTTAAATCATAACATTTCCTCGCTAAGTGATACTTTCCTTTAACTCGGCGTAGTATATAAGTTGTTCTAATTTCTGATAGAAATTGTTGAACAAAGTAAAATATTTGAGAATAAAAGAGAAGCTAAGGATGGGCTTTGTAGCTATTGTGGCGGGTGTGCGTGGACAATGACGTGATCACGTTTAGAAAATTTTGGACAATTTCTGGCTTTTTGCAACGGGTTGCACCTTGGTTCACAGAGCCGTACTCATATAGATTCTATTAGAAGAGAAAAAGCTCAAGTTAATTAAAAATTTTAAATATACAAATATAATGTGTTCTTTAGAATTGTATTAAATATAATTTCCGCACACAAAAATTTTCGCTCTACTAGCTATTATCCTAATTTGTAAAACTTATTCCAAATTACACATTAGATTTACTAACTTCACGATATACTACAGAAACAAAAACATTTTATTTCGCTGTAACTAAGAATAAGTCAATATTATTAAACAGAGAAGCAAAGTACAAGTAACCGTCTTGTATAAATAAAAAGAATCTTACATAACTGACCATTGAATCCGTCCCTGTACAAATTAGTGCTAGCTTACAGGGTGGTATACTTGTCACGGCATAATAGAGAAATAAACGCGGCGAAGTCATGCGAGAGGGGTCCACAGACCATGGAGCATGGATGCTGAAGCTCGGTCAATCCACAATGAACACGCATCACTATTTTGATAATACCCATTATCTCAGTAGTAACTATTGTCAGCCATTTCCTATCACAGGCTTTTATAACGATTTATTGTATGGTAAATGTTTTTATGTTTCACGTTAATTGTTAGCTCAGAAGCAGCTTTTGTTGTTGAGAAGCGATAAATTGAATGTTTTATTAAAATTTCTATATTTATTTCTTCGTAATTAGAGTAACTGTATAAGTTTATGATTATTTCACACGGATAAGTACCCTACGATTTGCAAAGTCGTTTATTAAACTTCGCAAGTGACAGTAAAAGAGTAGGTATGTAAATGAAAAAACTGAACAACGTATTTTTCGTTTGAGGATGCTGAATTCCACGAGTCAGAACAAAGGTACAGATGTAATAATCACGAGACAAGACGTAGAGAACTCTAGCCAAAACTAATTAGAATTCCAAAACTTTATTATTGTGACGTTTTTAATGCGTCACACGAGCGGCGATGAAAACATTTAAACCCAATTATATATATAGTTATTTTGGTTTTAACGTTAAAATACTACATTATAAATAGTATTTTAACTAAACTTAAAGCGAACGAATTAATGTCACGAGTTGGTTATAATTATTTATTTCAATTTTTATTTGGTCGATTCCGTACAATATCGTTTCAAACACATCATTTAATTTGGATTTGAATGTTAAAATAGTAACAAAAAATCGTTTATTTAGTAAGTGAAACACATTATTAGAGACAGTTTAGTCTTTTATTACAGCCGGACAATACATCGACGTTGCTTTAAACAATTTATTGAAAACTCATTATTCGTATTGGGGAGTCATGTGTACCGCTTCAGGGTATTGTGTTATATTGTAAGAGAACAGCGGATATTCCATTTTTATGTGTCCATAAAAACTTTAAATGCTCTATATATAGCTCCAACTTTGATACTTATAAAATATTTTGGAAACAAAAGGCTCTTTTCATCGCGTTATTCATAAAAAGCTAATGAATCGCTTCATCTAGTGACTTAGTCTCGTATATCAGCAGATAATAGTTTGCAGAGCAATTTCAGTTTACAATGTATAGTTTTTTGTTGCTATCTGTAACGCCATATGTTTTTCTTTGTCCAGTTAATATAACCTCGGGGGTTGACGCTCTGTATTACTTAAATTGATTTAACTGTTAAATAATTTAAATTCTGAATACCTTCTTCTTTAAAGCATTGTTACTTTTGTATTTTTATTTTAAAACAAACATATCTTTTATATGCGGCCCGGGACGGATTTTGTTGGCTGTATTGAACTTTTAATGATACATACAAGTGAGACAATTTTCATACAATCCCATAATCTTATGATAGTTTTTTAATTACCAGTCACAAGAAAATATTGTTCTATATTTTATATATAAATTTTTATTGAAAACAATTTATATTAAACAGAAACACAAAAACTAAACAGGAAAGCATAAACTCCGTATATTCAAAGGACAGTCGTAAAAATGATAAAAATTCCATGATACGGTCACTTTATCGTGCGATGTTACCTCAGTGTACAGTCGTCAAGTAAAGTTTCAACTCATTGATCACAAAATGATCTTTAGTCTTTGGTGTTAGAGTTTAAATCGTTTCAACTTGTGTACGAACCGTGAAGGCTGTGGTAACGCGGATTTAGTTTATAAATAACGTATAAATGAGGCTCGTTGGTGGAACCAGCTAATCCTGATTTACTGTGGTACCTGGGGTTCGCGGGGATACGGGAACGTCTATAATGATCGCTTGAAAAAAAAAACTTACATTAGAATTCATAAACCTTGTCTTAAACTTACTGCGATATTTTAAACTCCATTTTCACGTTTCTCATTTATTGTTAATTTATTACAAGTAAATATAAAGCATCTATTTACTAGGTTAGAAAATATGTGTATTTTTCTACATTTATAATTTTTTTATAACTTTTTTCAGCTTAAACTCAAATCGTTTGCCTCGATGAGATCAGTGTGACGCATCCTTAGTGACGACAGCTTTAAGTTCATGATATGGAATTAAATTTCAATTTCTAAAGACGTGTGTACATTAATGAGAGTCGCTGGTTCATGTTGTCAACAAAGTTCGCTGTTGTTGATAAATGTGACAACAGTCGGATTAATGGCGGTCAGGGAGTGTCGTAAAACATAATTTGTATTTTGTTCATATTAACATCAAATAAATAACTATCGATATATGTGAGATAAAAGTTCAAGAACCTGACGACACACGAAATAGAGTCATTTGACATTAAATATTTAGAAATAGACAACAATTAGCAATAAACTATATAAACATAGTAAGAGTAAATCATATTCAATATAATTCAACAATTATTCGTTTTATTTCATGCATAAATCAAATAAATGAATAATTATATTTATCTTCGCCAAACGTCAACACAAATCAATATGGCGTCTTGGAATTGTTATTGATTAAGCACATTGTCAGGCCGGCGATATAAGGCGGTTTCGTTTCGCTGTACGATGCCGTGAATTATTAACTATTGTGACTTTAATATTGTTTATTGAATTAATTTTATCTATTACATTTATTACTTGTACCTATAAAAGCTAGGATATATTTAATGTATGCGAAAATTCGATATTTACTCGGATATCTATATAAAAAATAGTTTTAATGTATTCCCCAGCGGACGGATTTTCTCATGCCTCATGAGACATATCTTTATTAATTATACATTCATACACAATGTAAACAAGGCGCATTGTTGTCAATGGGGACGCACTTCCATTTTGTCTATGGCATCCTAAATAAAACTGCCCACCATGCAAACTACATTATAATACGTCTAATTATACTCTATGGTAATTTTATGTCCTTTATGGGGTGTATAAGTGAATGTCCGTTTTTATGGGAATGTGTGATTAAATGTGTTAGAGTGACGCTTTAAAGGAGATTACGTTTTGATACAACTTAAGATGACGTGGCTATATTCAGATGCTTTTAAATTATAATTCATTACGAATTATGTCATATAGTTTTTATTGTTATTTTAACCGATTATAATAATTCATTGTTAATACTAGTCGTACGAAATTTTTAAATAAGTTAGAAGAACAATTTCAAGTCTATAGCATATGAAGTCGGGGATCCATTATAAGTCTATGATTCCCACACAAGTTTTAATATATTTGTGGTGTGAACATTACGTCCCGCAGACAGGGCGGGCGGCGCGGTCGGAGGCCCGCCCAGCTCCAGCCTGACGATTCCTGTAGAGAGGGCTGGAAAAAATTTTGTACGTCGTACCTAAGGAATTTTTATTGTTAAAAAATACTTATAACATGAATGAATTGCTCGGTTAAATATAATTTGAATGTTGCTGGTGTTTTGATATAACAATATTTTATATTCAATAAACCTTGTAAAGTACGTGTTCTTAATTCTTAATTGGTTCCAGAACTCTTGATTTATTAAGAAATGTATAATTATAGTTAATCTTCATATTTCTTAACGATGTCGTAGGATGTAAAAATTTTTGAGCGTCACCTATTACAAATGTATTATTTGGTAAATTGGTAACAAAAAGGGGGGATCTTTTTATAAAGTGATGGTAACTTTTGAATATTGTCTAAGTATCCGTAAACTAATCTAAGGTAACATTACATAAGGTAAATTAAATCCTAATTCATTTAATAACGTATAACAATGTTAGTTAGTCGTGTACCAGCGGGGCGCTCTCCACCCTAGTCTCATGCTGCGAAAATTTGACTCTGTTGCTTCTTGAGGTATGAGAAAGATGGGAGGAGAAGACACACCCATTTTTTAGATTAAAATTGTGAGAACTTCTTTAAATCTCAAGTTATATGATGTTATTATTACTGGTAACAAGCGCTGGACATATTTTCCCGCTTTTAATGAATTAATACTAAATCGGAAGTTAAGTTATGGAAGAGTTATGTGCTTAGAACGTACAAACGTCAATCTTTGTTACATTGAACACAAAAAAAAAATACTCGATATTTAATTGTACGACGCAAAGATTACACGTGAACACGACGTCATAGAAGCTTCGCATCCGGTGACTCGGATACAAAAGGATAAATTGATCAGCCTCACTAAGAACCAAGATTCAGGTGTCAAATATTAGAAATAAAACTCATCCACAAAGGAATCCGTCAACGGATCAAATCTCACACAAAAAACTAAGATAAAAAACTGTCACAATGCCTCTTTGACGTGGTTTCAATACAGACGGATTGTTATTTTAGGTTCGCTACCGAGCCTGTATTATTTCAAATCCACAGTCGATTGCTTTTTGTCCGTACATTTTTTTCTTTAATGAAATTAAATATTTTGATTTGACTATTATAATATAAATATGACATAGGTTAACAAATTATTATTGCTATCAAATCTTATAATTTTAACTATAGTAAAGTTTAAAAAATAATCCATTTTACAAAAGAGGTTATCCTCGAGAAGCCGATTCATCCATTAGGATGTGCAGCATCCACAACACTACAATAAGGAATACTTCCTTATCATTGTTATCATATTATCTATTGTAAATTTGTTACATATGAAAAAAAAATATCTTTAGAGCATCAAATACTTATTGTTTTCAATTTAATTCAAGTTAATATTTTGATAGGTCGATTAAAAAATATGTTAAGAATAAACATAAAATAGTCGTGAGAGCGCGGGTTCGAAACCTGGCAAGTGCCAATGTGATCTTTTCATATGTACTTTCTCAGAGTATTTAGACACCACTGACGGACGGTGAAGGAGAACATCGTGAGGAAACCTGGTCTTATAATTTCAAATTACAAGACTGAAATCGCCAACCCGTCTTGAGCAAGCGTGACAATTAATGCTCTAACCTTCACCATGTGAGAAGAGGCCTTTGCTCAGCACGGGGTTCCGATAGGCTGATGATGATGATGATGAAAGATAAAATTTAAAAGTTTCATTTCCTATGAAGTAATGCAAATATTTTTGCGTCGTCACAAACGAAATATTATATGACATTACTTTGTCTGCTTACAGAATTAAAAACAAATCAAAATTTTAAAATTTACTCGTTTTGTTACTAGCTTATCTTTAAGAGTTAACAAGAAGCTTATATCTAACATAAACTAAAGATTTCCCCATAAACATAATAACAAATAACATTCGACATTTGGATTTGTTAGCAGATAAACCAAAAATCGTTTTATAAACAATTTGCTACGAAACCTTTAAACTTGGAGATACAAAGAATAAAAAGTATTAAATATTTTAACAATTCTTTCGAATTTGATTTCATTGGGTGGACAGCCAGCATGGCTGGCGGTGACTCGCTTTGTTCAAATAGAACACGATCTTTTTATCTTTTTTCTTTCCTTTTATCTTACTCATTTTCTTTTTATTCTTCATTCCTTTCACAGAGCACAATGGCCGCCCGCTATTTAAGGAACCTATTCCGATCAATTATATTTGTCGCGTATCTTTTATTGTGAATCTCGTAAAGTTAAATGCATTTATAACTATCTGACGGAAAATTAATTTTGCATTCATTATACTGTTTATGTGAGGGGACTTAAACTAAAAAAATAATCATTTAACTACAGCTGTACAAGAGAGAAACCTTTTTATGTTTTTGTAATATCAATAAGTTATTCAAATCCGTATTTAAAATAACTTAATGTATTGAAGTAGTTTATTTCTATTTATTATTTTACATCACTAACATTCTCTTGCGATAACTTTTTTGATACCATACGGTATTATATCAAAAAACGTTTACAATACGAACGAGTTATTAATTATGAACGTCACATCTGAACTCACAATGACCAAACACGACGGATACCCAAGACATAACTTAGGGCTTACGACGCGATAACCAGACACTACAATGTATTATCAATTATTTGGACAATATCCATAACATCTTTGCATATCAAGCATCTAATCTCTGGGTTGTATGACTCAAGGTCACTCGCCTCATTGTCGTCACTATAACGCTTTCGCATATTTTTATATTCATTGATATCACAACGTTTATAAATACGTTTCACGGTGGCATTGTCGATCTTCACCCCCTCAGGACATCTTCAACAAAGAACGGCACATAATGACTAAACTTCGCTTCTTACGCAGCCGCTCATAACCCGTCATTTTCAAACCTATTGGCTATTTTTATGACAATAACACCATTGTTATCATTGAATTGTACTGGTACAATGCCCAAAGGAATTCGCAAAACAGGAATTGTCTCAGCCCGTGCTGACGATCAGCGCTCGGGGGCTCCCTCCGATCATTTTATTTGCATGTTAAAACAGCTGTACAAGACACGGTACGAGTTTATCAAGCTACTACCTATATTATAAACGATAAAAAGGAAAAAGAACTTCCAATATTTAGGCAACAAATTACATTAAATACGTTTACGTTAATAAAGTAAAATGTTATAAGATCACTTAGCACGAACTTTGGCTGTATTGGTCATGGTGAGTTATAGTATACTACATGAAATAGAACAATCAAGAAGACCAGTGTCCAAGGGAGTCCATTCATTGTATCATTGTTTGCGACGTTTCTTCGAGTTCAAGTCAAGCTGCGCGTGATAATATTTGGTTTCTGAGTAACCTGGTCTTTGTCATACGTCGGTTTGCCCACTTGAAAGGCAAAGCTTTGTTTGCTGAGACAAGTGAAGATGAAATTTCTAAGGTTTGTATTTTTAAATCTCTCTTTCGGCTCCTGTACGTTGAATGGCTCCTGTTATACAAACATCACCAATTATGACCGTGTCAATTGTTGGGCGTACTGTTACTGGTTTGGCCACATTTCGGTTCTGTTTGCTTTTTGTATAATATTCTCCATCAATGGAGCTTCCCATTGGAGCCTTCTTTTTAGCAACAATATGTTTCACCAAATAATTCTACTAAATAACGAGACACGTAATTTATAAGGTTTTACTACGAAATTCTTTGTGTTTGAGATTCATTCATAAGTGTGACAAAGTTTCATTGATTTGAATTAAAATATTTTGATAATTTTACTGGCTGATAATTCTATTGTTTTCAGTAATCTGTAATTGAGACATGATGCAACATTTGGCATTCAACAAAAACTCTTTTTATATATTCATCAGTAGCAAAGGTTCTGCAATAGGATTACCTTCTGTTGTACTCTTAACGTGTTAGACAAAGAATGTTATCGTGAGAATATCTTTACATGTGACACCCCTGGAAATTGAATATATGAAACTATTGAGAAAAGGCATCAGAATGGAAAAATTAACTCATGCGATATGTCAGATTTATTTAGCTATGATTCATTCTATAGTCTCATCACCATCCTTATTGCTTAGGTGGTGGAGGTCAAAGTCGTCTACAAATGTATAAACAGACACGATAAAAATATGACCCTTTGCTTTTATAGAATTAGCATCCCTTGTCTTACCGATTGCGGTCAGATAACAAAGCTCTGAATTGAAATTTAATTTTCATTCAATAGATGTGTTGTTGTGGTTGATTTATAATATCTTTTATGGTGTTGTATGTTTGTTTGATTCAATGCTACTGTTTAAAAAGCATGAATAGTACGGATAGACTTTATAAAAATTGATTGTATTCAAAATCTATTATTACAAATACATTCTTTAGTTTCATGATTCGATTATTTTTAACGACCTCGATAACATCTCGACTCGACTCGCGGTAGCAATTAGTGCACAAAGAATATTAAAAAACTTGACTCCCAATTATTTAACGACTGTTTCAAGTGTCGTTACAACATTCTGAGACATTAATTGTGCTTCTATCAAATTCATTTCTATGCTTTGTGCCTCGAACGGTAGTTAGTTTCTTTGTGGACCCATTCAATGATTGGCACGTGGTTATAAAGGACCACTTCTTAGCCACTCATTACAATTTAATGGTCATACTTTTAAATCTCGACATATATGGTGATGACAATTATGTGGGTTGCTTCGGCGGTTTAAATAAAGCTTCTATGTCTTCGATGTTAAAGATATCTAAACCGCAGAGGGGTCTAGGTTGCGGAGGCGATGATGGAATCGTTATTTAAATTTGACGGTTGGAGTGTGTAAGATAAATCGTCGACCTCAAAACTGTTGTTCGGATCCACTGTAATTACTCTGTCACTTGTTTGCTTAGAATTATTTCGAAATTGTTTTATTATTCTGAAAGACGGACGTCAGTTTTGTAACTATTATTTGGATTTATTTTTAATTATAATTATCACCAACAATAACCGTGTAAATAAAGACATCATATTGTTCTACTTTATTGCATTCATAGGATTATGTGAACAGAATTTTGTAGTTATATTTAGTGTAAATAGACTATATAATAAAGTCACAGTCATGAGTGACTTCAACAAAACCTTATAGATCAGACTTAAATATTGAAATTCCATAACTAGACGCTGATGTGGGAGCTAAACTTGTATTAATATCCTTCCAAACATTCAGACACTGACAACCGGCCCAAATACCTCTGTTATGAACAAAAAATAACATCAATGAGAAACCGCTCATAACGCATAGAATTGAATAGCATTAAACTTTGTATAACCAGTTTTTTTGTGACATGAAGCCAGACATACCGACGCCGTAGGATTTAGTTGAAGATGATGGAGATGATGCTCCGACAAAAGGATGAAGTAAGCAAATACAATTAAATATCTATATATAATGCATCGTGAAAGAGTTTGGCAAATAAAAATTAAGGAATAAGTATCATACCGCTCTTAGACGACATACTTGATGAAGTGACTCAGAACAATCAAGGCCGTTGTTTAAACAGCCTGGGAAAGGAGCTATTATCAAACAACCTCCAGAATTTACAGGATAAATAAATTATAATATTACTAAAAAGGAAACAAACTCATTATAAGTAAATTTACTAATGTTATCGGTGTTCATCACAGTAATGAAGTGAAAATATAAATTCTAATATATAAGAAATGACTAATACAAAGGTATAAGAATTTAATATCAATATACATAGAAGTCATTCCGAACAGGTGTATTAATTTGATATAATCAAGCAACAAACACCTTTATTGGTATTCCAATTTGGGAATAATTCAACTTAATACCGTTATCAATAAAGCCTACTTCGTCGTGAATGAAGTTCGGACAAAAAATGTGCTGTCGCTCTCAATGAGGCTCTGTCTACTTAACGCCATTTTGCTTTTATTTGTTGGATACATGTGTTTTCCTATGATATGCCGCGCATTCCATCTGATTAATATTAAGATTGTATTATAAAACGACGCTTTGTAAGATATCAATAGATCGCTACATTCGGTTCATATTCCTATTTAATAGATATTTGAAAAAAAATCGATAGAACAGTAATACCGTCCAAAATAAAATCAATTAAATAAATACGTGAATTGATACATCTCAATACAATCAGAAAATTATCGAAACGAACTGTCTTTGAGAGCTATTCATGATAACTTCCGAGCATATTATTAATATTATCTTTCGTATAGTTTGTATCTCATTATTTATATGAAAAAATCGCATCTCAAAGAAACCGACACTTCACATAATACTTACAAACGGAAATCCAAAATCATATCCGAAAACTATACTGGAATTTAATTCACCAATCATCTTTCACTTGCGCATGAGTTGATATGCGCAAAGGAACCGACTGCATTCTCATAAATAGATAGAAAAAATATAGCAAACGAGGTAAAGTATGGATTATTACCGATCCCATAACATAATAAGTGATTTCACTTTTTATTCGCCCATTTATTTAAGTCTCTCCATTAAAGCCAAGCTGAATTTTATCTTATTCCTATATGTTTTGGTATAAATTGATATAACAATGTAAGCTTCTGTATCATTAAGCAGCGTTCACATGCGCCGGTCGTTTAATTCCGCCCCATTTAGCGCATCGGATCGCAAGTTTGCACAACAACTCACAATTGGTCTTTACTCGAATTGATAGTTTTTTTTCTATATTTTAACGCGTCTCTTTGTATTGATAATGTTTCATGTACACTTAGCTTTATTGTCTAGTGGCGTGGAAATTTGATTAGCTTTGTGCACATGGCTTTAATGGTCGTCCCGATACAAATAAATCATAAAATACCATTGTCAGTATAAATTTATTGTATAAAACGTAATTTTGTAAAACATTAAAAATGCTCATAATAGCCGTACATTATTTTCAATTCATTTATTTTTTGATTAATTAAAATTTTATCATCAAATAAATTATTACTTCAAAACATTAAAAACTAACCCAATCCTCGATATATGCGGATCATTATTTTTTAGCACATTTTTCTTGTTCGACTGAAGGTTTGATAATGAAAAAGGTTTTATATTTATATATGTTTATATTATAATAAAAGCAAGTAAGCTGTTCGAAGTTGAATCTTTGACTTCTGATTTACGCTGAAAAACGACACCACGAAACAACTCTAAAACAAGCCGCGGGTGTGTTCAAGGGTCCTTGAAAATATCCTAAGCCAGTTGGTCAGTTAGTTGTGCATAGATATTTTTAAAGGGCATTTACATGTTACAATCAAATTTATATTTAAAAAATAACAATTTTTGCCTCATCTCCCTTGATTTGTTTTGCTTTTCATTGTTTATTTGTTACCTATAACTAGTGATTACTTCTTAGAGCGTTCAAACAACGGTTCCAATATTCAGTTTCCCAATTACGATGTGTATATATAATGTATGTATGTATGTATCATATAAAAAGAGTTATACGGTCTAAACAGTGCGATGGTATGATACCTCCTTAAGTGTTCCCAGCGGGGTGCAGTCTGCCACCACACTCGCATTAATCGGACATTTGTCACGGCATTAACACTCCGAAAAGGGTTTTTATCTTGTCAAGTTCGCATCCGGCACTGGACTCACGAGCACGCTTTAATCTTTTCTCGTTTGCCGAACAAATTATTATCTATATGAAATCTAGTATTTTAATTTAATTCAGTTGTATGCTGTTATTTCCTTATACCTAAATACGGATTCCATTATGGTCTTTATAACAGCGTTGGTATTAATATGCATAATCTTTATTATACGCCAAACGTATCAAAATTATAGCAGAGGAGTTAAGCTGTGTCGCAGCGGGACATAAATCTCTTATTAGCTCTAAAAACAAAATAAACACGCCACGTTGACACCTCGCAGCATACAAACGTGGACTGTCTCGAGTAATATGAACTTTAAGTGACTATAATAAGGACTACAAATGCGTATTGGACCTGGTAGCCGATGTCCAACTCAGTGGCTCGTCTTATAGAACAAGATCCATCGGTTTAATTTAATTTGTGCAAGAATGCTTTGGTTAATGTAGAACATGGCCGCGGCCACGTACAGAATTTATATTATTTATGGTTGCATTAATTATGTCAATGTGGGACATTGATTATTATTTTTATGATATTTTAACATCTATTGTGAATAAAATTCTTAATCATGTTTAAAATAAATTATGTTTAATCGATTTTATGTCAATAATATTTCTTTCGATCAATCTAGATATTTGCAATATCAAAATATAAATCATAAATATATTTTTGTGTAACTCAGTGCGTTTTAAAGACGAGAAACAAAATGTCTTACAAGACTAATTTCTCACGCCTCACAAAATGCGCCGCTATAAAAGTGGCAGTTTGACATTTACACGGTGGTTGCACTGAACCAAATCTGGTCTGTCCCTCGCTCACCCGATATATATTCTCAGAATTTTAATCTATATGTATTAAATTGTCACATCTATTATCTATTTGTTATCTATTATCTATTTATGGAACACAGAGAGAGTAATCTGCTTATATATCGCATATAATACTGAATTGATCACATAAACGGGACCTCAACACCCGTTAGTCAAGTTTATTAGACGTCGAAGATTCAAATGTTCGTTTAATAAAATATTCACTATGGAAATCTCATTTTCACTTATTATATATAAATAACTTACGATTTGAAGATACCTAAACACAAGATCAGTTTGTAGCTGAGCGTGTAAGAGACCTTCAAACGGAATGTTAATTGAAAGCGATGCTATCTAATAATAAGTCATTGTAAGTCAAGGAATACATTACGTGTGCTACCGACGTTATTGACTCGTCCATACCGAGGCACCGACAACTGGGAAACAAACTATTGTCTCGTTAAATTATCAGACCGATCAAATTAAAAATATTGCAATTTCATAAAGACATTAGTTTATATTGAATATAGTTACGGATATGTTAAATCGTCTAAATCGCTATTCATGTTGGCTACAAGTATTATCTATTAATATTATTGGTATAGCTTTGAATCAGAACATATTAAGAATTAAGACTTCCCTGAACACCAACCGCCCTAACAGCAGTCAAATTTATATCATTAATGTATTTGTAATTCAAATTTACACACGTTTACTGCATATTGGAATAACAAATTCAAGTTTCACAAGTTTATTGGTGCTACTGTGGTGGTATACAATAAAACATACGGAATGATTTACGACGGCCAATTAGAGAACAGGTAAGATGTGGACTCTAATGACCAGCTACCGGACTGGAGGTGGCTTTGGAACACCATAGAACTACCAAACATTACTATAAAACAATACGCGAAGCTATAACTGTGCACATACCTAATTACTCTAAGATATAAGCATGATAGCCGGCTATTAAATGGTTTAAACAGCACACCTGGATTTGACTGAGTATTCAATGAATATATGGGTATGATAATATTTTAAATATAAGTCGTTTCATGAAAATTTTAATTAAAATTGAACTGGCCGTTCTATCATAACATGTTGCTAGCTCTACTCGGCCATCTTAGAAACGTTAACAGCGCCATAAATGCTCTTTAATTAAGGCTTCGATCACACGATCATCTCATCGCTATGGAAATTTACGACACCTTTCTTGTTCCAATTAGTGGGAGGCGTTGGATTTGTTATTTTAATATGCTTTCAGTGTAACGGATATCGACATGGGGAGTTCAGCACTGCGAAATAGATTTCAGTGTCTGACGATGTATTAATTATAAATATTCTTGCTATATATAAAATGTTTTAAGGAAACGGCTGAGAATAAATTAAATTGCCAAAATATTGTAAACTAATTTGTTATAATGACGATCTCACATTTAATATTTGATCTGGACGGGCATTGTAACAGCAAAATTTATGACCATCATTAATGAAGAGACAAGAATTTATTTCAAAAATAAACAAAATATTAATGGCGGAAATTATGTACATTCCGAGGCGTGTTTTTTCGTCAGGCCTACATGACCTCACAGTGTTCTAATGTCCTTAGTTATATGCTCATTTAGGATTATTCTTTTCTTATTTAATACTTACTATATAATGTCGTGCTAAAACACTGAGCTCTTAAATTATTTATTACCATGGTTATGGTACAGTTTTTTTTTTAATTTAAAGCTTAAAAAATATATGAGATACGTACGGAATTTTTATAAATTTATATTTTGGTTGTTTTTAGCATACATATATATAGAAATGGATTTATCTATTTCTTCTAATTTAATAACATAGAAACTACTCGCTTTATTGTAATTTCCTGTCGATGGTCATTTACTATTATCCCGCGGATCCCTAAATATGACAAAGCTCCCCAGACCGCTCTTTTGTCACCATCACTGATATCAGGGCCATCTTAAAAGCCAGATATGGAACAATAACTGAATCGATGTTATTTTCTTATCAAAAGCCCCTTGAGTTACATTTTTCATATATTTTTATTCTATTTTTGATATTAGGCCTTAATGATATATTTTCAAACAGTTAAAGTGAATTAATATGGCTGTATAAAAAATACTTGACTTTGTCTGTGCTGCTGTTATGGAACAGTATATTGGCACGTTTTTTGTAGTTGTAAATATTTTTCGGCAACGCGAATTGACTTAAAGACGACAGTTGAGATGATAGGATAGCGGACGAACGCGGTCATCCGAAACAATGAAAGAAAAGCTTTATAACATAGAATTGCTTGTAAAATTAGATCCGCGATAAGGCTTACAATGTGCTTGATGACTGTTTAAAAATATTCTAGGAATCTCAGATCACTATACAATATCACTTAAATAAAAAGATTTTACGGATTGAGATATCGAAGGCTTAAAGATTCGATGAGTTGAATAAAAAAAAGTCAATAGATTATTCCAAGAAATTACATTTATAGAGTAATATATTATATATTTATATAACAATTAGATGGCATCCGATACTTCGGTTGATTACATCGATTATTTCCGTTACAGGATGTTTTATAAATATTAAGGCTTACAAAAAGCTCGCATCTAACCATTGTGGCCCTTTGGACGGTGATCAAGCGACAAAGACGCTTAAAAATACACTTTAATACACAAACATAACTCCATCACCGAAAAAATCAACTTCATTCTTTATTGATGACAATTTAGAGATCAAAATCGTGAGTGAGGAACAAAAAGTGTCAGCAACAAATTCGTTTGTGAGTACAGAATAGTATAATAATGTTATTTGACTCTTTGAAACGTGTGGGATGATCACAGCCTATTCTGTGTTAAGAAGCAAGCATAAAATTGTTTTCATAGATACATAAATAGCCAAGGGAACCAAAGTCATTGTTAGTTTATGTTAATCTAAGTACCTATAAAGGGAAATTATATGCTAAGTCTATGTGAATAGTAAGTTTATGTATGTTGATACTTGAGATACGGTTGCTGCACGGCCATTGGTGCTGTTTGATGATAAATATACATAACACATTAAGATATGAAAGCATATAGCCGTATTCTTATATAGAATAGAAAGATATTGAAATAAACAAATGATGGAACGTGAAAAATGCTCATTGTAACTATAAGTTGAATCCATTAAGACTTTTTACATTATTTAAACAATCCTGATTTCAATTTTATACAAAAAAAAAACAGGGAAATCTTCTTGAACAAAAATTTATTGAACTCAAGAATAATTACCGAATTTTCCTCTGGTCCGTCAAAATCGCAAATATAGAATACAGACTCGATTAAGTTAAATTGCGAATATTTCCTTAAGGTCGAACAAAATCATAAAACGTGTTACATTCGTTTATACTTCCTGTCAGGACACATGAATAGAGATAACAATTAGTATCCATACAGCGATCGAATCTTGTTTATAATCCCGACGAGACTGCATTCCGGAGTCACGGTCGGGTAGACGAGGCGACGCCGGCCGGTTAACACACGTCGGCCCTTTATACGGGTAGTTCTACAACGCACCAAGCTCTGATCTTATACGTTGTAATGTTTATCTATTTATACTATTTGGAAGAAGATAACAATAGCGGAATTTATGTCTCTAAAAAACTGTTGTAAATCAATCGTAATTTTATAAAAACTAAAGAATTTTTGCATTCATTTATATAAAACAATGAAGGGTTTGTGGTCAAAGTTGGTACCCGCAAGAACACCATCACAAAAGTTCTTAACATAGAATTAAACAGTGAAACTAAGCAGAAGTTATTCTATTGTTCACATCATTGTAAATAGATTTCAAACAGTTTCAACTGTTCCACAAGATGAGGATACAATGGACTTAAAACCTCCTTTTGGCGAAATGCACAGCCAGCATCGGACTTAATGAAAAAAAAACAATGTATTTAAATTGTATTTAATATTAAGAACAAAACCTCAATTGCAACTTCGTACCTTCAAGTAAAACTGCTAAAATTGTATAATCGTTTGTACATGCCTTTAAAATATGCCATATAATCGTCGGGCTCCATGTTGTATAGTGACTGTATATTTATGTTTGCAAAAGCTGTATTATGCATTTATTTTATTTTTCAAACTTAAAGGATCATTACCGAGCATTGTTGGATAATTTCACGCATTTGGCGACACTGCGGGCTTTCTGGTCGCGAATTTAGCGAGAATTCATCTTGTAAAGGACTGTCTGAATGAGGGCAGGTATTGTTAACGGTTTTAGTGTTTTAAGTGTTCCTTTTGTGGATCACACACTGAGGAATAATGTCGGTTGTCCCCGTGACGGATCTTTTCACGTTCTTACAATTATATTTAAATATAAACAACGCAATAATAATAAAAAAAAATAACAAAGTCAAAAGTCATTATGATATTATTAACATATCTGTAAAATGATTTAACCCAATGATTTGATAAACAAATACATATAATGAATATTTTGTGATCAAACATAAAGCTAGTAAGGCAAGCTGCGTTCAGTGTAACTATAATCCAGGGAAACTATTGTCCGGGGCAGGTGATGCCATTGTTAATAAATCTACAACAATTAGTCAACCAATGGTTGCGAGAGCGTTTACAAGGTGCTAGCGACTTGACGGACGGATTTATTGCGTATATTGCCACGAGCTTTCATGTTTTACGAGTTTCAACATATTTGTTCAACTATGACCAGTTTACTTTCAATAATAGTCGCGTATATTGTATACGTTATATTAATTCCAATGTATTGGAGCATCGGAAATCTGAATAAGAGAAAGCATATTATATTAACCGAGGGTTCAGTGCATTTAGATAAAATAACCTTTATCCCATAAGGAATAACAAGTAAAAATCTCAATACGACAATGAGATTTAACAAGCACGAATAAAATATCGACTTCGGGATTACCAATAACTTTGGACACCTCAATAGCACACGTGTATACTTTAATGCTTTACAAATAAAGGCTACATTTGTTTGGAGAAAGCGATGAAAGGATTCAATGTATATCGGAAAAGAAGTCTTTTATATCGAACTAAGGTTTTTCGTATAATCGAGAGCGGGTAGAATTGAAAATATGGGACGCCTCTCGGGAAAACTGAACGTACAGGTGATAAGGACGACGGTTTTGTTAGATTTTGTTTTCTTTTCAATAAAAATACAGCATTGTTAAACGAATTATTAATTTACATGAAATATAACAATGTACCTCGTGATTATTATACTAACGCTTGTAGATGCAGCCTAACATCTCAACGACAGTAATAGTGGGAAAACATAATCAGGTAGCTCGCTGAAACGAAAGCTGAGGCTGCAGACGGAATCAATATTACATGAAAAATATATATTTTAATATAAGGTATTCCTCTCAATATACGACTGCATACAACTGTGGCAGATCATCAAAAAAATATGATATTTATAATTATTTGTTTGTTACATAGAATATTTACAATCTATTCTGTCAATACAAATCAATACACTAATATTAATGAATAACATTATCGGGGAATGGGAAAAAGGTTTTTACATCAACATAAGAATTTATATACAATACTCGGACCTTTCCTACCGCAGACATTACGTTTGGGACGCTAGTACTTCACGTACTGACTCTGGATTTGACCCTATTATATTTAATTATTAATAGAATTCCTTAGAAATACAGACACAGATTAGAATTCTTAATTGCACCAAAATCTAGAACGTGTTTTTTAAATCTAAGATTAATACAACATCGAGACAAAGTTATCCAATTCACGTGCAGTGACTATAAAATGTTATGATATGAGAAACCTGTCATTTAAAACAAGCTTCGAATGTATCAACATTAACAGAAATATAAATATTTGAAGTAGATTTCTGATAGAATCAACACGCGGCCTCCGTAGAGTGCTGTCGCGATTTTGATAATGTTTTCCCCCTTATAAGAAACCACATTTGAATACCAAGTGAATTTAGTTTACCAAAGTTATTTTCAATTCTGAAGTTATATATTGTTACGAAGGGTTATTTCCAGCGGACCTTTGTTAGGTTTTATTTATCGACTCATTTTAAGATAAAATGACGTTCACAGGAAATATAGTCTGGAAAATTTACAGGAACGTACGCATGGTACACAAATGGATGCAAGATTAAATGATCAAGTTATCACAGAAACAATGACATCTGCAAAAAAGCTCAGACTTCATTTCAAAGAAGTTTTTAAAGGAACTTTTGTTAAATGCTTTGTATATTTTTTTATTCTCACTCAATATTTACGATCCTGGGTCCATTGTTTAAGCCAAAGTGAAAGTATTCCCATACTAAATCTCTTTTAATTGAAACGAGTTTCGCGCATTGCTTCAACCTTTGACAGCACATAAACACAAAAGGCACTTGACTCGACTCTATTCCTTCAAAAGGACAATTATAAATTAAACCCTAGCACCTCTAAATGACATCTAAGTGACGGGCCAAGTTATAATAGTAGCATGGCTTTAATAAAATGAATTATAAGACAGAAATCGTTATCACGTAGGCCGAGACGTCGTTACAAACAATAAAAGTAATTTTTACGACTGGCAACCCTTTGGGTTAATAAATTAAAAAGTTTAAAGGGTCTAAACAATACTACTTCACCCTGCAACTGAGATCCTACCGACAACCCAAGCTAAACATTAGGGTTACCTGTACTTCCAAATAGAAAAAAGTAAGACTCAAAGTGGAAATAAATTGATATTAAATATTTCAACATGGAACGCTTCATATTTACGTATATATACCAAGAAAAATAATTTATAATTATGTTGAGCATAAGGATAAACACTATTTAAATATTAGAAATAAACAAACAGAATGGAGGCGACTATAAGATAACTACACACAATTAACACTCACCTAAAATTACATGCATATTACACCAGGATATCCTCCTCTGTAATATTTAAAGAGCAAATAAGTTCCTAACCCTATCACTAGGGTTGCACTGATTGGGTGACTACACGAGTTCCGTCGAGTACCCCAAATTAATTTTTGAAAACAAAATCCATTAGCGAATGAAACTTTTTTCTCTCTTTGTCTAGGGTTGTCCCATAATTTACGCGAAACTCGATTTGACTCGTTTTTAAGTGACGGGGCGTTAGATGCATGCACGCCACCACATTAACGAGACTATTACAAAAGAAACCATTAAGCTTTATGGCATGGACATTAAAGTGCAGAATCGATTGTATTCTTGTTATCAAAAAACATTTAATGTTTGTACAATCGCATTTTCTTGTCAACTCTATGATTTATGCCATCCAATTGTCTATAGATGAATGCGTGTAAAGAGAATCTTTCTATTTGTGTGCTCAATGCTTTTTTATAGTTTTTATGTGCGGGTTTACATTTAATTTGGCATTGTCATGTCGGTGGCATTTATGGCATTTACGGCATTGAATTTGTGAACGAAAGGGTACTTTGTATTATTTTATTGACAATGAAGTGATTGATAAACTTTCTATTGCAAATATTTTGACGAACAGAAAAAACAAACGGTAATTATAACGTATTGTATGACACGAATGTCACTTAGTACGAGAGGATAAATTATGATTTAGAAAATCTATATTGCTTACCTAAAACGTTAAAGATGTCATGAAAAATTTTGTCTCAAATTCATATGAAAATTGGATAGAAATCATCAAGAAACGATAAAAAATATTGTACAAACGATTTCGCATCAGCTGTGCAGACATACGGACAAAAGAGAATTTGTATTCATAGAGGATTATGTACAATGAACCGCGCTATCAAAATAACTATAAATACACAAGAGGCTTAACGTGTACCCTTACAGAGAAATACATTGATCTGACTCGCAAAAATATATATTACAATAATATAAATTCTATATCAAAAGTAAGTTATGATCCTGAGCATTGATAAAAATGTTTATATGAATTAACAAAAGTTTCTGTAGAATTATATACTTAGATCTTATAGATTAATTATTATCTGTCGTATAGTTGTGTATAAAGACCATTAAATGTTTTCAATTTGTTATCAGCTATGTTTATATAAATTAAATTTAATATAAAAACTTAATTATATTTATATAAATTTTTATAATATGCTTTATATCATTTTTTATTATATATTTTACATATTGTCATTGAGTTACTTTGAAAGGAATAGTGTGTTGGAATAACTGAATCTTAAATGGGGACAAACATAATTTCGTGAAACTCATAAATAGATTTAAGTTAAATAGATTTCCTTTTTATTTTTATTTTTATGTATTTTATATTCAATTAAAGCAATAAATAAATTGAACAATACTTCCCTTTAAAGTTGAAATCTAGTCAACCTAGTTGTAGAACTTCTAGATTCCATCCCGAACATTAAAACCACCAATAAGATGGTGCAACCAAAGGATATTTAAGAATAAAACCGGTACCACCTATATCCGTATCCTGTTTTTTCCCGCCATGTGACCAGCTGCCCATTATCAGAGCATCTAAAGCTCACTTAGCGAAAATACTTATTTATCTTAAATACGATCGAGATGTTCGCTAATCTGTACATTGTGTTCATATTTGTTTTCGTATCGTGGCTGGGGAGCGTTTTATGCAATTAGTCAGGCGGATTAGGGTGTGAATAAAGATCGGTAGATGTTCATCTCTCCTTACGGATTTTGTATTATTGCTTTTTTTATTGTATCGCCAATATCGTTGGACGCTGATATCGTTATATAGTTATATATTTTTTAAAGGATAAGGAAGCAAAGGGACTTGGTGCCTATCGTTCATGGGAAGGAGAATCTTGAAACGTTTTTATTTCAAGTTATTATTTAGGTCCCTTAATGTGCCTGAACATGTGTCAGTTATTTTTGAAGCCAGCTCGTGAATTCGTCAAACTTTCCCCCCCATGCTACTGACAGGTTATTTAATTGATTATTTTTTTAACGACCTCTGACCGAAGAAATTCCAAATTGAAATTCGAAGTTCGTAAAAGTTATGATTGGATGCTGGATGAGAATCTCATGAATCCGACGGTAATGATACCGGGACGTAGTTAACTTTAAGTCTTAGTTCACAGAATGTTTTGACATAACTTTGTTGTTATTTATTAAATTTTGACGATAATAATACATTTTTATGGTTGAATTTCTGTTTCTGTATTCTCTTGATTGTTTTGTAAATGGTATTGTATGTAAGATATAATGTTTTTATGATCCTGTCTGATGACTACATTGTTTTCGCCTTAATATTCGTCACGCATACTATTTTTGTCGTATTGTATATAGTTTTTTGTAGATTCTTCTTAGTGTGGTCCCGAAACAGCAGGGTTTTAAGTATTAATTTACACCAAAAACAATCATATCCTGAAAGCATATCGCTCAAAATGCTCTGACATTTATTCTTAAATGTGCAATGGTCTTGCGGTGTTTCCAACCGTTTAGCTTTTACCATGAACAATTAATAGAATACAGTTAAATGAAGAAATGTCCCAAAACAGCATTGTGGCTTGACAATATGGAACATTATTGTGTTATAGACAGATGCCATAAAATTATAGGCGACCGTAAGAAAGAGGTACAATGGCTAAACATATCGAATTCTTCTAAAACAACAGTTAAAGTTGTATGGGCGACATTACAGCCACAATACAACTAGGCAACGTCTCTTTTGTTTCAATGCCTTTCTATGCTTGATAAGATGTCATAAATATTAACTGCGGTAATAGCGGCGCAGCTTTGATGGCCGAAGATATTCCTGTAGCGATGCGGACCCTCGAGGCAACAACTCAAACATTAATCAATTGAATTCTAACTCTAGTGGATTGTTTTAAATACTCTTTTAGGATTCATAAGCTATTGACTTGTGTATTTGAAAATCAAATGTAAGGCTTTTGTCTAAACAATTACTAAGGGTATTGTAATATGCATTCATTTGTGTTTCTTGTTCTTTTGACGCGAGTTTTTGTCGGGTCTCCGAGCGTAGTCATAAATCAGATATTAGGGGCCATAGGTGATGATTCTTTTTACATATATTATGGACTCTATTTGTTGGTAATAGAGGTGGTGAAGACGGCGTTGTGACGCTGATGGTAGCACAGCCAGCTGAGCGTGCGCCAAATGATGCTTTTCTATTGACGTGTCTATTCTAACACGACGCTGATGTTTTTATAAACGATAAGTTTTCTAAATTGTCAATAACCATTGTGTATTGGTCCGTTAGAACATTCTTAGTACAGTGAGTTAGTAGTTTCTTAACATTTGAAATTTTGTTACAGAGTAAAAAAAATATAATATAATTGCTTTGATACAATATGTTTATTAAAGATCACAAAGAGTTATTTGGCAATATATTTTTCGTTTGATGAAGGTAGTTATACCTTTCAAATGTTCATTCAAAAGGCTTGTTAAGGAAAGATGCGAGACCAAAGATTTAACCATGTAATTATTTCTATTCATACAAAATAAGTATCTGAAGTATTCACACTAGTAGACAGTGTGGCAATAAACACTTAGCATTATATTATACTGTTTTAGTTCATTCCTTTGATCTGTTTTCTTGTAAATATTCATTTGTCATGAAACTCGGAGTTTCTTTTCAGCTGGGTCCATTGTCGCAGAGCTCTCCCTGTATGATGTCTGAAAGATTGTTTCCTGCGAGTATTACGCAGTCCAAGTAATTCTCATTGTTTCCTATTGAGTAACCGGTCCTTGCAGTGTTACTTTATATTAAATAAAACTTTTTACATCTTTTTAACTTGCTGTAAAACAATTTTTCCTATTGTCTAAACGTTACGCGACTTCACGCCAACTTCAATGACAAAAGCTTTTTAGCTAATTTCCTTAATTGTATACAAACAATGGTTTTCTATCATTAAATTTTTGTAACTTTAGACGGTTTCCTATATTTACTTCATTTAATTTTTAGAAACATATTAATCTATCTAAAATACGAGTACCTGTACTAACTTGTATTCGTGAGGTGAGTTTCTCTACCAAATCTCTTGTAACCGAAAGAACCTTCGACATTGGAGGACATATTATTTTTAAGTCATAAAAATCATATTAAAGATTCCCCATTTTTCACCATGAAAAGGCTCCACTCGGTGTTTCCTCCTCAACGCCTTAACGCTAATCGCGTCTGTGAAGATCAATTGCCTTTCCATGCCTTTTGTTCGTGATCGACGTTGCAGGCTCTCTTAGTTCAAAATCTCTCAAAGAACCCTCACACCCACAAGCATAATCTTACAATTAAAGCGACCTCCGCATACAAAAATACCTTCAAAGATAACAGGCACAAGCGACAAAATCCCGTGAATAGGCTTTGTCTGCTTAGATAAGCTTACAGATTCAGAAGTGGCTGGTTTAATTAGAAGTTCGTCAGTTGAAAAGTGTGTTTCAGCCGGTCCGGATAATACGCGCTTTGCCAATTAGTTTATGGTAAGTTTGCACAATTTTAATGAGATTTGTTTCTTTGGTAACATTTCGGGAGTCTTCTGATAAAAGCCGAAAGAACAAACGTGCAACTCCTTGTACTTCTATGTATCATTATTTTAATTATGTTGGCTGGGTATTACCAAATTTTAATTAAAGCTGCCCTGTTATTTTGTGGTTAAAAGAATTTAACGTCAGTAATTATGTATGAGCCAGTGCCATAGGAAATAATTATTCATTAAAAAATTATTGTAAAAGCAAAACGGATAATTAAAGTTGCCAAAACATAAAATAAAGCGAGGCAGCCTCTCAACTTCATGCACAAATTACATTAAAATATTTAAAGTTATTCTAAAATACTTAATATTATAGCTATGAGTTGATGGACCTAAAATTTAAAAAGTCCTTCTTACGTAACAGATTTTTATACAACAACATTATAGTACCTATTACCACGTTTTTATCATCTTGTCCATATAAATCTTATTGAATAGTTTTAGTAAAATTACTATAACATTTAACGTAAGAGTTACAAACACCACTGGCAACACTACGCGCAATTACACAAAAACATGTCATTAAAATTAAAATATAAAAACGCAGTTAAACATTGAGGTGAGTGTAGTTATTTAATAAAATAGTCAAATATGACCAATAGGAAAGTGTTGAAAACGGCTAGCTCGCTTCGTCGATCAAAACGATCCATTGCTAATTAATGCTTTAATAAATTAGCACTAACCAAAAAGTCAGAGTTCAGCTAAGTAAAAAATTAAACGAGTGAAAAGCTTAATTAAAGCCAGGGTTTTATATCAATATTTTTAGTTTAAGACACCCTCACCGAGACCCGGATGTGAGAATATAGTTTGTTCGGATATGGACGCGGCTGGTATATTTTATCTGCAACTACTATTAAAAACTCGCTTGTAAACATCCATTTGAATTATCGTTTTTTTCGTTAATAAACTATAAAATAGTTTTGGATTAATAATTTAAATCAATATCATGAAATAACAATATGCAGATGAATTTTGACTCCGTGCTCCGCTAGAACGTTCCCTACCCCTCGTAACATATTTTCATTATATACTATATGTTACGTAACCGATCATATGTTATATAAAACTTACTGTAACTAATTTATATATTAGCCACTCCAATCCACGGCGATCCTTGTCAGAACTACTCGACGTCATAATTGCATAAGGCGTAAGAGCAAGCGTCAGCAGAAACGCTAACTAATTGCCATTGAAAAAAGGCGAAAGCCCGACTGAAAACATTCCCGGCCACCTTTGAAGTTTTTTCTAAAACCGAGCCTTTGCGTGGGCTTGATAAGCCACACTAGGAAAGTCGTTAATAAGGCACTTTTAGTATAGGTGTGATGTTCTCGTAACGTGTAAGGATGAGTGAGCCTTTGTGGCGACATCTTGTGGAACGAAAGGTTTTCTTTTGGGGCGTTTGCGACGATTATGGGGGTGCGAACGCTTACAGCCGCTTCCTATTTGATGAAGCTATGCGCTTATACACTTCATTATTTCATACTAATGTATTTGTCACCGGACCTGCGACCTCAAAGGATTATGTTATAACTCATTTTTATATAAATATGTATTAAAAATAAGATCATCGTGACTTTTTGTACATATATACATATTTTTGAGTTATTTCGAAGTGTTATAAATAAAATTCCGTTTGGTAAGCCTCTCCACCTGTCTGCATATAAACTTGTAGTCCTAAAGTAAACTATAACTCGTTCACGGGTCAAGTAAATATTACTTTATTGTATTCCTGTTCGAGTAAAACAGTTACACTCCCTGATATAGACAGCGTCATTTAAACAATAAAAAACATTTACAATAGTTCTAACACCTCACAACGTGTAGGAATGCTCCGCCCCGCATTGTACATCCCACTGCCTAATTATGTACCTGTTTTTGACTTCCATTAAAACAATTTTCATTAAACATAACGACACGTATACGATACGATATCTATTATTATGAAGCGCAATACCTTCTATTAATATTTTCTCAGTGTAAATATCGTCTCAGTAACAAATCTTATGAAAATGTTATATTTTATCACCACATTATTGCTTGTTTCCTGTTATGATATGTTTAATATTAAAATGTCGTCACGTTGACGTCACCTGTAGTATAAACGGCTGTCAATACTTGTTTCACACAATGCTACATTGTTTCGAGAGCTAGCGAACTTCTGTGGAATAATTGTAATAGTTTTGTTCTCAATTGTATTCCGTTAAATATTAATTATACATCCTATGGCCGGATTCAATTTTAATATTGTCATCTAGATATTTGACGTACAAATATTTAAACATTGGTTTGTTTATTATATATTACTACCAGTTTTCTACACAAATTGTGCTATTTTGACTAAAAAATTTACGCAGTAAAAAAAGTCGGCGTTAATCAAGGCGTAAAACTAAATTGTGAACATTTAGCAACAAAAAAAAAACAGACAATTAATCATTATTACTCTAACAGCTATCAACAGTTCCACAGATAAAAAACTAAAACCTCTTTTGAGCAGCCGACGGTGTATTGTTTTCAAATACACCACCGCCACCGACAGCCCGCATTAATTACACGTAATTGAATTTCGAATTGGAACGATGACATTTAAATTTTGGCGGGACCCGGTCTCGGTAGTGACGTGCCATAAAGACTGCCACAAAGACTGCCAGAGACTGCCACAATCAGACCGCCTGCGGTTATGCATAATGCGTTTTAGAATCGACCGACAACATCCAATAGATCTGTGTGTAATGAGAATTATCTGGATTGCTCCTGTTGTATCGGCAGGCTTATAGATGCTATTATAATACCGTTAATAGCATTCTTTAGTGCGCCCCTCCATTCATTCAGTTATATCGTATTGTATACCCTTTATGAAGAAGGAAATAGTAATCAGTTAGTTTATTAGGTGCATTACTTGCAGATTTGTTTTGATACGAACAGAACAGTGCATTAAGTTGTAAAGGAATAGAACGAATTTAAAAAATACACTATACAACCAACATTTATAGATAGCCAAATATAATATAGAACATTTGAAAAAAAAATATGACACGATGTAATGATATTCGACATTCTAATTTCCTTAATAGAACGACGATATTATACTGAGCTCCTAAATCACTATCGATATACTAATAAACTATTTGCATTTTTATTTAATATAAAATGTATAATGTTCGCATTGTTGACAGGTATAATATAAGGCAGCAGTTATTTCGGCTCGCTGCGCTCATCCCCAGTAGTGGAGGCCACGTGGGACGCCCCGCGGAGACGTTGATTGCAGTCGAGTGTCGCTTCACAGAGTGGACAAAACTAGTTCCCAATTTGAAGATTAAATATCTTTAATCATAATTATATTTTATATTAAATGGCTATTAATGTCAACCGGCCAGCATGTGAAAATATGGAGCGACGAAAAAGTTTTTATATAAATCTATTTTTTTTTCTAATTTTCGTTTAATTAAATTACATCACATTCATGAATAAAGAGGAAACTGAGGTTATTTAATAATGATGTTGTTTGTTGTTAGCGTAACCTTTGTTTGTTTGTTGTAATGCGAAACAAAACCAATTATAGCGATCCACCCACGACCGGGCTCGGTAAATTAACTGAGTAACTCGATACGCCTTAGAATTAGCTAACTATATAAAAGTGTGAAAGTCGAACCCTTAAATACAGAATTAATTTATATTGGTATAATTTTTTTTTAAGTAGTCTTTGTTGAAATTATATTAATTTATAAATAGAGTTATAGTTCGACAAACTGAATTCCTATTGAAGAACGACAAAAAATATTATATACATTATTTACAAGTTACAATACTTAATATCGTGTCTATTATATACTATATCAATATAAAAGGTAAATATCTAGGAGTAACAAAAAGAACTTACCGAAAACAAAACTTTCTATTTTGAAGAAGAAAAAATATGGCGGCGCTTTGCATTTACCGCCAAATGATATTATGATTTGCGTGAAATTGGACGCGTGATTGTGGCACCTGAAAATTATAGTAGAATAAAACATCAGAACAATAATATGAAATGTTGCCAGTCACCACCAGCAATGGTGGGTGGTAGCGGAAAAACAATTATATAAAAGAATTAATTATAGTTAGATCTGACATATTTATAATAGCTGCTCTTTGATGAAGTTTACTGTAGAATAAAAATAATTTAAAGATTAAATCGCTATATTTTACATACTCTGCAAAATATACATTTAAATATGGAATTGTTTTTTAAAGAAGGCAGGGGATATGACGACATCAACATATATATATATAATGTTAGTCAGATATGCCTCGAGTGTATGACGAATACGGATTCATCGGAAAGCAATGTTTCTAATCAGCAACACGCTTATCTCCGAAAACGACGCGTTGTATTCGCTTTGCCCTGGTAAAGACGAGGATACAGCTGGAATCGGTTTATGCGACATGTTGCCAAAAATATATCTGTTGTATTTACATTACATATTACAACAAAAGAAAAAATTAAAATCGCGTTGTAACTAACGATTAAGTATCAATTTGATAAATTAAGTGACTTTTATTATATTACAAAACGTAATTTTTATATCTGCGTTGTAGTATTTAATTAATACCATCACAAAATTAAATTTGAAAATGTTTTATTTTATCGGTTGCCTACATTGAATATTAAATCATCCAACAGATACATTGCATTCAAACATCGAAACCTAATTTCCTGTCTCAGATACAGCGTCCATGCTCTAAGCCTAAAGACAAATACAGTAGAGCTTAGTCCAGCTTTAATAGAGCTATCGCATTCCCCGCTGTCATACACTGACAACATACCGACGGGGAAAATACATAGATGTGTGGGTTTCATGTTACTTTGGTCGGTGGTGGTATTGAGTAAAGGAGGGATGAAAACTATACACGTTCGGTCTAAATTCATTCGTTCAGGAGTGAAGAGAATACGTCATGTATTGGTCATTCGTTCTTGGACATGACCGATGGGTACATAATATACATGTATTGAATAACGCCCAAGTTTATGTATTGGTTCGGACGTTCCGATACCTTTTTAGAATATTTAGCTTACTTCGGACGTAGTTCGGTTTCAAAATGCACAAAGACTTCTTTGTTATTTCTTATTTCCCCCCCTTTAGCTGGATTTTGCAATGTAAATGTGTACGACTCCACTAGTCATTAGGTAGTGAAAACTCAAACAAAACAAAACTCTTAATTCCAGCCAAACCTTAGAAAAACTTCGGAGTACTTCAGATCTACTGTTGTTTATACTGAAGCCTTAGCGACGGAGTTACTAAAGTTTTTTTTACCTCTTTTTTCCATCCGTTTTGTTAATTTCGTCTAGTAAACATTGCTATCCAGCCTCAAGGGGTTTATTTCCTAAGTAAACGCTACTTGTATTACCTAAACCAGAACTTAGTTGCTATAACGACTAGATTAATTATTGGTTGCTTCAGCTAGCATAATACAAACAAACTTTTGCAAAATAAATGGCGCAGTATCCCAGCTTAAAAAAAACTCAAATAAAGTAACAAAAAAAACTTGTAGCATAATGCAAATTAACGGAGAGCATTCAAGTCCCTTGACTTCCCATAAGAAAGAAAGAATTGTATCAACAGAGATAACATCAAAAGGCTTTGTTTCCGTGTCAAGATGAGACTATTCACTACACGGCCGTAGTCGAAGGTACAAGAACCTATGAACCCAACACAATGCTGTCAATCAAATTATCTGAGACTTTTTTTTGCACGACAACAAACCATTTGAAGGCGAGCTTTTAAGAGATGTGTTCTTAAAACGTAATAACAATTCAGAAATGTTTTAAAATAATCAAGAAACGGACTACATTCCTCCTAGGCAGATGTAACTGACCAACGGCCAGAAATCCCACCATAAATATTATTTATGTGATATTTATTAAATCATTACGGCTCATAAATCTATAGCAAAGGAGTGACAATGGGCCACTCAAGATGGCATTAGTATGTACTTATTTTTCTTCATACAATGCTTTATAGAGGACCACAAGAGCTTTGCATATAAATCTCCAAATTACTACGATTCAAATTGCTAATCTCAGCTAGGCGAGCTCATTTACATGGGCTGGTCGTCTATGATAATTAAAAATGATTTAGAGTAAGGGGTTTGAAGTGTAAGGGGGTACGGTCAGGTCGAGAATACCGTTGACTGTAACAAAAATGAGATAAAAAATGTATGCTTGACCTAAAAAATCTAATACATATGTATTTGTATTAGATTATGACTATGCAATAACGTTAAATTAAATCAAATTTTAATATATTTAAAAGTCTGTTCAAACAGCAAACCTTTAATAAACCCATTACCCTTTCTCTTATTACAATTTTTGTAACAATAAATTTATCCTCCTTAATAATATTTTGAACGGATTAAGCTTGGAGTAAATACTCTAACCCTTTGTGTTAACTTTTTTAGCGAACAGTACATTTGATGAGCGTGTACCACAAAAAAATACTCGTGACACGCTATAAAATGGATTAACGCAATTGAAGGTTGGCATACCATTGTACGAGCAGGACAATACGGCCTTGTCCCCGGACATTTCACTATTCACACAAGAATTTATTATATTAAATATAAATTAACATATAACAAGTTATAGCCGAGGTGAGAGTCGTTTGTTCTCATTGTGATTGTTCAAAGATTTATATGTACTGTATGTAAACATATGATCACATATCTTGAATAGTGACTAAAATTATACGGGCTGTTTTATTCCATATATCTATTAGCGAAAGGGTGTGTTTGGGTTGCATCATTTTAAGTTTTATATCTCTAGTTGCGATGGTTACGCGAGATACTCATTTTATGCAAAGAGGGAAGATAATGAAGTATTGTGTCAGATGAGTGATATTACGTAATTTTTTAAGCGAACTAGATGAACCGTTGATGAGAAGACATTATTTTGACCTCGTTTGGTGACTGTGTCCTTCTGTGATTGCACGATTAAATATTCTAGAGACTGGGTTTACCCAACGATCACCTATGTGGATATGTTACAGTGGTATAAGCGGTGTCACAGAAATGACAATCTAAAATATAAACATGATGACTTACCCATATAAATAATTAAAATTAATATTTTATTATTAATACCTTTAATATCCGTCTTATTTCAACTGCTTCTATAAAATTACCATATACAAATATCAGCATCACTCAATCAAATTAAAACATGGGATGCAGTTTGAAAGATCTGTACCCGCGAGCATCGGACAATTAATTCGCCAATAAAATTAAACAACCACTCGGGGGGCGGTTATCCCTTTCATGGGGGATTAGGAGTTTATTGCTGTGGAATAATAGGAACACAATATGTTTTACAATCGAGTAATTTAACATAAGCTCCTTAACTGTTTTTAGTTTATGTGTGAGCGGGCGGCGACCATTAATATGTTTTATATGCGTTTAGTATTATTAAAAATATAATTTATATATTGATATAATGAAATCAAAATACTGATATTTGATATATCTGAAACGGTTTAAAGTGTACAAAGTAAACGACTCGTCATAACCGTCTCTCTGAGGACGAGTAAAACATTATCTTTTCCTATAATTAAACTAAACAAACGTTAAAAACATTAAGACTCGTTTCCATTAGCACTCCACCCCTCAGATGAGCGCCGTCTGTCAATCTCAATATGGAGTTTTAATCAAGTGTTAAATAAATATAAGCTAACAAGTAAAGGGTCATCCAGAACCCCCGGGATCCATTCCCAGTGGACACGGACACCCGCCCTCGCAAGGAAAATGAAGATATAAGATTCATACCCTCATTCAATTACCTTCCGTTTACACATTGTTTTATTAAATACATATTCTTTGTTTCTTTTCAAGCAATAGTTTTTCACTTTCTGCATATATAATTTCTGAATTAATATCTGTTGTTTGCTTATTAGTTATATATAATAAAATAAATAAATATATTTTTTATGTTTTTAAAAATCGTCTTTACTTCGCCTATATTCAATTTTATTATTTCATTAACATTTCACATTGAAACACATACTTGTAACACTATAAATTTATATGATCCCAGACTTACCACGATATTTAATAAGGAGAAAATTTACTCTTCCTTGTAATAGTTCCATTTTATTATATGCGATTAAAAATATATAAATATACGTATATGTAAATGCAGTAAGGGATATTATTTTATGAAATGAATTTAATTTAAAAATTATGACAAATCCTATGAAAATGTTAATTTAATTCATCTTGTTAATTATGTCATGTTTAACGAAGTTCTTCATATAAAAATAATTAGATACGTGAGACACCTCCTCACTTTGTAAAGGTGTTAATTTTCCGGTTCGCAATGCCATATTTTCAGTATAACTTACAAAAATATCTTAATTAGACCCCACAGAAAAGACTTTTCATAACGTGATGACACTCTGATAAGGCTTATTTTGTATCTTGATATTCCTTTGTGCGCAATAAAATAAAGAGTTCTAGGTTCTCACAGATTTCACGCTGAAACGATATACATACGATATTAATTAGTAAATACTCCCAAGAACATAGATCGAAGAACGTAAACAAATTCTCTGACAATTATATCAAATAGATTTCTGTATATTAATATTCAAATGACAGTTCAATTGTAATTTCCAAACCAAATCTATATATGTGAATATAAAGGTGGTTTCAGAACTACATAGCACATAGTCATTAGGACAAGAACACATGTGGGGATTTAATTAAATTATTAGTAACACTGTTATAGAGCTATCTGATGTCAGATCAGTTAAACCAGCTAAAACAGCCCGATATTGGAAGCATGGGGTCCAGATTCTCATTATTCATGGCAACTTAAACCGTGGTGCAAACAATGTGTTCGAGGTTCGTTAGCTCCGCGATCTCTATGGGGTGTCATGGGGATCGCGATTTGTAGCGTATGGTAGGAATTTCGTTAAAGCCATCAAGGGTGTAGATAGCCGTTTATTTGTATCCCCATTGTATTCCATTTTTCAAAATCCGTCCGGATTTTGCGGACTCGAAACCAACAAAAAAATAAAAACAAATAATGTTCAACCAGCAGACAATACACGGACATGAGTAGAGTAAATTTTCTATGTTCAAAATAGCTAGGGTACAGTACTTATTGGTTCATTTGGACATAATTGTTGTCGCTTAAATATGACAGTTGAAAACGGCTTTGTCTCGATGTCAACAAAAGGTTGAAAAATAGTGATCTGTGGTCACGACTGGAGCCTTTGTTCTTAAGCTTATTAACAACTACCGTAGCAGAAGTCTTTTTGCATTGTGATACAATGACTAAACTACACCTCACTAGAATCAAAAGAAATAAGGAATATATTGACTGATCAAACTTTCAAACAGACGATGAGAAGAAAATTATAAAGTTCTGTTTCACGTTACTTCAACTTTACATCAAAACATCCGATGGTTTTGTAAGACGGCAACAAACCACAGCCGCCTCACAGATGACTTTAGGGGACAATGGCAAGATTGCATTTGATGCATCTAGTACTAATTACCATTCAGACCAGACCATATAATATATCTGAATGACAATGTTTGAGCGTGTTACACGGCTCACCACTATTGTCATTACACGAACTGGCCACTCTTTGTCTACATGCATTAGTAACGCAACACTTAGCTGACTTTGAAAATTAATGAGCACCTTTGTTCTTGGACGTATGTAGACTGCTTTGTTCTACGGAGCCCGATGTCTTTCTGAATGTGGATATAGCTTTGTCACCGAAGCCGATGTCTCTATCGCTGCATAAAAGACGTTTGTAATTTTGTATTTATGTTGTGAAAACCTTGAATGGCTTCTTGAAATAGATTTGTTGGACAATTTATAAATAATGTCCCTTATCTGTATATTGTTTGTTGTGTTGTAGTCTGTGTTATTGTGTTAATGTGTATTGAAATGAAATGAATTTTACTTATTTCTTATGCATATAAATAACATAAGCGATATTCAAGATCCTAAAGCACTAGATAAAATTTACTCCTTACTATTTATTATCATGTTTTTTGGTGAATATTTTTCTATTAATTAAAGATCTTTAAAACATTAACTATTCAATTTGGTCAAGCTAATGAATAAATACCCTGCTTTATATTATTGTTTTTAATTCCGTATTCAGAGCTCTGTTCCTGAATAACTAAGGATTGATGAAATTAATAGAAAACTCTCCAGAGATATATAATATTCGATATTTCTTACCGTTTAGGGACTTAGTACTGAAAAATAATCTGAAATCATTTGATTGTAATACTTATATGATATATTCTTAAATTTCTATTACAGCTTGTCTCATTTATTCAAATATATTGAACGGGAAGAGTTTAAAATGAACAAATAAAAGTTTGTCATACAAAAATTAAAAAAAATATTACTTTACCGTATTGTTAATTATCAAAATACCATGTTAGTATATTTTTAATGCGAACACAAAAGGATCACAGCAAACTATTCCTGATGGGGATTTAATATTATCAAATTCGTGCAATGAGCGCCGTTCGATAAATTTATTTTACACAACACTTTTTGTTCGTCACAAAGGGGAGTGGATGGGTGACGTCATGAATATAAAATTAAAACCCTTTGAGACACTAACCCGAACCGACAGCATCAATTGTTGAGAATGTATTAGCCGGCACAGAGCACGTCAAAACAGAACTGTCACGAAATATGAAACATACGGATAAATTTAATAAAATTATTTTCATATGCCAGAGAAAAATATAGCAATTTTATATTATTTTTATTTTATATTCACATAAAAACGGTATTGCCTCTGTTCAGCCTTAGTCTGGAGCGAATCAAATTCGCGACGTATGTACAAAATGTTTTAGTGTATTGTACAATCGCGAACTGTTAACAATTGTTGGGGTTACATTATAGCCAGTGTTAGGAGGCCCCCTTTATTTTTATTCAACACTAATATCTCCATGATATTATAATTATTTTATATTGCTGCTTAGGATTTGAGTTATGTTTATATATTCACGGATGTTCGAGTGGTCAGTTTTCATTCAGTCGGTGGTTCGCTGATTCACGGAGCACCTTCCCAGCGTGTGCCGGTTACTGAGACATTTGTTAAAGAACAGTCTGACGCCTCAGGTTAGATCGCGCTTGGATATACGATCGCATGGCACGCACGGGATTAAGTTGTTGAATGCCGAGTTTTCCCATAACATTACCATTTTCGGTTCATACCTTACACATATCAAGTAGGTAATTTTATAAAATGTATTACTCACTGTGGTTTTCTGATTTCACATGTTTTATTCATAATATATATCACGTTTACCGTAAGTTTTAGTTAACAAACATATAATGAAATAACACTCATACATTTCTATACTATGCAAACTCGAAAACAATTTTAAATAAGTGACATTTTACAACAATAGCAATTTAATTATTTTAACATAATATGACATGCAAATAATTAATAACAATCAAGACATTTATTTGTCTTTCTGTTTATTTTAGCAAATCAATTGGAATTCAAAATAAGAGGGTACTTATGCTTATTTTATCTCGACGTAAAGTGAGAATGAACGAAATATTTTTCGTTAATGCTGAAGAATTCAAGAACAATTTATATTAACTTAATAACGTATACCTCTTCGTTTAACAGAACAATCCAACAATCACTCATAACCTAATTACTTCAAATGTAGCTGTTTCGTTTTAAGGAACACAAAAATGCAATCACGTGCCTTGTCGGAGTAAATCCAGAGGAAAATACTAAATTTGTTCCTTTATAACCATCGCGTTACGCTCATTGTGATATGAACAGCTCAGCGAAAATACACTTTACGAACACTAAAATAAGAATAATATTATAAAAGCAACCTTTCAATTTATGCGTAATTTATCATAATAATGATTGCGGACTCAAATATAAATGTCTTAATTTTATCCTTTTCGTACCAATTTGTTTGCTTGAAACTTACGTACAAAGTAATATAATATAGAACGGGATTTGCTGGGAACTTTCCTTAAAAAATATGTTTAAAATTCCCAAAGAAATGGCCAATCAGAAAGTACGTATGTGTATGTCTAAAATCATTTCTCTGAAACGTACTTTACCAAATTATGTAAGAGCACGAACTCACAATATTTGTGTTTAAACGATAGCGCAGTAAATCATACAAACGCCATCAAAATGCATCTTTGTTTTCCACAATACGACCAGATCATTGCTTTGCGGTCTAAGGGCTTTCAAAATCATCCCATTCGCCAAACGAATTTGCGTCTGTACGGCTTAGGTTGAAGTAATCTCGACTTTATGTAGACTACATAAGATGCTAAAAAAAATCCTGGCCGCACGTCAGTATTGCGAAAATGTATAGAGTCTGTAAAATGAAGTCATATGTCAAAAGTTGGCCGGTAACATCGAACGAGGTTGGAGCTTATTTTACGAGATGATATTTCAATATGCTTACGAGAACCATTCTGTCTGTTTGTTTCGACATCACAAAGGGTGTTTTGTTAGCTTCGACTTTACTCTTTTTGTTCTGCACGTATTACAAAGAGTTACAAAAATTTAATTAGCAATCGACTCATGAAAGCCAGAGTGTACCGCTGTAGAGAGAGCAGTTACTAGAAACGATCGAGTTTTATCTTAATTTGTTTATCATCATCAATTAAATTATATTGTAAACCTAAAGACAATAACATTATTATAAAATAGTCGATTTTTTTACATAATATTTCATACAGTCTTTATTGAGAGGATGTCCTAACTCCTAACCAAACCGCAGTGCTTTACGAGCGCGGTCAAAACTTATACAAGATATTTGCAAATCATTTGTTTTGTGTGAACTATTCTAACTATTCAACGAACTTGTAACTTTCTTTTACAATTAATTATAAAGTAACCAGTTAAATACATTTATATCTCTTCATACAACAAATATGAATTCAGATATTTCACTAATTTTAAATAGTTTCTGTCTGTGTTCATGATCCTATCGGATACAATAAATAAACTTATTTGGATAAAGTTTTATACTTACAGATTAACAACACAATGCCTGCTTCACTTGTCGAGAAAACTTCAAAAATGGAGGCTGAACTGGGTAAAAACTAGTTGGAGATGAATATATGAGTTGACTTGTCACATGGTGAAGGAAGGTTAGAGATTTAGTCTTGTTTACTGATCTTAAATCACGCCACTAACACGAGCCCCTCCTACCACTGTCCATACTCAACCTTTACGGTCCTGTTCGATGGTTGTACAAAAAATTCTTTAAATAATTATCATATAATGAATTGATTAAGTCTATGTCACTTGACAACGTTTATATCAGGTTGTACGACTCCCGTCATTAGATAAACTTAGCTGTTCTTTGAATTCAATACACAGATTATTTTTATCAAAAAAAATTTACATACTCTGATATTTTTTCTGTTTTCAGGCAAGATATCTGAGTTAAAGGTATCGGAGTGAAATAAAAGAACGTGTCTACCAATTTTTTATGTCAATATTAAGGTGTGCTAAAAATAATACTTTCGAGTACATTTTCAAAAATATGTTGGTACCAGCCTCTTCGTACCAAGAAATACAGTTAATGCCAACATAAATCTATCTGTTATTGTTTGCGGCTCGGCCCTTCTCCAGTTTAACTGGTCCATATCAAGCTCGTACTAAAACATTAACAGACTGATCAACGTAAAAGAATAAACATCGATAATACTCAAACAAAACATGTTTATTGAATTTTATACAAAGAAATTAGTAAGTTTAAATGAGAGTAACAAAATTATCGCTTGCCACTGAGCAATCTCTTGGAAAATATCTCCACTTATGCTCTGTCAAATTTTCTATTGCCATATCAAAAAATATATTATAACAAATTAAAAATGTAAAATCGAATGGAACATTTCAATTTTACACAGATAATATATGTATTTTTTCTTAGCCCAGCTTTTACACAAGCGAATCAAACACAGTAAAATCCGCGGTATGGCCACTAGCCACGGTATGTCACACATCCCCGGAGTGCTTTAAAAGCGTCTTTTCGATTAGTTTCATTATTTATCTGCCATTGTTCTTCACCATAAACACAGCGTTTTACGACCGCCTGTCCCAAACGCTAGCGTGCAATAAACTAAGTTTTGAGAAAATTAACTTTTTTAACACTTAGCTATTTTAGTCTCCGTGTGAATAAGCCATATTGATGTTCCGTTGGCGATTGTTCATTACAAATATGTTTTATTGAAACATTTGTTTTACTTACTCTTAATACAAAGCAGTTAGTGTCTGTCGGTACAATTGTACAGAATCACGAGTATTACAACTGACATCATGACATATGACAACAGTTATGTAATAATTTGTAACACTTCCACGTTCACAATAGTTCACAATATTTGTTTAGTGGACAAACGTCACACTGACATGTAAAGTCAAATTTTATATTGACCAATAGAAAGTCGTGATTTCCTTTTTGGTCTGAACATTTGAGTCAATTTCTACACATTATTCATTTTAATTATAATGACTGTGGTATCTTACGAAATTGATAACTACCCTACATATCACAGTTTATTGATACGAAGAAAACCTTTTTCCTTTTTATGTTTGTTTTTTGACAAAATTTTATTCATGTAATATATCATAATTAAGTAATTTTTAATTATGCTTCCATAAAAATCGTAGCTCTTAGTGTAACCGTGTAGTAACGGGTGTTTAGAAAATACCAACCAAAACATATAAACCTTAGCAAAACCTTCATTCTACATTGTTTAATGTGTTAATCAAATGATACCATAGCAGCATCAACTGACGTACCAGCTACTGGTCTTTCCCATAGAACCACCCCACGATTATAGAATAAGTAAACCGAATAAGTGTTACAGCAAACTCACCTCTTCCTGTATGTCATAACGTATTTAAATAAATCAAATTCTTCTCATTCGTTTGGCGATTTATTTCTATGAATGAGTATTAATACCTTCACTGTATGAATACAAAGCAGATATTCGGATGCATAGTTATGTATGTGACGTATTTAACAACTGATACTGTTCTATTCCTGAAGACACAATGCATTTGTTGGTAACAGTGAGGGACGCAGCCGCGTGGGTGTAGAGAGCACTAAACGCAGTTTGTTTAAGTAATGGACTATGCCAGGAGCATTTCTTTTGGATTATAAAATGGCGTAGAGACGAACGGAATATTTTTTATAACCGTCTTCAATATTATGTCCTCATTGCTAAAGAAACCAGATTCGAAGATAGATCGCTTACACACATTTATAATATTAAGGGAACATCGCTATCATACTGCTAATCGCTAAGTTTTGTGGTGTTTCCAAGATATTGTTTTAGATCCTATTCGTCTCTATAGCCTCTATGTTCTCGAGTGGCGCGTACTGTAACGTCTAATTTCCACAACTACCCGCACCCTTCTCAGAAGCGTCACGCATTCACTAAGTGGGGCTATGATCAGTATTTGACCAAATTAACACATTTAAACACACCCGCAAAAGAATCCCATGATTCCAATGTAAACTATCAATATTAAAAAAGGCGAACAGTTTCGGAGAAGAATTTTATTATTTTTAAAAATTTTGCTCTTAAATGTTTTTTGTAATTTTCTATTACTATTTTCACAAAATAATGCATTTCAAACGTATAATAATATCCTAATTTTAATTTATGTTGACATAATATGATTTGTTTTCTTTAATACTAAAGAAACAGAATAACTTAGTGAATTTATTGTAACTATCAATTGCTTTGGAAGTCAAAGCGATACAGCTCATTCACAATACAAGTATATGATTGAAGAACCGTCGCGTCGCGTCGCGTCTAATAATTGTATGATAATTCTCGAGAATAATAATTCTCTGCTTTATTAATTATCACATCTCAACGAGCATTGTGATGTTGGAACAATATATGAATGTGTTAATCAAATGTGTAAGCGAGGAGACGTCTGCTACTGAAGTAGCTTCGTCTTCTTAAAAGCTAATGTTTGTTGAACGTTATGATCCTACTTTGTGTGATTTACTTTCGTAGTTTGTTCAGTTGATTTGTTTTTGTTTTTGCTATGAAAATGGGTATAATTTTCTATTTTAAAAATTGTATTTATAATTTCGTCCATTAATATTATATAATAATTAAAAAGTTGTGTTATATTATCGGCTTAAACATTATAAAGGTTCGGTCGTCGGTATTAGCGCGTCGCTGCGGCTCAAAGACGTCGGACAGGCTTGTCAATCAGTGCATGTAATAATACAAACTGACAGACTCCCGTCAAAAGTTGTCCCAAATCGCATCGGGGCCGATGACCCGAACTAACGACTCAACCAAAATCCCTAGCAATTTGTTTTGTTAGTTCCTTATACCACGGACAGCAGTCTGTCACAATGAGTTTGTCGACGAGGAAGCGACCCTCCGCTACAAAATGTTTCTTAGACTTAAATAAACTATCATAATATCAATAATGCATTCAGGTACGCTCGGACACATGTATTTTAAATACGTATTATGTGAAACCAGTTAATGAATTTCTTTAAGGGAAGGGTTCAGGTGGCTATTGTTGTCGGATCACTATTTCTGTCCGTGTTTCTCTAAGGGCCTGATTGAAATTCCCTGCTTCCACGTTTGTCTAACAATGGACAACTGTATCGATTTTAGGGTAACAATTTCGATATTAAACAGTTATGACGTGTATTTATATGTTTTTGACGGGAGCGTGACGTGTCTGGATTTGAATAAATACATTCAAATATTACAATGCTCGTTTAGTTTACAAGATATAACCGAGAAGCTTTAATGACTTTCCCCTCCGCGATCCAATACGCTCTGACGCTAATAAGTTACGTTGTAGTGCAGCTATTAATGCAGAGTCAATCAAGTTTTACGAGCGATATGTCATAAAATATTTAACTGTTTGTTTGCACATCATATTAAGGACATGCACCATTATACACGTGTAAAGGGAAACACGATTATAACCTTTATACCTTAGACATAAGAGCCTCAGTCGAGGAAGAATTATGCTGTAAAAGGCCGTAACTACGACAAAATTACCCACACACAGCATTGTGAGTGTTACATTAATTGGTATAAATATTAGCTATAAATTAATTCAATTTTCATCAAAAAGGTATACACATAAAATGTAACAACGTTCCAGATTTTTGTTTAATATTATAAGGGCGTAATAAATATTTACTTCACTGGATTTATTATAAAAAAAATGTATATGATTTAAATCGTTTTGTATGAAGAGCGACTTTATTGAATGCTGTTCAAAACAACAATGAATGTAATCTTTATGTATATTGTAAACGTAATTACCTGCTGTTTTATTTCTTCTCCAATCGATGCTAGTGATATGAGTTTTTATTTAAACTACATAGTCTGTTAGTGACAACAATGGCGGCCGAGGGTGCAACTTCGATTCGGTCCCCGTATATTGATATCATCTTGTGTGAGATTCAATGATATTAGTTGGATATACCATCAATTTTCCGCTCACAATGTTTGTCCTGCGCACTTAAATGAGCGTGTTAAGTGAATCTGTATGATTGTAGCGATTTTTATACAGATTTAGCTATTCTGAAAACACTTCAATGATTGACCTTCCTCATGATTCTTGAGTAAGATGTTGATAGGATTCGGAGCTTGATGTGTAATTTTTCTGTGACGTTAATATTCTAATCTTTAGAGCATTTTTGTATAATATATGTATATATTATTGTGAAGAGCCTTGCACTTTGTGCTCGCCTTTGTCGCGTCGTTTTCATCGATCTGTGATTGACACACGGACAAAGGAGCACTCTTATGACTCTCCTGCGAGACGCTCTCTTATCGGAATCAAGATTACCGATCCCAGCGAGTGAACCTTCCTAAGTGACGTCACTAAAAGGACATGGTCTCAAATCTCTGTGAGCATTCATAAAATTGGAACCGTACCACAATAACAGTGACCGATATCGGAGCGGTGTGTTCCGATGCAGAATGTGACAAGCAAATGATAGTCATTATTGTTTGACGAGTATCGCTCTAATGACGCTGGTTTTTAATCAGATAAACATAACTTGTCTTATTTTAGATCGGACAATGAACAATGGGTGTTATTTTATTGTGGGACATAGCAATTTATTACTCGTATTTTGTCTCGTGCATTTCAACTTGAAGCACCTCAGCATTATGTTATTATGTCCAATGTTTAATAATATTTGAGATATCTAGTTGTCCTATTCTATAATTCAGGATGTTGCAACATATTTACATTATTACGAACCCGATTGGTCTCACTGAATTTGTCAAAAACGTAACAAAATGTACCATTGTTTGTATTGTACTATTAAAGTGGACGCTACTGAAAAACGACTGTATGTTTTACAAAACCTTAAGCCGGATGTTACAAAGCTCATGACAATGGATCTCGTGTCAACCGACTTAAGATACTAATTGCCAAAGAGAATGTCAGCTAGTTTAAATCTGCAGTTAAAGTCCGAACTACCTCTGAGGTATAAGGTCCACTATTTACGAGATGATTGACGTATGTTCTGAGTGTCGCGTTAAATTTAAAGTAGCTTGTACAATTCCTATGCCAAAGAGCTGCCCATTATTAATGGTGCTGTAGTAACATGACCAATAGATTGACTGACCATTGTGTTTATTTTGAAGAGTGTAGCAAATTTCAGTCCGGTATTGTTCAATATTGGCGTTGACCAGTCAAGCTCTCAATATGTCTTCTTTGCATATCATTTTCTACGTATCCATTTTAATCTCTTTGTTCCATTATATTAATTCTCTCGTTTCGTTTTGTTCACTGTATATACCATAGTTAAATATAAATTTTAGTTATTGCATATGTTGTTAATATATATTTATTTATAGACTTATCTTTCTCCCATAACATTGTTTGCGTCTATCGAAATTGTTTTGTTAAATGACATTTAGCGTTGTGACGTCATCGTCAAAACTTAATTTTTAAAAAACACACACCTATTGGATGCAAAATATCATAAAAAAAAATTATGTTCACAAATAAATTATTATTAGAAACATATTAAGATCCAAATGAATGATTAAAATAAAACTGTTAACGATAATCTCCGTGTATTAAATTTTTAAATATCTTCCATGCAAAAAATGTTTTCTTTAGAATATTTTACACTTTATTATGAATTTTAATGATTTATATAGTATGTTGGGAGTTGTAGGCAACATAAGGATGTTTTTTAAAACATTTTTCAAAGGCAAATTCAGATTTCTTTCACACATTTTCCTTTTTACTTTCCTAGTAATAGCTGTAATAGAGATGTTAGAAAAACAAAAACATATTATTTTCACATACCTCCATATACAATTCTTTATTTAATAAATCCGACAATAGTTAAGCAATCTTAACGAGTGTGTATCGCTATGTGAGAGGCTATCGATATCAAAACGGATGCGGCCACTTGTAATATTACACAAGAGTATTCTACTTACATAATATCATTTAAATTTAAATTTTAATAAAACGTCATAAGACACATTATCTTTTAAATAATTTTTATATTAAACAAGGGATGGTCTGAATGATAGCACTTCAAGACCGGAAAGTTCCGTCAGTTTTCGCGCGCGAACGACTTTCAATGAATCTAATGTACGAGATATATCTTTTTAATATTATTATATAATACAATTTAATAATCGTCTGAATGTTGTGACGGACAAAGGGAGAATAACAGAGTAACATTGATACAAGGAGCCACTTCACATATAATAGTTTGGAGTGGCCATGTGATTAGGTTTACAAACGTTGAAGGCTATTTTTTATTTAGCGTTTTATTGGTTCGATGCTTCCTTCCGTTGGAAAACTTAAGCGCTTTGTGTAACACATGTATTTTATTAATAGTTCCGAAAATACTTTACCGCATAAAGATATCGGAAACAATATTAACAAATCCTTAATATTTATGTTACGGACGTCATAAACGCTTTCATGCATCCGTAACGCGATCACACAAGGATGCGATTGTTTCTTTGTTTGCTTCAACAATACGTGACCCATTTCGCGAATTTAACCCAACCATGTGTCTCCACAACATTATTATTGTCATTTATACGTTATATATATTTAACTGAATTACGTCTTCTTAAATAATGTATCTACGATTCATGTAACGTACATCTAGTCAGCGATGTTTGTTTACGAGTGGAGCGTAATGTTATCAATAATAAACGCGTAATATAATTTCTAAACATAACTAAGCCCTTCCAGGCTCCAGCTAATCATCTGAGGTAGAGGCAGCTCGTTATATTCAGTGGCCCTCACCGCCCTTGGCGACAAACCACACGGAAGTCCTTCGCCCCGTCGTTAGCGACGCTTTTTAAACCCAATCGATATATACCTATTGGTTTAAATGACGGTTTAATTGGTCGGTATTCACTATAAACACAAGTGGTAAGGATTTATGCTTCGTTTTTACAATTTCGACTTCACTTGCATTTTTCAATATTGGATGCTGTATGTTCTAATTTAAAGAATTTAAATTCAAATATCTTTTAAACAAAATTATATAGCTCTCCTTATCTCACGAGCTTCGTTGTTTTAATAGATTATTATAATATCTACGACGTAAATTTGTGTATCTTGATTTTAGAATTAAAAGTAACACTAAGGCCGACGTTATAAGTAATTTATAACAAAATTAAAATGCTCGTAATAATCCTAAAAATTACCAGGTTTAATAAGTATTTACATAGCTAATATTAATACTAATGTTAAATATAAATAATTAGGAAACGCAGCGCTCACTTGTATAAAAAATTTGTAACAAATCAAAAAACGATCGACCCGTCTCTAAGATAATCATTTCGAGTATCACTAAATCAAATCAAACCAAATTTGACAAATAAACAAGAACATTAAAATGTTAGCGGAGGGTTCCGCGACATAATGGATATGCAAAATAATTCCTCTTCAAACAGAGGGTGATTTCAATGGCGGTGTGTGAAAGTTGCTATAAAATTAACGATTACGCCATTCAACATCCTTTTGAATATTGCAGATTAATATGAAGTCTTTTAAGTGTTTTCATTCATAGCTCGGTGACTCTCATTCATTACGGCCAATGATATTTGAATATGTATTGATTCAGAAACATCAATCATTCATTTACTTGTGCCGATGTTGTTCACCTGACGAGGCTAACTTACGCTATTAAAAGTTGTGCGTCTAACAATTCGTTAACGCCGTCGTATTATAATAAAAAGGCTAAATATGAAAGTGTGAATAAAAAACTTAACAGCTCAGAGAATTCTTACTCCACTGGCGAAACTTTCAGCCGCTCATTTAATTTCTTAGAGCTCTGTAATTTCTTAGGAAATCTTCAACTCCAGTAACGTTCCACAACAATGTCTGTAACGCGACAATTAATTGTCAAATAATATTTCACACTGGTATCTGATGAATAAACCGCTGTAAGCGATACGCGACACAATCGAACCACTCCGAATCGGATAAAAAAATCTAATTCATGCACCAAATAAAAGAATACTCGAAACACATTTACTTTGAGTGTTGAAAAGAAAAACATTATTAATGATCGCGAGTAATTCGCAATAAAAATGCCACATGCGAGCAAATATGAGACGGGGGACAATTATAACAAATTAATAACGCGCACTACCCTTACAACTCCGCTGGAGATTTGCATTCTATAGTATTCTCGCCTTTGTTGGTTGTTCGTGAAGCGTTTAAGGAAAATGAACCGTAACACTCGACGTTTAAAACGAATTCAGCTCGTAGACTGCACCGGGACATGTCACGTTACACTGTCGAGACGTATATTAAGGGTCATCCGACTTAAACAAAACAATGTGAGCTTTACTACAACGGCATAGACATCATAATGGTACACGGTGGCGTATAAAAATCACTTGAATATTAAAAGTCTTGGTAATTATTCAGGAATCCATCCATCATTAATCACAGAGGGTGGATGCAGGAAAACGCTGTAAAAATTATTGTTGAAAAGATAAATTACAAGACATGTCGGGTGACGTTTATTCGCGTTATGCCCCACGTGGTGTGTGACAGACAAACATATTGTTAGTTATATTTATAGTGATATAATACCATCATTATGAACGCTTTTGAATAATTGCGGTTAGCCATTGTGTTGTCTGTGGTCTCTATTTGGAATTGTACAAAAATAATATGGACACACTTTGGAAGTGGTACCGAATCAATGTTCTTAGATCTTAAGGCTTCAAAAACGAACTCCGTGAAGTCGTTAACCTAGAACTCAATACATTTATAACAATTAATAAATGGACTGAGCCCGTTCTACGAACACAATTACACAAGAGTTACATAAACGGACAACATTGCTAAGTAACTTCACTGTATAGTGACATTCGTCCGAAACACCCCTGAAAGGGTAAATAACCTCTGAACGACCGCAAAACCATTAACCCGATGTAAACGTCACAAGTTTAACAATTAAAACACTCGGATAATAGAAACTAAAACAGAAATGTTCGCCGCTACAAATTAATATATTCATACATTGTTCAAAGGTCGCCACCCGAAAAATGCGGACGATCCAAACGAAAAACGACTCAGATGCGTTGAAATAAAATTCAAAATATATTCATTTAACCCAACCATCGGTCACACTTCTATAATAAAAATACAATTTGAATTATATTACTTCTAGTAATAAGGCCTATTTTAACTTCTACCTATCTCAGAGAGACCGAACTACAGTTTTCGCATGGGCTCTATGTTCGTAATTATCTGTATAATTTTATTGGTAACATCACCGATGATAATACGATTCGGAACGCTTTAGTCAAATACAATTCAATGGGACTGGTGATGACGTATTAAATCACTATTTAATTTCAATTAAACTATAGAATAACATACTTTGAGCTTTTAAAAGTAGAGGCCTTGTAATGGAGGCTAAATATGTTTAATGTTGGACTTGGGAAATAAAATGGACTTGGGAATTTCAACTGCTAAATATATTAAGACGGATTTCTCATTAGATATCTTAACTTGACCACACCGAAGTATAGTATACAGGGCAATTATTTTGTACTGCAAATAAAATCTCAGTACTTTTTAGGTTTCCCCCAAATGAAGCTACAGACCCCTAATCACTGTTTTGTCAGTCTTTCTGTTAAGACCCCTTTTCTCGTTTCGTTTACCTACATCACACTGGGATCTCAGAGAGATGTGAGAAAATAATATTTTTAATTGAATACATTGAAAAAAAGATTTAAGTCCATTTTATTCGTTTTACAATTTTATTGAAAACACAAACAAAAAAAAAAAAAAATCTTAAATAGCAAAAAAAATACTAAACCTAATTCGATCGATGTAGCTGTAATCAACAAAACGTTATGGTCTAGTCGGTGTTTAGGAAATGTATTTAATCAGAAGAATTTGTTCTTAAAAAGGAGATCTTGATACAGAACAATTAACAGATGAAGCCATTATTAAAATTATTTTATGAAGCAACATAGAATAAGTCATATAACAAGCGTATTAGAGTCACAGAACTCAGTGATGTGGATATTGCGATACGTATTATATATAATTTTTTACCTAACCAAGCTGCCAATATAATATTTTATTAAGAGGTTACATTAACAATGCCTCTCACATATACAAACACGTACTCAAAGTAAGGTATTACACACATTTGACGCTAACAAAATCGATGGCATTAAATTCGAATCACAAATCGAGTCGAAATAAGGGTTTGAATACGAGAAAATACACAATAAAATGTATACCTTATTTGTGTGTGCTTACTGAACAGCTATTTTTTCGATTCTTAGCATACGTAGGGGAAAATAATCCCTCGCGAAATAAGACTCCATATAAGTTAAGGATTTATTGGTGAAATGTTTAATTTTGTTTCATGGAATACTTCCAAGACATAATTATATACGATTACTCTTTTAATGTTCTAGTTATAGTATAATTGTTGTTTACAACAACCACAGTTACACAACTAACAGCCGACAACAATGGCTGTGAGTTTTATTTACTGTCACAATAACAGACACGGAATCAAAAATATCGTAATGACACAACAAGAGGTAAACAACCCACGAGCTCCACAAAGAAACGCTCTAACTACGGCCTTTGAAAGCTACCCGTTCTTGACTAACTAACTATTTAGGCAACAGTTTGGCTTTAATTAATCTTGACAACGGTGAACGGTCCTCAATGATAGAGACATCATTTATCATTTTCAAACATCAAAATAACAAAGAAGTATAGGAGATAGAATGGCTTTCCTCGCTCGTGGTAAGCTGGATACTGTCCATACTACATTATTCCATTACACGAACACTGAGACATGTAGCTGCGTGTTAACTCACGACTATATCTGGTAACATACAGCCCGACGAGTATGTGTCTATGTTGATGACGTCACTGGCTAATTAACTGCCTGTATTGAACGCTTATTTTACTTGCGCCCCGTTACAAAGTTGGTGATTTGATGACGTCATAGGTTAAACGATTAATCTTTATGAGAATAATTACATCCAGGCATAACTGATACAAAAGAGTTTGGGTGCGTGTAGGAAGGAAAGGTAGAGCTGATTGAAGACCTATGAATTGTATTAATTAAAAGTTACGTCGCTTGATGCATGTTTGTGTTGTATTCGTTTATTTATTTTATTTATATGGAAAACTCAACATGCTGTATAAATATTCAGGGAGAAATGTTCAGTAATGTCGGTGGTGTCCAATTATTTGCGTTCGCTGGATGCCGCCAGTCGATTGCCTCGACCGGGAATCGAACTCCACAATACCGTCTAAATAAATATCGAGGACTTCGTATTGATACGACGGAAAATATATTCTGATAGCGAACAACCTGCGGCTAGGATATGTTTGATTTGTTTTTTATTATTTTATAAACGACATCTCAGACTAGTGCTTCGACTTATCGAATTGAAAGCGCTGTCATGTAATAAACATTTATTAATAACAGTCTCTTGTTCGATGTCTAATATAATGAAAAGAACAGAGAACGAGTTTCATAAATTATTTAATAAGTAATCTAAGGTTGTATTGAATGTAGAGACAGACCGAGCTTGCAGCTCAATAAGAACACTTTATGAGATCGCTGATCAGAACAATGGACTGACGGGAACTAATGATTCATTCAGAAGTTTCACAAATCCTTTAAATATTTGGCCGCGAGACAAACGAAACGGCTTACGACGAGATAAAGCTTTAATATTTCCAACAATTATCATTATCTTAACAAGCAAAGGCAAACAAGAGTCCTTATTATTTAACATAACAAATCAAAAAATTTTCGACATACTTAAACTGAATTATATAGATAAATTAATTTAACTTCATTATATTTTCAAACAATTACACTTACGGAAAGATTCGATCGGTTACACACAATTGTTTTGAAACGCGCCATCGGTGGCCAAACTGACAGCCAGGAATAAAATGAAATAAAACAAGTATTGAAAAACGCCGCCCGAGGGTGACTTAGTAATCAAGTACATCACAGGATAATGTCTATTTAACTAAGAAATGTCCCATATATATACACTTTGCTTTAATATTACTTCGCTTGCAAACAAATCGTTTAATAAATTTCGTGTGTTATGTATGTATAAAAATATATTAACTTTCCAATCATAAGAAATTAAGTATTCATTATAATCATTTACATTATCATTAAATTGATTTTAAAAATCAAATATTGTTAGTTTCTATACGTCCTTCTAGAGCCCACTTCACTCATATCCTAACTGCTAACGCCATCTAGCGGACCAGTTTCCTATTCTTGGACTTTAATGTCAAAATTATAATACGCAACACGTAATATAATATATGGATATAATTATGAATAGTAACGGATATATTTCGTAACATTATTCTAATTATAACATAAATCAAGATCAAAGATTATTCAATTTGCATTCAGATTTATAGATTCCAACGGAGGCACGTTATTTTAGTGTGTTAATCGTGATGACCTCCGACGAAACATTTATTCTTAATAAAGAATAAATTTTTGGAAGTCTATTAAACTTCGAGTTGATTTTACGTAAATATAAAAGTAAAGTAATGGTAAAGTAAACATACTTCTTAAATAAACTTTACGAATATTTAATCACCTTAAATTTGGAAGAAAATAATAAAAATGACTCCTGTTTTTCGACTATTTTCGAATCGTTATTAATTTTCTGTGATAAAGCAACTCGGACTCGTGCCGTCGGATTGTTATCCGCTTCAAAATAGATTTTCTCTTAGACCATTTGTTATTTTTCAAAATATTTAAACAGCCGTAACCGAACTATTGCTTCATTAAGACCGTAAAAAATCTTTCATGACTCAAAACCAAAACTATTGAGATGTAAAGAACATTTAATGTTCAAAAATTTTCTCATAAAAATTGTCACACTTAATGAATAAATGTTAACTGTGTAAAGAAAACAAAACATATAAAATAAAAACAATTCACTTTATTCGCATATCGTTAACAAATCATTTTTTTACTCATTTCTATAGTACATAGTTTTTTATGACATCGATTCAGAATTATCAAGTATTATTTACATTGGTGTGAGCTAACTTACATTTAAAACAACTAATTTACAAATCGTAGCTTTTCCGTCTACACTGACAATAAATAAGACAATAAAACGAGCCGTCCAAACACTGGATAGCGTTAGACAAACTTAACAGATACAAGTTGACGACAGAAATAGTCTGGATCGTTTAGTGTTAACTACATCTAAATAGTGACAACTACAAGAATAATCTCTTTTTGGTACCGTTCTCACTTCGCACTGACAAATATTTATTAAACTTATATATCTGAAGACGAATCGAAACAAAAATCACAGTTAAGTAAACTTAAACCATGCCCACTAAAGGGCCTACAATTAACTTTCAACATATTTACAAACCGCTCGTTACGAAATCCTCGTGTCTCATTATTCAACTAAGCGTAATACTAAAATAATAAATAATGTTCATATGATTCTTATATCGTCTTTGACACTGCACACGCCGCCGAACCCTGAAGGACTGGGGAATATCTTTCAAGGAAGGCAGGTTGGTCTTCAATATATAACTGAAACCGGCCGCCTGAGCTGGTCGTCGTGAGGGCTGTGCTGCGTGGAAGTCACCGGAGACACAGGAGAAGCCGGCGCTGCTCCGTACTGGTGGAACAGAGGAGATGGGAACGGCTTCGGAGGTGCGGCCGGCTGTGTGTAGAGTGATGAATAGAACGACGACACCACAGCGGCAGCTGAAGATGCCGTCGGCAACTTCTCGGTCGGAGCCATTAGTTTTGAGAATTGCAAGTGATCCAGCTGATGTGGAAAGTATGGAGGCACTGCCGAATATGAAAGGGCGTCCAACGGTCCAACGGTCGGTGCTGGACCCGCGAAGTAAGGCAGTGGAAAGCTCGGGAAAGCTCCAGCGCCCGGAGCTCCTCCCGCTGTCGGTGGCTTGGGCTTCCTTCGTGGCCGGTATTTGTAGTCGGGGTGCTCTTTCATATGGAGAGCTCGGAGTCGTTTTGCTTCGTCAATGAATGGTCTCTTCTGCATTTCAGACAACAGCTTCCATTCGGCTCCGAGCCGTTTCGATATCTCCGAATTGTGCATCTTCGGATTATCCTTGGCGATCTGGCGACGTTGTAGCCTGGACCAGACCATGAAGGCGTTCATGGGCCGCTTGATGTGTCCCTCGGACTGCGGCGACGAGGCCGGCAGCGGCTGCGGCGCGCTCGGGTACTCCGGTAACATGCCAGGGTGCATCGAGAACGCGTACGGGTGATGACTGAGAGTCGACATGTCGGTTATTGTATTCAAACACGAACTTTTAACATCAGCTATGTATGGCACAATACTGAATGGGCACAGACGAGGAGGCGATTGTGTCGCGTCGAACTCGGCCGATAGACTGACGGCTGTTGGCAGTGTTCGCGTGGGTATCGGCGAGAGGGAGGCGCGGTCTGGGGCGTCCGGGCTCGTACCAATGGGGGCTCCAAGAACACAGCCTGCGCCCCTCCTCGACCGCTGTCACCGTCTCTGTCCGCAGCCAGCTCTTCGATCTCTCCGTCTCTCTCTCAACAATACCCCATAAGCTCCGTACAGCTGTTTGAAGGCATACCGTGGACTCTACACTACTTTATGCATGATATAACCGCTGTAACAGAACTCTTACATTTACCTTTATTGCCAAGTTTTCATTCTTTGTTATTAAAAAAATATTTTTATTGTTGTGATAAAAGTATCTACTTGCTTTACCCTACACTGTTGTTGGAATATTCATTAAAGATATTCTTGTTTATTATTCTTGTATGAATCAAAGACACTCCACGCTTTAAGTCAATTTTTTAATTGTTAATATACGAGTAATTTATTATATAATTTAATAGATGATTTAAAATAAAGTTTTTATTTCTGTTGATAACACTACTAGAGAACTTTAATTTCATATTTATATTTGTAAGAAAAAATATAAAGAGCAAAAATAAATTTACCTGTTTCGATCGAAATATCATAATTATGGATAAATATTGATAAAACAAATATAATTATGTATTAAAATTTAATATTATAAAATAAAATATTTATTGAAAAGTAATGGAGACGGCCAGGTCGTGAGATCGTAAAATAATAGCTTTAGAAGGTTTTTAAAAAACTGATCAAACAACGAGTCACATCTGACATAACAAAACTGTAATTAAAGTTTCCACGAGATAAAGTAACCGGTGATACATAAAGTGAAATCTCTCTCGGGAATAATGAAAAGCAATTATTTTATGTTAAATATAAGTTGTAAATCTTTTGTCAACCATCAAGACGACAGAGTCAACTCGTTAAATCTGACATAGCAATGGTCACTATAAAAACATTCATTGTGGAGGCGTCTGTCACGCTTCAAATCATTATTATCTCTGAGAGCTTTCTGCGGACACTGAAACAAAAGAGCGCTAACGGTACGGCCACCATAAAAATATTAGATACCATCATAAAACATTTACTTCATCCCATAACAGACTCACAGTTACAATGTCACCGAAATTGAACTTTAAAATTATTGAATTAGAGTGAAATATTGTGTGAGAGCGATCCAGGCTATTGTCGTCCGAAGGAAATGCTTCTAAGAAGCTTCTTTATGAGAATAATAAAATAATTATTTCCTAAGCTAACGTGTATTTCTTGTTATATTTTTATTGCTGTTTAGCGAGACAGTATTGTGCCTTTGTGTGCTCCTCCGGAACACTTTAAATTACTTTAAAACGGACTAACGATTCTGGCAAAATAATGTGGAAATTAAAATCATGTTTTACAAATATCTTACTATTAAAAGATTATGAAGATTAGTTAAAGAGCAGTTCTTATGTCCACCGAAATAATGCCAGAACAATGAGAAGTGTTGAAATATTTCATGAGGCAGTCTACCTTGTATGTTAGTCCGTATGGTTCAAATAAATAAAATATTATCAAAACAAAACCTTAAATTACATTTAAGGCTTTAAAGTTAAATCCATTTCAGGGATCCCTGATAGATCCTTGATAGATTTTAACCAACTTCTTAAATTCTTGTCCATCGTTAAATTAGACCATCATTGATCAAATTTTTAGAAGCCTTTTAAAAGCAGTGTCATATCGAACCGTATTTAATAAAATGGTTGAATGAAAAATCCCTACAAATTATTTAGAAAAAAGTATGTACTTTTCTAATCTTATTTCAGTATAAAATAATTTTTCTCTGTGATTATAAAATGAGACACAACTAGCGCCATCTGTTGATTATAACCTAATAAACATATCGACTAAATAGGAACTGTTCATTTTAATTAATACTTTCAAACTAAATAAAGTGATAGCAGAAATCATAGAAATGATGTTATATTTTTCTATTTAATGGTCGTTCACCTGTCACGAATTTTATAACGACTCTAATAAGATAAATTCAACTAAGAATTATATGTTATATGAAAAAAAACCTATTATCATTAATATTTTCACTTTAATTTTGTCCTTCTTTATTTCCATCACAATATATAGTAATAATAGAGCCTATGATTTAGAAAAGCGTAATGTCTGATTTGTAATAAACTTTTATAAGTACAGTAACGCCATCTATCAAAAGACTTTCAAAGATAGATTTATTGAAATCATAAAATAGATGAGCCGTTAAAAAAATAAAGAATATAAAACATTTGCGCAAACAAATAAATTATAAAGTTATTGTTTCTAAATAATAGAATAATTTTTACAAAAGTAACTTTGTCGTGCGCCGCTCTGTTGTGTTGTTATGAAAAAGCTTCATCGCTTTACGATGTAATTAACTAATAGTGTAGTACACTTTACTAACAATTAAAATTTTTATACTGCATAAACACACACAACTTAACTAAATTTTATATTATTATTATTTTTTATTAATTTTATTCATACGTTTTATTCCCACATCAATATAACATTTGTTTAAATAAAAATAAAAATGACTTACACAACAAACGGATAATATCAAAAATTACGCAATTCATGAAACATAAAATTATTGAAACGAAAAAATATATATATGCAAAATACAAAATTTTCTATTAATCGTAAATAAAACAAAGAAAATGAGCCCTAGAGTTCTTAACCGTCAAGTATAACAATATTATGGGTTCTATAAAAGAATCGCTCCTAATTACTTACTAGGAACCAGCCGCCGCACTACCAGCTCGGATTTAATAACCGCCTCGTCTCTATCACATTCATCGCCGACGATAGAGACGGCGACATAGAGCTAGTTAGGTTCATCCAGATCGTATACACAACAATGGGAGGTCGCAGCCTTATTCGCCCTATCTTCCTATTTTAATTTACTCAAATTTCCCTTGACACCTCGCTCGACACACAGCATTTTTATGGCCGGTTCAACCGTCATTTAAATCCACGGTATGTTGGAACATAGTAACAGAACCAAATAATAATTATCTATAATAAAGATTGAATCTTTTTATACACAGATATAATTATTGTATATTTTTAATCAATCCATATGAAGTTAACCCGTGTTTGTACGTATGATACCTATGATCGTGTGTCCTAACGGGTGGTGGGTGTCACCGAGCCCTCCTGTATAAAGGGATCTATTATTTTTAAGCAAGGATGCACTCCAGTAATGGGCTCCGACGATAATACTCATTGTATCAGGGAGCTACGACCATCTCGCGTAGGGCAATCAGAATAATGTATGTATTGTTCTGGAATCATATACATATATTTATATATATGTATATTAAAAACATTATCCAATTAACATAATGCTTAACGAGATACAACATTATAATATCAATTTATGTATTTTTTTTTTGTTTTTAATTTCGTTTGTACACCGATATTATTGTATGAAGATTTTGGGACCTGATTCAACTTGATTTGTTGTGTTTAATGTGAAATTATATACGTAACAACAACGACAACTTCATCATTATTAGTATTTTGTTTGAATAGTAATTTACGTTTCGTTAAAATCACAATAAAACAATGTGAAGACGGAACAACAGATTACAAAACACGTATAAAACATTAAAACAAACGTCTTGAAAGCCTCACAACCGCTATTAACGCTTTGTTTCTGAACATTCTAATGATAATTAACTGTTATTTAAATATAAACCTTATTTAGTTACGATAGAGTGTGTTTACGTGGTCGAAGTGCTGGTAATGTCAAAGTCCTTTCTGTGTACTGTTGTTGACAGTTACATCACATAACAGTTGTGTTAAAAAATAACTTACGAATGCATATTATTTACTTATCTGTATACATAAATCACTATGTTTATTAAATTTAAATCAAGCCGACATCAAATATTTTTCTATTGCTTCATTAAGAAATGAAATTTACAAGAGTGGTGGGTGTTGTTTATGGACAATGTTTAGAATTAGTCCGCAATATTTACGAGTGCATAATACGATATTAAAATTAATAGTATATAGTAGTACATCACTAGTATGAGAAAACAATACGAATTGACTAATATTACGCTATTATAGTGAATGAATAACTTTTGATTTCGATATCCGAAAAAAATATAGTCTAAAATAATTACAAAATATGAGCATATTTAAATAGCGTTTCTTGTTAACTTGGTTATTTTTACAAACTTTCTAATTAACTCCAACACAATGACGGAGCTACGCAAACAACGCCGAGGGTGACAACAAGTGTTACTGGTGCTTCCTTTAATTATATACAACTTATAACGATCGAGCCGATACCGACCTTATTAGTACAAACATAAGACTCATTAACACTCAACGGACATCTCAAACAACGAATCCGTATAAAATGTTAGCAGTCTAGAAGATACCCTAACGATGCTGCATTAGAGATCAAACTTCATCGTCGAGTTCTACAAAGTTGCATAGGGTTGTCACAAACAAGTTCATTATGCACTTAGACAATTAGTGTACGCCTGCGGCCGGCTCGTCATTGTCAGCCCTGGGCCTTTCCGCTGTACCTTCCTAGACCCTACCACCTATTTGATTATGCTCATTAGGAGATGAGAGGCCTCGGCTCGGAAGACGCGTCGCTGAAATAAAAGCCTATAGTTACATTATGACACTAGACGCTCTCAGTTCAAAATAAAAGAGGAGAAAATTAAAAATGTTAAGATTCACTAATTCAATAGAGCCTTATAATAAAATATATGCAGTGAATGTAAGAGATAGTGACTGTCGCAATCACTTTCATTTTATTATCTTTAAATATATTATTTTACATTTATATACACATGGACCGCGCCGTGTATATTGCAAAATTTACCGTGTGTCAGTTGAACTCAAAACCCAATACCGAGTCAAAACTCGGGTATGTAGGAGTGAACTATGAACAGTACCGACCGTATCTAACAGCGAACAGTTTCAATTTTCTAATTCGTATTAGTTGCACGCTGGCTGCACAGCTCGTATCTATGCATGCGAAAGCCGGATATAACCGGTCCCCGTAACCGGTTACAACCGGACAAATCCGGTTAACGGATCAATGAGACCGCCTCGGACGCGTGCGGTCGTGTTCAGATATTCGGAGATCCAGACATTTGTGAAACAGCCTGTATATTTAGTTGATTCTCGAATTGTTGATACTGTCCATATATAGCTCTCAACATTCTGTACAGGAATGACGAGTAAATATGAAGTTGAATTTGTATTAAAATACAACGAAATCTGAATTACATCCAACACTGGTTACGAAGTAACACTTATATATGTATTTTAAATAAAACTTAAAATTGTAGAATACAATTAAAACAATATTTTTATTGTATATAAATTCTGTATAACAATGTGTTATCGAAGCTTTGTCGTGTTATAATAACAGTGGTTACACTCGTATAATACTTTTCAAAACGTTAACAATAGTTGTCGAGGCCGCCGGTCCGCCCCCGAAGTAATCACGGCGCTAATTTATGGCAACAAATCGGCCACCGTCGCCACAATCTGACGCCGTGGACGTGTGGCTACCAAATTGCCTGTTTTCACACACTTGATTACGTCGCTGAATTGTTGCTGTGATTGTTAACATTTCGATTCACGTTATTTGATTCTTCCGATGAGTTTGATGACTTAAAGAGATAGGGACCGCATTTCTTATATCATTTTAATGTTTACAATTACAAATTATGTTGTTAATAAAGTATTTCTTAATAAACAGTCTCTGAAATCGAAATTTTATAGTTTTAAACTCGTAAAGTTTTTCAGATATCTTCAAGTTCAAGTAGCGGAGGAGGAGAATTATTAAATTGATATTCTGCCTGATATAATATTCGTAAATCCACATAACTTATAAAAGGATTTGTTTTTTAAAACTTCGATAGTTTAATTGAATTGGCAAAACATAATACTTCGTTAGATAAGAACCAAGACTCTTTTACTTCTTAAAGTAATACTTATAAAATTTATTTGATTTGGTCATCTATCCAGGAGTTGTTTCGGGACGCTCTCATAACTGAACCTCTTTTCATTTAGATCTTGACTAATATAAAAAATACAAAATATCAACAAAAGCAGTACAAAATGCGTTAATATTGTATTGCATTTATTAAATTATTGGCACACTAAATAAAACTGAATTTTAATAACATATACAATATCATTAAATAAAAATATTTAAGCAAATTATGTAAATGATATTTGTTATAGTGGTGCTAAGAAATTATCCTAAATCCAAATAAAACAACAGTTAAGTACACTGTTGTTTTATTTGGATTTGGATCCAAGTTTGTATCGAGAAGCTGCAATGAGTAGGAGTCTGAGACACGATTGAAATTTTAAATATTGTATTACGATACCACAAACATTAATTATTAGTTAACAAATAAGATAAAAAACTAACCAAATTAATATATTGAAGGATTCTTAAAACTAGTTGCAACTTTCAAACGAACGGTAACGGACGTAATTGATAACATCAACCGTCATCTGTGATTGTATACAGAGTGTTCCAAACAAACTCACGCACTCTGTTATCAGATCGTGGGCTTTAAATAGGGATTGTTAGAGAAACAAAGAAGGAGTCGAGAGGTCCTCGTACAGTACAGACCACGGGGGCATGAGCACTCGGCAGGAATATATTGTAATCGATACTTATTGATATCGATTACAACCATTACAGATTATTGATACATTTGGAACTGATTGTTTATATGGTTGGGATAAAAAATATTGTTTTTATCTAGATTATTTTATTACAGTAATTAAACACAGGTTAAGGTACAATAAATTTAACCTAAAAAATGGAATATACTGAAATCAGAGATCGTTAATGTGGTCTTTATGAACGACGTTTGATTTGAATGTCTGTGAAAGTTCCCGTCAAGTTTTTAAGCTCCGTGTTCACGGTCAGCCGGCCCCGGCCCGAGAGCTGGTGAAAATCGAATCATTTCGCCAAATTGAGCGTTAATTCGCGGGGCAACACCCGTGGGAGAACGACACCGTCGGCGTCTGGCGATACGCTAAGGTGACCAACGTTCACACTAAATACAAACCTAACATCAGTTAAACATGGATTTATTAAATCAATGAAATAACTCTTTAAGAATTCACTTCTTAGTTTATATACTATATTCGAAATTTAATTTATTTCTGTCTTTTACAACAATGTCACCGAAAGCTAGATTTCTTTTAAAAATATATTAGTTTTATATAAATAATACTTTTACTAAGAAAAACAGGTCTCTTGAATAGTACTTCTTGGTGTTGCAATAAAAAAGTTTTTACTTGTAATATACCAGCATGAATACAAAAATATGAAAACATGTCAACCTTCTGTAATTTGACCATAGTTTGTTTGTTCATTTACCACATTATATTCACGTTGCTTTGCTTTCTTTACGTTTAAGGTTAAAAAATGTCTTACCTAAAACCAAACTATACGTACATATATACATATTTCAATATATTAACGGCCTATTTCTATACAATTAAAACTCGGCCCAACCTTCATAGACACCCTAATCCCAAGGGCTCCCTCTGGCGTTGCTACCAAAACAGAACCCCATGAGAAACCGCGGGCACTACTCGCCACTTGAAGATGTAATCGCGCCTTTTTTTGTTTTCTCTTTTTGAATTTCGATTCCAATTGTTTCTCTGTGCAATGCCGGCCAGTATTTAAAAAGTTTTTTTCTAAAAGGGCTCTCGAGTGTCGTTCGAGTGTCGTGGATATTGAACCTCTTTGCTATTAATATTTAAACTTTTGCTGAACAAAACGTAATTAGTGATTGTAGTACCGGAGGCGTTTTGATGTGAAATGTAATGGATTCCATTAACATTTTCAAAGGAATTTTTTCGAGAGTCTCAAGAAATATGAAGTTTCATGAGAACATAAAGCTCCGTATAAATTTCCAGAGTCAATTACTAATACTAAAGAGTTATTAATATAAAAATATTATTACGTTGCGATATCGCTTCATTGTTAACTTTGGTTCATTCGACGCTCGAGTGTAATGGACCCTCAGGCGCAATATGGAAATTATTATTTTAATGGAAACCGTCGCCGGAACTTTGTGGAATATTAATACAGAGCTGTGAAATGAAAAACAAAAAAACACAACTATGATAAACCAGAGCGCGAACAATTCCTAACGAAGTTACGTTATCTCAAAACGTCAGTCGTATTTCGATCAGTGTTCATCGTTCTGTCGGCTTCCGATGAGATCTCTTTCATTTTTATTATATTGATAATAATAGTCATTTATATTTTACACACAAAGTACAAACAAATCAAGAGGACGTTCCAAAAAGTTGGCAATGAGCATATATTATATATCTGTATATTACCTTTGAAAAAATAATAGCAAAACCGTACAATGTTACAATTATATTGTTATGTACACGCGAACCAAGTTATTAGTTTTTATTTATTATATATATATTATATGTGTGTGTATGTATATTTGTTTAAAGTTGTCTTTACGCTGTCAAGGAACGTGGAGGTCAAATTAAACCACCAAATACATTAAGTATGAACCAGATAGATATTTAGTGTTCGTAATGTTAAAGATTAATGAAATCGACCCATAGCGGGCGTTATTATAAACACAACATGGCATGGTATGAACGAAATTCATATTTTATAATTCAAACCTGCAAAGCACACAAAGAGCCGACAAAGTTACAATGCCGCACCCAAAACCATTTTTTAAGTTAGAAAAGGCTTTTCTTCTTTTATTTCACGCCAACATATGATTTGTTTGGACATTTTGGACTCTATCCGCTGTAACGTCGGTCCCTGGGTGTGCGGTGAATGTTCACAATGACCGCTTTCAACAGACGGATGCAGCTTTTTTGACAAATTACCAGTTGCGATTTGTCTCGTCACTCCAGAAGGGCGGATCCGGCAAAGATTATGAAAAACATTACATATATTAATACTTTTATTTACATATAAATAGCCTTACAAAAACTATTTCCATGTTTATTTTACGATGATTAACAAAATCAGTGATAAGTTTAGCTCTTCAATGTTGGTGATGAGTGAATCTCAAGCCGTATCTTGCCTGTCCACAATTCCATATCTAATACCTACTTAGTTGTTTTTTTGTAATTCATATAACTAACCCTAAATTATTTTATTAAAATTATTCATCCTGAGTCCTTTCTGATAACAACTATTGCGACTTTATTAAATTCTTTAAGAATATTCAGATGTTAAAGCTGTCGTAAGAAAAAGAAGCCGTAAGCTTCTACTGACACATGTAAGTAGTTGTCATAAAATTAACGCGTTATCAGTCACACAGGGTCCGTCTCCATTAAGCTGGTGGTCTACGTCCGCCTGATGCCGTGTCCAGCTTGTCATTCAGGACTCCCGTTTTTTTTCAAACTCCTACATAATATAATTTTGAAAACTTTGGGTCTTTTTATCTTTTATTACAAGTGTAATAGGTCTTTAAAGTTCAAAGTTTATATTATAAATGTTCCTATATAGTTTGTCGGCGCTTCCAGTTCTTCTCTTGCTTGATAATGAGCTTTTTTGATCTTAATTTAAACACACAAATTATTTTTACGTATATAAAGACAGATATACATACATTTTAATCGCTATCACAGCGTATATTTGTTGTATTCTGTTGTCATTATATCGAGATTGTCATATCTCTGAGTCGTCACTCTGTGGGCTCCCAGGGCGGGCCCGGCGGTCATAAAGGATGTTATGATGTGACGTCATTTCCCCCACAAAGAAACCTGTGCGCCGCCATTTCCCTCTAATGCCTCTCCCAGCATTAATATAATACCTTATTGTAACGAATTATTATCGTCTGTTGGCTTTTCTTATTTGTGTCCCCTGCCTTTTCAATTTCGTGTATTTGAACTAAAGATCAAGCTATGAATGGATCTGTATCTGTAGCTACACACATATGGATACATTTTTCTATTTCATTTCTACCAAAAATTGAAACTCATTGAATTCTGTTTTTATAGTTTTGTTCCTGAATGAACTCTTCGTAACCTTTAAGATAAAAGTGTTCAATAGATCGAAAACAGTATAAAAAAATTCAATAAAATGAGTGAAATTTTATTGAAGGGACAATAAGACATTTAGCGGCGGAGTTATAAAACCTTCATTAAACTGAAAAGCTTTCAAAGGCATTCATTGCAACTTGATCACTTAGCATCTCGCTCAATGAACATAGACAAAGTGTCCTCTCGGATCCAAGATTGCTGGATACATTTGAACTGGCAACTTCCTTATGGCTTATTCATAACGGAACAAACGTATTATTTTTAGATTAAAGCAATATTATTAAATATATCATTACATTTTAATGGATTTGAAAATTGAGTGTTATCAAATTCGACGTATTTTTTATGCAACCGATAAATTGCAAGAGTTCTAACTTAGGATCGACAAAATTTCACATATATGTAATGAAATATTTTTAAAGCTTTTGTCACATTTAACCGTTGCAACGGCCAATACGTAAGGTCTAAACTGTGAATCTTATTCAGCTAAATCTAAAATGTAGTCAACAAGTATTAGAGGAAGCGGCCGGCGAACTCCGCATTTGCATTTTACTTTTAAACGTATTACCAACTGGTCCAGAGAACTATTAGACAAAAAAAGAAACACATAAATATTCATTGCATACAAAACATATTATAATATAATTATATCTTATTTAATTACGTTTGATAGAAATATGAAATATGAATAAAATAACTTTATTATTAGACGTTCTTGAAGTTTTCTCTTCGGCTGCAATACATTTGAAATAACAAAATTTTTAAGTGATCTAAATGCCAAATCGCTGAAAAAACTCGATACGCAAACATCTACAAGACAAGCCCTTTCCACAGTCGATAAAAATAAACTTGACAGTGCTATAAGTTTTTAAAATGGCCTTGATATTATACCGACCAATATTCTATTCACATCGATCCACTCTTACACCATCCAAAGCATACCAAGCAAAGATACATCTGATTATCATAAAAACTCCATCCAGTATAATTTGTCACTAATAGCCGAAATCGAGTTATTCCATAGAAAATAATCCCCATATCGGAGATCGCGTTCACAAAGGGGATATTAGCAAAACTGCCGAAATGAATTGTGTACGGAACCTATTACCGGCGTGTGAAATGGCTCGGAACTCGGCTGAGTGCTGGCCACTATTTGTTTATATGTTTGGCTCGCCTACAATGGGGTTAGATCATAACTAGACGTCGGGGGGTCGTTATTTACAATAATAACCACTTAGTCCGTGATTTACTATTCTTTAGGAAGTAATCAAGTGTTAAGAATGTACCAATATTCTTAATGTATTGTAAAAAAACGATTTGATACAAGTAAACATATCAAATAATGTTTACTACGCTGTTATATTAAACACTCATACCGCGCAGTTGTTCAAACAACGCTTGCTAGCGATCGTTGTATCAATTACCATTAGAAACCCCTCTGTTTATTATTTTGATTGAGTACATTTTGTTTCTAAACTTTTGTATCATTTGTTCTCCATAAACTTCTCATAGCACAAAATATTTCAAGGTTCCCAGAACTCAACGTGTACAGAATTCTATTTGCATTTGGTGTCTAACATTTTTCTTGTTTTAGGAGATACGAATATAAAAAGTGCATCACATTTTTTTCAAACTCCATACACGCCGCGTATGAAACTCGGCCGTCATAGTCCTCTTACAAAATATCCTTTCAACTATTGGCAGACAAGCTTTTTGACGCTCCACAACATAAATATCTTGTATTTGTAATAACTTAAGCTTATATCTCCAAGTTTGACTAACTTAGTTGAACCAGAAGTGCACATAGAAGGTTTTGTTCGTATTATCGATAGCATCGGTGTAAGTTAGTTCGGTACAAGCTATGAAACTAGTTTTGTTTGTTGGAAGGCTTCTGCCTTTCAAAAATTCTTTTAAAGAAACCTTCAAGTGCCAATTTCTCTTCGTAATATGACGTTTCTTATAATCACTGTGTAATTGTCTAGTAAATACAACAAAGGGACGTCAAATACGAAAAGCATCAGCACTATAATGCTTCCAGTCTGCCTCCTATACATCTTCGCACGTCCCATTTTCCGCATACAACTTTTGGCCCATTTGCGACTCGCTTGAATGTACAGTTATCACCGACCACTTCAACTTACCAGCCTCGAAGCGATTCCGCCTCTTATCTTCTAAGCTCTAAAGTACCGTTTCCTCTGAATCCATTTTCATTGCTGAAACTCTTATTATGCTCTACTATATGGATGAAAAAGCGGGATTCTCGGTGCGATTCATCCATCATTCATTCTACGTGAGCTGTGTGAAAGGCGCCGTGACGATTATGACGTTCGCTTAGGTGTGACAAGCGTTAGATGCGAACGGCACCACTCTTATCTCATTGTGATAAACTCTATTTTACATTGCACAACGGAGTCACTTGCTTTGTAGTGCTTTAGACACTTTTGTACTGGATCCGGAATTGTAAGCCTCGCATCAAAAGTGAAATATTCGCACATACACCCTCCGCCCTTCGTCATAGAGATCAATATTGAACGCACGAGAATCACTGTTTCGTAAATCGTTTTGGAATTAAGAGTAAATTGTAACTAAGCTGTTATAATTCTCCAGAAATGCATTTTAATGGTCTTCACATTGAACCTTATTGTGTTATAAATAGAGTTGTATGTTGTGTAGCGATGCTATATATGTAGATTGAAGAGTGTGCCGGCTCCGTGATAGTGTTGTGGAAATCAAAGATATGTCGCGTGCCAAGTCCTTCATTGAAGATTTTATCTCACGAATAAGGAACACATTCGAATTTTTGTTTTAAATCCAGTCTAATTGGTATTAGCAAATTAATTATCATTCATTTGAAGCTATTCTTAAACAGATTTAATTAATTCTCAAATAAGGTTTTCTACACTTAGACCCAACAAACATCTACAGCCGTGAGAGTCGTTCAGATTGTTTTATAAATAGTAATTATAACGACACTGTGTAGGTTTCATTAATTTAATGGAAAATTCTGCCGTGACCTTATAATTAATGGAGTTGTTAATACACGCTCATAAAGATATTTAGGTCTCTGTACATTGTAAATTGATTATTGAATAAAAGTTAAGAACAATTTATCGATTCGTAATATGATTTTTTTTTTATTACACTTGAACATCGACGATAATAAACAGGAAATTCCTAATTAATTTATTTTTCACCATGCGATGATTAACAGCTCCATGTACGTAACGTCTTCGAACATTTTAAGAAAAACCTATTTTAAACGATATCGCTTCCCACAAACGGAATTGGGGAAAATTCAATTAAGCCCTTCAGAAACATTCATTAAACGAGTTGACGTCGAGTGTGGTCTTGGTAATTATAGTTTGAATACCAAGTAATTTACTAACACTTATTTGGCTTTAATGTTTTAATCCATTCACTCTAATAAGTGAAAGAATAAGTTCAGCTGATCATAGATACAGTAAGAAAGGTTTAAATTACAGGGATTCATCAAAATCACAATTCAATTTAAATAGCAAACAGATCCCCCTTTTTGAATTTCAATCAATTACCGTCTCAGTCATCAATCCAGGGAACTGTCCCGTCATGGTAGACGCATTATTCTTCCGTCTTCCGACGTAACTTGCGTATCATGGACGGATCGTTTTGGTCCAGGAAGTGACAGATTTCAACTGGAAAATATTTTTGTTATCGCTTCAGTATCACGATCTTTATAACCCCCAAGACAAACGACCTCGTTAACCCGACAATAAATTACACGTACTTCGCTTATCCATATCAATAATATCAATTAAATAAATAAATAACTTTGTGCCTGTACATATTGAATGAAAAACTCTACAACTATCAATATAATGTATTACTCATTATATTTTCGTGTTATGTAAATTTTAGATAATATTTTAAAATAATGTTATAAAATTGCTTTACAAGTAGGTATCAATATAAAAATACAACAAATGAAATTATGTATTATTCCTTTAATGTTATGCATTATGATTCCTAAGAACTACGTTTGGCATATGTCATGAATATTTCCTATGAATCCTACTGCACACTGAAGGGGTAATGATACGATATCCTCGCGACGTCTTCAGGGACGTAGTGCAGGTTGGGGTAAGACTTCACCATCATCTGCTGGTTCACGACAGCGAACGGCCTCGGTGAAATGCTCTCGATCGACGGCAGAGGCCTCAAGTCTAAACTCGGCAAGGTCTCCTCTTTGGGTCTAATGGGGGAAACGAAAGGAGCCTGATTTATAGGCACCGTGTAACTTATAACGTTGTTGTACATGTACTGCGGATCGGAATAGTTGATTGGTATCGGATAGCTGGCTTCGACCCTCGGTTCTATTTCTACGAAGCTCTCTCGAGATGAATATAAAGAAGTAGGTCCATATATTGAGGTGTCCATCCTGTTTTTCCGACGCGGTCTGTACTTATAGTCTGGATAGTCGTGCATGTGTTTCAGCCGCAACCTCTTTGCTTCATCTATAAACGGTCTCTTCTCGGAGTCGTCTAGACTCTTCCATTCTAGACCGAGCCGTTTTGATATCTCGGAGTTATGAAGTTTCGGGTTCAACGAGGATATCTTCTTCCGCTGTAGCCTCGACCAAACCATAAACGCGTTCATGGGACGTTTTATGTGATACGGGTTTGAATTTCTCGATAGTTTCGTCACTGACTTTGCTTGTGAATTTTCCAACGGATAAGACATGTTACAAATACTATATCATTTGAATTGAACTCGTTCAAACTTAGACGAAATGCCAACTACCGTTAAACACTTTGGAGCGATTAATCAAAGTAATAATGATGGGAGTGTTATCAATGGTCACGACTGCTCCGTTAAGCTCCAGTCAGCGACCGGGCCCGCACTGATCAACCGTTCCAGAGCCCGCTAAATCTGAACGCTGTCATTAGACCAACAATGGTCAACGCACAATAGCAATGACAATTTTCCATGTATTATTTGCCGTTGAATAAAGAGCGGCGACAATGCATTGATTGCTCACAAATTGTCAAATGATACTGCCGTATGTTTTGTCCGCGGCGCGCCTGCGATGAGCCCATTAAACAATCTGAAACCATCTCCGGCGGTGGTCGAACACAGCTTCACAACCTACATGACACATAAAATGACGTCCGTCTTCAAGGCAATCTGACTTGGAGAAATTTTTGTGAACGGAACCAATTAAAGTATTAAGAACGCTAGAAGTGACAGCACTTGAATCCAGCTTTCCCTAGGTCTTGTTAAGCCCTTATTCAGTCAATCAGAAATCCTTTCCCTGAACGAATATTCCATAAAAGCAGGACAAAGCAACATACGAACTCATCGGGATTTGTTATTGGTGACTGTCATATATCTATGTATATTTGTTTCCCTAAATTCTACGTACTATTTCAGCTATACAATTGAAACGTAGCTCGCTGGTCTGTTGAGGTGAGGTGTGGTTTAATCTTTCCTGATAATGCTCTATTGATACCAGACCATAGATCAGCGATTGTTGCCCAGCCTTAGAATGCAACAAACACACTGCCGGTCTCATTGTGTAATAATTCAACCTATTTTACGATTACCAATAATATAGAAAATTATTACTACTTGGAAATCGTGAATAAATAGTTGCGTTTTGCTCTCGTACATAATTTACAAGTTAATCTTGGCTTTAAAATGTAAATAGCGATAGCTTTCGACTATTATTTTATCGTACATATTGAAATTGACGACTTGTAATATTTATTATATTATATAAATAATAAAACAGCCCTTTACCTTACCGATAAGTCAGATGACACATTGAAACACTTTAACTGTCGTTATAAAGATCTGTGTGACTTAAGCGGGAAACGACTCCAGTTTTTTTAATACCTAAGAAAGTTTAAATGGCAACATTGCTGTTAACAAGGAGTTAAGGACTAAAAATATATATTTCGCTTTCGTTATTGAAGCCTAACCCTTTCCTGGAACCTTACAAGTTATATTATAACTTCACCACCCTTGTTTCCACTCTCTTAATAAGCACCTTAAGTTATTTTCTGTCTTTGATTTGCATTACTTCTGACCTCTTCAAACAAACAAACTACAAAAGTTATATTGTTCTTAAAGCTACTGGCCAAAAAGTAATTTTCTTCTACTTGTTCTTCACTTCGCGGATAACAAAGACCTCGAAGTAAATTATATGGCATATCATTTCCGTTAGACTTTAAATATCTTATAACCTTAAGGTAAAATAAAAATTTACCAACATTAAATTAAAGATTTTTGACGGTTTTGTAGTGAATACAATATAATAGAATAGCTTTTACATTTTACAATTAGCCCGCAATGGTAAATAACAATAAGTAGCTCAAATATTTTATATAATCATATGTTCTTTGGTTAATGGTTAAATTTGGAAATAAGGCGAAATGAGACTATATTTTAAGAAACACGTATAAGACTTTTTAAAACTTCTCTAGAATCCAAGGCCATATATTCTTGAATATATTGAGAATATTTTGGTGTTCCTTTCTTACAGGTGCTGCCACTTATCATTTAAATTTAAAAATAGAAATTAAAATGAGTCCTCACTAAATAGTACATTTTGTTCACTTATCGGTTATTTCATATTAAAAGAAGAGAAATGGATAAATAGTTATTGAAAATTGTTCACTTTTTAATAAGTGACATCTGCTATGTCGGGGTTTAACCGTTTCTACAACGGCAATCATATTCTTTTAAAACAGTGCCATCTGTTGCACGTTTGTTGAAATGTGATAATAAATTTATTAAGTATCATGACGCTTAATAGATGGCGCTGTTTGCAAGTTCGCTAAGCGACATCTATAAATTATTTTAAAATAAAAGTAGTTACAAATAGAATGCAGATGGCACTAGCTGCCATAATTATCCGCTAACTTACCTTAATAATTTCTTCATTTTACAAACGTTGCAATGCTTTTTCGGGTCAAATGTGTCCCAGTAATAGAATCGAAAATTTAACAAAAGAATAAAATAAATTGTTTAATATATTTCCTTGACATATATATATTTATTTCTAAATGATTATTATTAATTTTTCTGTAATGTACATTTTGACACATATATTTCTTCCAATCTTTACAGGACAGTGGCGTTTACTGTTAGTTAGAGTACGTACTTGGCAACGATTTCTTTTGGAAGCCTTCTTATCTGAACAAGTGTTGTTTTGATGTTTTTTGTTGAGTTGAATCTTTGCGTTGTCACTGGAATGAGGGAGTTTTCTTAATTATTAGTGATGAATGTCACTTCCTATTTTTATTTACTGTGTAATTCATCGTATGCGTAAGTTTTTGAAGCACTGTCGCCGTTTCTTCCAGCGGCAAGTAGCAGCCATGAATAATATGACCACATTTAAGTCTGATATGTCCATCAAGTTAATAAATACAACTTGCAGCCTTGTTTTTCCTTGACAACCTTTTGGGAACTGCTAAATCGGCGTTTTATCTGGGCCGTCACTTACTTGTGCGCTTTGATGCGAAGTGCTGAGATAATTGTTTTTAATATATCAGATATAAATTTAGTTTGTCAAAATCAAAACATGATGAACACAGCTTCCTTCCCTTTCTTGATACTATTTCTTGTCATCATCCAGTTTGTATAGCTTGTTGTTCCTACTGCAGTCATACACTTTTCTACTGGTCCAGCTTGAGGCGATGTTATACGCTATGCACCGTAAAATGGTCCTCATTCAGACAGCCAGAACAAAAGAGTTACAATTCACGTTTACTAGTGGATGATTCAGCTTCTTTGATATAATCTGTTTCAGGACAAAATAAAATTATATGCACTAACGTCCAACAACACCGCTTGCTTGTGACTCTCTTAAAAGAACAAAGTCACCACTGCCAACTATAGCAGGAGTTGTGCGATATGTGTTGGTCAAAAATTACCTCTAGTTCAAAAACTTCCACAGTAGGTACATTAACAATTCTAAGGATAGCAAGCGGCTTGTTTTGTTTACTAGTTAAGGTCAACTCTCATCCGAAGACCGTTAGGGTAGACAAAATATATATTTAAATCATTTTGAATTAAATACATATATATATTCTATATATATATATATATATATATATATATAGAATAGAATAAATAAAAGTCACAGAACCAAAGTTATTTTGTTATTATAAATATGTAAAAATTACCTGACGTAGTAAAGTTTAAAAACATCCAATAATATCGATGAAAATAATTTTAAATTTAAAAATACTTTCCATAATATCTCTAACGTCAGTGCCTATTTCTTTCGTCTTATATCAGGCAACAGAAGTTGATCTGATAAAATATTAAGTGTTTTTAAAGTAAGGACTAGATCGAATTCATATGAACAGTCAAAGATAAATTTTTACGATTTATATATATTTTTTTCTAATTTTAAATAAAATATTTTATTATATTATATCTTAATTGTTCCTACTCATTATTTATATAGTTGGAAATATTAAAATTTTACAGAAGATGACACTTCATGGTCAAAACATTACTCAACAGTTTAAAAAAATGTATTTAAGGCGGTTTGAATCTTCTTAATGTTATCTGACCAAATGTGATATGTGACTTGTGACTATGAATATATTTTATAAAGATGTATTATATAATTTTGTATCAGTATACGGATATTGTTGAACAAAATCCTTCTCACCACAAAGACTGAAGAGAAAATAATTGGGACAATAATTAAATAGAATGACATTATTACTCGTTTAAATTTAAAAAAACAATCTAATTTTCGAAATCAGTTTAAAGAGTTTTCTTAAGAATAAAATGTTAAAAATATAAATATTAATGACACACCGAATATAATAATTTAACATTTTAAAATACTATAGAAGTTATGTTTTCAAACCATCCTGGCAGGGTCGCCAAGGGATTTGTGTATTAAAAGAACCGAGCGATGGAATGATACTACTCATCTTTATTAATGTTTATCGAATGTATATGATTGTACGCACACAGGTATAAGCTTGTTACACACTACAGTCTCAGTTGTTAATATTTAATGAAGAGTGTTAACCAAAAAAGATACTCCGACTTCATATCTTGTTCTGGAACTACAAGCTTCAGGACAATAGACCTTTGTTCTGCGACACTTAATATTTCATCGTTGTACTTCTATTCCTCTAGTTATTTGAGTTTCGTTCATTTGGCCAGGGTCATGTTGTAATACGCTCATTAGCGAAACAATAACAACCCAGCCCACGTGAGCTTTATGCCAAGTGAATTAAACGCAAATTGCTGCTCTGTAAACAAACTTGCGTGCGAATTAGTGTCAACAAACTAATTCAACATAATAATATATGAATTACAAAACATGAAAATACATTTCACATATAGCGTTCTTATTTGGGTAGAAATATAATAAAAAGTGTTACATAGAAAATATAAACATGAAAAAACTATTTTCTTGATTCAAGAGGAGTCCTCTCGTCTTTGATAGAACAGAGTCATAAAAAACATGTCCAAGAGGACTATAAAATGCCTAAGTTTGTCAAATAAAATCAAAAGTTCAACCCGCTAACCACAAACATGTACTAGTTCATTCGTTTCGCATCACACAAGAATTTGTAAATCACCGCAGACATAAAGGGGGTATTTAAGCCGCCATATTTATGAAAATAAGATCCTATGAAGCTATAATGTGAAATACAAAAACCTCCCGCCACGACCGTCGTCGGCAAGGAAGGAGTGCCCTTTACACGACACGATCACGACACGATCTTTGATTTAAATGTTATACATTTATATGTAATATTCTATTCAATTCAATTATGGATAATCCTCTGTTATGAATAGTTAGTATTAAGACATCTTCTGTTTGTTAGTCCAATAGGAAATTATGACTCCGAAGTACTCTCTCAAATATAATTTGCTATAATTTATAATATTTCGCTGTTACGTTTGTTTCTATCATTTCTCGTGAATTGTTTATTACGAGCCCTTTTCAGTCTTTTGCTTTATTATATATAATAATATTAATGTCTTGTACATTGTAAAATTACACTTACTTTTATTTTTCGACTTAAAATTGCCATTACATATAAATTTTTAATCTGGCAACTTATTCACCGGTTACCACAAAATCAACGTTACATATAATATCAGTTATAATTGAGTATAAAATAATATAAAACTATATCTAACGTCGTACGATCCAGTTTGTAGAGTCGTGAGTTGTGAAGGGTGTATAAGCCGTAACTTATTGTTATTGCGGAGTTTAAAGCCTCAGTTTTATGTTTTCAAACGGTCTCCCGTGAGGCCGTGCATCTATTTACGTTTATTGAGATTTACTGTGCAGACTTTTGGCAACAACTTAACTTATACAGCCTTAGCCAGAGTCCAGGGGTATTAATACAGTTACCGATTCCTAATATTTATAAATAATTAATTATAAAGATTGATAATACTTAAAATCTCAGCCCCTTAATTTCATGATACATATAATGATTAGCAAGTATTCTGGAATTTTCGTCGTAAATTAGAGGTAAGAACTTATGAAACTAAAATTTTGGTTGAAAAGACTGCCGGAACTTACTAGCTATTAGTGAATTCGTCTCTTTTGATTCAAAATTTTTAAGAAACAATGTGGATGTCATTCATATATTTTGAGGATTTGCTCTTAAACTATCGACCTCTCACTGACAGTGATGGGTCTGTCCATTATATACTTGACACATCAAGAGAATGCAATGCATAAATTTAATAATAACTAGCAATAAAAAAATTATAAATTTGCCAACAATTTTTACTTCAATAAATCGTTCTATGTTCTATTAATATTATGAAAAAACTGCTGACCGTATCCTTAGCTCAACCTTGCATGTACACTGCGCCACGATTTGTGAATGTAAAACTGGCTGACTGGCTGACTGGCTGACTGGCTGACTCTACGTGTTTAGTGTGACGTATATAGGGATAATTTACAGTTAAGAGACATACAAATACAATCCCACCAATAGATGTATATTTAAATATTTTAACAACATGTGAATAAGAATGGTTACAAAATCCTATAGATTCTTTACCAATGTGAGACGACAAACAAAAAATCCCAAACACGAAAACAGAATAGGATAGAAGGACAGCTCCGACTCCAATAATAAAACTGTTGTCGTACTGCAGACGGGCTCACGGTTCACGGATATCGCACAACACACAACATTCAGACAGATAAATACAAGTGTCAAGTAAAATATTAATATTTAGAGAACGTCATTGATTGAATTATAGAATTTGTTAATTATTTTTGGTTATAAAGACAGAAAAATGACAATTTGCTTTAAAGAGTCCACCTTCTATTGATACCAGCAGAAGTAAAAAAAGGGAAAAAATTCTATGAACTTCAGTGTCACCACTCATGCAACGAGAAGTGACGGAGAAAAAACTTCAACAAATATTTTTAGTATCAGAGTGTGAGGGAAAAATCTAATATCAGAGAGCTAGACCAAAATAATCAATTGACAAATATTCGCGGAACAAGACGTAGTCTAGAGTAAGATTCTTTCTTATTCTCTGTTTTGATAAAATTTTATAAAATATATTTTTTTAATATCGTCGTATATATCTCACGATTGATCTCGAGCCCGGCCCCTCGTGTGAGGTCGATCGCCTCCTTTATGGCGCTATTGATAGGATATTTTTATTTCCTCCGTTCAATACAGGCGCTCGCTTTGTGCTGTCTCTTATATTTTTATTTATATTTTATATTCACTTCATATTATATTATTCAAATCTATACAGTCGCGATAAAAACTCTCTTATTTCTATGATACTATTTCAATAAATAACAACAAGTAATATGTCAATGATTATAAAATTTTGTCTTCCCCGTTCGTTTGTCTTATTATATATACATAAAGATATGTATATATATATATATACGTATAATAAGGTTTTATTTACTGTTTGTTTAATCACCTTTCCAAATCAATTGCGTTGAGTACATTTCACGCCGCCCGCGGGTTTAAATGAGATCCCCATAGAGATCCGTCGCCCGGAGGTCACAGACACTTCAAATAAGGGAACTAATGGCTTTTTTGTACCTTTTATATTAAAAATGATCGCGTGTATAGAGAAACCGATTCAACTTTCCTCATTATCAATCATCACCTTAATGAGCGAAGGCTATGTTTGTTATTCTTACAAATAAATCTTCCTGAAAATTTGTCTAATTTTCCTTTTATTCGTTTTCATTTTATATATAATTGATAACGTAATACAATTTGAATCTATAAACATTTTAAACTATTTTTAATCATCATCATCATCAGCCTATCGGGGCCTACTGCTGAGCAAAGGCCTCTTCTCACATGGAGAAGGTTAGAGCATTAATCACCACGCTTGCTAAAGACGGGTTGGCGATTTCAATCTTATAATTTGAAATTATAAGACAGGGTTTCCTCACTATATTTTCCTATACCGTCTGTCAGTGGTGTCTTAACACTCTTAGAAAGTACATATGATTCGGAAAAAGTCACATTGGTACTTGCCAGGTGTCGAACCCGCTCCCTCACGTATGAGAGGCGAGCCTTTAACCTCCAGGCCACCACGACACTTTATACACTTTATGCTATTTGATAATATTTTTTTTAATATATACATATTTAAATACTCACAAATTCACCTGTAGACAACACAGCCTGCCCGTAGCTCGTAGCTCGTAGCTCTACGAAGACGTAGGTGGTGGCTACGAGTCGTATTAATTATTGGTTGAAATATCGTTTTTTCTATAATATTTTGATACAAGTGGCGCCCTCCATACCGTACTAATTATAATATACTATAATCCTTACAATTATTTCTATGACTAATCGTAAGTAATTATAATACTGAACTATTGTAATTTTGTAATGGCAACATTTATTTATTATTTTGTGTTTTAAAACTATAAACACTAGCATCATCCATGACTATAAGACATTACTGGAAGTAACGCTGAACATTAATAATCAAGTCCGAAGCTGTACCTGAAACAAAATATATTAATGGGTGTATATACTGTGATATTTTAGGTTTGAGGTTTACAGGTAACATAAAATTAAGGTCCTAAGATAGCTTTGGTTGACCATCATACAAGTGGTGCCACTCTATCACAAAGTCTACCAGCCAATATTCTGTTTGAAGTCATCGTATGTCATCTACGTGTCCACCACTCTTCGATGGTATCGATCACGTAAATCATTTACCGTAACAACGTTAACGCGCACCTCACGCTCTGAAAACAACGATTTTCATGTTTCAAACGCATTCAAATCGCACCTTTACACAGCCTGCCCGACGTACGAGTTAGTTAAATAAAAAAAAAAAACAAAGCAAAAAATATATAAGGCTCTGTGGATTACGAGTGCCTATTTTTGTAATAATTTTTAGTGGTATCCGTATAATAAAGTTAGTTAACAATATATTCAAACACTGTGAAGCCTGCAGGTCGTGCTGTAATAGGCTGTCAGGGTGTAGTCATAAATATTAACACATATTCAACACAGGCTTATATAATGAAGGTTGTATTGAATATTGAGGACTGAAGATTATAAGTCCAATTACAGAGCATTCAGAAATCGACCCTAACAGTTAATAATAAGGTTGTGTTTGGATCGCGTGAGTTTGTTTTATATGTGTCCGCAGGTTGCTTAATGTCGTGAGGCGCCTGCGGCTGGTCATCGGAGCGGGGAAACGGTAGCTAACAAGATATTGTGACGGCCACAGACGACGCTGACGATTATTGTTATATATTATAAACATCGAGAAGAGCTCGAGATTAATAGATTTTATATAGTTATAAGATATTCCTCAGTCACCTTAATAAAATAAAGATATTAGTTTTTCATCCGAGCGATTAATTTCGTATAGACATGATGAACTGGTTCATGAGACAGACTCTGAATGAAAATTAAACTACTATAGAAGATGCTATACTATTATTAGTTTCAAAATAATTATGTAAAATCTCATATATTGTTATTAATGGGATGCTATCTGTTTGACAACACACGAACAACGTCATTAAAAAGACATAACTACAGAGAGAGAGAGAGATGGAGAGAGATCGAAGGAGAAGTGATTATTATTTTTAAGATTTAAATAACATCAAATCATATGTACATATGACAGTCGTTAATATATTATTTTCTATATGTATATTTCGAAAAATAAAAGTTAAATTAATAGAATATATTTTTTATTCCATCGATACCATACAGTAAGGTTTAACAAAGCTATCTGGTATGTAGGTCGTGTATGTCATCACGAGAGGATCCAATCGTCGGCTCATCCATCTCGGATCCAATTCATCCAATTACCGCCTCGGGAAGGCCGGGGCTGCGGTCCGCGGGCTGCGGGGCTGCGGTTTAAAAAACGAATTTAATCTGGCTAATAAACATGCTAACAAGAACATACGATCACCTGTTGCGGCCCGCGAGACCGAAGGAGACTCCTCCAATGAGCCCCCGGCGGCCGCCCACGAGCCGCTGCGATTGGCCGACTGCAGGGACGAGGGGAATCCGCGGGGGACACGGGCCAGGGCTCCGCGCTCGACCTCACACTGTCAAGAAAAGCGCCGCATTGAGCTTTCGGGAGCTTTTCACGGCCGCGACGAATTCTCCTTTACGATACCGGTTCAGTAGCTCGTGGTGAAACAACGGCTGTTATAATATTACTTTTATAAAAGATTATTTTGCCAAAATTTACAATATATTATTTAGACACAATAAATAAATTTTGTTATAAATAATGTACACACCGAATACACGTGACAACAAAAAATAAAAATCACTTTAATTACGAATTCAATCTGTTTAAAATTTAAACAAGATGTCTCTGTCGAAGCAACCTTCGGATCATATAAAGAGGCCCATGAACGCATTCATGGTGTGGTCCAGGGGTCAAAGAAGGAAGATGGCGCAGGACAACCCGAAGATGCACAACTCAGAGATATCCAAGAGACTTGGAGCCGAGTGGAAGTTGCTCACTGAGATGGAGAAGAGACCGTTCATCGATGAGGCGAAAAGACTCAGGTTAGTATATACATCATGGAGTTTTAAATTAAGAACACGTCAAAGGAGGTCATATATAAATTATAAAAAAAGATGTATAAAAAAATAAAGTTATGTTTGTTAGTATGGTTAAAAAAAAATACGTCAAAAGTCAAATTAAAGAAAAAGATGTTTGTCGATAACTCGTCACATATATAAGCTTAATTAAAAAAAAATAACGTCAATGTCAAAAAAAATCAGCATCAATTATAATTTAAAGATAACTATTTATGATAAATGTACTCTTAACATTACCAGATATTTTATCTAAAGATATTATTAGAGCAGATTGTTTAAGACTGGGAAATATTTAAATACCTACATACGTCGCTGTGGAAATTATTTTCTAAACTTTACTTTTCTTACAAATATTCTTATATTCTTATGCGGAATATGAATATTTGTTTGTTGGTGTGTAATTTTATATATGTATATATAGAAGATAAAAAATATTAACTCAATATTTATTATGAAACCTTTTTCTTGTCTAACGCAACGTACACATAGGTTTTTAATATGGTGAATAATGTTAATATAGCTTGAAGCCAGCGCTTAGAGCGCTTCAAAAAGCAATAAAAAATATAGAATATACTTCGATTATTACAATTAAATGTTTAAAATTCCATAAATATATGGAAAAGAAAATATTCTTCTATATAAATTGCATTTATTATAAATAAATTTAGTTTTGTATTTATGTGTGTCTGTCCGAACTTCGCTAATATTCGGACTTTAAAATTAAATAAAATTAAAAAGATTTTTTGATAAACTAGTTTCTGATAAGTATAACTATTTCACGAATAATGTCATTTTATTTAATTAAGAGCTTGGACCAAAACTAATTTTAAAAAATCTAAACTACTACATAAGACGTACCTACATATATAACATAGGATAAAAACAAATAGTCAAGAAATTAGATTTAACTGTAACATGAATTACAAACGCCTCTAATATTGAACTAGCAACATTTACAACACACAAATAATAAGGGGATCAAATACAAAGACGTTCGCGTGGGTCCGGAGCTGGAGATGTTATCTACCTTAAATAGTCTTCAAAACAAAGCACCTGCTCTTATTATCTGTGAACAAAAAACTGTTTGAGAAGTTCACGATTAAATACAGACAAACCCGAGGGCGGATGTTTGTGTGCCTTATCACGTGCCATAACAAATACTGATTATATTCATATATATTATAATACGTTTTATATTGATATAAATTTAATCGGACCATATAATTCAAGAGGATTATTTATTTCTCACATTACCATACGATTTAACTTAAATACTGTCTAGGACTATTTTTCAATGAATTTATTTTTCAATACCTCATTATAATTATAACAATACGATAATTCTAACAATAATTTTATACATATATATATTCTTTATATACTTCTTACCTTTACTAAGAGACTCCGTTTTTTCAAAAAAATATATCAGTACTCAATGCATCTATCAGTACGTACGTTCGTTCGTATGCCTTATTCGTTTAGGACATCCTTAAATTTAACTATGAATAGAAAAACAAATAGCACTTTCTACGTACTATTATTTTTTCATTCTCTAATATAAACTTAGGAATAACCCTCTTACTACACGTTTATATTATATAACAGTTTTCAGTACAGTTAATCACACGATAGTCATCAACCTTACCGGTTCTAGTATTAATATATTTCACACGAAAATCTTTGCACTGTAGTCGTACACGTGACAATCAGAAGCAGTCCTAAACTAAACCAAACATCATACGAACCGATGTCTTTATATAAATATTTTGTCCTAAAATGAAAAATCCCATCAGCAGCATTGTTTTGATCAAATTTAATGTAGAAGAAGAGAATACCTTTAATAATAACGTCAAAATATATTATATTCATAAAATAAGTAGAGAAATAATCAAATATTCAAATGATTAAGTGGGATTCCATTATATCAACAAGGACATTAAGAATGATTTACACCACCATTGCATGTAATTTAAGATCAAATCATTTTTCATATAGACAACGATAACTCAACGTGACATCTGAAACGCTCGCTCTTATAAAATTCTTAGTACAGTAGTGAAATAAAACAATGCCACAAACCCCATACAAATCAATTGTATCCAAAAATCCCCGACAATTATCTGGCTTGATTGTAATATCTCGCAATGGGGCGAGGCGTTATCAGTCCGCGCCAGGGCTATAAAAACAAGCTTATGTCACCAGTCTAGCTTTGTTAAGATAGGGGCGAGTGTACTCGTACTGTGTGCGCCACTTAGAATACTAATATATATCGTGCTCTTATTGGATCTCATTGTTCAACTCTCACTGGCATCCGACAAATATATAATACAAAGTTTTCTTGAACGCTAATGACAGTTTTTCCGTATGGTTACTTGGAGCTATTTATGTAACTATAGTTATAAGAAAATAATGATATTATGCTGACTACAGTGCCCCTACTATTAGTTGGACTTATCAAAGTAAACTCAGACATTTTCTGAGTATTCCACTCATAATTCCATCGTCTTAGATTAAATTAGTAACTCAGAAACGATCGGTGTTGATTTTAACAAATTAAACTAACACTATGGATACAGTCCACTCTAGGAATTAGAATTTTGTGAACTCTCATCATTTAAATTATAAATATGTATAAAAACCTTTCATGTACCAATATCTCACATGTCTCCCTCTCTCTCTCTCTCCCTCTCTTTCTCTTTTTCTCTCTCTCCTCTTTTTTTCTAGTATAATATATAAATATTTTAAATTACAATAAACTGTTCCTTAACATTATGAACATTTTATTATACATACGGGTTCAATGAGATGAAAAAACTTCAATTAATAAGAAAATATGAATACTGCTATTGAATATTATGGCCCTCACTTACTACACGGAACATAGAATTAAAAAAAAATAGTCCGTTAATTCCTAATTCAGAAATAAATGATTATGAGATAAGCCCAATTGTTATAAAACTAACAAACTTTATACCAACAGTGCAGAATATTGAAATGCTTATTAAGTCACATTATGCTGGAATTTTTGGGGCAATAACATACATTTTTGGGACATTTTAAAACATTTACACCCATACTATATCCAGAAACAGTTTAATGGTAACAACTAATAGGTCCTAATCGTTCAAATTCATTCATTCCTTCAATAAATTCATGCCAAATATTTGTCATTATACAGAATCGGCGAAACTAATAAAATTTCGTTTTAGTGAATGATCGATTGTAGTACGAGGAAGCAGTAGCCAACAATAACATCTGGCCGACATAACAGAGGATGGTCACAGTAATTGTTTATATAGATGGTATGTGGTATGTGGTAGGGGGCCGGCGGGAACTTAATTTCGTGCTGTTTGCACGCTATCGGTCAACACTTCATACAATTGACGAAAAGGCGCGGCCAGTGTTTGCATTCATACTTATTTTTTATCATTCGTTATAATATCAACAAACAATGTCTCCGTCTTATCGTCCTCGCGATGGAACAGATATTTTAATGTCTGTTAATAATATTCTGAATATTATATTATTATTAAAATTTGGAATGCTTTGTAATTTATTGGATTAAATTATGCTATTTTTATACATAAAGAATATAATTTTATAAGATTAAGAATTATCTATAACACAATTATGTATCGTATAGAATTTGTTTGAGAATTTTTTATAATATAAAGCAAGTGAACACGGTGTTATGAAGCAGTAGATTTAGTCCGAGTTGGCATCATCACGCTGCATACGGAGTATTAATAGTTTTTTATTCATAAATTTTATAACATAATATATATATAAACGTAGGTTATTGAAGGAGAAACAGACAACGCTTCGTATGTAGTGCACAATGGAAACTTAGACTTAGTACACTGATGTTTACCCGGACTTGTTTAGTATCTACTGTAGCACAACACGAAGCGGTCAAATCGGCGTCGACCTCCAGAATTGTCCTCTACTAAACCAATATACAATCACTATCAACAAAGGTATAAATGTAAAAAGTATCGATGTTTGTCCAAGTCGATTAAGTCAGTCGATACGCCAAAAAGCCGATCAAATACAGATAGTTTTTTTTCTCTCTAGATGTTATTTCGAAGTTATCTTGTTTATTGTACAAACAGTAATGAAGGAATAGACGGTCGTTGACCTCGATTTTTTGTTATTACCAAACGTTTTTATATCGATATCTTGTGTGACTTTTTTTGGTGCCTTTCAACGATATTGTTCACGTGTACGATACTCAAGATTGAAGTGAGAATGAATTTATTAGTGAATGTATGATTGAATGATTATTTGTTACGGTCCTGACACTTGATGAATTAATTGAATGAAAACAATACAGATGTTTATCATTTCTTGTAAATTATATAATGAGTTTCAAAATTTCAATCAAAATACGTGACTAGGAATAAGGTTTAAGGTAACGAATACATGTATAGACCTCAGCTTACCATTCGATGAAATATGAGACTTAACGGAGTTACAATTGAAATAACAGCCATAATAATGAAAAACTGTCTCAGTCTTTGTGAGTGTATCGAACAGTAATTTTGTAATCTGATTCGCAGCTTTAAGTTTAACAACAAAACGCCACAATGGAACTCCACTGGGCAGAATAACATTATTATTTATGCAATAAAGCGTACAATTGTCGCGAACGCCCGCCGCCCTTAAAACAACAATGTCAATTCAACAATACTCGGATTATTGCATTGTCCCCGGTACAATCGACTGTTATTCCGCGCCCATCACTATGTCAGGGAGCGTGTAATGCCGATTTAAACTCTACTTCATTCGGATAAGGTTTATATCTGTCTGTGTTCGAAGGTAGATAGGATATTCAAGTATAAGAAGCAGTCGACACAGCGTCCGATTATGCGAGCTTTGTGATAGAATCGCGATTGTCAGCTAGTCGATTGTAATTATTCGGACGGAGCGGGGGATGATAGTTCGTATGAGGTTTTTAAACGCTGTTTGCTGAATATCGGCTTTTCATATACAAAGGAATCTAGAGCAAATTTATGTAACATTTGAATATTTAAGTATGCTGTAATAGGAACAACTGTAACCCGTGTGATGTTTGATTTTATCAGACTATTAAAACATTATGTGAAATAAATTATATAATAGGTTTTTTGTATCTAGAGCCCTTCACATGAAAGAACATCCCGATTATAAATATCGGCCGCGGCGGAAACCGAAGGCGTTGATCAAGAAGGAGCCCAAGTTCGGTTTCAACATCAGCGGTCTGATGGCACCAGTTCCCCGTCTGATGACGCCCTCTATGCCGCAACCAGTACCACAGATGCCTGTACCACATCACTTGCTGCAGGACAAACCTGACTTGGGACGGACGCTCTTCCCACCCATACCGTACCCATTTTACCCCTTCGCCAAGATTCCCTCCGACGATGGAAAGTTAGCCGCAGAATTAGCGCATCTACAGGTAATAATCAATTCTCTATTATAAACCAAACATGGGTAACCTTAAGTAGTATTTCGGGGTAGAATCGGGACTATAACAGCGCATTACATTTTTTGCAGACGTATTTTTATTCGCAGGCCCTGTACGGCGGCGCGCTGTACAGCTCGGCGTTATACAACAGCGCCCTGTCTCCTTGCGGCTGCCCTCCTCGCCGGTCTCCGTCCCCCCCGCCGGACGTGAAGCGCCCGGTGGCTTACGTTCTGATGAAGAGTGACGAGGAGCCTCCGCAGCATGTTATATGAAGGCCGGTGCCGCTCCCCGCGAGGCCCTACTCGCACTGGGAGCAGCCTTCCACGTCCAACGACCGTGACAGTACTCCGGACAGCGTGTAATGCCTGACATCCGTGGATACGAAGGCTCGAGTTCTTGTGATGGAATGTGCAATAGTGAAGTAGTGAGGTTCTATATCAGTTTGGACGGTTCAAAAAAGTCTGGAACATTTGATGCGGGAAAGATTATGCGGGAAAAACAATGTTATTTATAATAGTATTCTATATAATACGCGAGAATTATTACGGACTATAAATATTGAAAGAATATTTTCCCGTCTAATTGTTTATGACGTTGGTGTAGTCTAGAATCTAGATAATGAAATGTAAATAAAGGTTATTCGTCGATTCAAAAGCGTATTTCTTATCATTTTTGACGCTAGATTTATGTTTTATATTATTTTTCACATATAGTTGTAAACATTATTCATGATGTGACGAATTTGATTACGTTCGTCTTCCTCCCTCAGTACCCTTTGAGTTCGATCTATGTTAAATGAAGGAATATCAATGTGCAATTTATATAAACTAGTGCAATGTAAATAATTTAATTAAAAAGCTCGAATAGATAACATATCATAGTGATATTACGTAATAGTATAAAATGTAGATTGTACTTAATGTATAGTTTAGGAACTATATTATATATGTTTTTTGTTTGAGAACTGTTCATCGCTTCTACTTTTAATATAGTTTTATAAAAATCAAAACAATCTAAAAGGCGTTGACAAGTAACTAAAGATCAAAGCTCGAGAGCAAAATATATGACAACTATTATACAAATGAATTTATTTACTTTAGTGAGGTCATTAATATTATATTTAAAAAAAAAATCTAAATTTTATTTCTAACTCGTCGTCCTCTGTATAGAATTAGTTATTTTGTTTTACCATGCATGTACATAATAAGGCGGGATTTATATTATTTTGATCACATATAGAGGGATTTATTTTTCATCGTTATATGCGTACCTTGTTGTACATAGCTAGTGTAAGCAATCGTGGGTTTCGTTGGAGAGATTGTCTTTTGTTTTTGCTGTTGTTAGACACGTTGTTGTTTCAGATGTACCTACCAATTATTTGAATGTTCTGTATTAATATCGAATATGTAAATTAAGTTTTTTTTTATTATTATTATTATTATGATTTTGTATCAGGTTTTCGGTTATGATTTAACGAATAAAAATTAAAAGAATATTTTTTTAAGTCTATTATTACACTGAAGTTCATCCTGTAAGGACAGTTGTTATGAAAGATTAAATTTAAGGAATCTTTTTAATACGTATAATTAGTACAATGTATAACAAATCTGACATCACACTCAATATTATTGAAATCTATTAATAAATCTAATAAAATTATATCTATTCTTTAAACGGTACTACAGAATACGCCCATCACTGATATACGTAAACATTTTAAAAGTAACAATATATCTATCTAAGTTGCAGCGTCCCAATTTATTTATTATTTTATAATGAAGTGATAAAAACAATCTGAAAACCAAGTCCATACTAAATAATACGAATCCTTGGACCATTTCTAACATAGCGATAATCTAATGTATACATTTATCAAATGTTATACAATAATTAAAAAAATATATGAATAATTTTCATCTTGTCTGTCTGTGATCACGGCTGAGGCAAAGTAAACGAAACGTCGGGAGTATTAAGTTAAAATAAGAAACGCGTAATGAATCCCAAAATATTAGTTCTATTTAAATGAATACTAGTTGTCTTAGACGTCATTCATGTTACTATTATTATCCAAACTAGCCAAAGAAACCAAATTAAAATAAACAAAATTATAAAGCCTCATTCAAACCCCGCTGTGTTCCATGTGTCGAGGACTCTCGAGGACCCAGCCAGTTGGAAGGAGACGACGCTGGCAGCAGATGTTTTATAGTGTGCAAACTCTAAAACGAACCGAATATGCGACGAGAGTAATTAATACCCTTTATACATCTTGAATACTATTTTATAATTTATATGTAAAAAGAATTCAAAAGTCACGTAAAATAAACGAGAATAACGGGATGACTGTTCTAGAAAATTTAATTTTTAGTCTGCATATTAAAAACAAATTAAATTTTTGGTAGTTTAATGAGTCTTATAGAACAAAATATTCTGTATCCTCGGACTTAGTTGATAACTTTTTATACACTACTGTACATTTGATCTTAAGTGTAATAATAGTACACGTTGTGTACAAAATCTCAATCCTCAAAAGAGTAAAGAAGCTTTAAAGTCATCAAAGTGATTATGATTTATCCCAAACAGAAAAGGTAATCCATAATACGGATTTACCCTTTCAATAAAAAAACAATAATGGGAGATTATGTGCATTTACTCCCGTTTAGAGATGAGACTATGGGGACGAGAGGGTAGGGTGACCACGCTGACAACAACGTACATACATTTAATATATAAAAATATGTATTACAAAAATCTTTCTTTTTACTAAATACAAACTGAGAAGACTATTATATTGAATTTTCTTAAAACAAAACTACACGAATAAGTTGAATTTCAACTACTGAATTATTTGAAAGCTTTGGAAAATGTTGATTATTATAAATTTACTGTATGTATATAAGCTATTTAAAAAGCATTTAAACAATGCGTTCGGGAAATATCCTCATAAATATGAGATCATGGTGTCAATAGCGACCACCCCACAAATAAACACCCTTTAGCGACTAATTAGTGAGGCGGGAATCTGTTTTATTACTCATAGTTGACGGTTACAATACTTTCATTAACATATACATTTATTATAAAATACTTCTGTATCAAAAAAACTTCCATTTATTACAGGCACAACACCAAAAAACATCGTAATATTTTTTAATTCGCACATCAATATCAAGTTAAAAGAAAACATAAATTATAATCCATTAAAAATTAACAAGAACAACTAAAAATAAGACGAAATAAGTTTTAATGTATAATACAAACGGCTCAGCTGTATTACACGGTAAATATATCATTAGAATTAAAATTTCAAAGTTAAATAAAACTGTAAAGAGCTGAATGCGTCTGTGGTACAAATTGAAACGCTCGCGGTCACAGACCGGCGGACGGAACTCGATTGACACACTAACAACATTACCACTGTTTATATTATATACCCGATTATAATAATGACATTATGTTCTCATTATACATCCGCTAATGAAAGTTTTTATTATATATACGTGAACATTGATACGCGATGAGAATACAATGATTCAAATCAGAACATTTATTTTTATATGAAGATATTTTGAAACGTTCATAGTGAAAACTAAACAACACCTGATTGATCTATTACATGATTAGGTTTCTTTAACTTGTAACAATAAGTAAAGTGTTACGTCCAAGTTTCCGGATGCGCCTGGCAGTCAAAAAATATCCTTACATGTGATTTTCAAAAGGAATTCTCAAGTATTGTAAATTTCGGAAAGCTGTATCATTAATTACATTATAATTAATGATTATAAATAGCAAGTATGACATAATTATTGAAACATATCTTCATAGAGTTTAATATTCTTTAATAAAGATGCAAAATACGTCCAATAGTCCGTAAACAATTACATGTAAATGGAGAAGCCATGTCACAATGACAGTCATTTGGTCGGACACGGTCATTTGGAGCTGTCGCCGGCGTGTCGGAACATGTGTACCGAGGAATTGATGGCTGATATTATAGATTGATGACACTGTTAAAGGAATTACTGGCTACATTCACAGTGTAAAATAATACATAACTTATAGTCCTATAAGAGGGACGTTATTTGTAGCTTACGTATATTCTATAGTTAGTTTTTGATATTACATAACTATATATAATGCTTTGTCTATTTCGGCGAATGTAATTCATATTCTCGATACAACGCCTCCGCTCGGGGCCACGCAAACAAATAACGGGACAAAGTGAACTCAGAAATGGTCGGGGTTGAGGGTTGAGGCGCTATTACGTGACGGTGAAGATCTAATTGCTGTCTGAATTGTTGGCATACTACATCTAGTTATTGCACGACACATGACTTTTGAAAACATGCAATTTGAAGGCCCTCAATTTGTAATCCTGACATTTTCGTTAAGTTTATAAATATAGTTCCACTTCTAAGCTGCTTTAAACCAAACTTAGTCTTTCCAAGTTTAATACATTGTAGCTCTGATGTCTCAAAGCAATTTTTAACGAAAAATCATTATAAATAGATATTCCGCATATAGAATTTGAAAAAAAAAGTATATCAAAAAGGGGTAACAAGATAACCATTCGGAATAAAGTTTGCTAGAGACTCGGTAATCAGAGAGGGGCTATCGAATGCCGGTCACGTGCTCGCGTCGCGCGACACAAAGGATACAAATTTGCACGTCGCGGCCCGTTTACGACACATCTCGCATTCACAGCATTCATCTAGATGTATGCGAAAAATTGCCATTATGGCGCCCAGCGGCCATGACACCCGCTACACCCGCTACACCGGCTCCATTGTTGCTTGTTTGTGTTCCAACTTCTCATTTGATCATAATCTGCGAATCAATTTAAATGTCAAAAACTTTATATCGTGTCACAAAGAGGTGACGGCGCATTCGTTCACAGTATGTACAGTTTAAAATTAGAATGAAACTGATGTGTATTATACAATGTTTTAAAGTAATCTAAGACAGTAGGTGAATAAGGAAAACATTCCTTTAAATCCGCTTTCAATTATAGTCTATTCGTGTTTAGCAGTAATTCCTTATTGGTAGTGCACGTGGTGTTAGCCACTGGTCGGTATAACCGCGTCATTGTCTAACATTACAAACGCCATAGTGTCAGCGACAAAACCCCGAGGTACTTCGATAACTTTTATTTGCTCTTACGTCAACAATAATCTTTGGAAAGGAAGCGGTTGACGATCCGATACGATAGTGTCACAAAGAAGCTTATTTCCGCTCCAACTCTGGATATAAAGGACCATATTACATTTTCTACTACAAAAGAAAATATCACGCCGTTTTGAACTCTACTACTTCCTGATAAGATTCCGAATGGAGCTCGCGAATGCAACTGTTTGTCAAGGTGTCTCGCAGTGAAAATAAAAACTGAACAAATATCTCGATAAGGTTTTTGTAAGGGCGCGGGGTCGGTTACGTATCAAATGTATAATACTATTGTAAATAAACATTTTCATATATAAATGTTATGTGGACTCTGACTTCTAAAAGAATCCACATTAAACATACTTACCGCTGACGTCATATACACAGAAAATATACTTTCGCAGAACTATGAGGGTTATGAACTTTAAACAAATATTAAGAATCAGATGACTTCATTGTTCAATCATGTGTTATCAACATAACTAATCATTAAAAATAAAAGAGTCATCGAAAATGGGGCGACACCAAACAATACCAGCCAGTGGCGCACAATGCTTCGTTTGTGACGATTCTTCGCATAATGGCGGGGCGCAAAACGCGCTAATTCAATAAACGCCTCCTTTATCGTGTATTGTGGGCTCGTCTGTCTGTTTTGTAGCTTGTTTGTTGTTATTCGTCATTAGCTTTTGGTTTGCCATTGAATTCAATTACTTGAGGGTTCATAAATAGCTTTGTTACACTCGTAAACATTTTGTTATAATGCTCATCATGTATATTTATTGACACCGAGCTACTGCGCCTTCCTTTACAAAGAATCCAATCGAATCACACTTAAAGCAGGATGGTTTTAAAACAAGTAAAAATAGGGATAAACGTGATCTGATCTTCCGTCCAACGTGTTTGGTTTGCAAAGTCATATAGCAGGCAAACATGGGATAAAAAGCAATTATGTGATATTGACATTAACGATATATAAAAGTAAGTGACATTTATTTGAATGAACACATCGACTATCCGAAACGGATTACAGAAGCGTTCAAACAAACAAAAACATTATCCAAGGCATTCAATCCTTATAATGTTACATTGAAAACAACTTAAAGCCCATTGTATGAAAATATGTAAAAATTGACATTCTCTTTGTAGGCTCATCTCAGACGGTTGGCCACGATACGCGATTACAGACAGCCCTCGCTCAGACACACTCGGAGACTCATGAGCATACGTCCTAATCGGATGAACGAATAAAAGTCCCGACAAACCCGGGATATATCTGTTGTATGTAACTGAAACGTGCATGTCCAACTTATAGAATAATCTCTTAACGTCACATATCATCATTGATTCCATTAATTAAAACTTTAGTTCTTTATAAATTTTCTGTTCTGGCAACACTTTCCAATTAAACCATCTATAGAAAATATATATTAAATGCATGTTAGTGACGATTGATTTGTGATCAGACTTTCTTTTGGGACAGTTATATTGTAATATTTATAATTAAAATATAGGAAACATTTTGCATAATAACATAATTTGCATAATAACCTTAAAAATTAACGAATATGCGGCTTTTTTATCGAATTTTATGTATATTTAACCAAAATATATTAGACCTTTTTATGTATCACCAAAAACGTAATTAGGCACTAAACATTACAGTAGCATATCCAGGGTATTTCTATCCACGTATCAAGCTGAACAAAATGACCGACGCGGTGCGGTGCTCATGAAAAGAAGGGAATACAAAGCGCCGGCTAGAACCGTGTGGCTTTCGAAGATTGGACTATTAATCTTATATGCAGTTGGCACACTTTCGTTGTTTCCGAAACTGAATTCAGGATCAGAACTAACAAGTACCTTCAATTACGTTACAATGAGGAACTAGCGACAAATTAATAGCTTTGAACTAGTGTCCGAAAAACATGTAATGATATGATGAAGGTCTTATTTTTATAATTTTTGTCTCTATTATAAAGAAAAATACACATGTGTAGTTACCGTTCGTAATAACGACGATATTAAGACATATCAAAATATTTTTCTATTTATATATAACCACAGAGAAGAAAATAATGTTTAAAAAATGTTTGTAGTGTAAAACAATTTCAAAAACTGTCTTGGTTTCCATTTCATTACTTCAATAAACAGAACTATGGACGCCAATAAACAATCTCGAAAGCTCGAGCTGCAACATCAATGGTAGTTACTAAAAGAAGAATGCGAGCCATAAATAAAGGCAGTAAATAAGAATAAAATATAGAAAACTGTCATGGCGGGCAGAAAGGCGAGCAAAACTGAATATCCTCAGGTTTCCGGTCGCCCGCGCTCCAAAATGGCAGAACGGATATTCGTGTATCGGCCCGCGGGATAGTGCAGCCAATAAACAAACCTAGACAATTGAAACATCAGAAACATCGTCATTTACAACCTCTATTGTTAAGATAATCATTATTTTAATTTGGTAAATATTATAATAGATACTTAAGTTACTATATTACGAGGTTTATCCAATAATCATATTCATAGAGCAGTAAATATCGGCATAACACTGCAAAGCATTAAGAAGAGATTGTATCATCCTCGAAGTTCACATACTTGGTTTGAAGCGACCATATCGATTTCTCTCGCTTTCTTTTTAGACCACGGCATACAACTTTTATTCCTATTTGTCGTCGATTCAAAGCCGCTCTATCCAAATTTCATTCGGATAAAAATGCCACGTGAGGGGCTTACGTTCCCAAGTTTGATGAGAACGAACGAAATCTTAATTAAAATTCTAGACTTAAAAACTAAACTGTCTCTTGAAAATCCATTAAACATTTTATATTTCAACTAAAAAACAAAACTTATTACTTACGGCCCGTTCGCACTGGCCGGAATGAAGGGGAGCGCGGAATATTTGAAATTGGAACCAAATAGGCGTTAAATGGCGACGTGCGCTGTCATAACGTCATTTGGCGTTCATCAACGAGCGAAACAGCATCTCCGTTTGGTGCACGTTTTATTAGCGTAAGAAATAGCGAGGCACAGTGAGTCGGAAATTCAGATTTACATCGACGTATATACCGGGCGGTGATTGCATTTTCTTTGCAACTGCAGCATCATTTAATTTGCCTCGAAGGCTGAGACTGGAGCTCTTGGTCTTCTAAATTACGCCGTACTGTAGGCTACGTTACGGGCGCCAAATTGAATGCTCCGGCTTGTATTAAATTAGAACTTGATTACCTGTACACAGAACATGTCCTACATTCCCTTTATAACGGATAGAGGAGCCAGAACCCGTATTGATATAGCAAATATAAAAAAAAGATATTATTCAAGGAGTAAAAATTACAATCGTAAAGTGAATCGTCTGTAATCTATCTAGCTCGTTACTTCTCACGTAAAATGGAATGACGTTTTCATCTAAATTTCATTTCGATTGAATCTACACTGGGTACAATCCGCCCGCGACGTTTCGTATATCATCTTCGATTTGCTTCAATACATTTTTATTGAACGAATATTAAATTTAACGGGCTTTTTGTTAGATTTAATAAAAAAATATTAATTTAAATATGCTTCCACCTGAACGTTTCAACTTCACAAATAAAAATAATATCATATCAAGATTATTTAGTAAATGAATGTTAAACTAGAATTATAAATACTTAGTCATTTTTTTTTTGTTCATAATGTTACCTCAATTTTCAGTTTTAAATCGTGTTATTTAAGTATCCAATAATAAAAATATAAAAAAGCAAACTGAGAAAAGCCATTTCATTTAGCATAAATTAAATTTTCTTTAATCTAACGCCCTCAAGCGGTAGACGGAGAGCGTTCTGTGATGACAGTTTAAAACACGTTTCCATTCACCTAATACTTTTATTATATACACTATTCCTGTTTATTATACTCGTACAATAATAACTTACTTGTGCTCTTATTAGCGGAATAGTTACGAAAATTTTTTTTATTATATTTTTTTATAAATATATGGTCAAATAGAAATGGCAATTCTTAGATACGATATCATTTTAACTCTTTCATTGAAGACTTTAATATCTCTGTAAATAAAATGAAAAGAAAACCGTTCTTCCTTTGTCCGTTCTCTGATTATCTTTCGGTATAATATCCTCAGTCTCGTGTCTCCCAGTGGCACTCCAAGTCATTTACATTCATACGTGATACCTCTACTTCCACGAGCCTCAAACGGAGCGGAATATGCATTCCGAGCTCTGTCATCAAACAACTTATATGAGTACTTATATAACTAAACAATTTTGTGCCTATATCAAATACCAATTATTTTTATTATAAAAAAAACATCATAGATTCGAACCTCCCAAAAAATTATTAAGACCTTTATGGCGACACTTTTAAAATATTTCTTTTATGCTACAAATTTAGAGAGAGTTTATTAGGATTTTTTTAACTTTTTATTGACATCTGTGTGCACGGTTATATATATGTATATATGGCTTAGTTCTCCGACTCGAGTCCAGCCACGCTAGTCTCATTTTTAAAGTGTCTAAAACATTATGTTCCCGAGATATCACGTTCTAATCCTGCAGTCGTGCCCGTGTAATTAAATTTTTCATTCATCCATATCTACATAAATTTCAATTTAAGTGTTAGCTTTATATTCTTAAAATTAGTTGCATAACAATCAAACAACAATAAAAAATATATTAATATGTTAATTAAAGAGAAATTAATCGATATTACTTATCTGCATACAGAAAAATCCACTGACGCTTTTATTTCAGCATCCGTGCATATATCCCCAGGATTTTACCTTCATTTGTTCATCAACCAAAATTTCACATTTCTTTTATGACTGAAAAACTCATCGTTAGGTTTCAAGATTCGGAAGCCTTTGTGACACCTCGTGGCGCATCCGTTTATCACGTCGTTTTTCAGTAAAGAGGTCACCACTTTAAAACTCATTGGCCTCAACTAATATATTTTTTTATTCTCGCGGGGGACACAGCCCACAACCACTACAATCTCTTTTGACCTTCACATCGGACTTTTCATCTGACACGAAATACTTAACTAGCAGTTTTTGTGACGTTATGAAATTAATTTAAAACCAAATCGTGTCAACTGTAATTTGAATATAAATTGTACTAATAGTTTATTATTAAATTAAATGACGTATGCAATTAAATTTGTATGTAGAATGAGGATTGCCATTCAAAATGTTTAAAAGCATAGATTTTTCAATGGCAATACCTTTCCGACATCACAAACTTAATAATGGCTAGAAGAATTCTATCCCCTTTATCTAAACATGAGACAGAATCTCGGATAAACAGGACGAGCCGCGGACAAAGTATGACATAAATTAAACCCCTGGTTGAAGTGTTGGGATTCATTTAAAAAGTTATTATCGTCCAAATTGTCGTCAAACATCTCATTGGTGATTGCTCTCCAGAGAGTCAACAGCTGATGGCAGGAGGTTATTTCATCATTGCTATTAGAAGGTGGTTGAGCCTTTGTGTTTTACGATACTCTAAATAAATTGATTTGATATATACAAATGTACTCGTATAGACAAATCCGCGGTATAGTATGCGTTTTGTTTTATTTGTATGCAATTATAAACCTCAATAGTGTTTTAGCCGCTGTCAAGTGATAGTGATATTCCATAGAGCTCCATAAAGTTCTCTGGATGCAAACAATTTTTTATGTATATTCTCTTCGTCTTTGACCCTTCAATCCTTTGTACTAAGCGATCATTTCACAAACACCTTTTGATGGCCGATATTTCTAGGAACTCAACATTAATATGCAACTTATATAGTGAAGTGCAATTGTATTTACCTTGAACTGTATGTTTGTGTGTCTGTAGACAATACTGAGGAATGTAAGCCCCCCCCCTCCCCCCCCGGCTGGTTGGTAACCGTGGCGACCCCAACAATTACTACACACTGCCTCGTGTTTGTCCGCGCCTCAGATTAAGTGTGAATAAATACTCGGAGATAATCCATTTGGTGGGTCTCGAATTAGGGGTTTATTTAATGTTTAGATAAAACGGTAGAGCGTAGATTGTATTTAAATTTTAATTGCTATGTATTTTAGGTTTACCGAGTTGGGAAAACAATATTATTCATACCTACTTTATGTGAGTAAGTTTTCTATATAAATATTTGTATCGCATTAGATCTGTAGGTGAAGAAGATGAGAAAATAAAAATCAAAAAATCCTATATTCTATTAAATCTTCCTATATTTCGCAACATAATGAAAAGTTCCCAACATAAATATATTATAACGTTTCTGTCATAATAGGAGTGCAGTAAACGGAACCATCTAAAGCGTCGTAAAGCCAACGTGCACTATTCCCCGACCTCCATTTCTGTATAAAATGTTAGTGAACGCTCTCAAGAATGAGAAGTAATAAGCAGTTTTCTTTCGCGCCAAAATTGTCTTCCATAATAGCGTCGGAGGCGAGATACCGCTCCCGCCATAAAAAGAGATAAACGACCGTTCTCTCTATTATTTTTGCTCTCTAACAATGGCTGTGTGTGCATGTACCTTTGTCTCACTCTAACGTAGCGAGTGGCGGACGGCGACGCTCACTCCGCGAGAGAAAAACAAAAATTTGTCGCCCTCGCCCTCCCCCCGGGCCCCCTGCCCCCGGACTCGTCCCTACCACCCGCACCCCGGGACACTAATGTCGGGGGGTGAAGGAAAACGGGCTCGCCTCCTTTATAATTTAGTTGAAAAACCTAATATGTGTCAATTAAAATTTTATTAAAACCTTAATTTGGGCACTCGAGCGTGTTATTATTAATATTTTAATAAGGGGCTCGGTTCGTTACGAGATACTTTATTATGATGATGGGCTGTATTAATTTATGTGAACTGAGAGGAGTCAATTTATTGACCTATAAACGACGTGAGTATAAAGACGTGGGAATAATGCCAGGTATTTATTGGCGTTAAGTGCGGGTGACATTGTGTTGTAAGAATGGCTTTGTGCGATATTCTCTGTCGACAATGGCGCGATGTTTTGGCGGGAGAAAAAGGCGGGCGCGTTATCAGCGGCCGCCATTATGGTGGCTTATCAGAGCGCGCTTCCGCGAGACTTCGCCCCTTTTTCTTTAACGGTCACGTCTGAGCCGCTAAGGTGCAGATAGCAAAATACGTTTTGTTTCTTGTCGCCATTTGTTCTTATAATGTGACAATATAATACCTCAGATTAGGTTTTACTGTAAACTTTCAGTGTTGCCAGAACGAACCCAAATTTCTTTGGCTAATAATTTATAAAAAAAATAAATTAATCCTTTCTAGAATAATGGACTAAGGTAGAATATTATAATTACCGAAAAATTTTAGGTAGAAGTTACAACACGATTTAACTCACAACTTTTCCTTACTCTCATTTCCTATCCATGACATACTCACGTCAAAAATAATTCCTATAATAACGCTTTGAAAAAATTCGTCCCACTTTTAACCTTTATCGCTCTTTATCGTCTGTGATTTTGACATTTTTTTTTAATATAACGAAAGACGCTCCCGTTATCACGACTAAATTTTTTATCGAGCGACCGTTATTGAATATTAAAGAGCCTATCAAAAACAACTAAGGTTGCTTTATTAGCCATCGGAACCGTGGAAACGATATATAAAGCTTCAATAAACAAGGCGTCGGTGTGAGTGTGGGGCGGCGATGAATGAGCTAATTAAGGAGAAGCGAAAGAAAACGTGAAGAAAAGCTAAGAAAACTCAGGAAAACAAGAATACTTCATGCGTCACAGAGATGTATTCAGTATACTTACAAACAAAAGCAAATAAGTTATTTATTTATCTACGTATAGAGTATATTTTAAGCATAGTGCCCACTACAATTGTAACAACATAAACGTCATTATAAATTTGTTATCTATAGAAAAATGTATATTTCACGGTATCAATTATTGTTTGATAAATCAATTACAATATGAATATAAACAAATGTAATGAAGATATTAAATATAACAGTGGTATAATATATAATATGATTGTATGCATATGTTATATAGGAACGAACATATATATCCTCATTGGTAAAATAAAGAAAATATATAAAAAACCAATTACGTCCCTGTTGGAAGACGTCGTCCGTGTCCTCGCCGTTGAATGGTCCGCTAACAAACTCTTTCACAAAAATACAATAATTACTTTAAATCGAATAAAAACTCCTTTCTTCGCAATCTCCTTGGACAAGGCTACTAATTCCACCTTCGCACCCTCTATAAAGTATGTATTGTACGACGAAACGTTAACTTAATATTTAATACAACAGTGTAAATATTTTTATTAACTCAATATATTAGTTTATTTCCTGTTTGAAAAAGGAAGGCGAAAGATGCAGTAAATAGTTCCCTTTTTCATCTAACATTCCTTTTTATAAAGCAATATATAAATACATTTAAATTTTTTTATTACAAACCAGTCCAAATAAAACCATCTTAACGTATAACATATCGTAACACGTCATACGGCGCGTCACCAGTTTTTCGTTCATAATATTTCGCACATTAAAGTAATAATTTAAGTTACTAATTAAAAAAACCGGAAACGCTTCGTATGTAGTATGACATCGAAGACGAATTTTCGGGTTGAAAATATATTATTTTTCATATAGGAGACACTAGCACCCACAAATTCTGCTGACGAATCAAGCAAATGTGAATTAGAAATACAACTTTGAATCCAAAAAAATACAGCCAATGAATAACAAAAAAGACAACACGAGACGAAAACTCAGCGGGAGAAATTTTTATAGAAAATATGTCCCGAAATAGGATTCAGTTTAAAAGCTATTTAAATATTAAACATAAAATTCAAATGTCGGGTTCAATGCAGTACGCTTGTATGAAATTTACAGGAAATACTCCTCAAAATTTCCTTATAAAAACTTTCACAGTGGCTTTTTATACAATATTTTACATATTCTATAATTTTCGCAAAAGTAACATTTATGTATCAGATGCGAAGAACCTTTCTCATCAATTATAATGGTCGAATATTTACGAGCGAATGAGATATATTTTAAGAAGATACTTAAATGTTTATCACTCTTTAAATTTTAATCTCGTTATAAAATGTTAAATGACACTCTATATCGCTTATCACGAATGTAAAAAAGCCTTAAATGTATGTAAAATTTTTATATACAGGGACAGTAGGGTCTTAATTGAGCTTGAACTATAATAATAATGTCAGAGAATATTTCAAAGTTTCCTCATTAATCGGAAATAGTAACCGGGAGACATTTTGATTTAAATTTTTAATATTATCCAGTATATGGATCTCAATTTACAGCCGCAAGTGACACTTTAAAATAATTTGATAAATCCTCGTTTGAAATCCAGCAGCCCTTCATTAGATCATATCGGTTCCAATCTCCTGTGAAGCGACTTCACTAATTACTTCAGATACCACAACTTCGCTTTCAAAGTTAACTCATCTGCAGCTGACATTATAATACATAATAATTTTATAATATACGTATCATAATGTATATTTCAGCTTAACTTATTAATATTGTGTAAAGATCTAAAGATAATCAAAATTCTTCTTAATTTTATTCCGCAACATCCACACCCGCCGTCGCATATTATCTCATAATTCAAGTAACTTAAATTAAAACGTGTAAATCAACAGGGTACGTATAAATTAATGTAAACAGCAATTTAGTTAGCGATAATGATGTTTTATTGAAAAACTTCTGCCGCTGATTAAGATTAGTTCGCGACTTGCACAATAATTTAGATTGAGCTGTGATTCCCTACAGCGTGTAGCGGTCCAGGAAAGCCTATCACCTCAGTTGATTTGGATGCGGTGTATTTGAATTGTTTGTAACATGCATTTAGGTTCCCGACATTAGTTTTTGTAACAATACTGTGAGAAAATAACAAAAACATTATCATAACTTATGACAAATAATGCACAGCGTATAACAAATGTTTGTGCCCTGTCGCTGACAGATCCGGGGTGCACCAACATAGCGGCCGATGGCTTTCGCAGTGGTTTTAGTGAGTAGGGACCTGCCTAGGCCGAGTCTCACACATCCTCTCCGGCCCCACCAAGGCCGGTGAGACGGCTCGTAAAAAGAGTTTCCATGCGTCATCAAAAAAAATAAAAATAATAACAAATGTAAAAACGACCTATTGTTGTTACTTTATGATTTAAATATTATTTACTCACCTTTTTCCTTTATACCACGTGAATACAATTCTATAGTTATATAACATTAATTCGTCACATAAATATCCAACAGACTATAATAATAATTTGCCTCATCCAAGTTTCGGTGTTGCAAGTATGTTTGAAAGTTTGCAAGGTTTAATATCTTAACACGCTCTGTAATGAGCCGCTAATGAATTAAGCTCGACTGAGAGGCGGAGATAACTGACGTTTACATACGGTATACTTAAAGTGTTTACGTCGAGTTAGTACAATATTCATATGATTACATCAACAGCGTACTATATACAACATGGCGGTTGGAGAACTATTATACCAACTATGAAGATAGTTTTGGGTAATAATTTATTCGCTTCACACATTTAAAACTTAAATCAAAGATTTAACTGTCAAATCTTACTGTCCGTGTAAAAATCTGAAATATAAAAACATCTCTCAGTTACCGGGTATGTAAAATATACATTGAAATTAAAATGGAAGAAATTGTAATAAGTTATACTTTTTTAGACGCGATCTTATTTTCTTATCTCGACAAGACAGAGTAGCGCCCTCTATTGAGCGATCTATTGAACTGTCCTGCTTTCTGGTTATAAACACAAATAGTATGGATGGAACAAATATTAAAGGAGTATAGATTTAAGGAGTATTTAAGATGTTAAAAATTAAAAAAAATGTGTTGTTGCAAAAAATACTGGCCAGGCTATAATTAATTATAAATAATTAAAAAACACTTTATTTAAACATTTATACCAACGAGTTAAATGAAAAAATTACAGTAAGTACAAATGCCTATAGAATAACAAACGTAAGGTTGCCTTTATTTTCTGGCCTAATTACTGGGTTGCCAGGTGTAAAGAGGTACTAAATTAATTATTTATTTTCATCCATTAACCATACGTGCCAAGGTCGATTTTACTTCGGATTTTAGACTCATTATTGCCATCAAAAATGCCTTAAATTCCCAATGTATCGATTTAAATTTTCCTTTTATTAAGTGTCTTAGTTATAATTACATTATTAATAATGAGTTATTATTTTAAACAAACGAGAACTTCGTCGTCTCGTGGGTTAAGAGTTTGAGATTTGTTATGAGTTTTAAAATAATTGGCATTCTATTCGCACAGCAGTGCCGACCTCACAGTTAATGTTATTTAATAATAAATTTAAAAAGTGACCATCATGCTATCCATACTATACATAGAAATAACCATGTCTATGATACCAGTAATTTGGATAAATCCTTTATGGTATTAAATAGATGGATACGATGGACAAAATATTTTGGATATCATTTTTTTTTGTAGGATACGTTGTTTCTTCTTCTTCTTCCTGGCAATTATCCCAGCTTTAGCCAGGGTCTACGTTCCTGCTAAAATGCCTCCACTGTGCACGGTCTTTGGCATCCTCGGTGGTAAATCCATTGGCTCTCGTATACGGTGTCCAGCCATCGCTTTCTTGGGCGTCCTGGGATTCTTGCTCAAGAGAAAGACATATCAAGGCAAATTTTTCCGACGTAGTTCTCAGGCCGGCGTGCAACGTGTCCACTCCATCTCAGGCGACTCTCTTGAAGCTTATCCGCTACGTCACGGAGTCCAAGACTACCTCGGATAAATATGTTACGTATGCGGTCAGCCCGCGTAACGCCACAAGTCCGGTCGGATTATGCTGTTGTATTTTATATCTTTTAAGCTAGCTAGCTATTAGTCCGATATTCTGCGGTCGCAGACCACACCTGTGACCTCACGTCATTTCGCCCAAGCAGCCCTGAAACGGGTTTGACATCGTTGTCGATGCCTCCGGACTGATGCAGATTAGATCCAAGGTATCTGAGCTTTTCCAACTTAACGGCTGGTTCAGGACCTATATGGATAGAGATTCTGGGCTCCCGCAAGCCATGTACTCGGTCTTCGTCACATTTAGTTTAAGACCACCGTTCTCAAGCGTACACTTCCAGAGATTCACTCTCCGCTCCATCGTCAACCAGCTCTCGTCAATGTTGTGTCATTATTATAATTTTTTTTTACTTAATGATGATGTATGTAATGGAGTTGATTGACTTATACAGGGTATATGTGCGGTTGTAATCTATATAGTAAGGTAGACGGATCACTTTCTAACCAACTCTTCTAAACATATATTGCCATTTTATAACAAAATGTTGGCTTCAATCAGTCCGTCGTCTAAAAAATCAAGACTGTTTAATTTTTATCAATTTTCAATTATAAAACTTACCTTCAACCAAATTTTACATTTCATAGTTACATAGTACATGTTTTCATTATCTTTATAAGTCAGTTTTGTAGACTATCTAGTACTGAAATGAAACTAGTATTATTCAGATTTACTACGCAGATTTTATTATTTAAAAACTACATAATCCCGACGTCACGTACACCTCGTCTGCCCGTGATCACGGTTGCTGCAAAGTAACCGAAACGTCGGGATTATGTAGTTTTTAAATAATAAAATACGCGTAATAAATCCGAATAATACTAGTTTCATTTAAATGAATACTCGCGAAAATCTTAGATCTCATTATCTAGTACTTGTTTTTTTCCGCGACTTCAGCCGCGTGAACCATTATGTTTAGAAGGAATTGACCAATGTGGGCTTATATAAATAGATGTCACGAGCTGACAGCGCCATCTGTGATGTGTCGCGTGACTTCATATAAAACCCAACTACAGTGCCGCCATCCCGCGGAAAATACTTGAATGAATTACAGCCAAGATGTTTATTAAATTTTTACGCTCACATACGCGAAGCTTCTCAAAATCATCTCGCAAGCCTAACAAGAAATTAAACAATCTTACAAAAAAAAATGCCCTTTTATTTAAAAATCAACAGAAACCGTATATACATAAATTCTTTTATCTTACCTATATACAAATAATATATCATAGCGGGGATAAAAAAAGCCATGACTGCAGTAGTATCATTAAGTCTTTTATAGCAAACATCTCTTCATATATATTACGTTACACATACAACATACCGCTCTATGGATTTATCTTATAATAAATTAAAAAAAAAAATTAATTACATACATATATATGAAATAATTAGATTCCAAACAATAAAAAATAATTTAAATTAAAACTTAAAAAAAAATAAAACTTTTAAAAAATACACTAACAATTTTTCGAAATATTTTAAATATATTTAAATACCCCGGCTTTACATTTCTTTCCATAATTTTAACTAAGTTCACTAAAATAACATCAAAGCTCAGAGAAAAATATTTGGTGCCGCACTAATAAAAAATATTTATATTGAATTAAATTAACATCTCCATGTGAATGATTGAATAAAAATTATATAGTAATTTGTTCGTAACAATACCGACATACAGGCGACACCTAACAAGTGCAGTCTCATACAAGGAATTCACGACTATATAGTAAAAATATATATATTTTCAACATAAATATAGAATTTATATGACTGAGTCCATAAGGAATCATATAAAAAAAACTGAACATAAAAAAAATTACTACTACTATTGGAAACAAAATATACAAAAAATCTTTAAAAATACAGTTTAAGACCAGGCTTGATACTATCGGATACACACATCTATATATATATATAATTTTTTTTTCTCTTCATATATACATATATTTTCCAAAATTAAAAAATAATCAGAAATTATGACATATATTTCTACTGGTTTATTACACAGCAAAAACTATCTCAGTATATACTTGATATACACAAATGCTTACAACAGATAAGATCTCGACACAGACAAGTCAGTGAGAATAACGATTATTTATTTAAAAAAATAACAACACGACAGGTATTGTAAGCTTGGACCATAGGAATAAAGCAATCACAGGCGGTGATAACTTAAGAAATGTATAGCATTTAAAAGACCGAACGGGCAGTTCATTGAAGAAACAGATCATTTACAAAATTTATCTTGTTACGTTGGCAAAAGAAATTTTGAAAATCAAAGTTTGCTGGTGAACTATCGTGTCGGTACTCGCGCGGTGGATTTATCTCACAATAAAGCTAAAGCACGTGTTTTGCTATTCAAATTTTGCTTTTCAGGAAAGGCCCTTTACAAAAAATTTTCGTCTCCTATTGTGTGACAAGCATTTTAAAATATTACTATATTAGCGTCGATTATCCAAACGTCCGAACGACCGTTAACCCGAAACATTACGCCGACCCTGCTCGCGTGCGTGTTACTCCCACCTCCCGCGATACAATGCTCACGCACTTGTCGCGCCTCGTTAGTTATATTCCTAAGAGACTTTCAAGTAATCGCTAGTCGATAGAAGAAAATTTTCCGCACGAAAATACAAGGAGAAAAACTATCTGCTGATTAATTCGTCATCAAACTAAGGGATACACTGAAGGAAGAAAATTACGCTCTGGAAAACGTCTACAATGCAGGCGGAACCGGGGTCACGGAAAACTCTGCCAAGAAAAACTCTAGCTTCAATTCATGAATTAGCAGCGCCTGGTCCTAAAATAAGCAAGGGTCATATAATTATATTACCGTTTACCGTATAGACCCTACAGACCCTATAGACCCTATAGACCGTATTACCGTAATTGCCTTAGCGTGTGCTAATGCTACTGGCAGCCACTGATTACCCCTGCCCAGTAGTAAAAGCAAGTTAGTTTGTCTGCTCTGCCTATCGTTTGCCCTTCGCAAAAGAAAGCTTGGATGGCTAGCACAGTGTTCATGGAATGGTTTACACAAACCTTTACATCGTTACTAAAAACTCATAAATTATTAAATGCTAGAGAGAAAACTGTAAGCTTCTTGATAACGCCCCAACTGATACTTCATGTGACGTGTTAAACGAAAAGACGAAAACAGTCATGTTGGGTCCGTGTCACGTGACTTCGTAATAACAGGCCGTGGACCGGGCGGTAGTGAAACAAGCAAACGGCCTTATAGGAAGTTATTGTTACGAAGTTGCTTTTGGAAAAAGAATATGAGGGAGAAGAAAAGCTTTAAAGCACCAAAAGATTGATTCGTAAGTTGCGTCCGACGTGATCAGAGCGGCGCGGGACGGGGAGAACGTGGAATAAAGATTTATGTGTGAAGGGAAATCCGCACAATGAAGGTATAAATGAAAGGCAGGACGATGAACGATAAAAAAGCTTGATTTGAAATGTGATGCGGAAGAGGTTCAGCTAACAGTGGATATCGCTATGAATAATCCGGACACCACATTACACAGGAGAGCGGAATTTGAGACCACGTGGCCAGTAAGACGGATTCCAGCTAGCGCCTCGTCAACTACAGGTCAGATGTTGGGGATGAAAACACGACTAGCGCTAGTGAAGCGTTAGCTCGTTGACATCGGCTTGTTGGTTCAGATCATGGCCTGAAAGCGAGCAGCAACAAATAACTGTGCTTAAAAAACACGTGACCTGTCCACCCGTCAGCGGGTAGCTCAGCTTCGGCGGACGAAGATTGAATTTTTTTTTATTATACCGATTGTCCAAAACTACCGGTTTTATAAAACCCATGTCCCCCACTTAGTTCGGATAATAAACGCTATCTTATTACAATTAAGGCAATGACTAATAACTTTGGCCTGACAGCTAATGCAAAAAATTATGCCATACAAATATTGTAATTAAACGTTTAGTGAAGAATAAAACAAAAAATAACATCCGTGATTCCCGCGAACGCTTAGCAGGAAGCGTCCACGACAGGAAGTGATGGCCGACACCAGACAAGAAGACGATCAAACCATAGCCCGTAACCTATACCATATCATATCGTATCATGAAGACATCAGGCGAGTGTGACTCTCTGGCGGTCGAGGCGACTCTGCAGGCGCGTCTGTTGTGGGGACAGCGGCTCCCCGCGGAAACGACGGTAGCTGGAAAAAATATAACACTCACAGTGGAAGGGTGACGGCATTTAGACTTCTCTATCTTTAGGGTCTGTGCTATGTTCACATGAAGCTAATATTTCCGGATTACCACGCGTTTCTTTATTATTTTACAAACTAAATCCCGCAGCAACCGGGATCCCGGACATTTTCGTGTCTCCCGTCCGTGCTACCGCGCACTAGTCCGCACATATTAGTTTCATTTGAATGAATTCTCGCGAAGGTCTCAGATCTAATAAGTACCGTGTTCTTGTACAGACGCGTCTAGTATGACGTGTCTAGTCACTATCTGTATATGAAGACCTCAACACATACAAACTGTCTGTATGTCTGTGTGTTCCGCATGTTGTACACTCACATGGTGTCATAGAACAGTCTCTGTTCTGGTGACAGCGAGGGCGAAGTCTCCCGGAGCGCGTCCTCTACGTCCTCCTTCAACACTACCACCGACTCCAGGGTTTTGTCGTCGCTCGCGGCCTGTTACGGAATCATAGCATCACATGTCTAATTATATTTTTTAGTCGTGCTAATCTCTGCGCACAAAATGTTTACTTCACAAATTCATAGGGAAAAGCTCTTATTATTGATAAAATAATTAAATAAAAATGATTTTCATATTTTTTGATCATATTTTCATTTGCCCGTTTAATAAAAACATTACTTTATATCAGACATCGCTTTTAATATAAACGATGCGAGTGTTTTCTATGATGGATAATGTTATGAAATTCTTTACATGAGTCATACCAATTGCTTCTCGAGCCTGGTGAGCTGCGCCGTCACTAGCAGGGACTTGAGGTCGGCGGCGGAGTAGCCTTCAGTACGACACGACAGCCACGACAGATCCACCTCCCGGGACAGGCACACGCTCCTGGACAGGCACCGGAGCACCTCCACACGGTCGGCCTGCGGCGACGACACGGACATGTGATAATGGTAATAATATAAATGTAAACAATGATACGACGATAGTTATTATCATTGAGCAAAATTACACTGTTCAGGAGAACACACTGCTCGTGCAGCCGTTAGACAACTAAAAATAAACGTCATATTGAAGGAAAAATAATACAGGGTCCATAGTACGTAGTACAGGTTTCACACCTGGTCGGGCAGGCCACAGTACAGGTGCAGCATGAGCCGGCCGGGCCGCAGCAGCGCCGGGTCCACCAGGTCCGGGCGCGAGGTGGCCGCCAGCACGGGCCCGCGCGCGCCGCCCTCCGCCCCGTCCAGCCGAGACAGCAGCTGGTTCACCACGCGGTCCGTCACCCCCGTGGAGTCGTGGCCGCGTCTGATACGAGTATGTCATCGTGTAAGGAACATCCATTGATATTACGTCGATTAGTAAATGTATTTAGTTCGGAGAGTCGTGGTAATGTCAACTCACTTGGGCGCGAGACTGTCGAACTCGTCGAAGAACAGAATACAGGGACGCTGCATGTCCGCTCTGGAATTATATGTATTATATAAGACACACTCACATGACCTAAAGCGCTCGCTAGATGGCGGCGCTGATGAGGGACAGATATACTACATGCACAGTGTGTAGGTACAGGAGCCGTATCCAATCATTTGTATTCATAGTTAGCGGATAACTTTCAGCAAAGACAAATTTAAATATAATTTGCTCATAGAAAATACTTCCGTAGCGAAATCATTACTCCGGCCTCTCTGTATACATCTACATCTACCTTCGCTGTATATATTTAAGACATAGCAAACATATTTCATGTTGCACAAATCTAAACCCTGTAGCATGGAGGCGACGAGCTTAGTGTAAACAATCACTGACTTATCAAATATATCCCGGACAGCCTTCTCGCTTTGCCCGATGTATTTAGACAGTAATTCCGGTCCCTTGACTGTGAGGACCCTCATGTTGGTCAACGAGGACAAGCAGGATCCTATCAGCGACTTCCCTGACCCTGGAGGCCCATACAGCAAGATGCCACATGAAGATGATGGGAACAGACTCGGGTACTGGAACAGGTCAAGAAAATGTTTTTCACACTATATATGTATCAGATACTTAATGATTAACAAAAGGGAACTACATCACATGAAGAGCTGTGATGAGGATATCAAAATATCAACAGCTGAACGTGTCCAGTACCAGTCTTGCTAACATGATATATAAACTACGTTCTAAAATATTCTTAGTCCTTGACATATGTATGCTAGCGCAGAACTACTTGCAATTTTTTTTACAAAATATACCAAATCGAAAGAAAAATTCGAATAAGTTTACACAAGTAACTATTAATTGCACCGAAGACAATCTTTGGATCCTTGGAGATTAAATTCCAGCAATATAAGATTATGTCACATACCATGATTGGCCAGAATATAGCCTCAGTGATCTGTCTCTTCACGTCGTGCATCCCCCCCACAGAACCCCATATGTCGAAGGTGTTCGCCTTCTCCAGCTCCTTGGATATGTCGGCTATTAGACGCGGCTTGTCTGACGGCTTGGACTCTGAAATACATATAAAGTGTATAAGACTAATAAAAATAATTTGACATTTCTGTAATATATAAAGCTCTATGGACGTGTGACAGTTCATGGAACACTGTACTATATCTATCACTTAAATGTTAATTAACACGTGTGACATATAAAGTATCCCATCTGACCGTAGTTTTGAACTTGTCAATCTATTATTGGATGCCATTGGACACCATTGGATGCTATTGGACACCATTGGATGCCACTAAGTTGTTAAAAACATAACCATAGGTATTCTTAAAGGTTGTACAGCAATATAATTCCTCCTTTAGCGCCTCAGCAACTCACTATTCTTGACGGCCTTGAATATTCTCTTATTGAAATACTCGAGTATCTCCCTGACGTTACAGCCGGCCGTGTCGGTGGCCAGGGTCGCCACGTCCTGCTCCTCCACCAGCACCGACTCGCGGATTTTATCATTCAGTAAGTGTTTGAAAACTTCTATTCTATCATCCTGAAAGAAATAACACTATTAATTACTAAATGAGTTTTACATTTATTGAAGTGAAACTTCTTATGCGACTCCTGACAAGGTCGCGTTAAGCGTTTAACGCTGCTGTGGGAGGGGGTGACAAGAGGCAGAGCGAGAGGGAATGCGGGCAAACAACTGTGACTTGCAAGTAATGTCAATAAAGTTTATCTTAAAGAAACACTAAAAATTCCTTAAAAATCAGTTTTTAGTTTTTACCCCTTGCTGTTTAAATTCCGCGGCGGGACTCCGCGCACAGTACACCTTTAGTCACATTGTAATTAAACGTTTACTCCAATATCACCTGATTCATCTGCGGTATGTCAAAGTGTGCCGTGAACAGGGGTCGCCCGCTGAACTGTCTCAGGACCGGGTGCAACGACCTCAGACTGAGTGACGTCATCAACACGCACACAGACGAACAAGACTGTAACATCTGTTTAATACACGACGCCAATCTGGAAGACTCACACAGATGTACATACATCGATACGAAAGTTTATACACAAGCCGACCAAACTGTAATCACCTCTGATAGTATGCGATGTCTTGTGGGGAGGCGCCCTCTGTGTTCGGCGGTATTAAAGCATCGAGGTCGTCACATATCAGCACTGATGGACTATGTTCCTGACACATCAGTATAGCTTTCCCTATGACTTCAGTGACGTCCTTCCGGCCTTTGAGCGCCCGGCAGTGTAGTATGTGGGACCAGAGAGTTAATTCTTTTTGTACTATATGACATATAGCAGACTTTCCCGCGCCGCTTGAACCTGGACATATTAGAGATATTAACTAACTTATTGTTCTAAGAAAAATATCGTAGGAATCTGGTTTTCATGGTAAAACTATTAAGGAACTTAAAATTTTTTAGGCTAACCTAGAATATGACCAGAATCACTCATTAAAACCTCCCCTTATTCCTCCACTCACCGGTTATAAGGACATTGCTCTTGATCTCCGATACCCCTTTGAAACTCGCCTCCCTTTGTATCTCAAAATGTATGTGTGACAGGATATCATCAACCAGCTCCTGACTTGACTTTATACTGCGACAATAATTCTTAAAGTCATATTCTAGTTGATGTGTGACTTTCTTGGGACAGTCGAAGTCTGCATCAGTCAAGCATTTGGCGGCCACACTGCAGTTCCTAAACGACTCTGAGTTCAGCATAGTGTATTTTAACCTTTCAGGTTGCAACTTGAACCTCAGAAACCCGTGACTGATGTGTGTGTTCTGCTTCACCATGCCGTCATTTATGAGGAACATTTTACCGGAGTGTGTGTTTTCGACGACACACTTCTTAAACTTTTCTATAACATCAATCTCCGTTTGAGTTTTCTCCGAGTACGTTATGATGTCCACGTGATCGGGAAGCTCTACTTTATCACCGATTATGTTAAAAATTAGCTTCACACCCATCTCAACATTTATTATAACATTCAGTGACTTCGGTATGAGTACAGTCGGTATATTTTCATTGTAAACCTCTCTACAGAGACTTCTGAAGACCGTATTGTCTATGGTGACTATTTCCACACAAATGCCGTCTATTTTATGGGATTCAACCTCATCTTCTTGCAACACCGATGGAATGTGGTTCATAGTGGCCAGGATCACCATTAAATCTTTATAACTTTCATCAATCAAGTCTTCATGTATGAACACAGTATAGGGATGTATTAAATTTTTCTTCCCGTCGCCCTCTATAGGCAGAGCTCTTAATATTAATCTGTTTTGTGGATTCAAGTATGGACTGAGAAGACCGTCGTTGATAATACCTATATTGTTATATTTTTGGTGTGATCCCTTTGTTGCCGCCCCCTGATTACTAAAGTCACTACCGAGACTGTTGAAAGCATCTATTTTGACAATGATTCTGCTATGATTGACCAGTAGACCGGTCGTCTTTGGAGTGAAAACGATAGGCATAGATGTAGATATCCACACAACAGCCTTCTGATCAGCAGCCACAAGCCTTAATTGGTCTAAAATCCTTAATTGCAAAACCTCCACATTGTGTTCCTAGAATAAAACTTATCGTAACTGAGTTATATTTTGGCAACAAAATATGAAATTTGTAAATGTCATAAATGACTTTGAATGTGTTATAAAATAAGAAATATGCAGAATAAAAACTATATATGTACGAATCAAAATAAGAATAATAGATGTATATTTTTAAACAGCTTACGAGTATTTCCTGGTCATCGGGGCTATCGGTGTCAATGTACAACTGGTCTAGAACCTTAACATCTCCATACGGAGCCACAAACACCTCCACACCCTCGTCTAACCCAACAACTTTACTGAAGACAGGATTACACGCTATGTTACCCTCTGGAATATTACTGTTGAATACTGCCCAGAGAAATATTTGTTTCTCTCTATACAATACTTGCACACATTGTGACTGAAAATATGGAAAATAGATAAATATGTAGTAATTATTTGAAATATAAATTGATGAAAATTCTAAACAATAAACATACAATTTATTGTTTTTGTAATAAAAAATAATGCTGTTATATTTTTTCAGTACAAAAAAAATTAATACGTAATCTTTTTGAATATATAGAGCAAAATTCTTATCGACTATTTTCATAACAACGTTATAAAAAACCTTATAACCTACAAGTTATTATTTTCTCAGTAATATATAAAACAGATATTATTTATACAGAGATATTCAATAATTGTAATTAATCCTTATATAATATGTTGCGGACAACCTATTAATATAATTTATTGAATTGTTACCTGTTCATTGTTCGTACTATGTTTAGTACTAATATATCCGAAACAAGATCTTTCATGTGTAAATGATACTTTTAATTTGTTTCCCCCCAACATTGTTAAAACAAAAACTTCAAATTATAGTATTGAAATGAGACTTCGACCCATAGCAAAACCACATCAAAGGATTTAATACTATCACTATATTTAAAAAAATTAAAATATTTGCAGAATGCAACTAAGAAAATTGCACATATTATGACATATGATAAGATTGACAAAAGTTATAAATGTCAATTGATAAAGTTTGAATTTAGGCCAAAATATGTTTCACGTTCCTGTTTATGTTATTTCATAAATCATTTCAATAATGTTGAATAAAAATGATTCAATTTGAGATTCTTATCATTTAAAGAGATACACTTTTTCGAAGCAACTAACACTAATAGTTTATTATATTATGTATATTTCGAAATTATAATATGATATCATTGGAGGAAATAATTTGTCAATCACAAAATTTTCCTAATACAAAAATTTAAATTTTGTACATCATTAAATAAATTAATACATTTGACAAGAATTGCAAAATTTTATTTTTGAATTATGATTTATGAAACGGATCGCTGGAATGTTAACCGCTCTCTCATTGGCTGAATAATCTGCCAATAGAAATTTAAAGCAACATGCAACGGTTTTTGTAGATAGCTCTGATCGGTTGCGAGTTGAAATAACGAAAATTTAGACATAATTTAACTTTAGAGTTTTTTTACAGCTTTTTGTGATTTCTAAAGTATTTTATTCCACAAAAATAACAGCCGATAACTTCCAGATATTGTAAGTATTTTTATATATCATATTATATACGATGTGACGCTGTTTGAAAAAGACATTCAATTGTTTAGGCTCCATATTTAGTCGTTAAAACTAATAATTTACGATATAACTATGAATAACTATATTTTAGTTTGTTATGTTCAATATCTTCACACTTTACCAAAGAATTGCGTAAAGACGACAAATTATTTCCAGTAGTTGAATAATGGCGCCAACCAGGTTGGCATCAAAGCCGATCGGCGTCAATGAGAACCTTAATGGCATTCTTAGCCATGGTATTACAACGAGGAGTAAGCAATTGGCTTCTCTGAAATCATACAAAGACAGCCTGAAGGCGCCAAACAAGAGAAAAGCTGACAGTCCCGCCAAGGATATGACTGCAAAAAGAGCGGCGTTCGGAGATATCACAAATGCCTTCAATAAATCGTCTGCAAATAATGATAAAGACAAAGGCATGGTTCTCAAAAAGGTCACAGTTGAATCAAAAATGCTACCAATAGTTAAGGTTACTTTTATTTTGTTTTATATACTGAGGGTAATCAATAAAAAATATTGATGATGTAACCAAAAATTTACAAGGTTTTTGCCAAAATATAACATGCAAAATGTTTTTTTTTAAATAAAGACCATAAGCTTAATGTCAATGAACTTTCCCTCCAAAATATTGTGATGCAATTTTTTTTTTCACATATACATTTAATTTCATTAAACAAACTACTTTTTATCTAAATATATTTATATTTTAGAATATTAAAAATCAGACAGCCACATTAAATGGGAAAACTTCAAAAACAAAGCAGTTACAAAAAGCAGCAAATAATGCTTTAGAATCGGTTCAGAAGCATTTTGCTAAGGATCCTCCCAAGCCAGTCGCAACCAGAGCTCAGAATGGCATACTCAAGAATGTTGAAAGGAAATCCTTTGGCAAGGAAAACCAGAACAGCAGCCGGGGTTCAGCTAAATCAACCAGAAGTGACATGTCTGGTGATCCGTCATTATATATGACCGCTCTTGAAAACATGTTAGTATATAATTTAATTTTTTTTGACATTTATTCAGCTTTTTTCATTTAACTCACAACTGCTGCCATGAGATAGTATTAACAAACAAACATTTCCAGTAGTCCAAATGACGCTACAAAAGAAGAATGCAAAGTCATCAGTGAAAAATTAGATAAAGTTAACTTGGACGACTCGATCAACCGTTCATTGGACGAGGAGACTGACATTCCTCACAGGGCGCCGGAGGGAGTCGTCGACTTTGACAAAGAAAACTGGACGGACCCATTCCAAGTGTCCAATTATGCTATGGATATATTCAACTACTTGAAGAGTAGAGAAGTAAGACAGTACCCGACTGTAACTGTATCTAATGATATATTTTATTTGTATTGATAATTATTACCAATCTTTTTGGTTGCGAAGATATTTCCCTTCAACTGACTATCTATGGAAATAGAACATCATTGTTTTAGATTTTATTAACAAAAGTAAAAAAAAATACTCAAGTTAACAAGATTTAGTTATTGATTTCCCTATTTTTTTATCTTCTAGTAAGTAACGAATAATTTTCAGCGTCTTTTCATAATTGATGACTACCTTCAACGAATGAAAGGCATAACGTCGTGGATGCGTGCGCTGCTGGTCGACTGGATGGTCGAAGTTCAAGAGAGCTTCGAACTCAACCACGAGACGCTTTACCTGGCGGTCAAGCTCGTAGACCTGTATCTCACCAAGTCCAGCAGGATCCAACCGGAGAAGGAGCAGCTCACTAAGGAAGAACTACAATTGCTCGGAGCATCGGCACTCTTCATTGCTTCTAAATTCGATGTAGGGGATGTTTCGTAATATTTCACTAATATATATATAATCTTCATTATCGATCGAAACATTGATTTCGCTTGTCAGAAGCTGCATACCCTTATTTATTATATATTCAGGTGTTTACGTTTGACTGTTCCAGGAGCGCATCCCGCCGTTGGTGGACGACTTCCTGTACATCTGCGACGGCGCGTACTCCCTCAACCAACTCCTGAAGATGGAGATGAACATTCTTCGCGTCATCGACTTCGACCTCGGCGTGCCTCTATCGTACCGCTTCCTCCGGAGATACGCCAGGGTAATATAACATTATATATTGCTTATGAGCTATTAAATATCTTACTTTCAAATGATTTTTGAGTACTTGTTATTGTTTATTATTGTTATTGTGATTATTATTTTTGTTATTGTTTATGTTGATGTTTGAGTAATAGTTGTCGTAGCGTTAAAAGCAGTTAACATTTACAAATATTCAAGTATTTTATTTCCTATCAGCGAATTAACTAACTTGATAGACAGTAGACCTATATATATTTTTATAGTAAACTATTGTTTTAAACTATTCCCGTTGAAATTGTTATTGTTCTACTTTACTCGCCAGCTATGCCCAATTCTATTGTTTGTTTCGTGCGTCGTAAAAAAGTTTTTTTTTAAGTACATTTCCTGATATATTAACTTCAATGTCTAGTTTCCGCTAAAATCTGGTCCCTTATTATACAGAACAGCCTATTCTTTTTCTTTATAGTAGAAATATTTTATGCATTGAAATGTCTCAGCCTGCGCCGCATGCCAAATGAAGTGAATATTTTTAAAGAAGGACTAATTAAATGAGATTTCAGCCAAAAACAATGATTGTATTATTTGTTAATCAAGTATTTTTGAATTATTCGCAATCTCAAGTTTGTATACACTACACTACAAACGGAAATATTTAACTGAGACTTTAAAAGTTAAATGTGACTTAACATTCGTTGTCCTCCAGTGTGCCCGTGTGTCGATGCCGACGTTGACACTGGCTCGCTTCGTGCTGGAGCAGTGTCTTCTGGAGTACCCCCTGGCTGGGGAGAGGGACTCCAAGATGGCGGCCGCCGCGCTTTACATAGCGCTGAGGATGAAGTCACTGGGCGGGTGGACCCCCACACTGCAGTATTATACAGGTCTCATTAACAACCTTTCTTATATATGTGTTTATGTATGTATGTCAACAACTGATATTCAATTTTTAAATCAACCCCGTCGTCCATACCGTGCAACCCGCAACATTATACAATATTATTGTCGTTTTCAGGATATACTCTGAAAGATATCCTGCCAGTAGCAATTTTACAAAACGCAGCCCTCCACAAGAAACCCAAGTCTGCGATCAGCACCGTCCGTAACAAGTATTCTCATACTATTTTCTTTGAAGTCGCCAAAGTTAGTCTCGTAGACGACAGCGTACTGAACAGCTGAGCCTCGCCACGTGGCACTTTATAGAACAACAACAGGTGGGTCGACAAAAATCATGTTATATTGTATGTGTATATTGTAAGGCTGGAGTTACTGCATACATCTGCATGGCTTTGGACGGTGTCGCTCTCGACGGTATGCGTAACTTCAGCTTCTGACATTGTAATACGTGTGTCGGGGCGCCTTCGGATATTATTTAAGTTACTATGCACTGCCAGCGAGCCCCCGGCGTGCGACGTTTCATATTAGACCGTGTAATGTAAGGTGCCACATTGACTTAGGAAATTCATGTTGAAAGAAAATTTACGAACATGTAGAACAATTTGGTGTTTATTAAATGACTAACTCCTTAATATAGTACATTCAATGTTACTATCGATGCATTTACTTATTTAAGAAGGTACTTGTAACAGATTTTAAGTTATTAGAAATAAAATCACCACGTACTTATATGTACTTTGACATTATTGAGTACTTCATCGAAATGTTTACTCGATGTTAATTTCGTTTCTTAGACTATCTAGTTACAGTTCCCAGTTGAGACTGAGCTAGCGACGCTAATCTATGTATATTATCGCCTCTGAAGTAGACTTTAGTCACGAGACTAAACCGGTGAGACCTAGTCTCATCTGCGTTCATCTCCAGTGTATCGTTCGAACTGAAAACCAAAACCTCACCAAAAGCTCACTACAAATGATTCTGTTAAGTATTAATCATTCCAATATTAAACGTATTGTTGTTTGAATGTCTTCCTATAGCCAATTATAGGTAAGTAATGATTTGCATTTACGAGTCCAGCTAGGTTAATAATGTAATGTTTACATAAGTCTTAGTCGAGAGTCATTTGAGAATAGGAACAAAGAAATTTTGCAATGTGGTATGTAAGCTTTATTTTTTATTTTGTTATATACTCCCCTGGATCCGAGTCTCCGCCCCGCTATTAGTTATTGTAACCCTTATCTATACTGTTTTAGATCGTTCATGTATGTGTCCTCTATGTGATTCGTGTGTTGTTATAGTGCCGCCTAAATTAAGAATTAAATAGATTCAGATATATTAGAATGACTGATTGGATATTGTTCTGTTGTGCCGTCTGTAATGTGTGCCTGTCATCGGGGACTCCTCTGTCCGTCAGCTGCCGAGTGTTCAGCTCGCTTCCGACAGGTTCTGTACTGGTTTTGTATATGTTATGTATTTGTATTTGGCAAGATTTGCTAAAGCTGTTTTAATTATAATAATTATTAATGGATTTTTGTAATATTTTAATTAGTTTACATAGTAATTATTGTGAGTTTGTTCACGACCATGTCATGTTTTGTAATTTATCACATTTTAAAGAGTACAAAATATTGGAATGTTATAATGTTGTTCCTTAATGATAAGTTTTAGAATAATTATAATTTTAAAACTGTTTTTCCTTTTCATATCATTTGTCTTAATTATTGAAGTGAATGTATAACTAAATGTGTAAATAAAAGTGATTTTGGTTTGGTATAATATTATTTTTTTTCCTTTTAAAGAGTTATGACAAATAATACATCTATCGATTTATGATGTGATTTAATCACATTTGAAAATTCAAATGTCACATTGACTCCATTACAGATACAAAAGTTATAAAACATACCTACTTATACATAGGTACGGTTGCCCAACATGCAACACTACTCCTGGGGTCGGTAACCAGCCTAACAAATTTGGCTTACACATTTCATAAGAGATCTCATTTAAATCTATTTGATACGGGATACAATTAGTACTGGAGCTGTAACATTCGATCCTTACAAATAAAAATGCATATCATAACAGTTCATACTCAATGTATTTGAGGTAATCGAATGTACTCAATTTATTTTGAACATTTGTATGAGACGAGTCCTTCGTATTATCAAATATCTTATCACAATAACTCCATTGAACGTCCTCACATTGCACACGGCGAGTTACCTAGACGTCTTCGTTACGTGGAACTGGTAAATATAAGAAATGGCTAAAACTAACTACCGCAATAGTTATATACCCTGTTAAACAAAGTTCGAATGAAAGCGGTAAGGGCGATCACATCTAAGCTTCTTACAAACGAAAACATTCAATGGATAAAGCTTACCAATATGGTACAATCAACAAAAACTATTCAAAGTGAATAATGAACACAATACAGAGCTTACGACGGTTAGGACACAAACCCACTCCCTACCAGCGGCGACGGCCGCAGAGACTCCACGTGCTACATACAAACCTTTAACCTGTCATCTTTATAGTATTACTGCGATGATGTCGAGCGACACAAGTAGTATTAAATGCTGGTTAAGTCATGGTATGAACGTGGGCGGGCGTAACAATGATTAACATTAAACAAAAGGCGGGATGAAAGGATCGAAACTCGTTTCGCATCCTCGTTATGAGATTATGTATATTAATGGCTACGTTCACTTAGAAACTAAATTATATACAATATATAAAACGCACCTAATATTTACAATAAAGTTTTGGATGCTTTGGCTATTTAAAGGGCACTCGCTTTTCATTTCTACACTAAGAATACACTACTCCGAGTTCTAGTAGGAACTAACTCTTAGACTGAACGCTCCCGGACGTCTCCTCGGTGGTTCGAAACTAGACATAGAACAGTTCTAATGTTATTACAGTTCGTTATTCCTGAGACGCGTCATACGAGCACTAACATCACAGTCGCAGGTCACTACAGTATTAGCTGGAGTTCTTGTGGTTTCTGTCGTCGCGGTGAGGTGACTGACTCATGGGCGTGGGCCGCGGGCTGACCGGTCGGAAGGTGCACTCCAGACTGTCCGAGTCCGGCGTGGGCGGCGTGGGCGGGGACAGGCGCTCGGGACATGAGCGCTTGGCCAGTGGACAGTCCGGCTCGTCGCCTCGCCGCTTGCCGCCCGCCAGCAGGCGGTTCGTGGGGCTGAAGCTGGACGCCCGCAGCGCGATAGGAGACAGACTCCGGCGAGTCGTGTACTTGCGGGCTTGAGAGGGAGACACCACGGGTGGACACCTGGATAAATGGCAGCATTTAAGCAATTTCTACGAAACTCACTACGAAATTTTCTAAGAAACTAAAATCTCTGCAGCAAATTATAGCTTGCAATTTAATAATAACAATAACAGTCCAATCCTTATGTACACCACAAACCTTTGTATTCTGGTGGGCGAGTTTGAGAGTCCCCCCATCAGTGTGAGGTCTTCGCAGGACTGTCCCATCTGCATGGCGGTGTGGACCTCCCGCTCGTGAGCCACCTCGCGAGTGTTGCTGACATCCGCACACTCCTCCAGCCGCAGCTGGTTAACGCGAGGGTTGTGTCGCTGGAACGATATCGTTATCAATTAAGATATGGTTTAGACGAAACGTGTCCGTGTTCAGTTAATAAAAACATACCAAACCTCAAATACAATTATTATTAATTCATTATTATTGAATAAGTAGATGTAATAATACGATATATTCTAACAACTCGACTAACAAACTGTGTTGGTATCGATCAGAAATTAATTTGCTGTTGATCCATAACGCCTCAGGTCGAGAAAAACCTGAACTAAATAAGTCACGACTGTGATACTAAAGACATTATGATAGTAAAATATAGAAATATTAATGAATTATAAAAAATAATTACTTGAAAGCTTCCTGGCAAGTTGATAGCCGTGGACATCGGACTGCAACTGATGCTGTTGCTTCTCGTCCGAGGCAGACTGCTGTTGCTGAACATACTGAAAAACGATGTACTCCTGAAACAATAAAACATACCTTAATAAAATCACGAACATACAAGGAAACTATGATAATAACGAAGGCTGATTGTCTTGAATCTATGACTTACATCACACACCATGTGTCATAAGCAAGTTGAAAATGTACACGTTTATAACTTGCTTTCGTTCTGTTGCATTAACAGCTTATGCCCAAAATTGATAAGGGAATTAAAGATTCTGAAGAAACAAACGCCTTAAACTATTATCATTAATCGATTTTAAGACTAAAATTAACAAACAGCACAATACATATATTTTAAACAAACACGATCCATTTCTAAAACTTAGTTGACAATGAGGTTGAATGTTTTGTCGATAAATAAAATTTGTAAATATTCCCTAAAATATTATTCGCTGTCCAATACCCATTGTTATCAGAACAAGCAATTTGATACATTGTTTTATTTTTCAAAGTATGTATTTTATAAACAGGCAATAATATCATTATATGTCTCTTAGCATTTGGCATGTTGTGTATTTGTTGTGAAAATGAAGAAAAAATATTATTATAAATTAAATATCTATATTTCTGTGACTTCAGTGTTATTTGATGTAAAGAATGTAAAAAATGAAAGCATTCCACTCATCAAACCAAACCGACACCATACAAAAGGAACATAAGTTCATTTCATAAAAAAATTATGTATTTGCGTATGGAAGCCTTAATTTCATCTAAAATTGTTCACCTTGCTATTGGCAGTATAAACACACTTTATTATCTTATTATCAAAAAACGACGTTACTTTTGTACACTAATAACATGAAAACCATAGAATATAAAAAATAATACTTTTAACTGTTTTAATAAAAAATTATTATATAAAAATCAATATTTAAAATAAAATGTAGAATACCTAATTATATTAATATTTTATTGGAGTACACTGTCTAGATTTTTGTTAATTTAACCCGACGATTTAATAAATTACTAATTTTGTCTACGTGAAACCTACATCAAAGTTCTGTCAAAAACCTTATTATTTGTCATCTTACGTCTTTTCTTCAACAAGAGCAGATTGCGCGAACTGCGTTTTGAGGTCTTTCAGCCTCGACAAGGGCATGTAATGTGTAATTTTCTTGAGGAGAATCCTTAGATATTGGTTATTAGTCTTTTCTCTTGAAACTTACTGTTTCATTTAAAACACATGTATTAGGGTTAATTATATCAATCTTATTATTTACACGAGTCGCAAAAGATCCATAAACAAAAGGTTTCAATACCATCTATCATCCACCCATAAAATTGACGACAAACACGTGAGATTGACAAGCCGTGACACTGATCAGTTGTAATTATCCCTAAACCCATGTGATTTCAAAAATGTTTAATGAATTCTAGCATGCCTGTAGAATATGCAGAATTTTTCGAGCCTACTTTAACAAACAACATTTTAATGTGAAGGGATTTAATTATATATAAGGATAACATTCCTAATCATATCATATATGAGCTTGCTTCACGTTCGCGATATGTTAATATAGGTCTTCCAGACGCCAGGTTCTTTCCTGTGGCTTTGTCTAAGATACATCATAAACAATCAACTGTTTTACCTAAAAATAAGTCATCTGTCTTCTCAAAACAATTTCAATTCCTTGAATGGTCAATTACAATTTACTGTGAAATTAGAGGAAAATGATTATTTAGCTTTATTAATTTAATGTCATTATATAGATCAATAAAATAGGAAATCTACAATCTAATCACTTTTCTATATTAAAATGGCACAATCGGCAGCCAACCTCATTTTGTGAAGCATGCATCTGTGATCGTTAACCTGGAGGTGTCACCAGCATTTAACACTACTGGCAGCTTATTATAATTTATAGAGTTGTATAATAAGAACAATGGTCTTAAACAAGGTTACAATAAACATAATGTATAAACCCTCCTAGGGAAGACAATTCATCTGATATATCGAGAGCAGAAATCCTTAATACAAAAAGTGGCTGTATGTGTGTCCTATGTAGGGAAAAACTGTTGAGTTCAGTATGTGATATACATTTGACAGACTTGACCATAATATTCTATGTTACAAACTACAGGTGATAGCAAACACATATCACCTTGGTAGCTGATTTGCAAGGCTGTTAAAGTAAACTTAAAAACGTAACTTAATTAAGGCAAGATTTCCAGAAATCATCCACAACTGGAACATTTTGAGTCTAAGTCAATTAATGCTAAATAAAAACACTGGTTGTATAACATTTCCGTCTTATCTCTCTTCAAACATAGTTAGCACAAATTTATCGAGACACAAAAATATCCAAACAATGCACAAGTTACATTCAACAATGTTCTGTTATTTAATACAATATAAATTTATTACTTCACATTAAATAATGTTGTATAAGGAATATTTGTTTTAAAATCTGCATATTGATAAAATGCTATATTTATTCAATGCTGCAAAAAGTGCTATCTTATCTTGTAAGGGAAGATTTGCTAAATTTAAAAGTACACATAAATAAAAATGAAACATGACAACTAACAAAAACCGGTCACAACTATGTTATTATCAGTCCTTAACATTCATATTATAAGAATCACATCCCACATATTTTTATAAGAAGAAATGAATTCCAAAAATATTTATAAGGCTGTTTCGTAAATGTTAAAGTAAGTGGTCGTAAATAAAAAACAATGTGTAACGAAAAGTCCTAAGACTTGAACGGGCAGACAAACAACAGTGCTACTTTGTAAATGCAATCTGTTAATAAAATTTTAATTCTTTCGTTCATGCAAATCAATCAACTTGTTATTAATCATTATATCTTTGTGTATCATAGAAGGATATGAGTTTCTTTTGACTTGCCAAAATAAAAAAAAATTACACCTTAATTTTTAACATTGCTTAAATATATGTAGACATATGGATAAAAACTTCAAACAAAATACTCATAAACACAATAGCATATTGGCATACAAGTTTAAACAACATACAAAGAGTTTCAAAGCTTTAGAAACATTTTAGGACACTAAAAACATCAAGTGTTATGCAATGTAACAACAACTATGACCTATTGATTAATGATGCATACTCATAACATGTACAGTAATAATATTTGACCATTGTAATGACTCTTAATAACATCACAACAAAATTTTAATTCAATTCAAATATTAACACTGATGTTAATAGCTAATAAATAACTAAGTAATAAACCAGGAATAATACTGTTTTGTCTGATTAATACAACCAAAATTTAGTATATCAAACATTCACCAAAACATTTATTGTCAAAAATAGTAAATTATATTTAAAAAAAAAAAACAATTTGGCTCACCCTTATTTAAAATGTATATTACTACATTATCAAAGCAGCTGTCTAAATGACGAAATCCTTTATAGGTGCATATGAAATCACAGATCATTGATTAAGTCTAGTGTTCTAGTGTTAGAAACGTGCACTGCACCCACTGGCGAACTCAGCAGCTGTCAAAAAATAGGCAGGTAACGTAGCGACAACAATATCGTAACCTGCGGCAAGCGATGTGATTTCTAAGAGAATTACCTGGGTGCTGTACTGGTCGTGGGCGAAGTGGCAGCCGTGGAAGCCACCTCATTGATAAGCGGTGCGCTGCTGCACCTTTTTAATACATTTGGAGTGTCCACATCCATTATCTTTCAGCCAACACTCATCAACTGACGTTTGGTGTAGTTATAATATGCATAAGAACTGCCTAGTACGCGCTCTACTGTTAGTGTTTATATAACACTGAAAGTGCACTTAGAAACAAATAAAAACATGAAGTATGCTGCTATAAAGTCTACATAAATGTTACTTTTGATGCCTAAATAAAAAGTAAATACAAAATTAAATAAAATACGCTATACAGAAAGCTAAAAAGAGGCTCAGGGCTGACCTGTCAAACCGCCGCAATAGAAACGTTCAAAACAATAACGATAAACCAACACCGGGTATCCTTAAGAATAAGTCGGTAATATTTTTATAAAATTCCTGGATTTTGTTATGTGTTCAAATTCGATTTTTTGAAAGCTGGACGATAACCATCCATATGAAGGAAACAAGAAAAAAAATTGGGGTCTGTGAATTCCACATTCAAATAAAAAAGTAAAAAAAGTACACCTACCTACTTAAGTTTTTGAATCCAAAAGTAGATATGATCAATTAATTATACATATATGTCATATTTCTGTTCTTTATCTGTCTATTTTGATCGAAAAACATTACAAGATCAGAGGGCCGCGAATTAATTTGAAATTCAAAAGCAGGTCAAGTTTTTTCAAAATAATGTCTTGTTAGAGATGGATTCAGAAATGAAAAATATTTAATATATTGTCGTAACTGGGATTATTTGCCGACTTTTAGAAGAATATGTCTACCAGTTAATTATATCTGCCTACAATTCGACCAGCTAAGGTTAAATATAAAATGGTATAACTTTCCAACACTAGTTAGTGATATGATCCCCTAATATTACTCAAAATTAAACTTTTCTATACTAACTAAAGAAGGCGTTTCAACAATTTTGAGTAGGACTATTTCAAGGCTGTTGTTTGTCTCCAGTAATATTAAGTATTGTAATTAACATTTTAGTAGCTAAAATAATAAGCAACGAGAAAAAATTATGGAGTCGGTTTAAGTTCAATAATAGTTACACAGAATCCATTTTAGCCTTCGCTGACGATCTCGCAACACTGACGCATAACCCTAAACACTATCAAGTTCTATTGGATGAAGTGGATAAATTTTGTGAGCGGACGGATGGATTGAGGACAAAACCAAATAAATGTCACTGTCTGTGTCTCGGTAGGCGAAATACAAAATATACCTCATACGATCCGGGATTATCGTTAGGCGGTCAATGCGTTTCTACGGTTACGAAAAATGCTCCTTTTAAAATTCTTGTTTGTAAGATAGAAAATAAAGGTCGTACTCCATGCTTAGAAGGAATAGTAGATAGTTTTTTGAACTATTTTAACAAGGTCGATAACCAACTGATTAGTAATGTTAAAAAAGCTTGGATCTACGATAATTATCTAATATTTGAATTAGCGTTTCCTCGTCTATGATTTTAATAAAACCCTTTTGTCAAAGTTAGATGCAAGCGTCATAAAGGTGTTGAAGTCGTGGCTCGTGCTCGCGCTATCGGCTGATTCGACAGCGTTATTCAGGGAACGCAATAATTTTTGAATCTAAAAAGGCCATCGGAGCTTTATAAACACCTAAGAGGTTCCAAAAGACATATCCTTGGGAAATCCCACGATGAAGTGGTTACATCGCTCCCAAAAGACAAAGATGCCCCAGGGCTAGAGTCACGGCTTCAATTCCATAATGTATACCACAAAGCACAAAATAACAGAGTAGGGTTAGGATCAAGTAAGAAGGCCCAAGATACGGATGTATTGAATTCTTTTATTCGGCAAGACGACAGTGATAAATATAAGATCCATGCGATGAGCTTAGAAATGCAGAATGAGTGGCTACACATAGGAGATTTTTGCATCCCATTAGCACTAAAATGGCGCACTTTAATTCATGATTGGTTGCCAGAATTGCTAAAATTTTATCTCAATGCGTTCTAGATGACTCCCAGATCATCTCTTTCTTTTCTTTTCAAGATTTCTTGTAAATTTGTACGCGGTAGAAGTAGGAGCGAGAGGTATAACAGCCAAATCTCTCTACAACCTGCTAAAAGACTTGGGCCTGTGACCCTAGTAGGTTCGTTTCATATATAGTTAGGTAGGGTGAGGAGCTTGGACAGCGGAGGTGAGCGTTTAACGCGCGTTAGATAGGGGCCCCTTAAACCTACACCGCACTGTTGAAGCTCCTCTCCCTGCAACGCGATAAACCCTATCACCCGCACGGTGAATCCATGGAATACTGAGAGGTTACATCTATATATATATAAAACCTATCAGCATATAAATATATATTTATTTATTTATATTATTCGAACAAACAAGTTGACCTTTTAACAACAGCCTGTAAATATACATAGACTTTGAATTAAAACTGTACTGTGCTGAATATAGATCCGCGACCATAAAAACCTAGTTATTGGAATGTCAGAGTGAAAATTAAACTAAATCTATAAATTTGGCTTCTGAAACTAAACTTTTTCACGTCCACAATATTACAACCTGGAACAATGGATGAAAGTGGGTCTTTTGGTCCAATTCTATCTATTAATGTGTCGGTGTCTTTTTCTTTTTTGTATACCGAGGAATGTGCTCAAGCCCTTCGGGGGCAGGGTGTTGATTATGTGGGGGATACGGAAGCCCAACCCACTAAACCGCGTTGAGTTCCTGCGCACCCCGAAACGGACGAGGCTGCGGGATCGAAAAACGGCTGTCCGTACCTGGACCCAGTGCTGTAAAAGAGATACTTTACTCTACATAATTTCACCTCGGGAACCCAATAGAGGCGCACAATAGCCAAGGACCTTAAATTGAAGTATTGGTGGCAGTAACCCCCGTCCGCCACACATTAGTCCTCTCCGAGGACGTAAGACTCCATGAGGCTACTGACGCTGTCATGTAGGCTCTACGTCGTCGACCCCCTCAACTACGACGGATAGGGAGAGAGTTACGGTTTTGCTCCCTCTCCCTCTCTGCCGCTTCCTTTGCAAGCAATATCTTTTCTGCGATTACCAACACGGCTTGCCAACTCTCTTCATTGCCGACCATCGAAGCAATGAGAGCTGGAGATGTCACGGTGTCTACTACAACCTACATTTGTAATTTGTTTTAATACCTTTGGGAGGTTACATAATTATTATCAAATATATCGTTCAATAAATTGGGAAATCATTACAATATCTTTGTCAGGAACCCATTCAATTCGGACTCTTGTCAAAGTAATGGAAAGAAATAACTGGCATAAAAAAGATTTCCTACAATGTAAAACCTGTTTTGTATTCAAGTAAACTTTTTACGAAATGAATGGGACCCAGCACTGTTCTTAAAGCGAATTCTACGAAAGGACACCACTAGATCCTAATTAATTTAACGATTGTTCTCGGTCATTTACATTACACAATTTATTTACCCTTTAACAACGTCCTTAACCGAGCTCCAGAATCGGACTCGGTTGGGCATATCTCCTAAACCGAAGGTATGAAACTCAATAATCAAGGCGACATCGTTAAACCCAAAATAGCTGACAGTTATAGTCAAATCAAACATAAATCAGTATTTTTTTAAAGTAGTTAATATTCATACTACCACCAAGCAGGACAACTTACAAACTAATGTAACTATAGAGCTAGATAACTCGAGACCTAGGTCTATATGTTTGTCTCCTTGTTATTATTGTTTGTCTCCTTGTTATTGAAGTATAGTTTATTTTTGATCGACATAACAGTTTTTGCCAATGTTGAATTACAGTAATTTTTCATATTACTGACTTTGTTTAATTATTGTTTGTTAGTCAAATAAATTACAGTCTCCTTAGGTTTCTTGGAGAGTTAGAACACTGGATCGAAACTGGATCTCGTATTATCAATTTTATTAATCCGGCAAATAACTTGATTTTTTTATTTCCGTTCTAACATTATTACAATAACGTGCAAACCTACTTTTCATGTTCTGGACAATTTGTATGTTTGTATGTAAGACTTTTTTCCTTTTTCTCTTTAGGTGTCTTTATAATTTTAGCATGATACTGGAAATGTATTATGAACTAAATAATATAGGATTAAGGGTTTAGCAGACATGCAGGGTCGAGGTTTATAAGAAAATTTTCCTGTTTTATGGTCAGGAACGATCGTATCTTGGGACAGCGAAGTGGCGACATTACAATGATTATGTAGGAATAAAATTATTCCTAAACTACAAAAATAGAACGACAATATTATTGACGAATGATGATATAATTACAAAATCACAGATTTTATTACTATAAATGCTGTTAGAAACGGAACCTAGAAAAACTTTATTTTGAACGCTGTCATTTTGCGATAATGACACTGACAGTTTGACATACATAATATACAATAATAAAATAGATATATGATAACGTAAAATCTAAAACTGTGATTAAGAAATGTAGAAAGATACTTTATCTCAAATGTGTAATTTGATACATTTCTGATGTTTCCGCGTAGAAGGTATATAAACTTACTTTTTTAAGCCTTAAGCGTTTGATTTCGAATGCAATAAAAAGTTATTTATTTCAGTTCTACATTGAAATTCTTTTTAATTTCACCGGTTATTGTAGTTTTGTATTGTGAATGGCTCGTGTATTTGACACAACCTTTTTTATGGAATGAGTTGAAGTGTAATCATGATAATTCCTGTACGAAAATCTTATTTATTGCCGATCCACAAATACAAGGGGAACAGGCTGTTCCACAACCTCTTAGCATACTTTTTAACTGGGATAGCGACAGGTACGGTTTACCATTTTTTTAAATTTAAATTTAGAACAGTACGTTATTAGTAATATATATAATTAAACCAGGGTTAAAATAAGTTACGCTAAGTAAAGTAAAGCTTGGCTTAGCTAGTTTGTTTTGCCTTTATATGTAAAAAAAGTCATAAAAAAGGAAGGAAACATATCCACGACTTTTCCTGATGACAATTCTATTATGTTTTTAAAGGTACTTGAAATCTACATTCTCAGTTGTTGTCGATCACTTCAAACCTGATGTATTGGTCTACCTTGGGGATCTTATGGATGAGGGATCAATGGCCACCAAACTAGAGTACCATAGCTATGTGAAGAGATTAGCTTATATATTCGACCTTGATTATCCTATCGTGGTATTTATTTATTTTATGATATTCAATAGATAAACACATTTCCCATTATGTAACTGACATGTATTATTTGTACTTACTCCAGCAAGTCTGGTTACCAGGAGACAATGACATCGGAGGTGAGAATGAGCCAATAAAGTTTGATAAGATAACTGAATTTGGTAAAGTGTTCAAACAGCCATCTGTGATAATGTACAGGAATATTACTTTCTATAAGATAAACTCTATTCTGTACAAAGTACCGCAGGCATCTGACGAGCCGGATATGAATGTGAGAATTGCTGTTGCACATTATCCAGTGCTAGCTAGGGCTTTTTATGGAAGACAGGTAACCTATATTTAATTAAAGTATAATCTATAATAAAAAAAAAAAATTTGTTTATGTTACAATTTCATACAAAATATAAGCAAACTTTTTTTTTATTTATCCTACATTTGTCCTTTATAAATGGGTACATAAAATTGATTGATGGATTTAACTGTTTTATAACTTGTGATGAACTTGGATTTAGTCTTTAATGGTATAAATTTTAAAGTTGCCCCACTTCCAAACCTTTGTATTGGTCTGTGAGGAGTTTTATTTAATTGTATGTCGGATCCTTGTTATATTTCCTAACTTTCCAAAGGTTTATTTGGTTTAGACTCGTAGGCCTTGTATTGTTGATGTTAGTCTAGTGCTACCAGAGATTGGAACACCATAAGTTGGCTGATAGTATTCACATTCAAATCTTTACTTAAGAGGATATAACCTGTGGTATCATTCGATACTTTTATTACAAGTTTTCGTAGTTGTACCTTCATTTACCGTTTTAAATGTTTTTACAGTTTACATTTCTTTCATAGAGGGATATGAATTGAGAATAAAAAAAATAAATTAATAATTACCAACCTGTTTTGTTGTTTCAGGTAGAAAATGCTATTCATCCAGATATTTATTTCTGCGCCCATGAGCATGTATCTAAATATACGAAGCAAAATAAAAATGTTGAGACGCACTTCTTGAGTTCATGGGATTCTCGACTGGATGTGTCATTAGATGACGGTTTTAAGTATGAAATATATGTCCCGACCTGTTCATACAGAATGGGTACGAGTAAGATCGGATATGGAGCTGCGGTTATAGGTAAAGACATCATATTTACTTAATTGTCTTGCAAATAATAATGTTCTAAATTCAAAATTATATATAGTCTTTATATTTCAGAGAACAGACAAATAAAATACACAGTGTTCTGGTCACCGCAGCGTTTCCCGTATCTGATAACTTATGTTGTGTTTTTAATATTGTTCTTTATTGTTTCTTGTTGTTTTGGTACCAGAAAACTGATCTCCAGAACAACTATACCCAAGGGTGATGTTCTACTACCTCTCTTAAATAATGCACAGTGATTTGTAAATTTCATGAACAAAATGATATATATATATCTCAATTATATTTTTTTTTAAATGATAACAAAGGTCACAGGTTTCCATAAAAGCTATTGCTTTATTTAAAATCGTTCTTGAAATGGTAAGTATAAGAAATATATTTGATTAATGATTAATATACGTATGTGAAAAGTGCTTGTGACAAATCACATATGGAGAGTCCATCCTGCCATACTGTATTATTGTTGAAAAGAGCTTTATAAATAATGTCATCACCGAGGGTGAGCTTTTATATCATAAGGCTTTATGATGTTGCCAAGAGAAAGATAAGTTTTATTCTTTATGGTTGTATTTAAAATGAGTTATGTTATCACTTAAAGTTTATTTTTTATATACTTTTATATGTTTGTTACAATAAAGATTGGTATGTCCATATTATTCTTGTACATGATATGTTTCGATTATTGTCTTCAGAAATACAAGAAAAATTTTAATATCCTTTTGGATGTATACATTGTTTATAATTTTTTAGTACAAAATAACCAAAAACCAAAAAAAAAAAGTTTCAAATATTGTTATTCAGCCTTGACAAATATAGTGGGTTTTGATGTTTATTAAATGAAAGTATATAAAAATATATATATTTAGTGTTTTATAATTTAATACCTTTGTTTGTTAAATAAATAGTTAATGATATGTTGGTAATCATGTATAAATTTAATATGATAAAACTCAAAGAGTTTGATAGGAGCAGTGTTCGGAACAACATGTTTATAACGCCAGTCGATATATTGCATATAAGAAAATATAACAGGCCATTGTTATTTATATTAAACAATATAAGCGGTACTGTGAAAACTGACTTTTTGTTTTGAAACATCATTTCTAACGGATACATTACACAGAAACCGAGTACAGTTATTGTAGATAAATAAAAACAGTATCCAGCATTAGCTAGAGTCCTGGATATCGGTCTATATGTATTAATGACTAATGTAATAATTATTAATAACAAGGCACTGGTTGCAAGTTTTTTAACGATATCTCCTCTAGTAAATTTGTTATTTTTTAAAACATTCTTCAGGTACACAGCAAATAAATATAATGATACATATCCCAGACTAGACGAAATGCCTTCCCTATTAGCGTTTACGAAGTTATTTCTGTCCGTGTTCCCAAAAACCCAGTCCTGCAAACCGATGCTGAGAAATAATTCATGAGTACAAATGGTCAAGACACTTAAAAATAATGCATTTGAAGATATTAATAGAAAAATTGTGGAAGTCAATTTACAAATAGCCAATGTAAAGAAGAAGTTCCAGTGCACACCATACTCTGTGATGTGTTCTTGATATTCTAATTTCTTTAATGATACGTATCTGGCAATACCGAGTGTAATCAATATTATAATAAATTTCAAATTTCCCTTTAAAACAGAGACGTAGTTGCTTTTACTTAAGTCTCTATGTACTAGGCCACTAATAATGATGAACAGTCCAACACCTGTGTCCATGAGGCTATATCCATACTTTTCTGTCTTAGCCAAATGTCTCGGAAACTGTTTGAAATCTACTGCCAAAATGCAAAATCCTGTGATTAAATATGTCAGTCCTCTAAGGCATGTTATTGATTTGATTTTGTCATCTTGAAAAGCATTCTTAACTAAGAGCGTCTCTTTAACTTGTCTAATATTAGTCTTTCTTTTAATAACATTTACCAATATTACAACAATTACGATATTGAGCACATAAATATAATCCGACATGGCAGTGTGCGCGATTATAAGAGGTAGTACCATTATAAAATACTCAAGTATTAACTGATATGAACTCTTCCTTCTTGGTATTATTGCACACAACATCGTACATTGCAACGTGAATAAAATGCACATAAATGTATGAACGGCAGTTGAGCCTTGATTGTTTTGCATAAAGGACTCATGATATTTCTTGTATTCTGATGAATTCATGACTTATTTATTTGTCTATAAAATAAAACTTAGGAACCCTTATATTTATTAAAATAAACAACTGTCAACTACTATATGCTTAACGGCTTCTTGTTTATATGTCAAAGTCAAAGCCATATGTAATTTAATATCGAAGTTCTAATGTCAACTGTACTTTCCTTCAAATAGCATAAAAAAGTGTACATTACTGTGTTGCTAGTATTTAATGATGACGACGCTCTTACGTTAAGAAATTAAAAAAAACTACAAATATTATGTTATAGATATTCTATCTATTTTACACGGAATAAATCTGGCCTCGTTTACGTTTTACGTTTAATCACGTTACATTGAGTAGTGGCTAGTAATACGGATTTTATTAATCATAAAGTTTATATTAAATCACTCAGCTCAGCCATAGTATCAAAGCTCGTTCAAAATCGATGTCAGGAAGTTATAAAGACTACGTTACGTTAAGTTAATATTATTTTCAACTTTTTTAAGTCTAGTTACTGGGTCTTTGGTTTTCAAACCCCATAATTTTTGAGTTTTACTATACATTGCAGCTAATAGGAGCCACTTTCTAACTGTGCCATCATTGTTTTTTAATTTTTCGCTCTTAAACACATTACTCTGCATCTTTTAACTTCTTTTTCGATGGACGTCACTATATTTGACAAAAATTGAAAGGTAATAAAAATTTTATTGACATTGAGTAGGTGTACCCATCACAGATGTTTTTTTCAAAATATGTATATTAAAATTATTATTTTATGAGTAGATTATGACTTCATCAAGAAACATTAAGCGTTTTGAAATTGACTTCACTTTGTGCAAAAAAGCACGGGCTAAAATTATAAATAGTATTAAAACATAAAATTTCATTAAGCGATACTTTGGAAAAGTTTCAATAACCTTTAAATTTATTGTAAACCGTTGCCTTTATAATGGTGAAAAATATCATAAATGTACATTTTGTATCACTATGCAAAAAAAAGAAGAAATTACCAAAAGTTGATCCTCCTCGTCGCGTCGTTGTACGACTATCTGAAAGAGAATGGTTTAAGAGAAAATTCCAAAGAGAATTCGATATACGATTAAAGAGTGTAATTCTTTCTAAGATCAAGAAAAAATATGAAAAAAAACTAGCAAGGCGTAAAAAACTACGAAAATACCATGAGGTGAATTTAAAAATATATTTGATTTAAAGATTTCTGTTTGTATGTTTGTTTTTGTTCCAGCCCCCCCGACACCGTGATTATCCAGATATTGTTTGGGATGGATCACATTTGAAGTCATGTATTTGTTTGTCATACATGCATCGCTGTGATTGTACGGAATACATCGTTTTACCGAGACGTTGCATCCCTTATGGTAGTAAAATATTGTGCTACATAAAACATTACTTCATCATTAAGGTTTTTGTTGATATTTTTTAAGTTATATACAGGGTCTATACGAAAAAAATAATAATACCGCATTATGTATCCTTTGAAACGAAGTACGTATATGTAAATATATACAAGTTTGAATTTGTAGTTAGGAACCTAACATGTTTTTCGTTATTTCTAAGCTTTTGTCTAAATGTCTTAGTGGGCTCCTGGGAAAAACAAATGTATTGGCGTAACTTCCCCTATAAAAGTAGCTAGATATTATTTGAAAACGTTCAGCGACTTTAAACTGCTCAGAGATGAGCACAGAGACTGTCTTTTTCCGCTGATCTGCTCTGTCGGTAGAGAGCGGGCGGACAGAGCCGAGACTGTGTCCGCCGCCTGATTATCCAGACTATCGAGCTGAGGAAAGGGGGATAGAAGCTACTCTCTCACTTCACGTAGACCTACATCGTAAGGCTGCTCACATTACTCGAAGCGCCCTTATGAACTGTGTGGGTAATTTCATCAAAACAACACGCTCAAATTCGCAAGCGAACCCCGGGCGGACCCCTAGGGCGATGACAGTAATTGTTGGAGTTTAGTGGGTAAGCCCAGGTCGTTGACGGAGAGTCCCACACACGCCACCGGCTCCATTCTTAGGTTGAAGGAAAGTAATAAATAGCATCCCCAACGAAAAAACAATAATGGGGTCTAGGGAACCAGACGTTTATATAACAAGCATATACAAATTAAATTTGAAAACATAATTTTATTTAAATAAAGTCAATCGTAATATTCTTAAAAATGATTGCTGATAAGACCGCACATACAAATACTTTAGACGTTTCCATTATTTAGGGACATCTAACAAATTATTGCCCGTCCTGAGGGTATTTAGAATGTTGCTGCGTTTAGAAGATGTGAATTTAAATTTACCGGACAAACCTTTCGTGACGAGGTTGATAGAACACATCGAGATAGAAAAAAAAGTGGAACAGAAACTAAAAGACATGGACAGTGAGTTACGTCGCAGTAGACAACACAAACGCTTCACAGACTTTTGCTGTTAATCACCAGTTTACCGTTTCAGGCGACCGCGGACTGGAGTTCTGCATCATGAGATGTCACCATCGGTTTAAAAAGCAAGACAAAGATCATCCGTGCGTATTATGTATACTAGTGTAGATGTGTGACATCAGTATAATTCAGACTCTTGCGTCATGATTCTAAAGGAAATCCACAGTAGGGGATTTAAGTTTGACGGCGCCCTAGGCCCATAACGACTTGGCGCACTTTATGTTTCGTAACAGTATATATTAGACTGGGCCAAAAATAGCACATTTTTTTTTGTCCCAGTCTAATGTGTGTAAAATAATGAAAATAATAATAAATCTAATATAGGAATAAATTAAACTTTTATTTTTTTAACAAAACAATTGAATATAGAATTAATAATAAATTACTTGTACTTAACACATAAATCATTTTTATCTGATTAATCATAATGTAATAAATTTTTTTCTTGCTTTCGTCTTTGCAAAAATATCAATGACCTCCTCATACTTAATTTCTTAAACCAATTGTGCTTCAATGATTAGTAGTGCAAGTGCATTGAGTCTGTCGTACTTCATACTTGCACGCAAATAACTTTTCGTTCTTTTCAGGATGGAAAATGATCTTTATCCCGAATAATTCTTTGCAGGAATACTCAGATAAATGCGCAACGCAATATTGTATTCGGACAGATATCGTAAAGTTCCCTTGAATGTAAAACGCACTTAGATTTGATGCAGATCGTGTATCTTCATCCTTACTTAGTCGATTTTTAATTTTAGTCATCTTAAAAATTTTGGCGCCCTAGGCCCAGGCCTCACGGGCCTAAGCCAACATCCGCTACTGGAAACCCATGGTTAAAATATCTTTTTAGGAAAATTTCTGATATCCAAAGTATAACACTAACTTCCGTTTGCTATCTGGAAGGACTTTACAAGTTGGGCAAATAAATTCTACGACTCAAAACTATACGAATATTACTATATTATAGATTCTATGTTAATTCCTATAGTGTAGTGAACTTACTTATGTACTACACTATACTATGAGTACTCATATTTTGTATAAACGTCATTTTTAATTGCAAATAATCTTATTGAACTATTTATTCCTTACCTTATAACAAGCTCTAGTTAAAAAACATAATCTTTTACCTATTATTTCCTTTTAACAAAATTTATTTTCCAGATACTTTAAGCTGAGGCAGAATTTATATAATGAAATCAAGTACCCAAACATACCCCCGAAAGTGAGTATTAACGTGCCTAATAGAATATTAAAAACATTTTATTATGTGAAACATAAATTTAGACCTCTGTTCCTCTGTTTAGAAACATACGAAGACATTTTCTTATTGAAATCATGATTTCATCAAAACATATTCGAGTGTATGAATTTCATTTGTACATATAATGCTTGAGAAAATTTATAACACGTGCTGACGACATCATGTAACAAATAATGCCATAGTTAAATGATTCAGGTTAATCGTTAAAACATAACAAACAGCTGTTCAATATGGACGTACTACAAAAATTTATCCTTTACATGCTCTCGGGGGTTGTACGCTCGTTTCAATTATCTGTATTTAATAACGCGGTACAAGCAAGTTTTTATAAATGAAGAATATATATAATATAATTTTGGCAACAGAATCCACGACAGTATTCAGACTATTTATAAACAATCTATCTGCTCTACGTATAAAGAGGATTTAGTGTTTTGTTTATATTATTTTTATTTCAATATCTCAGCCTGTTCCACTGCCGCCGCCTCCCAAGCCGAAGCCGGTTGTCAGGGGCCCATGGATATCAGACTCTTTCACAGAAGGCTACTATCGTTCAGGTTTGAATAGAAACGGTGGTTCTGTTAGTTACAATATATTTTAAACCTACCACGAGTCTCACTTGCTGAGTCCCTTAGTATGATTTTCCATTGTCGAAATAAACACCTAAAAGTTAACGGTAAGCTCGAAGTTTCAAAATCTTACTAAGAATACTTATTCACTGTGAAAACAGAATTTGTGATGACCCAGCTGATATTGAAGTTCGTATTTTTGATGACAGGTGGCACACAAGCTACGACAGACAAAAACGGTGAATTTATCATAGGTAAATTTTCCCATATTTTATTCGGGAGATATTCCCCTTATGTTCAAGATATAGAGGGCGCAGGACTGTGTTTGAACTCATATCAAGAGTAAGAATTCATTCGCACAAGTTTTACATTGAGGAGGTTTATTATTTTCTATTTTAATCTGTATCTCACTCTTGTTATAGAATAAAACAGAAACAGAAGGTCATCAAACAAATTGAAAATCTGTTAAGTTTGACAAGGTAAGTTCAGAAACGCGAGGAGATAAATAATACCACACAAATAATAAATAAGACTAAAAAAATTTAACTTAAAACCTCTTTGCAGAATGAAGGATAAGGTGTCTAAGTTTACATTAAATTTTATGACGTCGATTTTTGAGATTAAAGGTAAACTTTAGTTAAGTATTTATTTTAGATTCTGTGGTGCTCATTTTTATTTTACTCTTTTTATTACTTATAGATCCTGGAATTCCGATGAATGAAGTGTAAGTTTATTTTGAAATATACATTTTTGTGTATAAAAATATAAAATAATAATTTTAATATAATATTTCGTAGTGCCACACAGGACCCTCCACTTGGTTACTGTTATAAGTCCATAATTATACCCTCAAAAACTGGATTTGTGAGAGAAGTTGGTTTTGGAGGATGTCTTCCTTGTAAGGACGTCAAAAAATCTCAGAAACACGAGCGACGTGTCTCAGACAGAGACGTCATTACGAAAGATGAAATCAACAAACCGATATCAGATGAAAATAATAAACATATAAATGAAAACGAAATAAAACAAAATCCAGACCCTGTCGCGAAAGAAATGAAAAATGATCCTAAGCTAAAAGATGCAGATCTTGTATTACAGAAACCTTTAATATCAGAGGTAAAGCATGTGCGAGATGAGTTACTGGGTTCTGTAGATGAAAATACTGAAATAAAGGAAGGAATTCCCGTAGCTTCGACAGCTGGTGAAAGCAAGTTAGGTGGTGACAAAAATGAAGATATAAAATATAATAATAGTGACGATAACAATATACAAACAGTGAACCCAAAAAGTCCAACACAAGATGATAAACACGTAAATAAAAATATACCAAAAGCACAGAACGTCACCAAAGATACAAAAATAGTTTCAGGAGGGAAATCAGTTTTAACTGACGCAGGGAATGACGGTGTTAAGGAAGTAAAAATTGCTTTTATGGACATCAATAATCAACGACAAAGCTGCCCGGTATTCAGAGATTCTGTAAAGTCGAAAGATAACCTTCATAACCATCTGGAACCAAACGTGTCTCTTACCGAATATATTGGAAATTTGTTGGAAGATATGCTGACTAGGGGAATCAACCAATGTGCTATAAAGAAGGAAAGACAATTTTACCAACAGAAACACCAAACAAGATCTGATGAAGAGTCGTATACTAAACTGAGAGAGGATCTCCTGAAAGCCATCGAGAATATAGTTCTTAATGCGAAACCGAATGCTTCCGAAAAAGTGGAAACAACTGAAACAAAATTAAATATATATGAATCCATACAATCTAAGTTCATACTTAATATGTTCTTGGATTGCGTAAGGAAAAACACGCGGTCACTCAAACAAAAACTCAAAAGAAATGACGAAGAATCCTTAAAATCGCAAATAACACGGCTGCTTAAAACAGAGGACGCTAAATTAAAAATAAATAATTTGTTTGAAAAAATTAAAAGAACTCTGATATCATTCTTAAAAAGCCGTCAAGAAAAAATAATAATTATCACTAAGAATTTTTTGAAATTAAAACAGTCAAATATAGATATAAACCGGTCGAGCGATGTCAAACGTGAACGGAACCCAGAGGTGGACGCGGCGCGAGAACTGTCTGAATCGACAGTAACAATTGTCACAGTACCACAAAGTCATAGCTCATTTGATATTTTGCCAAGTAATAGTAAAAAATAATCTTTAAATCATATTATACTGTACCAAAACACACAATAATTTCAATATAAATAAGTCTTGTTTGGAGACGTTATTTGGGACTTACAAAGAAGTAAAACTCAAGTGTCACATTCAAATATACGTCAATAATTCAATCGGAAAAACTTTTTTCAAAACAAAATATAGGATAAATCAAAAATGGATGGGTGTAAAGGAGAATGTACAGGGATAATCAAGGTTCCATTCGAATGTAAATCTGATGATATCAGTGTAAAAGAACCGGCAGTGAGTGACGAGGAAAGTGAACGCAGGTCTGTTAGTTCTCTTAAAACGAGCGAGGATAAGGAGGTTCCGGTCAGGGAAGGGTTACTTAAAAGAATTCGGAAGAGATTATTGGAGTTCAGAAGACGTATTAAAGAAAAGAAAATCGGCAAGAAAAAAAAACCAAAGCCCGTGAAGGCGATTAAAAAAGAAAAAATTAAGAAACAAAAGGAAACAGTGAAAACTATTAATCCCGAGGAGTTTACAGGGGATAGGAAGTGGTTGTGGGAAGAGTTTCAAGTGGACATCGGAGTCCCTCGGCGGTCGGACACGAAACCATCGGCAGCGCTATGTGACGTCCGATACAAGAGATTTATTAGGTTCGTCCCAGAATCATATTTTTATAATGTAAGTGTTTTGTATTTTTTAATAATAATAATATAATGCTTACATGGTCCCTCATGTTATGTTATAATAAATGCAGGAACCGAAAAAAGCAGACGCTGTGTTTCTGTCATCTAAGACCCCGATAAAGAAATGTTTGTGTCCTATTAGAGAATGTTTTTGTATCGACAATTTTATGCAGAAAAAGAAGCGTGTCCCTGGTACTTGATATACATTTTACAATCGAGAATTCTACTATGAACGATATGTTAAGAAATAAATTAATTATTATTAACATTCCTGTATTTAAAGGTTGTTGTAGAATTAATCTATACGGATATATAGACATACCGCGTCTGCATCTGTTCGACCTATGTTCCAAAAGACCGAAAATTAAACCTTACATAGAAAAACTAGAAGCAACGGTGGACAGTTTGAGACCGCCTATGGGACTTCGTAGCATGGGGAAGGGTTAGTCTTTTTAGAATACTTACACCACTGTTTTAACATAACTTTTGCATGTTTTCACTTGGTAATTTTTGATTCCTCTTCACTCTAAACTCATATAATGTAATCATTATTTGATACAAAACCCAAATATTTAAAGTAATTTCATAAACGTGTATTCAAACTGTCTCTTTCAGTTGTCATCGAAAAAAAACAAGAACTTTTAAAATAAATATAACTGTTTTCCTTGCAGTGAATAAAGAATTTTGCATAACGAAATGCAGGAAATGCCTGGCGAAATCCGGGTTCCAGCATTTTCAGTTAGTTCCCATTTAATGTTATCATCTTATCTTTGATTTCATATAATATCATTTTTCATATCTCTTATTTCTATCTTTAGATATGTACCTACTTTTCCTAAAACTCATAAAACTATTGATGACGAGAAAAGCAGTCAGCATCAAAAGGACGTGGTAAGATTATGATAGGTATACACAAGATAAGATCCAAATAGTCTCCTTCAGCAATGTTTGAAATATGTTCTTACATGACTGATAAATGACGAGCGTCCTTCTTTGAAGGGACGTAGTATCCATCAAAGTTGTTTGCCGGCTTGAGCAGCAGCTTGGTAAATATGGTAGAATATTATTGATGTTAAAGCGGCAGCCTCGTCTTGGGGCGAAAGTTTTAGCTATGCGTTTACTGAAATATTCCTAATTTTAATGTAAAAAAGCTTTTTTTTTGGATATTCTAGTAATAGGATTATTGTATATAAAATCGCCGCGAAGTTTCTTTTAGAGAAAGGGTTTCGTAAAACGTAATACAAGTGATACAATCGATATTCGCATTACTTGCGATCTTAATAAAGTAAAATATTTGTGGTTTTTGTTTAATGCCATATTTGCGATGAGAACTAAAACAATAATTATCACTAATTTGTTTTTTCAATTCATAAAACTGAAAGGATCAATTTGATAGAAAAAGACAAAAAAAATCGACGTGTTGCAGTATTACTTTGAACATGCTACTACACCTTACATAACTTATATCTTTAATATCTCAGTCAATTTTAAATAAAACACGTAGGTGGACGATAAAAAAACAAATGGAGAGAAGAAAAATAGAAGAAAGGTGAGTCAATTGAAACAGCTTAAAGAACCTACAAAGCTAGAACCAAAAGAAAAACAAAAAGAAGATCAAATCGAAAACCAAAAAGAAGTATCAAACGAAGAACAAAAGGCAGAACAAAAGGAAGAACCAAAAATTCGTCGAGCAGAAAACCAAACAGGAGATCAAAAGAAAAAAACGAATAAACAAATACAAGAGGAACAAAAGGAGGGACAACAGAAAGAACAAAAAGAAGGTCTAACGGAAAATCAACAGGAAGAAGCAAACAAAACACTAAAAGAACAAAAGAAAAAGGAAGTAAACGAAGAAAAGACGGACGAACGAGAGGAGTTAGAAAAGGAGGGAGACAAGGAAGAAAATATAGAACAAAAGGAAGAAAGTGAGATCAAAAATGATGAGGAAAGAAAAGAAGATAAAATTAGGGAAAAGAGTGAAGGAAGGAGGAAATTAAACTGCAATTCGTATTCCTGCACGGGTGAGAGCTTCATAATTAACTTTTGAAATTATTATTTATACGTTTTGTACTAATGATTTATAAGTCTCTTTTACTGGTTGGGAGAGACTTTCAATCTGTGGAGGATGGTTTATAACAGGCGATCGTGGTAATTGTAAATGTGTAAAATATATAAAAACTATTTTTCAGTTTCGACTCAGACGGAATTTGGACCGAATGGCGAATTAGACGTAATAAAATTCTCACATTTATTATTTGCAAGCGTAGAAAAAATTATTTTGCCCGATATAACTGGAAAAAAGCTGTTCCTATCTCAATGCAAATAGTATGATTTCTATATGTTTTATATTTACTAATAATTATACGTAGCTTTATGGGACCTCCCATCAGAGCGGTGATATGTGTCATTATGCTCTAAGGATTTTTAGTTGAAAATATTCTTAAGCGTTTGCTATTAATTTGGTTTTATTTGTAAAGTGTTAAAAACATATTGGATTTTTTTTTACTTTCATTTAATTGAAATACATTCAATTAATTGTTTTTCTCAGCGTCCCCGATTGTTCCACTGTCGATTCTGACGTGACGCTCATAAACATGGATAAACTGCTGGATATAAACGAGTGCGTAGTGCTGTTAATAAATTATTATTTGTGACATTTTCCATATAACTACAGTCCAATAAATACTGTTTTCAGAATCAAATGTCGTCTATCCAAATTAGTATCTTCGATCTTTGAACTTCAAGGTAAGAGTGGTTAGTTATGAAACATTTAATTAAAAATGAAAATAGGAAAAATTAATAACATGTTTACTCGCACATTCAGATCTACCGAGGAAATTGAACAGAACCAAGATTCCCAAGATTCGGTTGGTACATTTTGAAGTGAATTTTGTTGCATTAGTTTATATTTCATTAAATATATTTTTTGTCAGCTTTGGCTCATTTATGGGTTGTGACAACGAGACCTGCCCAAAAACCCAACACTCGGATAAAAGCACAGTAAAAAATAACCATATTAATTATGATAGGAACATATCAGAAATAATAAGAGGAAAAGGGATTGTTTATGAGAATAAAATGAATGAATGCGAAAACCCTAACTGTAATGAGCTTCAACCCAGTGATGCTTGTGAAAAAAAAGCATGTGTTGTGGAAGTTAATAAAGTAAGCGACGCTAATGTTAATACACTACCGGGAAGCGATGTTATACCATGCAGTGATATTAGTGATGGAAAATGTAAAAACAAAATTAGCAAGGCAAGTGAAAGAAATGAAAATAGCTCACAAGAAATCCGCGGAAATGTGGAGAACAGTGACAATAACCATGAGAAAATATCCAGCCTCGACATGTTAAATGAAGCGAAAGAAAATAATCCGCAAGAAGGTTTTACAAAAACAAAGGTAATAATAGTTAAACTACCTCCGGAAGATAAAGTCTCCGTCCAAAAGATTACAAATACAGGTGACTTTAAACTAAACATTTGCCCAAACGAAGATGCAAAATCTCAGATTAGGTTTATAAAAGAAATGACCGCAAATAATGATGACGATACACTGAATGATAACACTAAGACATCAGACGACAAGCAACAAGCTGCTATCAGGCGACGATCAGCTGCTATCAGAAATGATAATGAAACAGGTTCACTAAAGGAACCTGACCGAGATCAAGGCTTCGAAAGTCGAAAAGATTCAAAAACATCGAAAGATAAAAACGACTCCATGGAGAAGGTTTTACCCAAAAAGGGAACGTATACTTTTTCTTCGACATACAGATGGCTCATGGACAAAATATTTCCGTCCGATCAAATAGAAAAGAAATTATCTTCCAAGTGTTCCGCAAACGACTCCAAGCTAAAACTAAGGAAATCAGGAACGAGCGAAAGAGAAGTTTTTTCAATGAGATACACCAGCACTGCCAGCATACAGAAGAGCTCGAGTGCGGGAAACAATTAGGTCTTTTGAATTTTGATGTTCTTTCGTTAACAAGAAGATAACGGACGGGGTTACAACCCGCGACGTGTGGGTGTGGTTCAGTTTGTTTGTTTAAATAAAAAAAGATATAAAAATCTTAAAAACTTTATTTTCTTAATTTAATTTAACACAAAGACTAGCTTATATCTAATTTGTAACTCTCTACAACGGTATAAATAAATTTACATAAATATCGAAGGGGCTCGATTTCAACATCGACACGGCCGTGATCTGGCCGCGCGCTGTCCGCTTCGGGTTTTAGTTGTCGAAGTCGTAGGCTGTCGGCCGCTGTGGGCGTCGCTGCACCAGCGGGATGTTGACCTCTTCGGCTGAACGGAACACCTGCGCCGGCGGACGAGCGGCAGGCCGGGGGGCGGGGGGAGCGGGGCGGCGGACCGGCTCCTCCTGTTGGAAACATTAGAATTGATCGGCCAAGCTCTGTAGCAATACGAAGTATTGTTTTTGCAGCAGACTGAGAAAACATTTTTATTTCGTAATATATAGATGAAAGCAAATTGTAAAGAATGTCAGCATGTATTATTCCCCTGACCTCCTCTTCCTCATCTCTGTCGTAGCGGTCGTCCCTGTAGACCTCCTGCGGGTAGTATCTGTCGGAGTACTTGAGGGACACGTTGGGCTTGCGCTGCACCTCCTCCTCGTTGATGGGTCGGTACAGGTAGTCGTTCACGAAGTGGTAGCTGGACGACTTCTGGCAGATGTTGTCGTGAGTCGGCGGCATACAGATCAAGTGGACCTGTGAACAACATTTTAATGACCACATTTAACAAATTGTTTTACCAATAGTAATTAAACTTATGTCACCAATAAGAGCTATCTGTTTACAGTTATGTTAGGAGAGTTGTACACGTTAACTTTTAAATAGTTATGCTCACTTGGTGGAAGGTGAAACCGTCTGGGCAGATCCAGGAATGCTTAACATTATCCTGGCAGTAGTGGAACACCTCACAGTTGAGGTCCTCATCGGCGTAATATCCCGTGTTCTTGCTGACGCAGTTGAACTTGGATTGCTGCAGCAGTTGTGACAAACGATCCGGCTCCTCTTTCTCTTCGAGTTCTTCTTCTGACTCTTCCTGCTGGTACTTGATAGGTCGCTGTTCCTGTTGCTAAAGTTATTTAAGTATGGAGACGAATTTTATAATAAATTTTAAGAAATTCGATAATTCATTTATTAATTATACCAAGGTACGTAGGTACACCAAGGTAGGTTGGTAGGTATACCAAGGTAAACTCTACCAAGGTTAGTATGGTTTCGTTGATGTTACCTTCCGTTGCAGAGGTCTTTGCGGGCGTTGTTCCTCCACGTATTGTTGTGGTCTTGTCGGCACTATGTACTCCTCGGACTGTTGTCTTTGGTATCCGGCGAGCTCGGCCAGTGAAGGCGTCGGTCGAAACCCTGTCGGTAGAGTGTTGGGATACGCTGCTGGTGTGTTGTAGGCTCGCGGCCGCAAGTTACGAGATTCCTATTGACATGTTATGAATAATTAACGATAATTACGAATACTTGTACACTTGTCCCGACAGACTTACATAAAGCTGCTCTCCGAGATTGTTGAATGATAATTTTGTAATTTAATGGACAATATGCAAACTTTTTAAGTTTATAACCTCCTTGCGTCATTACTATTTACGACAATCGTCATTAACGGTCCATGGTGACACATAATAGTGTGAGGTGAGATCTTTGAGTTTTAATTATTGTGAGTGGGGTCTAGGGTCATTGCGTAGAAGTGTTTAAAGCTTGCTAGTATATATTTTCGTATTAAATATAACGTCTGTAAGGTTCAAACTCGCACTAAATATTTTTCAGTTCAACAATATCATATGCAACAAAAACTTTAACAGCAATATTCTTTTGATAATAATCCGTCATCGAAAAACCTAGATTACATTGAATTATTTTATGTTTTCTAAAAAAAATATTTTCCAAACATAGGAGACTAAACGGAGGAGTGAATTTAGAAATATCAATCAGCAATGACGTCACTGACGAGACAAACAAACAATACAACCCACTAGTATAGAAGGTAATGTAGCGAGAGACAATGGCGTTACAAAATATGTTAATGTAAATCACATTTAATGTGTTCACTGGTTCCAAATGAATCTATCAGATATGATTTCACAATATAGGTATGTGAGCGTGTACGGGTGCTGTCGTCTGTTGGTTCTTCACAAGGATTAACGCAAATTGAATAATTAAAACAAAATAATGTTAATAAAAATGTTAAGTTCCCTATAAAATATGTACACGAACTACTTACTACAATAAGCACGCCAGTCGGCTTAGTATGAATAAGTTGTAACAGTCGTATCATGGGTGACGGGAGATAATTAAAAATATTAGCTAATGAACCTTCACACTGACAGTTAACAATTAAATTGTCAGTGTGAAGGTTCACGCTTTTTATGTTGTTTCTTTAAGTAGATAACTTTTTAGTTATTTCAATATGAACTCAAGCTCTTTCAAAGTTTGTACATAACATAAAAATTTAATATTTTCTATAGTATGATATGTACAAGTATATCTCGACACGCACACTAGTACATATGTAAGTATTTAGGGGAGTTATTTTTAGCGGAAATATATTTTTGACATTAGTAATCGTAAGTATCGTATACGAAACTATGCGCTACCAAGTACAACACTATTTTTCATTAGCCAGCCTCTCATTTGAGTGAGAATCATCACTAGATACCCATACATCTAAACTAATGATTAAACCTTTTTTCGTATAGCATATTTAAAAAAAAAAATTGAGGTCTTATAAAACCAGATCTATGGAGGTGTTATTCTTTCTACAATTGGTCTATTTATGTAAAAACTTGCAGTCACAGCAATAAGAAATATAACATGCTTAAAGTGAAAGTATCGAGGGCACTATTTATTATAAGAAAGGGAGAATAGCAAGCAAAAGACAAGAAAATATTATTTAACATACGGTGTTTTCCCACGCAATAGATCTCTATGCGACACAACAAAAGGTCTTTAGTATGGAAAAATATAAATCCGCTTACGTAATATTAATTTATAAAGCAGAGTTCTTGTTATAATTTATATTACGGGTGTAGCATCTACATTGTATGGTGTTAAATCTTTCCGCGTATGACACAATGAACAGGTCGGATCACTTCATACGGAGAGTTCATACGAAAGCTATAAACTTTAAACACTATAGTCATGTTCCGTCTTAATATATTATATTATGTTCAAAAACCCAATGTTGTGAAATTTATTAATGTTAAACAGAATAATTGTATAAAAAGTGTAGTGCAATAACACTACTACGTTCTAAAATACACTCCGTTGACAGATATGCGAATATTGACTTTGAAATTATAGAAAAAAAAAATGTTATCACCAAACGAAAGCAGCAAAAAATACATAACGTGATTAAAATAAAAATAAAATCTAACACATACTTTCTACTTTCTCTTTCTATTTAAATACCAAAAGAACAATAAAAAAAAAACTGGCGCAATAATCTCGGACTGTATTTTATATTGATTGCTGTCAAAAAACTACAAGGAGAAATTTATCGCCAGACTAAAATAATATAATTATAAATTGCCGGTAAGATGGCGTATGAGTATTGGGTTTATCAGAAGCGGTCCGTGTTACGCCTTGCATTTATTACATAAGATAGGTTGTATATGTTTTACGTATGTTTTAATAACCAGCCCTGTTACGTGTTCGCGGCTCGATCCCTTTTACAATTTACTTCTTGTGATCTTACGTCAACAGTCACCAGAGACTGTGATATCGAATGCACACGTTGAGAATAAAATTTATTATCATATCTTTTTATCAAACGATTCGGTATTTATGGGTTTTAGCCTTTTTACGTATTTAGACTTAGATTTAGGATATACAGAGGACACGGTTTGCCTATTGGCGAATGGTTGTAATCACTCCGACATTTTAACCAGCGGTCGTTCCTGCTCTCGGGATTATTTTAAATTAAAACAATAATTCAGCATCACATTTGTTTTAACTTTAAAAAGAAGTCTAAATCGTTTCCAGTCGGCCCTTAAATCACGCTAAACGATTAAGACACTCTCATCCTTAGTGTCGGGGTAATATATCTTGCAATTAAAATGTATTTTTTGCGTTATCTTACAAATTGTAAAGAACGTGCTTCATTAATCTCAGCACTAACCACATATTTACTAACTTGACATTACATATTAAGCAAATACTATCAGCTAAGTTATTCGTGTAGTTCCACTATGTCATTATATGTTATTGAACAAAAATGATCATTAATTTTGTAACACTACAGAATTCCAGTACAAATAATGTTAATATCCTACCAAATCTAAAGTTAAACGAAAAAAAACTGTATTTCCAACAACGTAAGTACATATTTGTATGGTTTAATTACCTCTTGTTTCAGGGACACTTGATCGTCGTCCTCCTCCACACCAGCGTCGGGGATGTCGTCGTCGTCTTCAGCGACCACGGCTCCCAGCAGCAGGACCGCCATCAGATAACTCCACCTGGAACACATCCAAAATAAATCTTCACTTAAATCGAATTATGTTTAAACGATTGACTTGTCAATTGCTTAATAGTTACTGGCGTTATGGCATTTTCGTTTAGATCCGTTTAATATTTTAAAAAGTTACTAATTTCAACAACAGAAACGTCAAGGATCGGTAAGGGTTGAGAAAATATTGTTACGTATTTTCATAACGTCGCTGTTATAACGAGTACAGTCATATACAGACGCATTAGTTACAGTACTAGTCTTGACAGTACCTAACCTAACCGCAAGGAGCTCTTGCCTCAAGTCAATAAATTGCCGAGCTGAAGTGCAACGAAAACTGTGGTCAACGTTACCTCACTGCACCTGCAATCCCTCTGAGATCAGCTTTTGAAACGGGTTAAATTATTCATATTAAATAATTTCAAATTGTAAATAGACCAATCTGTATTCAAGTTGCTTGAATACCGTATATTTAAATCCTTATAAACCTCTATATAAAAATAAACCGAACTATATTAAACATTCAATATATAGTTCATAAACTCGTATAGTTATGACATTTATTTTTGAATATAAATAAACTATTTTTCGCCTGTGAATATGATAATATTCAATTTTATTTATGGTGTATGTAGGTTACCATAGACTACTATATTTATAACCGCAACGCAACCCAAACTGGCCGAGGGAGTGGTATATTCAGTTATGGAGTGCCACGAGCAACTTCATGTGGTTACATGATGTTTTTAAAAACAGCCTCCGGGTGATGACTTGGACTCATTTTATTTATGATATTGAGATTACGCAATGTTCTTTAGAAATTTAACGCAAACGAAAAGGAAGCAAGTGTGAATACAGTTACGTGACTCGGATACAAATATTATAATTCAAGAAGATAATACGAGTTTACTTCATTCTGACACCAAAGAACGCAGAACGAATTAAATATCACTTACCTACAATGTTTGAGATGTAATGTTACTAAGCAAAAATCGGTGTTGCCATATTTTTAATACAAAATTAAGAATAATATTTTTAAAATAAGTAACGATGTTTTTTTAACTATATTCTGAAATACAAGAATCTTTTGTTCGGCGTCTCCAGGAATAATAATGTCCGTAAACATTTAAAAGCATTAGATAACGCTTAAGTAATTTAATCAAAAATTCTATTGTGCTTGAAAATCAGACCAATGCTCTGTACTTTCTCTGTTAAAGTCATCGAGTCGTGAAATAATATCTTGCGTACACTTTTAATGTGTTACAACAATCTTCTGAAACGGAGGCAAACTTTTCCCAACGATCACACTGACCGCACCTAATTAATTTTTAACTTATCATTTTGTTAACGATATTTTTAGTCAAGATCTATAATATAATTAAATAATTTGAGCACCTTCTATGTCTATGATTGAATTTTATTAATCTGTCAATGAATTCTTCAAATTAATTGTTAATAGTATCTGCTACTAAATCCACAAAGTCTGTCCTAAATAACTCAACAGATATTTCTGACTCACGAGTCTACAATTATGAATACGTACTTACGAAATTGCATTGTAACTTAAATTGCCGTTTACTTGTGAATTGTAAACATGATACAGGTCTCCATGCATAATATACTTTACTAAGGGTAGATATTATTGTTGAATTTCATGAGGGAATAAAGTAGAAGACGAATTTCAATATAAATTTTTACAGACAGAAGTTGTTTCAGATTTTGAGTATAAATATTTATCGGTAATTCGTTATATATGAACCCTTGTAAGTGAGAAGTGAAAAACAATTCTCTCAAGAGGACCGACCTTGTTACGTTCCAGCTGAACCTATGAATGTAATTTAAAAAAAATCCGCGTAGTATATACGAAATATATTAGTATCATTTAAATGAATAAAACTCGCGAAAGTCCCATCTCATTATAAAAAAAAATAATTTAAAAAAATAACGAAAATCGTCTACGTCTTCCATTTCAGGCAACAGTTCCACTAATCTCTGTTGTAATGTTCCTATAATTTCGTTATCTGAAGCAAAACATAATATTTTCTATCATCATTAAATTTAAAAAAAAAATTCATACACATTCTAATATTTAAATTTTTTCCTTATGATTTTTTTTAAATGAGAACTTACATTGAAGCTTTCTAAATACTGTTACAATTTAAAATAGACAAAATATTATTTTTAATTTTAGAATAAGTAGGTGTAGTGAACAGAATATAACGCGGGCACTGTCATGCGTCAGTGGTAGTTTGGCGGGGTGTTATCGATGAAGAAGTAATTAAACCATTTGTTGGTAAAAAAGTATAGAAATAGCGACTTTAGGAAATATTTATCAACATACCATTCTTGAGGGGATAGTAAAGCGCCTCAATTAATGATAGCCATTTGTCGTTTCCCTCGCCACTCAGAGATGAAGACTTTTAATCATTCAGCCACGATGACCAGAACATGTCATATCAATAAATGTTACGTAACAATTTTTTTACATTCAGATAATATTCTACTTTGAATTTCATTTAATTCTTAAATTTAGAATCTTTTGAAAAATTACATTTTAAATTCAAAATTTTGTAACAAAGGAACACAAAATAAACAAACCATTAATAGAATAAATAAATTAGTTTTTACAAATATACAAAAAGTAATTGAGATCTGACTCAGGAGATTGAGTAAAAAGTAATTAATCTATCTGACCTCGCGTTTCATCACTTCATAATAAACGAGTATCGAATGTTCGAAATTGAATACTTTATTATTGTTGTCATTGTTTTAACATTATAGTTTAAAAAAAAAAAGTGAACCGAATGTATACAGACTATACAGAGGCGACATCGGAAAAAAAAATCACAAACCACAAAGTTAGGAGGAAAAACAAATTACACAAAAAGAAATTATTTAATATTTTTATATGAGAACATAATTGGTTTGGTCATATTTTTAGTTGTTAGAAATTAAATTCGTCTGTCTTTTATATTAGTAATTTTGTTTTTGATGTTTTAAATACACACACATATTACTTGCCCGGGCTGAGATTCGCTCTTATTTTGATCATGAATATAATAAATAACTTTTCTTTAAATTCAACACTGACTCATTATTTAAATATTTTAATTCAAATATTTTTAAAATTATTAAATTTTAACCTATGTCAAATTATTGTCGTAATGGTTTTGCGAAAACTTACCAAAAATTTATATTTTAATTTAAGATCTGTTATTTAGCAGCTGGAAATGTCACTTTATTTAGTAATAGAATATGTCATAACATTTTGCTGTTTTTTTTTATTCTCGTCACAGTCGGGCGCAAGTAATAAATATTCAGAATCAGTGACATGTTACGATATAAGTCCGTTGAGTGACCAGAGCTTGAAGTGCTGATTCAGAATGATTTAGGATTTTTTTCCCCCTCAGATCTCACGCCGTGTGTTGATGCGCCATTATCGCTGGATTTCACTTTCAACTCTTGTGTAATCATTCCCAGTGCGTAAATGAAAAAAATTGGCGCCATAAAAGTTGTTTTGTTATTATAATGAGCCAGACAGGCGTCAAATTTAATATTAGCTTCAATAGTAACATCGCACGGGAGCGATATTTTTAAAAATAGAATCCTTTTAAGTAGAATTAACTTATATATTATTAGTATTACATATTTTACTCACTACAAACAGATAAATCTCCCATTTTATTGATCTAAATTTATTTTGGTAGTTTTATTACATAAAGTTTTGTAGATATTATTCATAATTTGCAATAGGTAAGACAATACCAGCTAAATAAAAATCATTTTCGTTTTATCAATAATAAAACAAAATGTCGTACAAGAGTGTTAACTATTTGCTATTCGTGTTGCATCGCTCACTTTTTGTATTTGGGAATTTGTTTACTATATATACAGAGAAATTTAACATTGAAATGATCAAAAAACTGGATAACACATTCATGTTTGAGTTTAATACAACTTTTGACTTATAAAAATGAATCAATCAATCTTAAACAAGAAGGATTTTCGTATTTATTTTCCATAAAAAGAAAGATAAATCCAATCTTATTGTTTAAATTATTTAGAATCAAAATTGAGTATTCAACATTGTTGTAAAAAGTATCTGATATTATTTTATATTAAACTTTTTACTTAGTTTCAATGTTTCATGAATTATATTATTTTAGATAGGAGCCCCTTAAACCTACACCTGGGTCGCAAGTCCCACGCACTGTTGAAGCTGGTCTCCCTGCAACCTTGACCCTGGACCCGGCACCCGCACGGTGAATCCATTGAATGCTAAGAGGTTTCGTATCTCTTATTTACTCAAGATTATATTTTCATTGTAATAGTCATATAATTTGCTGACACATACTAAACATTCACTTCATCACGTTTCTTACATTTCTAACGATCTTTTTACGTATATTTTCACTATTAAGTCCATTGTTTGTAAACGTTTAGCATTATTTACGATAGCTTGTATTTCAAAGATTCGTTAATAAAAATTGAATGGCGAAATCATTACAATTAGCTCGATATTTAATCTAGATTTTAGAAAGTAGAAAAGGTATCGTGTTCCTATTGTAAAGAATCTACAAGGTCGTGTGAGGCTCGCTCGTTTAATACACCTTAAATAATTTGAACATTGACACAATTTAAATCTGCTTGGCCTGATTCGAGCAGTCAAATTGACAATGGCTGAACAGATTATGTCAATCTGTTGGTCAGTTGTCATTTAAAAGATTATAACCGTGTCTTACCGTGTCTATTGTTGATTTGTTTTTGACTTTGGGCTTTAAACTTAAAAGAACTGAAAATATATAAACGCACATTTGTTTATATAATTTAATATATATGTCGTTTATAAATGTTGCCATAGTTTATCACCCAAACAAATATAACTAATTCTTAGTAGAAAATTAAATGATGAAACTTAAAACTTTGTCTTAACTTTGACTTAGTTAGCTCCTTTTAGTAAATGGTTTGGTTATAACCAAAATGTATATTTTATCGTGAATTTAATTCTCATATATTTGTTATTTTTTTTTTACAATTATCATATGAATGTATGTCAATGTTAAAACTATTTTTGGCAAAATCGTAATGTAATAGTTTTTTAGAAATCCTAATTTTTGATGAAGTTTGTTTGTTTCGGTACATGCAATTGTTTATATCGTTAGAAGTGTAGAATATAATAAAAAAAATACAGATATAATAAAGGTAGATTGGCTGGAATGTGTTATAAGAACGTTTAAGGAGCGTATCAACGGGGAGAATCCACAAAATACTAATTAATATTCATTTTAAGTATTACTCAATCATAATAAACATCAAAGTTTCTAGTCATTAGTATGTCAATCAGAGATAGGAAACTAAGATATCCTGGGAATTACAACTTATTACGCTAAACGGCCGTCCGGTCGCTTTATTGACACGTTATTTTAATTAACTTTATTGAGTCACGCGATCAATATATTGAACATCGCTGAAACACAAATTCATTATATATTTCCTTCTTAAAGAAACACCTTGTTATGTTTTTTAGTATTAAAAATGTAGTTGTACTCGTTTGACAACACACGTGACCATTGAACTACTTATGAACGGTTTTAGCCTGTCACTGCACTGATTTATAATCTGTTTCCCTTCTAAACAGTATTTATTTCATATATTAATGATTGTATGAAACCATTAATTTTATTATATATCTGTTGATGGTCTTAATTATCAGTTATTTGGATAGTCAATTAAGAGTGATTATTAAATTAAGTTTGTAATTTAGCTTCTAATTCAATTATTGTGTAACTATACTGAATTATGAATTCTACGTACTAACGTTATTAGCAAGAAAGCTTAATTTGTGCTTCTAAATGTTTTATAATAATAAATTCGGGAAGTATGACAGCCGTTAATAAAGTACTTTTAATCTGTCAAAATTTATAGAAATAAATATCAAATAGCACAGATAAAAAAAAACGGAAGAGTCAATGCACATCATTGAACAGATCGCGTGTTATGTCAGCCGCGAACCTCGCGTGTTTAATTGTCAACAGCCGGTATAAATAGAAACGAGGGAAATATTAATAAACAAACACTAAACACATGCATAACTTTATCAAGGAATACAACGTTTATGTTGGTCAATGATGCGTTTAGTGTTGAGGATATTTTAGGAAGTAATTAAATAATAAATTCGACCTTAGCTATAACAACGTTATCGTAACACAAGAAACCGAAGGTACTTTCTAGTTACCGCTGCACGATTTGATTATTACGATAAAATCTATTGATTGAATTTAAAATGTCTTTTAAAGTGTTTTTTTTTTCTTAACTGGCAAAAGTATTTTTCTTGTGGAAGATTAAAAAATATTAAATAATATGAAACGCAAGGTTTTTAAAAATAAATCCAATATCTTTACCGTTCTCTATCGCCGTGACTTAGTAAATGACGGACCGTGTGATGGACTGCATAAAGTTTTTTCGTGCAAGCTTACATTACATTATTCAACGTCTACTAGCTCGATAGAATGTAATAAGATAAATATTGTTTCCTTACCATGTATAAAAATTATAAACTATGGATTATTATTCATTATCTAATTATTAAGAAATGAAGTTACTGAATTTTATTGTTTTGTTAAAAAATTAGTTAAGTCCTATTTTAATACATCAAGGGCGATGGCTATGAGTTTTGATCAGAGTTAAGCTCAATAGAATACCTTTAATTAAAAAAATAATTTATTACATAAATCCTTTATTATATTAATGCTTTTAAAGCAAAATTTTAAAAAACTATAATGTAGTTTTATGAACCCGTATGTACGAATGCAGATGTCCTGATATATTAAAAAAAAACTCGTATGTACGCAAAAAATATAGAAGAGGTCTTTAACTTGAAGTGCAATTTTGTTGATAACGCGCTATTCACTGTCTCTCACAATTTGAGTGCAGTGAAAGTGATTGATTCAACGTATTCTTTTCGAATCAAACACATTCGGTAGTAAAGTATCGACACCGTCATTATGTAACTATTAACATTACATTAACATCGTATGAAGTAAATCTGATAGTTGTAACTTATTAATAATTATCGTACTTTTCTTTCTAGAATTTCAAACTTTCTCGTAAGTACCAAAAATTAAATCAAATTCATTAGATACGAGACGTCCATAACATATTGTTTAAAAACGTTATTAAACATGTTTACCAGATTAATTACAGAACGAAAATAATAATTGCGAAACAAATTAAACGAGATGTAACATGATGGAAGCACTAGATACACTTAATTATAGATGTAGTTAACGAAACATTGATAATTACCTCATCTTCATATTAAACCACAAAACTTATCGTAATGAACACAATGAAAATTCTTTGAGTCGGGAATGCGCCGACTTCCGAGTAAGACTGCGCGGTCGGCGGGCTTTCTCCCAGATTTATAAGCCCCACACCGCCGCGAAGAAATGCAACGCTTTAGCAATATTACGCGAAACGAAACAATTATAAAAATCACTCGGATTCTGTTATTGGATGAAATAAATGCACAATATCGATTATCTACTATACTAGTGGTAATAAGGACGGAACGGCTATTCATTAGAAAGTTAATTTAGTGGTCAAAATCAAATTAGACCTAACCTCTAATATTATATAAAATCCCATAAACAACTTCCACTTTGGCGGTATAAATTAATACAGCTTGTAAATCAAGTGACAGAAGCGACGAATGCTTGATTATAACAAAGTTGTTTAATATTTAATAAATTTTTGATAATAAAAAATACCTAATTACGTTGAGAACGTAACAATATTGTAATAAAGAAAGTGAAAGTTACATAGAAACTATTTAGACGGAATTTTGGATTTAATAGAAAAATATAAAATAAGTTTTCCACTTAAATTTCTAGAATTAATGATATATGTATTTGAATTTTATAAAGTGACATTCACTATTAAATTTATAGTAAATATTTTTGTATTAATTCAAATAAGGGAAAAGACAATTATTTGCAATATTAAAGACATTTTTATTTTTCTTTTTATATAATTAAATGTCACTGGTGGCTATTGTTATTTTGACATAACCGTTTTGTTTTTATATTATGTAAAAAGAATCTATTTATAAAACAAGTTTAAATTTGTAGGATTTTAATAAAATTCAATTTTATTACTCAAATGTATCTGCATTGATTAAAAATATGTAGAAAGGCGTGTTTTAATAACATATTTTCTTCTGAACAGTTTAAATAGTGAAATTGAATTCTAAATCTTAGAAAAATTCCTCCATGCAAACCAAACGTCAAATATTAGTAATAAACAAGTAAAGGGATCTATCTCAAGGTGACGTTAATAAAATGAAATGTCAAAATTTTATATTCTTCGTAATTTTGAATGATCGAAGCTTTATATATTAATAGACCTTTTAAATTTGGCCGGCAACCAATTCTTAAAATGATTTTATTTAACAAATGTCACGAATAAAAACAATTTGAATATATATATTGATATTCGAATATTTATCTCTATTTTTCATCTGTAATTCCTTATATAAAAGTGGAAAAAAAAGGCGTAGGCGTACTGTCAAAATTCTTTCACAGTAGTGAAATATTGTTATAGAAATAACTACTCAGTTACTTTTTATACGTACTCCAGCTTGTGACACCGAACACCTTAAGACAGTTTTTATATTATTGCACAAACAAAATTATGAAGTTGTTTTTCATTATTATGACGAGGTTGGCATCGTCCGCGAATCTCGCGCCTCCGTACACAGTTCTGAGATACATAACAGTTGCATGTAACAGGTTTTCGAAATGCTATGTACATTACTCATTAAATAACATTAACAGAAGTTTATATTACAAAACATTAAAAAAATTGTAACATTACATAATTATGATATTTCGCCGCATGAGCTAGTCGTTGTTGTAAGTCCTGTGACAGTTTGAAATTAATTTTAAATACCTATCTACAAGTCGCCACTGAAAATCATCCGTGCGTACGACAATGATTTGATAATGCTGAATATTTTAACCAATCTGTTATCGACGCGCAATGTATCCGGCTTGCTGCAAAATCATTTCTTTTATTCTGCTTCGTTGTCACTTAACATGTTACGGCGAAACTTTAGTAAGCTGTGAGATTTGAAACGTGTTGCTATTGATACAGGAAGATAAAAAAATATAATACGAACAGAGAAAATCAAATCGAAGTGTAAATGGTTTCCCATATCCCATATAGACAAATATAAACATGATATATTGAAATATAAAAATAAAAGAGTAACCGTCTGACCGAGATAGAAAAGTAAGTTTTGAAATAAGACAAAGCTTAGATTTAATTCAAAAATAAAAATAAATAATAGGTACCTTAAAATGTTTCCGTAACTTATTACGATATGTACGCTTATTACGATATTATTTTATTACAAGTAGCCATATTTATTTATCGTACATGATTGACTTCCAAAATTATTAAAACTACATATAACATTCATTAAAGTGAAATCTTATCCGTCTCTAAATAACAAGATATTTTTTTATAGTCATGGTTTTTAATATTGTTGACGACATGTGCGTAACCATTTATTTCCAACATTGATCCCCGTACCGGACTTCCAAGTGACGCTGTCAGAACCGATAACCGATAAGGCTAACAGTCCAGATGAAAAAAAACTTCTGACTTACGAAGTGAAGCTGTTTGAAAATATAAAACCTCAAAATACAAAAAAAAAACTGTTTAAGAATAAAAATAATTTTAGTCTTTTATTTACTTTATTTCAATAAACATTTTGTGCTCGCCCATCCTAAACAAGAAGGTAGCTGCACGGTATGTAACAGTGGATACAAGGTTTATTAAAAGTAAGTGCTATCTAATGAAGCCTCAAGGAGTAAACACAACATGTTGTCCCAAAACCAGTCACTATTTCATTTTTTTGTAATCAATCACGACAACGTCACCGTTCAACCTGAACAGAATAAGTGTTAATTGAATTTGACCTACCGTTGACAAGACAAAAATACAAAAAAATATTGTTGACTCCGCTTCCTCAGAATGATGGAGATGATAATTCAAACTAATATTTCGTTTTTGTTACTTACTATACAATACGTAACCGGTTAATGACTTATAAACTGTGCTTTAACAGCGCATGAGGGACATTCGACAAAAAAATCACCAAATATGAAGAAACAGCTACCGCAAATGACGGCCCTGGATAAATCCGGTTATATCTTACGGTTATTTAACCGACTGAGAAAACCTGGTAAATTTGCAAGTAGGAGGAGTATCCTCTACAGGAATATCAAAATGTTCGGTGATTTAGACTTGAACATTTATTACTTTAAAATGAAATTTATATTTTTCGTCAATTAAATATTTTCAATATAAAAATACCCCAAATTTACTGAGTAGTTATAAAACCTAGACACAAATTATTGTCAATAATTCTAGCCTCTTTTTTATTAAACAGAAATATATTGTAAAATTACAAAAATAAAAGTAGAATTACAATAAAATAAAGAAGGAAAATTTTGGATTACTTAATACCAAATTTATTTTCTAATTTATTAGCAGTTACTTTTTACGCTCAAGATTTTGTAAAATATCCCGATGATTTATCTTGCATCTTTTCTAAATTATAAAGACAAGTGCAACAAGGGCAGAAGTAAAGCCGCAGAAAACGTGCTACCTTCGACTTTGTATTAGTTTCTTCGTAAAAGTCGCTATCTCTATACGAGAATTCGCCTTTATGACTGCATCTAGGACGAAAAATATGACAGGCGCTGTTAGTCGAAGTGACTGAATTTTCATCGACGGTCTCAGGTTTTTTTCTATCCTGTTCTGCGTGCTCCCACGAGGACAGAGGCATTAAATATTCTTCCATGTTAATACTGTGTTTCGAAGGCGATTGAGAGTGTATTATAAGCGTTGCTAAATTAATCATTGATGAAGTATTTCTTTGATGTAGTCCGTCCCCCAAAACAACATTGCCTAATTTATCATTTATATCTGTACTTGATCGTATTTTCATTCTTAAAACTGTGATGTCAGAATCGCTCGGCCATGATATAACATCTGGCGTAAAAGATTTCTGTCTCTTTGAACGTAGCTTTTTAATTTTTTTATGATTTTGATCTAATTTAACTTTAGACAGACCTGTTTCCAAACTCTTAACTAGGTTAGCAGAAATAGTGCTATCGGTTTCTGAAGGTAATTTAAAAGCCACTTGCCGAACATTAAAATTGCCGTTAGCTTTTTGTATATCTATGATGTCCTCGATTTTTCTTATAATGTTTTTTTGTTCAACATTCATATTATCCATATTTTAAAAAAATAATGTGGACAATTACAATTTTTAACAGGAATATTTGCCAATCAAGTTGGTTTGTTTTTTACCCAGTTTTTTTTTATAATTTTGACATTGACAATTATCATTAGTGATCCTAAATATAATATTCAGATAAACTAATATAAAAAAAATTACTCTTACCTTATAACTGTCAATATCATATCTCTTTGATACTTTGTATGTAGAAAGAAACGAATATAAAAATTATTCTAATAACAATTTTAACTCATTATGTTTTTTACAATTTTTTATTCTACATTAAAAATTAAAGTTTCCGAACCTGACACGTCATAAAATTCTGAACTGAATGGGTAAAGATGTGATGTCAGTGTCATTATTCTTGGGTCTTGTATCAGAGGCAAGGATGGTGTAATGTTTTCGCTCGGCTAATAATTTCTGTTATTACAATGGAATCCATTAATACTGATTCAGAAAGAAGTGATAAATGTAATATAAATGGAGACTGCTCTCCGATAACAGATAATGAAAGCAATAACTTTAATCACGCGAAAAATATCGATGATATCTCTACACCTTCCGAGTTAAAATTTGACGAAGGTATTGTAAACAATTATGTGAGCTCTATCAATTTCCTCATATTTCAATTTCTTTTAAATTCTACGCACATCTGTTGTTTTTATAAACCATTTTCTGTTAAAACAATGACAATAATGCACTAAACCTTCTGTTTTTACGTAGACTTCGAATTCGAGAGCTTCGACATAATTGAAAAACGAAAGGATATAGAAAAGTGTCTTGCTAATCCGGACCTTGTAAATTTGGAGCAATGGCAGAACTTTGCTAAAAGTAAAGGGGGTTTAATTTGTGGTATGTCCAATATGATTTTAATTATTATAAATAGCAAATGTATGAGTTTGTGCTGAGTCACAGTGATTTAATTTCTCTTACGGAATTAGCATACTGTAAACACTACCTGTATGATGGTATTTTAACTTTCTATTTTAGATAAATATAGAAGAAAGATATGGCCACTGCTAGTTGGAGTAACTCAAGAGGAATTGACTGATCCTCCGTCACTGGATGAGCTCTCTACACACCCTGAATACAATCAAGTATGCTGCAACAATTATATATTCGGTGACAAATATTGGAAAGCATTTAGCATCATAAGAACTGAGTTCATTATTTTGTAGGAATCAAGATTTTTGGTGAGGTGTTTTAATAAACTAAGTGTAACTTGAATTAGATATTTTAAACAGTATATAATAGTAAATAAATATCAATATAAATATATAATTCACACCGTTATATTCTCCAGGTTGTGCTGGATGTGAACAGATCCCTCAAACGGTTTCCACCTGGAATTCCGTATGAGCAAAGAGTAGCCCTACAGGACCAGCTTACTGTTCTCATACTTCGGGTGATCATTAAATATCCACACCTCAAATATTATCAGGTCAGTATTGACGCTTTGAAATAATTCAAGCAAAAAATCGACTTATACTTGTAAATAACAAGTCATAGATCAGTGGGTAGGTGATTAAAGCTAACGGTCTCCTTTTAAGCACAATTTCAATAATTTATTATAAGTGAGATGTTTTTCAATACAAGATTATAAAAAAAATCAATAATAAGTTTTCTTATTTAATATTTTAATAGTGAACGATCAGTATTTATAAATCATAATATACAATGGAATATAATAAGAGTTATTGTATTGATACCACAGCTACCGATAAAATGCTATCTTTGTTACTACTTACTGTACACTCATACAATACATAAGTAAAGTTGTTTACTATAAAAATATAATAAAAATTCTATTCTATCATATTCAGTTGATTGCGAACATTTTATATCTCAATATTAACTATAGTAGAAAAAAAATTCCTTTCTAAAAACAGGTTTCTAACTTGCTAATTCCAGAATATTGTGTTCCAGTTATACTAACACAAATCTATCTCTAAGATATATTTATATGCATATATAATGTCCTCCTTCCCTATACAGCATGTTTGTCACTGAACTTTTTCTAAGGGTCTGGACTGAGTTGAATACTTTTTTATATTACTTTGTGTGGTGCCTCAGGTGCTTTAGATTCACAAACCAGATCGGCAGATCCCACTGCCTTCTATATTTAGGTTAAATAAAATGAAAGGGGTTCAACATGCATAGGTCTCACTATATGTATTGCTTAAACACACTTTATACTTCTCTCTTTCAACTCTGATATTCACATGGACAGAGTCGCTGACAAGAAAATTTTTGTATACATAACCTATTTGGTCGTGTTTCATATGATGTATAATTAGAGATTGTAATTATACATATATATATATGTATGTATAATTGTATATGTATAAATGTGTGTGTGTGGTTTGTTAAAAGTTGTTTATTACTTTTATTAAACATTAATTTGTAGGACACTATCTACATGTTAGTCTACAATCCACATGTGTGATTATTTACGTTTGATATCAAATAACATTGTGCCAATATTGCTCTAGTAACAAAACAACTTAGATTAAAGACAAGTTTTAGTGATTGTGTGTTTGTTTTTATGCTTTAAAATATGAGAATAATTAAGGATATTTTGTTTAATATTCACTTCATTCTATTACATGGCATTTGTAAGAATTTTGATATCCTAAAACAGGTAGAAACTTTTCAAAGCTATAAAATAATTTTTATGTTGTCAGTTGAAAATAAATCCGTGATTGTAAGTAAATTCAGGGTTGAAATTCTCCCTTTTCTTTTTAATATTGGAATTACATTCTATTGATGTGATATTTGTATTTGCAGGGCTACCACGACGTGGCCATAACTCTCCTTCTAGTATGTGGAGACCGAGCCTCGTTCCCACTGCTGTGTCGCCTGTCGTACGGCTCGGGGGCTCCGCTAGCGCCGTTCATGCAGACTACGATGCAGCCCACGCAGCACCTCCTCAACTACATGCTTCCCATACTGCGACGAGCTGATCATGGCCTAGCTGACTGCCTGGATAAGTAAGAATTGAAGATGTTAATCTTCTATAGTGACTCATTGTTCATCAGCGTCGCATCGGCCGGTAGAGACGAATCATTTCCCCCTTTTAATTTTTGTATGTTCTAAAACTGTTTAATGTTTATTAGTCTGTGGTTTTGAGGAAATGTTGCCATAAACATTTTTTTGAATTTCTCTTTTATAAACTTCTCTGTGAGGTGGTCATTTTTGGTGGTGGTTTATTTTGCTGTTCATCTGTCCATCCAGTTTTCGGGACCTTTTATATACATTTATAGATTTTTTATTTTTAAAGTTTCTATTGTCCTGAAAATTACAAAAATATTAAGTGGATTGAAACCCCAACCTTATCTTGTAAGCCATTTATGGTTATGTGTGTTGGAAATGTTTGTTGTGATCTTCTGTATTGTTCCAGGGCTGGTGTCGGCACGATGTTCGCTCTGCCGTGGTACTTGACGTGGTTCGGTCACAGTCTGAACCGGTACTCGGACGTGGTGCGTCTCTACGACTACTTCCTGTGCGCTCCGCCCCTGTTTCCGGTGTACGTGACGGCCTCCATCGTGCTGCAGAGAGCCACTGATGTTTATCAGTGTGACTGCGACATGGCCATGATGCACTGCCTTCTGTCCAGGGTGAGAATGTGTACACGAAGCACTCTTCAGATAATGATCCAGGTTCTAACATGTCAGACGAGTCGGGACACTTGTATGAGACAAGTCTTTTTTTTGACCCAGTGTAGGAATTGTAATGAGTAGAGAGAAAGTAACGGTTTTTAACGTTTTTTTTTTATTTTTTAAAAGGCAGTCTTTACTTACCTCTCCGTTCCAACAGTTACCAGATGACTTGCCATTCGAAGACATCCTGGTGACAGCTGAGAAGATATACAACGAGAACGATCCCACAGACCTCGAGGATGAGGTCGCCGCGCTGGAAAAACGAGAGTGAGGCTCATGTGGTTATATAAACAGATAGATGGGGAAGGGCAGACGTTAAAGAGGTTTTGACATTACAGAGAGGAGCAGCGCAAGTTGGACGAGGAGCGCATGCGGCGGCGGCAGGAGGAGCGGCGGCGGGGCGCGGGCCGGGGCGCGGCTCGGGGCTGGTGGGTGCTCCGCCGCCCGGCCCACCGCCGCGCCGCCCTGGCGCTCACGGCGGCCCTACTCGCCATCTACGTCTACTACCGGCCGGAGCTGTTCAGGTAGCGCCACGACTATCAGTTTGTTCTGTTCCGCTTCTAGCTCCTGGTCACTGTCGGGGGACCGCGCGTCGTGACGTAGACAGACTGGCTGTTGGTTCTGTGACGTCCGCTGCGTCAAGCCTACATTCAGCCCGCGGCTCGCGTGTTGTTCCCCTGACGGTGGTGTCTACGCTGACCTTCGCGACCCATGCCTCATCACGTTACACCCGACCGGTCGTGACGGCGCTATCCCACAGTGTATTTTTCGTAACCTTAACATTAGAGACTACGCTTCTTCCGTTGCGATGCTTACACAAACCCATTTCTAGAACTCCTGCTTCCATTCGATGTTGGGCTTCTTGAACGATTACTTTCATTAATACCATGAAACCTAAATATTCAACATAAGACTTTTCTGGGTCGCGAGGTTTACCTGACATTTTGGGCGAAGTGACGAACAAACTGATATTGTTATCATTGTACTTGCATGCGAATATAGCTCTTATGATTGAGGTGTAATCAATATAATCGCTTAAAATAAATTGTATGACAAATGTATTGTTATGGATAGTATTAAAGCGTTTGTAGCTGTACACTAATGTTAGTCGTGACACATCGGCTTATTAATATAACTAAAGAGAACTAACTCTTTGTTACTGACAGAACTGAAAAAAAAACTATAATTTAAAAAATATGTTTTTTTTTATTCAATGAAATAATTATTCAACATAGATAAATATATTTGGCTCAAAAAAAATTAACAGTGTTATCGAAATGGATTTTCAAATATTTACAATTTTAATAACTAATTACATATATTGTACAGATAATGTCAATATTACTTTATGTAATGTGTTATGGCAACACTATGAGTTATCGATCTCTTTAAAACAATTTAAGTGAATACAAAATTAAAACGGAATATTTTTTGTAATGTCTAAGGTTCCCTACCGTCTGTGTATATGTTTTATATTGTGATATTAATTTGGTTAAACTTAAGTCATTTAATTTATTAATTTCATCCATTCCTTTTAGGTAACCATTTTATATTTATAAAACTATAATTCTATATTTAAAAAAAAATGTATTAAATTTTCATATTATTGTTGAAAATCTTTTGTAACTGTTTTATTTTTGTTTTGTTTAGGCTTTTATATCTGTGGTCGACATAGTTTTAAACGAATCTATATTTATGGGGTCCATTATGAAATGTCAGCAATATTATAGATTTTAATTAGCATTTATAACGTGGAATGTTTCTTAACCTGCATTTTATATAAGTTTGAATGTCATCCCCTGAGGAATATTTATGGAATATAAAAGACATGAAACTGTGCTAACAATGTTTAAGACTTAGTCCGTGTTGGTGTTGTAGCGCCTCGCCCTCGGTAGCATTCATTTGTATATAACATTAAATTAGAATCACTCATGTATTGAGATGTTCGTTACTGTGTCCGCTTTGTTTACTGTATTATTTATGTAATACGTTACGTATAACGCTATATACTCGACTACTTGTATATAGGTTGGCACAAATTGTTTTATTAGAAACCATTAAATAATACAACAAACAGAGTGCTGTAGTGAAAGTTGAATGTGATTATGAGATCTTATAATTGGTAATGTATTCTTGTTTGTATATAAGGTTAGGAACAAAAGGTTTATGTCAATTTTAGTTTAGTCCCTCAACAGTTTGATCCTAATCACCGGATGGTACGATTCAAATAAATCTATGCACATAGTTAATTACTATTGTATTAAGCCATAGTGATTCGACCAGAGTATGAATGTTGCTTAATTTTATGTATACAATAAGTTAAATAAAATACGATCGTCTGTATCCTCATAATGGGCATCACATCATTATCTTTTCATAGTTAACATTAAGTGTATGTGACATGTATATGTATGGTGTAGCGCGGTATTCGGTTACTTGATGAATAACTTGTCTTATATATTACATGTTTTTTATGAACATTGTGTTTCATTCATAATAAGTATTTTAAATCGTCCTCCCATGAATTTACACTCGGCTCATGTTAATGCGACTGACCAATTGATTTCTACTTGCAGGAACAGCGATGAAAGTTCAGACACGAAATGATGCTTTGGACAATAAAACTGTCGTCGTTTTAATTTTATATTATTTTATTTTTATTTCAACACTCGGTAATCGCTTTGTTTCTACTAAACAATATTGAAATTACTAAAAATAAAAAAATAATATTGACACTGAAAATATATCATAAATGATAACAAACAAGTATTACTTATATCACAGCCATAGACTTTATTTTAATGACTCCATTATCCACATCGACACTTGTCAATACAAACTTATCTCATATAATGGTAGGGTTAGTAACACTGTTAAAGTGACATGAAAAAACTGATAAATTCTTTCAAACAGTTATTATATCATAAACACTAAGAAGGTTTTGTTGATATATAATGTTTATTGATGCATTTCTATACTCAATGGACTTTATCTTGATTCTGAAGTTAGGAAGCTTCATCGTCAGCTTCATATATATTTATTAAATGATAATATTTTCTTATATTATAGTATAAGATTGAAATAGCCACCCCGTCTTGAGCAGGTGTGGCGATTAATGCTCTAGCCTTCTCCATGTGAGAAGAGGCCTTTGCTCAGCAGTGGGCTTTGATAGGCTGATGATGATGATGAATATTTTCTTGTAAAGAGAGAGCTGGAAAAGTGATTCAGACACCGGCAGCATAATGAATCTTAACGAAAAGTGAGCAAATGCTTCCGAATTTAACCATGTCACTGTTGTAGGAAAACAAATGTTGAGTATTTTCTTGAAAAGAAATTAATAAATAAATATATGTGGTTAGTACATTTCTCATAAATCAATTTATTTATCATATTAATATTGTATTTAATATAAATAAATCACTTTATTATATTTACAGTGAAAACTTAGTATTTTATAGAGAGCTTCGTTACAGCTATTAGAATTTAATTATAAACTTAAAACATCACAACACGCTATACAGATACTGTGAGGCTTAGTTTCCATTGAAGCATTTGTTCTTTGACTCGGAACAATAAAAAATAAAAATTAATATTACTTCATTCTATAATGAATAGAGAATATTTAATTTTTTTTTTAAATAATATCAATGTATGATAAAACTTATACAGAATGTTTTTTTCTGGTAGTTGTAGTTAAATCATTAAGAGAGCATTACCACCTCGTCTACATAATAAGATTTCAAATCAAAGGTAAGAGATTAGTATTTAGTTTCAGGTGAGGGTCGGGTCACGGTATGGCCATGACGGTGGTGATGTATTGTACCACGCGAGGGTCGTGGAGAATCTTGAGGTGTTCCGCGTTGCTAAGTGGCAGGGCCTTCAGCGAGGCCTGCGGGGCCCGGGATCCTCGTTGTAACGGTCTCCACATGCCCGCACGCCGCCTCGTCTTTCCCCACCGCTCACAGTATGACAGTGAGCGCAGGTTGACCGTACCGTCGCCGTCACCGAATACCAGATTAGGCTTTCCGTCCAGCCAAGTGCCGGGCTTATAGTCCAGTCTGAAATTAAGCAATTCATGTATGAATCAGGGATATAAGAATTTAAATACATATTATGTGTTTTGTATAAAATATATATACTTTTTATTTATTTATTTATGTACAGAAGACCACAATTGATCAATTTATACCGTGCGTGCGTGCGTGTGCGTGTGTAGTGTGTGTGCGTGCGTGTTTGTGAGTGTGTGTGTGTGTGTGTGTTTGCGCGTCTGTTACCTCTCAACGGTAGAGATGTTATATCCATATATACAGTGCAGTTCGACTCCCGGTGCGGCCACGTCGCTGGAGTACTTCTCTGTGTCCCGACGCATCTCCCAAGCGTTCGGTAACTCCATATCGCTGTAAGGAACGGGAACCATATTGCTTAATTATGGTTTTTTAGAGCATTATTAATTGCGCAAGTTTTGTTGGATTTGCAACACTGTCACGTGATACCGAAGTTCTATGGATTTGGTATTAGTACTGGCTAACATAGAAAATATCTCCTAAGGTCATGGTGAGACTGACTTCAAAGATATCGCAAAAATTAAGTCCTAGGGAGATGAAAATTTTTAATAATTTACTTGAAGAGCTTCTGCAGGTCGTTTATGGTGTAGTTGTATTTGTCGGTGGTGACGAGCAGCTCGTGGGGGCCCCACAGACGAGTCGACGGCAGCAGCCAGGCTAACGACGGGTATGTGATCTGCTGCGCTCGCAGGGTACTGGGGGACAGCATCATAGAGCCGAGGTCATCACCTGACATGGAAGGGGTCTAGATATTATTGAGAAAATCCAGCAATGTTATTTGAGGACTCTTTCTATTATAATGTTAGTACTTAATATCAAGACCTAATATGTTCTCTTGATTATGGATACAATAGAAGCAAATAACATTTCACTATATATTAGAGCTCATGTTTTATCACAACAGATTAAGGAATAAGGTCACTTATTTTGTTTTGTACTAATGTAGGTATGATTTTAAATCTTATCGATATTTATTTCTTTATCTTAAGTTATAAGTAACAATAAACAGAGTAAGTGCGATTTCCTCTGTGTGGTTTTATTATATTTTTCAACATTTGGTTTTCCTCCTTGGTATAAGCCATTGTTAACTTTCCTAGTAAATATAAAATGCAAGTCATAGTAAGATTATATTAAATTATTTTCCCTCTACAACTTCTGTGTACTTATAAGGAATGGTTTAATGCTTGATGTATTGATTCAATCAATTTTAACTTATGAAATAAAATTATAACCATGGTATGTAGGTATTATGTATAGGTAGGTATTTATATTTACCTATAGCAAATACTTTGAGTGCTTTCACAGCACCTCCCCATGGTGTGGAGAGGGAGATCATCCTCCGTATGTGCTGGGTCTTCCAGCTCTGGCTTTGCAGCTGAAGAAATTGCAGTGCCATCGCCCCTCCCATACTGTGCACTAGCAGTGTCACAGCTGTCTTGTTATTCATTGCGTATGTATCCTCTACAAGGGTCTTTAACTTCACAAAGAACTCACCGTTTTCATCTAGAACAAGTAATGGCTGAATGTAGATTTTATAAGCTGTTAATGTTAAACATGTCCATGTAATTAGATTATTAAAATATGTATACTTAATTAAAAATGATTTTTTTTTTTATATAATAAAATTATTGATATTCACTACAGTATAATGATTTTGCAACTAAATAAGATAAACAATCCTTACTTGGTGCCTTTCGGAAATCATATGGAGCCCCTCTCAAAGACACATTTCTTACATACCCCATTTTGACTAAAGCATCTCCGATGGTATTAAAGTAAGCACCCTCAGAATCATGAGATGGATCTAACCACTCAACAGGTTCTGGGTTACCCCAGCCTGGTACTCTAATCTCCACCCCCTGAGGGTTGTTCGTCTTTCGTGTAACATTATTGTATTCCAGTCGTACATTGTCTATCCAACAATCTATCACAAAAGGTACCAGCAGTTCCAGGTTGAGCCACACATTGTAGAAATCATTTGAGGTCTTAGCACAAATGTAATGCACAACATTCGTTTTATTAACTTTAGCCTCCAGTTGACTCCCTCCATCACCAGGAACTTAAATGTCATAACAAATTAATGTAATCATATATTTTTATTACAATAATGTTATAGGTGCATTAGTCTTATTTGCAATTATTATATTGTATTGTTATAACTAACTCTTAATGCATTGACTAAGATAAAAAACTTTTTAATATGTTATGATAAAGAGTCATGTTCATAATCACAAATTACTTACATAAATATGACAGTTAACTCAATAAATGAGTAGATTCTAGAAATAATTTGTATGTATAAAACATAAGTGGAAATAATCCAATTAGTACTTACTTAAAATTACTGGTGAAAACCCGAGCGAGTTTTGAGCAAATAAGCTAAATGTCAACAAAAAAACGAAATAGTTTTTCACATAATACATTTTGGAAGTTTAAATTACGTCCGTATCGTACAACTGTGTACAATTGACTGTGTTTATTAATTATTTGATTTACGCAATACGATTATTGTTTACTGTAGCCAGTCAGCTGCACAGACGCAGTGACGTAGACAACGTATGATGTTTTTATTCTTGATGGTCACTGCGAATTTGTCGGGACCTCCGGAGTCCGGTGATAAGACGGAACTAAAACCAGTTCAGAAGATAATAAACAGAGTATCCTTGACGATAACTTGTATTTTTTCGCCAACAATAATCTAATCACATACATTACGTAATACTTGATAATTCAGGAATACGATGTCTAAATCAATTCAACCCCAGTGTCAAGGAAAATATTAAATATACATTTCAATTTGAAGTCGGCAATCACTGATCCGTATTCGCTAAAAAAATCAACTTAACGTTTCATTGTATGGCCAAATTTAAATTCACTAAGAATTTGCATACCTTCGAATATTTTTTTGCAATAAAATTTGATATATATATATTTTAATATATTAAACCACGACTTGTATATATATTTAAAATCACGGCGGCGGTTATTTTGGCTTATACTAATATAATACAATATTTTTATATGCTTGATAATCTTCACAATGCGTATAAAGAGTTGTGTTTAGATATTTGACATATTTTAGTTTATATATCTTTCAGTATTATAATTGATTATCTAATTGTATAGAAACAGTTGTATTATAGAATATTTTTTTATTAAATTTGTTTTTTGGAATAACAACAGATTCCAACAATATTAAATAGGGCACCATTGACAAAGATTTAACTAAAATACGCGCAGGCGCTAAGAGCATAACAATGAAAGTCTAAGAACGAGAGGATGCTATAATTAGAGTTGTATATATTTAATTTCAATATTTATTAGATTTAAGTAAAAGTTTACTAGACAATTTTAAAATGTTCTGGAATAATTGTAATAGGAGATCAAAACCTAGCGTTTTTCGCTTTTGTGTTAAGAATTGAAATGTTTCACCAGGTACGAAAGCTGCAAGAAAATCGATAGGAGCCAGACGAAAATGGTTACCCATTAGGTATTTTTATATTTCCAGGGTCGCGTTATAATTGTTTGGTTATCTTGGCTTATTGGAGGCGTCTGCGGAGTTGTTATTTTGTTAATAATTATTTGTTACTGTCGCCTAATGCCGCGCCATCAGAAATCTTTCGGTGAGTGTTATAGAGAATATTATATATATTTAAAGTCATACAATTTTACGATTATACTTTTATAATTGTTATTCGGTATTATATATTTTCTTTAAAGATGAACAATACCTTAAAGAACACTACACAATAAAAGAGGGTCATGGATACGCAGGTCGGGAAAACTACAGGATAAAAACTACAGAGGTAAATAAGAAAAGGAAAATGTTTTTTACATCATAGTATCACTTCCTACTGTAATGTTGGTCTATACTCTATACTATGTAAATGTTGTAGGTGCAGGTCCAGCGTGCCGCTCGTCCTGCAAGCTACGCCGGTGACGCCGACCGCCGCACGCCGTCATCGGGGCCCGGCGGCGGGGGAGGGGGAGCTCGCACGCACTGCTATGTCAACCGCGTTCCTGACTCCAGGGAACACTCTCTCCAGTACGCCTCTAGCGGCAGTGAGTTTATTTATTTATCCTTCAGTGGTCAGTACTCCATGTCTGTACACATCTGAACCGTCTCTAAACTCAGTGCTGGATGAGATGGACTGCGTATCTACGGGAGGCGCCAGTGCGGACGCGCTAAAAACTCGTTCACTTCCTGCCTTCCTTCGCCCTAAACCACGTCCGCTGTCGACCGAGGATGACTTGCACCAGCTCTATGATAAGGTAACAGAATGCGCATGTGTGTATGTGTGTGTGTGTGAGTGTTATACAGACATGGCCGTGCGCAGGTGAACCTGAGCAAGAAGTATAAGAACCGCATGCGGAGCGAACACGCGGCCATCATCGCCCTCAGCAAGTCTCACAGTCAGTTCCTGGACGCGGACGCCGTCATCGTTTACGATCAGCGAACTGCTCTCTGAACGTTTCACACTCAGTACGAGTTACGTCAACACACGGACTCACATACCATCTGGTTCTCCTACATAAGAACAGCGTTTAATATTATAACCTTATTAAAATCAAACCTTCTTTAGAACGAAGATTGCTACCAGCACTATAACATTCCATAAAGAATAGATATCTAACAATCTGTTGTAAAATTCAAACTTGTTTAGAAAATTTCAAAAAAATGCGGTGCACCTCGTAATGGAACCTCTTTTTAGCAGTTTCGTGTTTATAGCCTGGTCTGGACGTCTTCTTGGTTAAGGTTAGTGTTCGGTTAACGTCGACCAAGCTAGATAGATAGCGTAGGCAAAAGGAGGACCAATGTTTTGACACAAAAGTAATGGAATATATTAAATTTTTAAACTTGTTAATAGATCGTTATGAAATATTAAACACGACTGATAATAAATGTATGTACTTGCTTTAAATATGAGGTAGAGATTGAAAACTATAATGTTTTCGAATTCGTTCGCTCCGTATTTTTACGTCGTTAACTTCCGTTAACAAGTCCGTTCATAGACCATAGTTTTCATTCAAAACGGTCATGTGAACTCATTGTTCTCTGTAAAGATTTCGCACGATTGATGTATATAAAGGAAACTAGATTTTTGTATTAATTATAAAACTCTTTTTGAGGTTAAAAATTTCGTGTTATAAAGTTGTAAACTGTAATACCTATAATAATACTAACGAAAGAACATACTCGTATAAACCATACAGTTTTTGCCGCGTCACGATACATTAAATCTGTCAAATAACAGAAACTTCTACAAATAGTAAACAAACGATATAGACTAAAAATAACCGGATGATAAATATCTGAACGATTATTAATTACAAATGACATCTACATATCACTACTTAATGTAAAAATAAAACGCACATTAAATATATTAAAGGCGTCGCTTTAACCGGATAAAATCTGTTACTCAGTAAGTTTGTATCGGCATTGTGATCGTTGATGTGATAAAATTTATAACGAAATTGTGGCCTAATACAATTTAGTGTGTTTTAAACTCCGTGTAATCGCGTACATCGATTAATTTTATTATAGTTGACAGTATTGATTACGAATCAGTTTTATATTATATAGTGTTTTATTTGTACTTAATTTTATTTTCGGTTATGTTTTATAAGATTTTAATGGATATTATTAGCGTTCGTTGTTTTGATATGTCATATCTACTATATTGATAGTTTAAATTTATGGATTTTAGAAAACCGAGATTTTCTGGTGTAGATTTTTTTATACATCTTCCAGTTTTTGTAAACTTTTTATATTCTTTATAATGTTCTTAGCGAAATATTTTTAGTGTTGATGTTTAATAAATGCTTAATCGATTATTAAATGTTGCTTGTCTTATATTATCGGTACGCGATTGTACATCTACGTCCTGTACGTTGCAGGTTAGCGACAATGTTTCTAGTGTAGATTTTTACTTAATGCTATTAAGTATACATTCTTGTATAGATTTTTATAAAATAGTTTATAGTCGTTGAAGTTGTTTGGATAACTTCAGCTGCAACAGGGCAGAGCTCCGTAGTTGTTGTGTTATTTGGATACCTCTATTCTGGCTCCACCTCCAGTACGGAGGTTCTTTATGTGTGTATGTAATACTATTTATGCTCAATTCTGTATTTTTATTTCGTCTGATATACATCTAGTATCGAGCGTGCAGTTGCTTAGTTAACGAATTGTACGAAGGAATTATATTCGTGTATAATCGACTTTGTTTACAGTAATAAAACTTTTCTATTAGAGGAATCTTTTATTTCTTATTTTTTTTTAATATAAAGTAAGTTAAATAACGTTAAGGGTAAAAAAAAACTACACGTGTGGAGTAGAGGTCTAGTCCATAGTTCGGAAGGAGGCGAGCGTGGGATAAGTCCTAAGCCTCAGCAGCTCTAGCTCAGTTTGCAGCAGCATGAGGCGGGAGTGCTGCGCCTGCACCGTGCGGACCAGCTGGCTGCGACACACCAGCGTCTCCATACTGATGACAATACAACGAAAGCCATTAAAATATAAATTAAACTACACCTACTTTTTTATATGAAATATTGACCGATGTTTCGCTAAGTTCATGGGCTTAGCGTTCACAACATTTTCTTCTCATAAAAACCTTAATTTGAATGTTAATGTCCTAAGGCTAAATCTTTTAATAATTCATATAACAATGTGATGTCACCGTCTCTTAAACACACGACGGATGCGAATCGGTTCCAGAGGGTCCTCGTTCAGTCTCTTCTCCGACACCTTGACGTTAAGTGAAGTTATTAGTTTTTCCAGCTCCTGAGCTTGAGCCTCTACCGCGTCTATTTTCAGCTGCAAAATATTATATAAAATTACATTAACTCAATAAATATTCTTGATTTCTACTTCAATGCCAAAACTTCACACCTCAATTTCTTCAACTTTTCGTATTTCCTCGTTGAGTATTTTGTTGACCGACGTTTTGGATGCTTCCATCTCTTTTTCCATCCTAACGTAATCCTGCTCATCCGTATAACCTAACTCCTTATTTTTTAAGTAACTTTGAAGTTCCTTCGGCACCTGTAACGGAGATTCAAAATGCTGTAACGAATTGTTTCAAGAGGAAAGCAATATTATTTTGAGTGACGGGCAACCTTCAGCCGCTGGTAGGAATATAGTTCTTGTTCCATGTGGCGTAATTTCATTTTCATCTGCGCGTGTTCCCATTCTTTAGACAGGATGCCCTTACGAAATTCTATTTGCTTCCTCATCATTTTCAGTTTCCATTCTCCAACTTGCTGTAAATAGATACATGTGACTATTCTTTTTGCTGATCAGATGAGGGGTGGTTAATAGTAAGCTTAATATTGAGTCAAACGTAATCAATCGATTATGCCGAAGGGCTTTAACCCAAAGTCACACTCGGGGTGGAACTTTTTGATACATAGTACATTTAATTTATTTAAAATTAACATACCAAAATAACATTGTTAACTTTCTCAACCTCATCTTTGGGTATAAGAGCTGCGTCCTCGAAGTCCTCAAAATGGCCTGTGCTGACTATTTCTACTTGACCAGCTGGCAACACTATCTGAAACCAGAGAGTTGATGACGTTTACGAAAAACTTTCCGCTATGTCAGTTTATTTTAGGAAATAGTTATTTAATGTCGATTTTATCTGTTAATAAAGTACTTTAGACAAATATGTTACACTCTAATAAAACTCCAGAATGTATCATTTGTCATCCTAACGACCTGTACGGTGTGATTCCTCGCTGCCAGCTCGTAGTCCCTCCGCAGACAGGTAATACTGTCAGCGGCATGAGCTAGCTTCAGTCGCCGCGCCGTCACCCCCGCCCGCCACGTGTTCGCAGCGCTCTCCACTAGAGACATTTCAATGCACACGGCACGCATCTGAAAAATTGTGAATTTGATGATTTGCTAAATTAATTTTATTATATAAAAGTAACGATATAAAATCTGGTTGATAGATGTAAATCTGATAAATTTTGAGGTGATCTTAGGGAATGTCAGAATAATGTGCTGTTACTCTTATTTCGTTTTCAATTTTTGCACGTCGCAGCCTACACATGGTTGCCCAAAGTCCTTCATCCATAACTGGTGGCATATTGCTTATTTGATCCAATTGCTCGACCCTTTAAAACAAAATAAAAATAAGTATCGCTCTCTCTTAGTTAGTGGCGTTTCCTTGTGGATTTCGCCAATGTTATGTATCGATATTATACTGAATTATCAAAAGAGGGATTTGGCAATGAACAAGGTCGCGACTAGAGACTAAGAACTTTGATACAGCTGAGATCGTTCACCGAGGGGAATCAAAAATAAGTATCAATAAATACATAGTAACAAAATGTTGTAGTGTTTAGTGCTAATTGTCAAAATTAACAAAGAAACTACCTACGTACTTGATATTACGATATAAATTTTTCAAAACTTGTTTTCTTTTAAATTGTTTTACATCTATAGTTATACTTTTACATTTATAGAAAAAAACCGTGATAAATGAATTAAAATAAAAAAAATTGTCAAATATATTGTATAGATATTTATTGAAATCACTTTACAGCACGAAAGTGAGAAGTTAAGCTGGCCGAGACTGTAGTGTCGAAAAGGAAAATAATGTGAAACATTGTGGTTTTTGTTAACAAAATATTATCAATGAATATATAAGGAAAACGAGGTAACATAAACGTTTACAGCAGACCCACTGTTATACATACATACGAGTATTGGCCAACAACAAAAATCAAAATGGAATTTCGGGATTTGTCCACAGACAAAAAAAATCGTACTAAAGACGAGAAGAAACAATATCGTTAGAAAAAGACGATTCAATAGTTCTAGTAGATTATGTTTAAATATAGTTTTCTTAGTCCAAGAAGAGTTCGAATATTACCCCTTAAAGTATTCAACGCAATCAGCATGTAGGAGTGCTGGGCGGACCCCGGTTAAAACGGCGGTGGCTAATTCATAAAGTACCACCGGTATCATCGTCGCACGTTGATGCCATTTAGGCCTTTTTCTAAAAAATGTTTTTTTAATGATATAATACCTACAGTATTTTCATTGAACAACATCACTGTCACAAAATCTCACTTAAAGAATTTATAACATTGTTCGATAATAATCGGGGAGAGATCCGCAAAGTGATTCTTAAATGTTCGGTCGCTGTATTTGTCTTTTTGGAGGAGGTTTTCGTACGACGTTTGGCATTCTTCGCTCTGTTCCTGAATTGCATGCATTTCATGTTGTAGCAACTCCAACTCGTCTTCGGTGATTTTTATTTCGAATCTAAAAGTAATAACGACGAATACAAAGTAAAAAATCTCTTGTAAATCTTAAACAGCAGTTTTCATAATAAAAGACTTTACCTGATATCTTCCAGTTTTTCAGAAACTTCGACGCGATCCAAATTGGTTCTTCTCAAGCGCATGAGATTTAAGTTTTCTTGACCAATGACTGAGTCTACTCTCAGTTTAGTTAGCCAAGTTTCTTTGACCTACAAAACAAACGTCCATATAGACCCCGCTTTAGACAACAATACATAGGAGCTCCTTGCTTACTTTTTGGTTAAACTTGACAATACCCTCGTTAAGTATTTGTGATAACTTGGCATATTCGGCGTGAAGCATCTTTCTGTACTTGTCTCTCTCCTCGTTTCTAAACGCAACTTTGGCTTCATAATCAAATACGAGTTTGAGATCATCTTCATTGAAGTGTTCGGGTTCTTTTTCCAACTGAAATACAAATAGAGTTAAAACATACTAAAGGATAGTATCAAGAGGTATGTAATGGTGTAACTCGTGGGGCACCATGCACTGCGGCATCGGTATGGGTTTCTTGATCTCCTCGTGCCACAGCTTCTCTAGCACGCCGTCCATCATGTACATGAGGGCTCGTTCGCGGAAGTCGTCCTTTGGTTTAGGCTCCGGCGGTGGGATCACCACCTGGCTCGGACTCACGTAGGGCTCAATACTGCACTGTTGTCAATGATAACTTCTTATGTAAATGTATAATTAAGATGAAGCTTTCCTTTCAACAAATATTTTAGGTAAATAAAACTAATATGTTCGGATTACTACGCGTTATTATTATTATTATACTACACACTCCCGACATTTCGGTTACTTTGCAGCAACCGCGATCACGGGCAGACGAGGTCTGAATGTCCCATATCTCGTCCACAACAAAATAACGTGTAGTAATCCAAAAATATTAGTTTCATTTTAATGAATACTCGCGAAAGTGTTAGATCTCGAAGTATGTTAAGTATACACGTGTCAGGTTCGAGACGGCTGCTGTATATAACAACGTATGTCGTGTACCTCCTCAGGTTCCACCTTGATGAGTCTGTATGGCTGTTCCTCCTGCGCCCACTCCGGATCCCGAATAAGATTAGTTAAGTGATGGAAACTTCCTCGCAAATCGGATAGCTTGTTTAGTTCTGGAACCGAGACCAAACAAAGTTTTCTAGTTCATGCTACGTTAGCCCGTTTCCATAAAAATGAAGTAAATAATATTTACCGTCGAGAATAAATCTAAGACGATTGTTCCTGTCATTCACGAGACCGACCTCGCGCTTCTTTTGGCTCATTAAATCATCAAACTGTTTGTTAAACCAAAGCCGCATGTTTTGAACGTTTAACTGAAAAACGATATGTGTGCGTGTTAGACTCGACGAGCTTACTCGTGAACTCATAAGTATATAGTAAAGTGATAAAACGCTGAGTAATAAACGAAGCTTCACTCACATACCCGGTATGATTCGCTTTATATTCATTAATTCGTTGATGAGGTACTTAGCTGTGTGATTACGTTGAAATTGAATCTTATATGTTCTTAATTTCTTTACCTTTACAATATGCTGTAGCCAGTCCATGTGTAGGAACGAGTAGGCCATGGTCTGTGGTATCATGAAGCTCGGTATCTGTATGAAGCGGTGAGCGTTGGAGCCGGACAGCACGTACGGCTCGCTCTCCACCGACTCCTCCACCTCCACCACCTCCGACAACATCTGACTCTCCATACTTTTGCGTATGTCACGCATCGACACCATGGATTCCGGGCCCAGTCTGGATAACCTGAAATTTGGCTATGCTTTATGAGCGGGCTGAAAAACTTGTCTACTGCACATGAGCCTAGCCTTCAATGTGTATATATGTTTATTCACTGTAAAGTTGTCGTTTCATCCAAACTGAGTCTTTCCTCCTTCGGTTCCTCCCAAGGACGGAAAACGTCTTTATTATTTTCCATCTCTATAGTACGCAGCGCTTCAATTTGATTCAACTCCGGCCAATTGTCACGCTGTGTCGGGAGAACCGCATAGTTTTCGACCTATCATTATTTAATTATATAAACTATACTGTGAATTTGCTTTGTTAACATTAATAACAAAAACAATTCGTTATAAATTCAAATGTCCTGTATATTATTAAGTATTTTGTACATAGCTCACTTTAAACTGATATATAACACATTATACCTGATAGTGGCTAAATATGGCAAACAGCTTGACCCTCGGTGATGACATGGTATCCCAGCACGTGTGCTTGATCCATTCAGTTACTTTGTCCTGGGCTCGGATACGGGCCTCGGTTTCTAGTCGGATCTGTTCGCGCTCTTTCTCAGCCTATACAAAAATCATTTTAACACAAAAAATAACTAGCAAATAGCCATAACACATTAAAATGTCACTTGCGTTCCATTTATAGGCATTATAACCCTATTATTTTGCATGTTGTCTTAAAGGAAATTCGTTTCGATACCTGTTTTATCCGCTCCTTCTTGTTTTCCAGGTGGAGGTTGAACTCCGACAGCGACAGCTGGTGCAGCGGTCTCTCAGCCAGGTTTTCCTCTAACAGCTTCACGAGTCTTTCCCGCACACCACCGAGTGCCTTTATAACGTCTTCTCGCTGATGCTTGTAGTCCATTGTCTCCTCCCGCACTTTCTTGTCTTCTTGCAGGTCTAGATAGTTCTCTGTAACGTAACACGGAAACGTTTACCAGGCGACTCCGATAACATTTATTTCAAATTCAGACTCATCGTCGAAGAGTAGGCATTGAATGGAACGATAATGGCGACTTCAATTGATAGAATTATAACCAGACCCTCACTATCATTTTTATTGATAATAGTAATCTTGTTTATGCTTTCAGTAAATAAGCTGTCGTCCGGGGGTGCATGTTGTGGTTCATTGCTATTTTTATCCCGGTACAAGTAGTGCACTGCCATGGTTTTGTTATTTGCGAGGTGTGCGATGTATTTGTTTCCTGCATCGATCACGGCCTGGTTAACTCCCGTTTGGTATCGATGCGAGACGATCAACTGCAATTCTGATGAACAGAACAAAGACGATATGATTTTATTTTCTTTTAATTTACTATGTGAATCAATGTATTTGGGATAACATACGCCATTCGTCGCTTTCGTTCGGCTGCCTTAGTACAACGGTTCCATCAGCACCGAAGGTAAGGAGAGCTTTTCCATTTATGAAAAAGATGAAATGTTTCAAACTGTGTCCAGTTTCTAACATCGGACCCATTTTAACGGATACGGTTACACCTTTCTACAAAATAAATTTACATGAATACAAGTTACAATCCTAACGTGTCTTTATATTAGCTGCGTACTTCTCCCGACATTCTTAACACATGCATGCGTGAAGAAATGTGTGGCGCGGCGAGTGCGGCGCTGCCCGCTGCCCCCAGGAGCGGCACCAGTTGACCATAAGGACCCGCCATCTTCCCGGCTAACTTGTTATCCTTACCTGTCTCCGCGTTAATGCAGATTATACGCTCACCTACACAAATTTATCTTTCACTTATACCAGGCTCTACTGCTTCTAAATTTTACGGTGATCTTTAACTTAAGTAAATTTTTGGATTGTTCTTTTTTGTAATAACTTGGAAGTAAATTCAACAATTAAATAATATAAATGATTGTTTACCTATAGCATACTTATCGGAAAACAACACCAGACTGAACGCCCGCATGGAATCGCCGACTTTCATAAGGAAGCAGTCGGCCAACCCTCGGCCGAGTTCTGTGTATCTCACTAAACTAAGCTTGTAGTCCTCGGATATCTGACATGATATATATCTCATATAAAAGGAAGAACAAAAAAAAACAAGCTAAAATATGTATTGCCCACCTTAAAAATAAATATATGTCCGGCCGACATCGCAGCGGCGATCATTTCACGTCCAGTTGGTGAAAAAACCACTCGAGATACAATCTGATGCGTCAGACACATTGTGCCCATCTTCTCCAGACCATCAGAGGTAAACGTAAACAAGGCAATTCCGTAATTCTGTCCTACCTCCCCAAATATAATTAATAAGGGATCGGTCGGGCTGGCCTCGAATGAAATGTCCTCACCCTCTACATATTTAACAATTTTCTGGAATTATTTAAATCTTTCGTTATTAAAAACTCAACAAACAATAAGTAACTGCAAGTTATATCTAGTACTCGCCGGCTCTCCTGACTCTATTTCATATATACATAACATGCCATCGTTATTCATCATTGCTATATGGGTGTAATCAGGAGCAATTAGTTGTATTTTATTTATGTTTCTGAAAGTATAATTATTCTTTAAAATCGTGTAAAAAGTAAACTTAATATAAAAAAAAGGCTCACCTTAACTTAAACGTTACCAACTTGACGTCGATGTTTTCCTCCGACTCACCAGTCAGTTTGTAGATAAAGCCTTTCTCAGTCCACATGACGGCCACATCTGAAGTGAAGTTGGAAACGAGACACAGCACTTTATCTTCAGGGATGTATTTCCAAGCTTCCACCCACATCTTCTCCCCCTTTTTAAGAGACTGGATACGAATTTTCACAAATATGTATATATTTAAATCGGAAAAATAAACCCGGCTTAGCACGAAACATGTGAAGTGACGTTTAAAAGTTATTTGTAAATAAGTCTGTATAATAGTTGTATTAAGTACAGATACAAACCCGTAAACAATTATCGGGACCATATATTAATATACCGTTGCCGAATGAACACATACAAGGTTCCAGAGATCCTTCCAGATTATCAGACCAATCCAGGTTAGTCACCATACCTATACCATCCGACATCAACTAATAACAAAAAATAGTCTAATTAAACAAATATAGGCACAAATTAAAAAAATATTTTTTCCTGTCGAAACTTACGCTGTATAGATTGGCACTGCCATCGAGAGCATAAAGTTGACCATCGCTGCTCCAACACACAGCAACTAGCTTAGGATCGGACACCTCCCAGCCTTTGACCTCCTTTTTCACTCGCTTCATTATGAGACAGCGTTTATAGCATTGGGCTACCTCCCACACAGTTAAGCCCTCGCCCCAACACTCACATAAAAGCATATTAGAGTGACTGGCACTAAAGGACACAAGATACTTGTTATTCGTAAACATATCACAATGCGCAGATAGTTTTTCCTTTCAATTAGAGTACTAGAATTAAGCGATAGGTCAGACTTTATAAAAATACATGGTATTATCCAAAAAGGAATTCCTGTAATTTGAATAAAAGAGAACATGGTCAGAAGCTAAGTATGCGAAGGAAGGTACACGTATCTTTTGGAGTTTGTAGTCATAAGCAAACTTTTAAATTCGTGGCTGTAAATATAAATACACTTACGTGTAAATCTGATTGCGGCGCACGACCTCCGTGGGTACAGAAATAAGTCGCTGGTTGGTCCGCCAGCTCCATACTGATATGAGGTAATTTGGAAAACCACTGAAACCGGCGACCAGGTCTGACTCCATCATACACAGACCTTTGTAGCGAGTCACGTCAGCATCTGAATTGAGTATAATTATCGAATCTATACTTTTCTAGTTTGGGATGTTTCCGAAGACATTGACTTGAACTTAGTAATCATGGTCATTTTAATATTATAAAACATTAAAAGCGTAACCTTTTAACTCTGCTAAAATGTTGAACTTAGGGTAGGTGACGATAAAAATTCTTGGATGTCTTTTTTTTTCTGCAAATGCAAAGAGCTGTGACCGGTGACCTGAACAGGAATTGCGGAGAAATTTTAAAACGTGAAGTATTCCACATGATATAAACAGGCTAATAATTCAATTTATCAAATAACAAAAATATGTAGGTATTTAAAACCCATCAAAAATATTCTTCTGTATAATAAGTTACAATCGAAAGACGTGAACATAGTTTTGTGTGTCATTTTTATAGAAGATGCCATGCTACTAAATGTTTAGCATTTTCATTAATATTATAATGTACGATAATTTATGATTGAAAAACTGGAAACGTTCCGCATTTGTGGTAAACATGCATACGGAAAAGTTGTAGTAAAATATCTGAAGTAATTTTGCAAAAAAACACTCGCATACATTGTAATGTATATAACTATTCATTTGTCTATAAGATATAAAATATCTTCCATTAAGAATTGAATGTACCAGAAATGACGTCGACTCCATCTCCACATTCGTCTTTGTTGGCCGCGTACACAAGCTCGGCGTTAGTCTTCAAGTTAACGAATATTATATAAATATCGTGTGCCACAGCGACAACATCTCGGCCAATAAATGTCATGGCAGTCAACTGTTGTGGTATAGCCCATCTAAAAATGATTTCTTGATATACAACTATTTAAAAATCATTTATTAATATTTCGTTTTATATATAAATTGTCTAATATCTCACAATTAAAAAGGGTTCTTAAGTATACATGTATGTTATATTTTAGATCTTTAAAAATGACTGACACATTTAGATTTTTATGCCAGATTGATTAATCAGTTTCACAATTATTTGGTACATGGTAGTTGAAATTCTTAACTCAGGTTAACTTAAAAGTAATGTACTACCTAACATGAGGCTTGTAGGATCCGTGAGGATCTTCATGACCAGTCTCATTCTCTGAGGATTTCTCTTGAACCATATCGAGAAAATTATCGTCCTTATCAAATAGACTCTACATGGACTATAGTTGACAATTTCACTCCAAAGGATTAATGTATTAAGTCTTTTATTTATAGCCTTTAAACAAACTTTCCTCTCGAATTGACAAATTATTATGTTGCTAGGCAATAGGCTCTTTTCATTTTTTGTTATGAATTTAAAGCAGGCATTGCTATGAATTTGTGAACTACAATTATAATTGAAATTATACCCTTAGTATATTGTTATTACTTCCTTGTATTCGGAGAAAAAGTATAGACGAAGATGTTAATATTAAGAAGTTATAGTTTAATGTCAAATTAGCAACGAACGAGCTGCAACACAATGTAGTAATGTTACAAATGCTGTTTTAGCTCAGATATTTACTGACGAAGTTTAAATTATATAATATAGCTTTTTAATTATTAAATCAGTAAATGGTTGGCTAACAATAGGCGGTCGAAGTGTTTAGATTAGAAAAGGTTATTAGAAAACAGTTTTATCGGATTTTCCCAAATTTTTTAATGATATCATAATAAAATTTAACTAGTCCTATTTTTAAAATAAATGTATTTAGATATGAGTAATTGTACATTGAATGTATAAAACATACGTTGGGGAAGTTTGTATGGATTTTGTAACAGTGATAATTATTGCATCCCCAGAGAAGCTTTTCATGTAACTAGCAATAACTGTAAGAAGGGTAATTAATGTTTCTAACGTTACAATTTTAAATTATATTAGTTGAGTCTAATATAATATAAAATTGTTAATTGTCTAGTCTATGATGAGTCTAGAGTCAAGATCACAAAGTGTTTTATTTTGTAAAGAGTGAATTATTTAGCATTAAAAATATTTTTGCTTGTAAATAAAACTTCTATTAATTAAAAAAATAGAGTTTTTTTAATAATTGGGACCAATAATTTAAAAATCATTAAAGGACAAAGTTCAAATGTCAAAAGAATAAAACTGAACGGAACGTAATGGACAACATCTGTCAAATCGAAACAATTAACAATGGGAAGTGATTGTAAATGAGTTGATAAGAATTAAGATATAGTTAAATTAAAAATGATAACCGTACTAATAATCTACTTTAACCATTATTTATGTTTATTTAAGAAAATGTGAAAACAGTGTTAATACTAGTAACTAAAAAAATGTAAGAATGAGTACATGTTACTTCTGTGTTTATTATATTAAGAGTGACACATAAAGAGTTTGTTTATTATGTAGGAATTTCACCGGATTTCTGGATCCGGTGGCGGAGAGATGGAACACCTCCTCGATAGATTTCGCGGAGATTACTATGGATCGAAACTTCGCCCTTCTACTCGTGTCCCTGATATCGGCTATACTATGGGTAGTTTACATCGCTTACTACAACAACCGAGTACTCGGCTACATACTAACAAGGTTGATCAACAAATTTTACTTTCAAGATGAGAACTTCAAAATAGGTGAGTAACTGTTGTAGTAAAAGTTCAGATGTACCAGTGATGACATTACTGATTGATTTATATCATAAAAAAAACTGGGTGTCTACACAACATTGTTAACAATAGTAACTAAACATTTAGCAGCATATAAGAAGTAAGGTCCTCACTAAAAATATATATCATAACTCATAAATCTAAATTGTCTGTGAGTGTTAATATTTAAATATTCTTTTAAATATTGACTCCGGCACACAATTTATATGCCTATTTATAGAGTTGTGGAATATAGCCAATTAATTCATATAATCAACTTATAAATATATATATTTTGTTATCATCCATCCCAACTAATAAAAGGCAACCAGTTATTGTAATGTTTCTTATAACCTTGAGTTATTTTTATGTTTTTTATTGTAATTTTTATAATTCAAGAATATTTATATCTTCTTAATAGTCCTTGAGTTGTTTAGGTCAGGTTAAGAGTAATTTGTTTTTTAATTCCATTATAAATATTGCTTGACCTATGGCTTCAGTCGTCTGCTAAGTAGCATTGAATTAAATTCAAATTAATTTTATTGTCGTAATGTATGGATTACTCTCAACACGAAACATCCCAACTAAAGTTTATATAATACAAAACCAAAGAAAAATCTAAAAAAAACACAGTTTTACTTTCAATGTGTACTCGCCGTAGTCTTAGATTTGATAACATTCATGTGTAAATCACTTTTATTGTAACAAAGTAGTTATTAGAACAATGAAGTGATTCTAAAATCATGTTACATCGGCTAATGCAAGACATTCGAAACATTGTGTTTGTAAATTACCAGTTGTTAAAAAAATAGTAATAAAAATAAAAAAAGTTATAAAATTTTAAAAAGAAATGTTATCAATAATTAAATAAGTTTCTTAAATAATCTGTAATGACATAGTTTAAGACGTGTTAAATTAATTAATTTATTTAAAATATCTGTGTATATGTCAGTTGTAGCAAATTGTAGGTCATGACTTTAGCCTTAAAAAATTTGTTCCTTAGCCTTAAAAAAGTCACAGATATAGAGATAGTACATATGTTCCATATCTTTATCAGTTTCATCAGCGCGAGTAACAATGTTATATCATTTATGAAAACTACTCAATGCTCCATGTTTATTCCAGGTTCGTTCACACTGAATGCACTTTCCGGAAAAATAATGTTTCGTGACATAGTTTATATAAATTACGACTATGCCTTACGAATACAAGATGGCTACTTGATATTCAGATGGTGGAGGTCCTATGTACCTAAAGACGTAGCGGAAGGTATGAAGAAACTAATTACCTCAGTATAAAATTTAATCATTTATCTAATTAAACTTTATCGCCTTATAATATGTGTATATAGAAAATTTTCCAGTTATAAGAAGTCATTAATTTCATTGTGTGTTATATATTTTGAGGTAATGAGACTGTGTTTATGCACGTAATGATTTTGGTTTCAGACTTATCACACTCGGATACGCGACTCTCTATTATGTTGAATGGGTGTGAATTACATTTTTACAACCGATGTGATCTGTACGCCGACCTCGAGAAGATATTTGGTCTCGATCCTGTCATCAAGCAGCAGCACGATGACGACGACTCCACCGACAGAGATAAGGCTATGAACGATGCGAACGAAAAACGACGAAGGGCCCAAGACACCGTCCGCTCTGAAGCAGCGATGGCGAGGACTTGGAGAGATCTCATACCAGTCATTAAAATAGACATATGCAGCGGACGTGTTGTGTTCGGAAACCGACTCGTGCCAACCACGCTGTCCATTAGTGTCGAGGAATCACATTTAATGTACAGTACCAAGCCGCCGGCATCGAGTCTGGACCATCTCATGCATTTTGTCAAAGCGAAAGCGGAAAACTGTAAAGTTATGCTTGCTCCTAGTCCCAATTATACGTCGATGGTCGATGAACCCCCGAGGTATATGGGAGAGGGCTTCGTGGTCATGAGCTCTAACTACATCGAGGTTTACTTCTACATGGATGAACCCGGTTTGGTTCCCGAGCAGCCGGTTTTACTTCAACTAGCGAACGGTGATATTGTTGAATCCGCTCCTCCTATTTGGGGAGTAGATATAAAATGTGGAAAAGGTACAGATTTCAGTTACGGACCTTGGGCGGACCGTCAGAGAGACCATTTATTCAAATTCTTTTTTCCACCAAATTACAAAAGCTTGGAAGTCACGCCACAGCCGAAACCGGGCGATAGAAGGCAGATGCAGTCTTTTGATATTCGGTTATCAACTTTGAACGAAGCGACGATTGATATACTATTTACCAAAAATAAGGAAACTAATGCCGTTCATATAAATATTGGTGCTGGTTCATATCTAGAAGTGACTTTGCCGTGGATTGTTCTCCAGGACGGTTATACTACTAAAATAACAGGTCAATTGCTTCATTTAGAAGCAACAACGAGTCTGCAATACAGAAGTTTTGCTGAAAGTGAAACCTTGGAATACACAGTCAAATGCCATTATCCATTAGTGTGGAACCACCATCAATGCTGGCAACTATCTTTAACGGGATGTAAAGCCACAGCACATTTCGTGTACACACATATAGACTTCTTCCAAGACCTCACCAACGATTGGGCTAGCAAGGCACGTCCAGATATTCTCCATTTTGTTCCATACACGTGGAAAATTTCATTGCTATTAAAAGAATGCGAAGTGGTCACGGTCAGCAATCAATACAATTGGATAGATTGCAGTTCAACAAATCAAGAAAATAATCATGTCGCCTTTTGTGGTGACTTGCTCGATGTCTCTTTCGATTTGCCGTTTGTGGATTTCTTGCCGGATGTCATACCTTTGAAAATTTGGGTTCAAGGTGAAGCGGTGGATATGAGTCTGTATTTGCCAGAAGTTAACACGTCTAGGTTACTTCTTTTGTCTATTGATAAAAATATGAAACTAGTCCCGTGCCGGTTAAAGGCGTCGAAATGGCGGAGGAAGTGCGTCAAAACTCAAGGTTGGGTTGATTGCTGGTCCGTGCCCATAGTGGCGTTAAGTGTTAGATACAATTATCATCCCATCCCGCCTTTGGGCCCCGAGCCGCAGGCCGATATTACTACTCCAGAGAAGGAAGAAATTCTCTTGTCTCCCATGAGAATACCAAGAATGAGAAAACAGCCTCAAATAAATTGGCCCATCGATGGAAGTAACTTTGACCGCACTAGTCTGGCACCCGACAAAGTAAGCGTTGAACTCGAAGTAGGGCCGTCGATATTGCTAGCTTACGGAACCATTATAACAAGTTTTATGAATTTACTTGAAAATATCTTCGGCGAAGATCAATTATTTACCGATATGCAAAGAGCGCCAAATATGGAAACGTACTATTGGTCCAGTGAAAATCAAACCAAATCGAACGATAGAAGTAGCGTCAATCAACACACGGAAATATCAATAGACGATTCCACCGACTCCAGTAAAGGTCCCTTTGACCCTAGAAAGTGCCGACCTCTAGATGTTTCAGTGTCGATTATAATTCATGACATCCAGGCTCATCTTGTAAAGAACTGTAGTGAAAACGAACCTCCTTGCCCCGTTGTACTGATTGAAAGGTTCGGCTTCGAAATGGACAAGAGATTCCGCGAAACTAAACTCCAACTCTTACTGAGTCCTTCGATATTAGTTTCATCGAACAGCGCACCGCGAGCGAATTCTAATGGGAGCAACGGTTCGAGTGCTCTTCAACAGGGTCATTTGATGTTGTCCTCCTTCCAACTTCGAGGGAATGGATTTTTCAGTGACACTAATAGGAATGTCGAAGAAGAAACGATAGAGTACGCTTGGATGATGGAGCTTCAGCTCGGTCAGTTGACGGGACGGCTGACTTTGCCGCAGTTGTATCAAATAATATCATCTCTCGAAACTTTCCTACTCCTGATATGTGATAATGAAAACGAGTTGACACCTCCTAATACTGCTAAGCAATGTCATCATGGCTTAAACAACGTTTTATGTCCGGAAACTGATCTAACACTTAAATATCGTTGTCCTTCCCCGAATGAGATCAAATATCGCATGATCCGAGTCGCTATAGACTTAATTGACCTATATATAGCTGACACCAACACCACCTTGCAGTCTTGGATATCACCAATAAGATTATCGTTCTGTAATTTACATGGGTCTGGGTTTGGAACTGGTATAACCGGTTTGCTCCCAAACATAAAATTGGCTCTATTCACTCAATCGAATATACAATCCGGTGGCTCGAATGGAAATCAAAACAAAGTACCAGACTCTGAAAATTGGGTCGGAGTAGGATCCATGTCTTTAGGGCCTTTACTAATAGAAGCGGCGTCATCGCTGCCACAAACTCCCAAAAATCTACACCTAGTACAACAGAAGTTTCTGAAGTTACATGATGAAAAATTTAAAAGATTGTGGTTTTTATGGCCAAATGAAGGCAAAGGAACTCAGTGTGGTTGTACTGGCGGCTGTGCATTTTTCGGATCTAACAGAAACGGCCCGAATTTTCTCAAACCGAGTCCGGCCGATTTGAATGAAGGCATCAATATAGCTGTATTCAACGTAATAGAAACAACACCAGGAGAATATGGATATGGACAAAGTTTCCTTCACCAGGGTCAGCTAGTATTTCATACTCCCCCTTACAATAGTCTAAATGTTTGTCTGCAGCCAACAAATGTATCCACTTTAATACCGTCCCCGCTGCCGCAGAATTATAGTAAGTCACCCCAGAGTGCCGACCGAAAAAGCCTTACGAGAAGATTCTCTTACACCAGTATGAATAAAGGAAGTAATAATATCTTGGTGTCGAGCACTAAAAGCGACGTCCCCTATGCTCGTTTGGTTGATTCCTCTGTTCCTCTCGGAAGCTCAAAAATTGATAGTGATTCTAAACTTAATAAAACTGTGTTGAACGTTCCTCAAATGGAGAGCAGTGTTTCGGATTCAAAACTAGCTCTGAGCTGTGGCATTAAAGACGCAACAAATGTAACTAAAAAACCTGTACCGACTTCGGAAAACGAATCTCACGTGGTGCCAAAAATACCACCGCGTAGTGTAGCCGTCTCTGAGTCACATTACTCTCTGAACTCCCAGCCTCCACATGAAGATGTTCTTAATCAGGAGGTACAGCGAACAATGTCAATAACTAGCGAAAATCACTCGGAAGCATTTTTCTCGGCTGATGAAGATATGTTTCCTAGTCGCTCCTCGAGTTTAAAGCATTCCTTTGGAAGTCGGCATAGTAAATCGAAAGAGAAGAGTTCCTATGGTATTAGTGAAGTTAATAATGAAAAATGGCTGAATGTTACGGCCAGATCAGAGACGGGTGACGCGCACGATACTATAAGTAATCTGAGTTCAGGCGTTCAACCGGACTCGGAAAGTGTGTCTATGTCATCCGCTTCATTCATCTCAGCCATTTCCTCTCAAGAGGATATGACACTTATCAATCTTCACATGCAAACGAACAAACCCATCATAGACTCTCCGTTGCTTATGTCCAGTTACATGAACAGTTTACCTCAGTATAGATGCGGAAATTGGTCCACTTGTTCCTTACCTAGCGGCAGTGATGTTTATACGTTACCTCTTTTTAAAAGGGCTGAGGACGGCTCTTTAGTGTATGTGGGTCAAAAGTATTTACCTCATTTCGAAGCTGTCGGAAAAGTCATGACCTTAAAGTTAATATCCAAGAAAGATGGCCATATGAGTCAAAATCAACATGGGCCGTATTCAAACTTGACACCACATTTCAATTCACAAGTGAAAGCTCATCCTTACCCCCAAGGCTGGTGGGATTTACAACAAAATGTACAAGACAATCAAGAAAATGCTACAGAAAAAAGTTCTTCGTCTACCGTGACAACGACGAGCGACAATAAGAGCGGGCTGTTCGTTAAACTGCGTGGAGAAATCGACGTTATGTTGACTCCGCTTGTTTTAGAGAGCACCCAAAGGTTCGTCGAGTCTCTGACACCAGTATTAGCAAATATCCATCCCATCACAGTCATCAATCACTTAAGACTACTTTGCATATCTTCGGTACAATCTTCCAATATTCTTAAACAAAAACAATATGTGCTGAATTGGTTGCCACAAATGCAAGCACGCAATGAATCCAGTATCGTCATAGAAAAGGACGAAAAATGTAAACTCGCAACAATACCAAACACCAACGTGTACGAGGAGACAATTTGTGACCAGCTTCAAGCAACTGTGACTGTGCCGAAGGTGAACATTATCTTTATACAATCGTCTGTCGTGGAGGACATGATTTCCTTTTCGGCCCTCGATAATATTCAAGATTTAACTTGCGTCTCACTGTTTGGAGTTTCCATAGAAAATATTGTGGGGAAATATGTAAGATCGAAGAAGACCTTGGAGTCGGTGCAATTATACTACAGACCAACCCTCAGGGCCCTAGGTAGCAAAAAATCATTCGGTATCATGAAAGGACCTCGAGCGCTGATATCCACGCAGTCTTCAGGTCGTAAAAGAGGACAAGAGAAGGGTGAACCCGTGTACATAGAGACGTCCCAGCAACAGTGCGAGGATACTTACGTCACTCTTAACATCGGTAGGAATAACAAAATAACTTACTTAACAAGTTCAGTTAGATAGTCTCGTGCTCAGATCTTATTTGAAAATTTAATGCAGTTTTTGTATTTATGTAGATTTTTTTTCCTAAATATTTTTTTTTTACAGGAAAGGTACATGGACAATTGAGACGAATCCGTAACGAATCTTCACAACTGAAAGACGCGACTATAACCGGTATACCTTGTCAACACTCGAAAGTCTCGTTCAAATTCATCACAGCGGAATCGTGCTCCAAAGGCTGCGATATGGTAATGATCTATTGAGAAAACTTAAAGATTTTTTTGGAAAAATGTAGCATTTACTTTATCAATATATATTTTATTACAATTTTGTTCAGGACTGCCAGAACGGAGGAACAGAGATTCCAAAAGAAAATTCAATCGGTTACATCATGTTCGAATGTGGAATAGAGGGAGTCTCGGTAAAAGTGTCCCAACATTCTCAATCACATAAACCGAATGAAGAGAAAGAGAAGAAACCAGCCCGAACCGACAACGAGAGCTGCAGGGAGTCCGTGAAGTCCGCGGAGGAGCTGAAACCGGACAAGGAGAAGACGAAGCGGACATCGGGCATAGAGGATTTGTTTAGGAAGAGGGAATCGAATTCCAAACCCAGCACACCTAACCTAGGAAACGCCCAGCCGCCGCCGGTGCCCCCCGCGGCGCCCCTGCCGCCCGAGCCCTCCACGCCAGGACCTGACGAGCCTTCCGATGGCAGCACGGCCACTATGGTACCCGCCAAGGATCACGGGAACACCTCCTCCTGTTCCGTCGACTTGAAAGTCGTCTGGTTCAACTTCGCGGCTCCACCTCGGACTCCTATCACCAAAAAGATCGATTATACGAGGTGAATGTTGGAGAGACTTTCATAGTTTTACATTGCCAACACTCTATTCGTTGGCTAATAATTTAATAAAAACTTTATTATTCATCCAGTCCTCTCTTACTTTGAATTTATCAAATTTCGCAAGAGTTTTATTAGAACAGCTCGTTGTATAGAATACTTCGTGTATTTCCATCAGACTGGATTGGAACCTGCTGAGCACGGCGTCTCCCGCCATCAACGCCTGGATGAACCCGTGTAATCGCCTCGGGATCCGCGTAGTGTCCCTGTACAGGGCGCGCGCCCGCCGCCTCGCCGCCACCGCCGCCAGCCTCATGGCCTCCGCCCTCGACCGCGCCCCCGCACACACGCTACCCAAAGTATACAAGAATAATCAAACCCTAATTAACAAATACTTTGCTTTGTAAAATATCCGCCCTACGCTGTAATGTAAAATACAGCTTAAAAGTGGTCAATATATAATGCGGGTATATGTATGTGTCCAGTCTCGCTACGGCCGTCACACGCCGATGGCCCGTCAGCTGCGCGAGGAGCCGTCCCTCCAGCTGTGCGGGGTGCTCCTGCGGTACGCTCTGTCGGCGGACGCGGCCGCCGTGCAGGCGGACCTCGCTGATAGACATCTACCCTCACTGTCCACGCTAAGACAGGTACGCTTTTAGGCCTTGGAGTTATAAATAATGCTTGTGATAACGTAGACACATAAATAATGGTAAAACTAATACTGGAAAAATATTAATATTTTTAATTAAAGAAAAAAAAATCACCCAACACACTATATAATTATATACTTATGCGAAAATGTTTGAGATTGTATGTTTTAATCTTACACGTAAAAACTATGTAAAGGATAACTGTAAATCTTTACAATAATCTTCACTATAAATAGGCTATAAAACAATTAAAGGCAAAACAAAAACAGAGCAATGGTCCTGTGTATGACGTCACGTGACGCAGACTATAAATGTCTTTATACACTTTCTGTGTGCAATTTCGAAGTCCACTCAGACGAAGTCATAGGCAAAAAGTAGTCCGACACTGATGAGCTGTCCGAGTACCATTCGTTAAAATATTTATATAAAAATAACTAATGATTGTCTGGTGCTTCTTCTTTTGTCAGGGAGTCATCGTCCTGACCAGACAGTGGAAGAACATCCTGTATACTCCGCTGTTGTTGGAACACAACTACAAGAGCAAGGTCATGAAGCCGCTGAACGTCACCTTCGCTCTGCCGGACCTGCTCGAGGTACGCGCCATCCCACGGCAAATAAAAATAACCTGCCATACCTGTCTATATAATAGTTAACTTTATACAGGACTCTGTAGAAGGATGGCAGGAGTACCAATTCGACAACGAAGCTCTGGACGAAAACTGTCTCCTATTGAATATGGATGTAGATAAAGTCGACAATCCTGTGCACGGTGAGTACCCGGCAGCGCTCCGCCAAGTAAAGGTGGGAAAGCTGACTACACCGGCCACGTAAACGCTTAAGAATGGTATTCAGGCGACGCGGAGGTTTTGATTACGAGGAGTGAGTGGTTGTGGTTCGGCGCGTTTATATCCATGTATTTAAACTGGAAAATTAAATTAATATATTAATATTTGCTAAATAAATATAATAATTATTGTATGTATTATATAAAAGTCATAGGTCAAACATGATGATACTATAGATACTATGAATATGATATGATATGATATGATATGATGTGATATGATACTACAGATACTAATCACAAAAATGTGAATATTTTAGTTATAATACTTATTTACGTCAATATTAATCATAGTATATAGTAATAATAATAATAACTTGTGATTTACAAAGCGTCAGTCGCGGCTGCTAGCACGCGTCCGCGCTCGTACCCCTCCACGCCGCCCTCGGGTGCGTACAGTGCAGGGGAATGTGTACCGTGTTGCTTGCTTCATAAGCGCTGTATTGGTTTGGCCGCATCCGCATCTGTGATTGCTTTGTGTTCATATTTTTTGTTTGCCTCACTCGCCTGGTGTCATTTGTTATTGTGAATTATTTTGAACTATTTTTATATATGCATAATGTCTCGGACACAGTTTGCGCTCTTCTTTAGTAGGGTTTGAGTGTCTTGATTTTTTTCATAATAAATTGTATTAAAACATGCTTCACTATTCTGTTTCGAACAAGAAATTAAATCAGACTATTTTTCTAAGATCCCTAAAGTTCTTCATTTTACTTTTACATCCATATGTATATAACATCTGTTTGAAACTATACATAATATATATGAAGTCATATTTTTTAAAGCAGGTATCATTCGAGTTTTTTTTCTTTTGCTTTAGCGAACAACATATATTTGTGTTTTCTGTTGAACTATTTTAAGTTTTTTCTTAGATTCAAATCCAAAACACTTTTCCTAAAATTGTTGCAATCATTCACATCACATGAATACTAAAATTTTTTTTCTGTTAAGAAAATAGTGAGTTGTCCTTCTCTTGGCTGTTGATTATGAAAAATGTATACAAATTCTTAATGAGAGCCACTAAATATAGAAAATATTAAGTCCGATATATAGGACACTGTCAGATGAACGTATCAAAACTCAGAAATCATTATGTGGAATAAGTTGTGTGTTTGTGACTTAAGAACCAACTTCAACATCTAAAAAGTGGACAAGAACAAAGGATATTTATTGTTAGATTTCCACTATATTGACACACTAGTAGAGTTTTCTAATTCGACTTAATGCAGGTGACTTATTAATGTCAAGCAAGTTGCAGGAACTCGACAACTTGGTATTTTCTAAACGTGAATGAAATGTAAACGTGATTCGGCCATTATTAAAACCTATCTGTTTCGCTGCCAGTGCGCGCTCAGAACAGTCGCGCGAGTCTGGTGTTCCCTACGCTGCCTTTCTCCACGAGGAAGACGCCCTTCCAGGACGACGCCATCGCCAGTGAGTTGACCACCATGTGTAATAACTGCTTGGAGGATGAAGTTGTAACTGTAAAGGAAAAAAATTGGTTGAGGACTTAGAATGCCTCGCATGTGTTAGGCCTTAGGGTATATAATTGATTCACGGTCTGGACTAATGATTCTCGATTCAGATTATGGGACTCTGAAGGAGGAGCTGCCCACGGTGGGGTCGTCACCGTCCCTGTACTCCCACGGCAGTACGGAGCGACTGGCCAGGGAGCGTGCCAGGGAAGACCTCTATCAGTGGATGGCCAAGCAGGAGCCTATCAAGATGGTACAATACTCTGATCGAGGCTTTCTTTTTAATTATTTTTTCTTGGATATATTCCTTACTGAAGATTATTTTCTATAATGGCAACTGACCCAAGTTCTTCTTCCCGTCATTTCAGTACCCCATCTTCTCACTCTCACAACACTCCTTAACTTAATAACAGCTAGAGGTTGTGTATTGACCGTCATCATAATTTCAGGAGTCGAAGAACAAGAAGCCCATGCTGCCTCCGTCGAAGCTGCCCCGTCCGCTGGCCATGCCGGCCTGCAGCTTGTACCCCCTGCAAGGCTCGCTGATGCTGCTGGATGCCCACCTCGTATTCCAGCCCTTCTTGTCCGCGCTCGGTGTGTCCCCGCATCAAGTGGCCCACGGTTAGTGGAAAATGATTTTGCATTTTAAGTGACTTGTAAAATATTATATAATAATATATTCTACTTTATTTCACACCACATTTGTAGTGAATGAACACAAAGAAAATCTTAATTAATTAATTTATGTGTACAAGAGGATATAGCTTCACAGTATTCCATACGATCTTATTTAATAGGATTGAAAGTGTTGTAAAAAGTATTAAAATTTTACTGGTACATAGAGAGGGAAAAGGGAATTAACATTATAATGTAAGATAAATAATACGGAGCTGAAGTTGAATAGTGTTCAGCGAGATATATATAGGTATTGACGAGGTAAAAGTTCAAGATAATGGTCATTAAAGATTTTTGTTAAAGAGGCGAGTGTATTTTTTTCATCTATTGAATTTATGTTCCAGGTGAATCCAAAGTTAAGGGTGTAGGTGCCGAAGCTGGCTCCGGCCTGGAGTCGCTGGGCTCCAAGTTATCTCTGCTGGCACTGGTGGACGTGTTCCGTATAGATATAGTAGTCGGTGAGCTGGCCCGGGAGAGACGGCATCAGAGTAACAAAGGAAAAGGTGAATTGTCATAGAATAACACATGGGTCATTGGGCTTCGCTTACCAGTGGTACCAAATTTCTAGTTGATTTAATAAAATTGTAATGATCCAGGTAATCAGACTGACATTCCATCGGAGTCCCCCGCCTTCCTCTGCGAGAAGATCTCCTTGGACGTAGACTTGAAGAAGGTGGCCGACATGGCAGTAGACGACCTCATCCAGCGACAGAACGTGCTGTACATATCACGTGGACAGCTCAAGAAGCACATCAGCACCATGCTCAACTTTAACATCAGCATTCGATTCATATCGCAGCAGGTGAGAGCGTGTCTTTTTAGTTTTTAGTCGCTAAATGTTGAAGGTAGTCTAGTTTTTCTGATAACAATCCTATTTCCAAAGGATTCTCAACTGAACGTTAGGCATACTGAATGAAAATAGTACTTGTTATACATTCACACTACGTGCCTCTTTGTGTAGGTGAACATGCCCCTGCTCCGACTGCTGCATCAGATCAGCAACATGTACCAGAACGTAAAAGATACGCAAAGCGAACTGCGCACGCAGACTGACTCCTCGAGAAGACGGAAACGAGCATCCGGTAACAGATACTAAATAAATTCCTTTGATACTAGCTGACGAGGTGTGTGTTTAATGTGGACTTACATATATATTGTATATTTTCTTTAGTGTCGGACTTTCGTGAAAACGTAATGAGCATGTCATCCCTCGACAAAGACAGCCAGTACGCAGTGTTGGAGCCCAAATGGGAGCTACCCCCCGGGCCGGACGTTCTGACCGCCATGTCTGACAAAGGCACCGCCACACCCACCAGGCCCAGGCCTCAGTCCTTCGCCCAGAAGCTCAGGTCTACCGGGAAAAGCGTCAAAGGACGCTTAGGTAATAAGAGCACCGATTGTGTTTCAGGAAAATTTAGTACGATTTATATATTTTAATAACATTCGCTCAACGTGTGCATACCCGTTTCCTAGGCTACAGTTCCCTTAACGAAGGCGCCCATACACCCATGTTCAGTACGGAGGCGCCCACAACGGGAGGACTGGCGGGAGGCTCGGTGGGCGGTTCGGTGGGCGGACCGGCGCCCGCGCCGCCCACACCCGCACCCCTCGGCCAGTTGGCTCCTCGCTGCTGGCGGACCGTGTACTTACTGCTGGACTTGTACGCCAACATGCCTGACGCGGATACCATCACACACAGGTGAGGGACTCCGACAACCGCTTCCTATCCACTTGTCATACAATATCTGATTAGAAGTATCCGAATAAAAGAAGCAAAGAGGGTAGTTTTCTGGAGATTGACCGATGTATAGACGTGGGACAGGATAATTTATATATGATGTTATATGTCATACCACGGAACACAATAGTCCACGAGTGCTCTATTTAGTGTATGTCTCCAGCAACACATGAATGTATTACCTCCAGGTTCTCGGTGTCTACGGAGCTGCCCGAGGCGGTCCGCGGCCGCGCCCGTCCCAGCTCCCGGGAACAGAACGCCAGCAACTCCTCGTCCAGCGCGACTCACCTGGGCATCGTCGTCATGGGAGACGCCAAGTACCCGCTCCACATACTTGTGCACTTTTTTAAACTTAATTTTCCGCCTACATTGTGTAGTTTATTGAATCTAATGATGCCAAACCGTTATTTAAACAATACCTTATAAATCAAAAGCTACCGGCTGGAGAGGTTTGTGTAAATATAAAACAAGGAACGTTTTATCTAAAATGTAGTGTGGTTTCATGGGCCCGTGATGCATTGACACCATTTTTTGTTCCATATAAGTAAAGTATAAAGGGTTTTTAATCAAAATTCAGTTTAGAAAGTTGAGTTGATAATAAGAAAACCTTATGGAATTCCATTGCGTATCTTAATTTAATCTAATTTTTTTTTATCTGTACAGAATCCACCGCACTCGCCTGCTGGCCTCGCTCTCGGGGTTGAAGTTGGAGGCGGAGATCACCTCGCTGAAGGCCGAGCTGTCCGCCTCCAGGTCCCGCCAGTGGTCCCTCAACGGAAACCTGGGCCGGACCGCCATCGTGCTGCTGGAGGGACAGGCTCCCAACCATCAGTCAGTATCATGACATCTCATACTAATTCTACCACTCATGGCACCTAACTGATAGACTCGGGTTATTCGTTAACTTAATTTCATATGTTCATATTACGGTATCCACGGTAGAAATGTTGGGAAGAGGGAGGATTGCCATAACATAGACGACACCAGGAGCTTGCAATGTAATGAGGAGGGCAGTTGTTGTAGAATTAATCATCTCTTACTCTTGCAGGACGGTGGTGCGAGTGGGCGTGGGCAAGTCCCAAGCCCTGTACGGCTGGGAAGGCGGCAGGCTCGGCGCCACGGCTATGGCGTCCATCGGCAGCGTCAGAATAGATTTGCCGCAGCATCCGGTCGCGCTGCACGGCGTCATGACGCGCTCCAGCAAACAACTGTCTTCCACGCTACAGGTCAGCTCGCGACGGAGCTGTACTATTCATGTCTCTTAGTTTTCATTGTGATTGAAAGAAGTTTTATGGTTTATATGAATTTTATGTAAAACTATATATGCGAATTTAACTTTAACATAGATTACCTAAAATGAGAAGCGTTACACTCGTTCACTGTTATATAAATATGGCTTAAATCGACGAAACAGTTACTTCAGGTAAGAGTCGTTTTTAAAAGTAGCTCGTTGATACACATGACCTGTCTTTTATTACAAAGCAAAAATATCAGTTTGTTTAAAACATGAATTGGAATATTAGGAGTTGGGTGTGACCCGCACCTCGTCACGCATGTCGCGAGGCCCGGCGGGCGGGGCGGGCGAGGACGAGGACGAGGGGAGCCCACCGCCCGCCCCCCGCCCGCCTCCCGCTCAGACACCACGACCTGACCCTCTGCTGCAACCGCTGCAGCTGCAGTTCTCCATCTTGCTACAGGTAATAAACTTACATTCATATGCCTACAATACCATCAGAGAGACTAAACTTAAAGACATTGTGTTGTACAATCTCCAACGGTACTAATTCGTCTCCGTGTTGTGACAGAGCCTGAGCATAACGGCTGCGTTGCTGCCGTCCCTACAAGCGCAGTACAAAATGGAGCGCGTGCACGGCGCAGGCGTGACGGCGGCGCGCGCCCACTTCACGGTGGACCTCCCGCACCACTCGCTGAGCTTCGTGACGAGGCTGCAGGTGTCCGAGGCCAACATACCCGCCGCCGCCTCGGTGGCGCTGCCGGCCGTATCCTGCCGCGCCAGGGTCTTAGACTGTAGCGAACCGGACGCCAGAGCAAATGACTCTGCGGATAATGCACAAGGTGAGCTCCGCCGTCCCCTGACCTGTCAGAGTTCATCAAAAAATCCTCTAAGCTATCATTGCTTCAGCGCCTGAAGGTGTGGTGTTGCGGGCCGGTCGCTACCTCTCGGCCACGGCGGACATCGGCCTGTTCGAGCACACGCTGTCCACGGACCTCCTCAACCACCTGGTGTTCGTTCAGAAGGTCTTCATGAAGGTCTCTATCCCAGCTGTGGATGTCGCATCCGTCAATACAGTAACTAACCGATACATCCGTTCACAGGAAGTAAACGAGGTCGTACAGAAGGTGTACGGAGGTGAGAAACCGGTTCCGCTGTGGAACGAAGAGGACGCGTCTTCATCGGCGTTCAGTAGGATCCTGTTTTCGCTGTTGATTCGGATAAAGGTAACTTACTACAGAGTTCTGCTCGTAAAGACTTTTCGTGCAGCGGGCCAAGAGAAATGTTAATTAATAAAATCAATCTATGTGCAAAGTTCCTGCGATACATTAATTGTCTAGTCATCATCCAGTGTCCGGTCTATGTTCCGTATAATAACGTGACGTAGAGTGAATATAAATCCGTTCCCCTATCCAGCGCATCCAGCTGACGGCGACCACGCCCAGCAACTCAGCCGTCCGCCTGGAGACGGGAGCTGTAGAGTTCGAGGTCTCCAACAGAGTTCAAAACGTGACGCAGTCTGCGGAGACTCACGGACTACGGCTGTTCGCAAGGGCACAGGTATGCACGACCTTCACATACACTGGGCCAAGGTGTCGCCATGATCAGTGTACGGTTAGTTAATGGCGATTGTTGTTATTGTCCAGGTTGACGTGAACCTGAGTCTGGGCCAGCTGATCCGGAACGCTCTGTTCGAGGAGGCCGAGCCGGAGTTCCAGCAGTACGCGTTCTTCAACACCAGAATAAGTAATTATACAAAACAATTAATGTCATCTTTGTCTGATAGAATTGCTTCGGGGGTGTGTCTGATTTGACTGACGACAGTTGGACGGAGCTGTTATGATACCTTTGTGACACATTTAGGAATTCTTTCTTGACACAAACAAGAAATATTCCATAGCTCGACCATAGACAAACATCTCCACAGGTCTGGGTTTTAAATAAAAGTTTTCTTTGGAAATACAACAAGATTAATCAATCGACAACTCGATACTCATGTCATATTTGGTTCGGAGGCCTGAACCTACAAGTGTGACATTACATAATTGTAATGAGATCTAAGATTTTCGCGAGTATTCATTTAAATGAAACTAGTATTATTCGGATTTACTACGCGGATTTTATTATTTAAAAACTACATAATCCCGACGTTTCGGTTACTTTGCTACCTACTTTCGGTTACCGAATAATACTAGTTTCATTATATAATTGTTTTATTTTTTTAAGAAGGAATTAAATCTGAGATGTTCATCAAAACTATATATGATACGTATGATGCCCTCGTGTTCAGTGATGCGCAACGCGTTCCAAGACGAGATAGTGTGCGAGGAGGACAAGGAGGTCGTGCTGATAACGTTGAAGCGGCCGCTGGTGTACATCCAACCGGTGGCCGTGGACCGAGCCATCCTCGTCTGGCTCAACTACAAGAACGCCTACGAGTACTGGAACGAGAAGCGCATGACGCTCAACAAGGAGGTGCTGGCCGCCACGCAGCAGGTCTTCGAGAAGGTACTACGCTCTACGCTTAGACAGCCCTCAGCTTTCATCAGTATTATCAATACTCTTATGGGCATTTGAATTAATAATGATCAATTTCAAGGGATTTTCTTTAATACCACCTCAGTGAAGCTGTCGTTATAATACCTGTTCGTTCTATGTCAGGTGCAACTGTCGTCCAACATAGCGACCCCTCACCTGAGCACGTTGTTCCTTCAGCTGAATGTAGACGACATCGGCATCTGTCTTCCTCTGAACCAGCCGCCCCTCGTGAGTACTTGAACATGTGGGACACGAAACGAGAACCGGACAAATATAAATATCGGTTCATATAATTAGGAACCTCGTATCAGTTCCGATGTCCAGGCAGCGTTTCTGAGAAATTTCATCGACATTATCATTATTTTTTGTGTAAAAGATTTTCGCAGTATGATATTAAGTTGATTGACGTATTCAGTCGTCGTGGGGTCGCAACATCCACGAGTCGGAGTCGCGCGGCGCCGTAGTCGTGACCCTGGAGAGCACCAGTATCTCTGCGTGTAGCTCGGGCTCGCTCGTCAGCAAAGGCCGCTTCGTGGGGCTCTGCCTCCGGTTCGCGGATGACTTCGAAGCCTCGTTAGACGACTGGAAGCCCGACCCCGGCGAGGCCTGCATCAACGTGTGCTGCGTCTCCGAGGGCACCTACGAGGTTTGCAGTCGGACGACCGCTGCTAAACATAACGGTATTTCGATGTGACCATCAATATATATCCTGCTATAAATGTGGTGGGGATGATATTTAACCGGAATGTCCTTTTCAGAAAATGCCAAGTGGTTCCTGAACGTGTCGTGGCAGATGGAAGGCGTCGACATCCATCTGGACGTCAACGTCGGCAAACAGCTGTCGGCGCTCGGCCACACGCTCACCATGCTCACCGGTGACACACGAACGCTTCCTAAATAACATCAAATTAAATCTAGCATTCACTTTTGTGTCCATCAGTACTTACGAATTTTATTCTAAACGTGGTTACCTTAATGGTAGACTTATTCTAAATCTAAAAGGCCTCCTGTCGACAAGCTAAATGTTTATTATCCCTCGGTCAGGTTTCGAAGAAGAAGAGGATCCGTTAAAGACGGAGTACTCGAGCGAGGGCGAGGACGAGGTGGATGACGCGAAGGGGTCGCAGGAGAGCGTCGTGCTGCGGAGGAAGTGCACCGAACACCTGCCGGCCTTCGTGTTCGACCGGAGGCTGGACGCGCGCGCGCGCTGCAAGCTGGTGGAGCAGGAGCTGAGCGAGCAGGCGAGGATCGTGGACGACCTGCGAGCGCTGGGGGCCTCGCACGCCACGCTACAGCTGGAGCTGCGGCGGCTGAGGGACCTGGAGGCTCTCGTATTCAAAGACTTCCGCAGGTCAAACATACATTCTTATCTGTAGCTTCCTCTCAGTAGCGAAGCTGTCTCCTGACGGCGCTGGATTCATTGAAAGACGATAACGCAAAGCAAGTTTGTAGGTATTTTTATCAATGTAGATACGGTCGCGTGATGCTGAACGACAACACCTGCCAGGTTAAGCACCTGGAGTTACTATGAGACCAACAAACCGACCCTGACGATGAAACGAGGGGAATATATTTACAATGAAATAAATAAATATAGATAAGTTAATAAGTGACCGGTGACTGACGCCGAGACCAAGCGACTACAATGCGGTGCCACGTGTGAATAAAAATTAAAAACGCCACCTTCGCATATGTACATTTTGGCGCTTCGTAAGCAAAACTAGTTTAAATCATATTTAATGAAAACAATCACATCTGATTACATTCCCCAATGAAAGCTTCGAATTAAAGTAATATCACTGTCTTGGTTCACACACACAACTACGGCGTCTAGTTTCGCACGAGTAACAAAATCGAAAATCAGAGATCAAAGAAGCGCAAGAGATAAGATGTGAAATAAGTGCTCAGTGTGTTGTGGGATCGCGACTGCACTCTGACTTCCTGACCTCCCAGACGAGGTCCTCCCTATAAAACCAGATAAATTTTCGCGGACCCGTCTTTCAGTAACCGTGAGCTGTCATTTTATGGTCCACCTGAACCTCTTTAGCAATCATTAATCTTTCTTCTCCTGGATCGGTTACAGGTGTCTTATTCGCTCTTGCATATTTTATTTATACTGAATGAGTGACATTATACCAGTCATTTTGTGAGTGTTAGTAAAAGCGACCTGGTCATACTTAAAGCAATTTTTTTGAGTAATGCTTAATATGGTTAGGTACGTGTGGGTACATTTATTGTCGCCTGATTTTATCCACCCTGTGTAAAATAAATAATCCATGACGGATAATTATTATTGGTACTGATGAGTTTAACATGAGATTTTAATTTTTTTTGTTTAATAATTTTGTTACATCTTTACAGAGATATGATTCAGAAGCTGCGGCGTCAGAGCGTTCGCGCCAGTTCCATAACCAAAGGGAAGCTTGGACTGGGTTCCAATCGCGCCCAGTCATTCGTGACCCCAGCGCAAATTGACTATTCGCATACTCCTTTCGACCAGTTAGTAGATTTCCTTAATATTTCCCCTGCAGCTTTTGTCGTTTCATTCACACCGCACGTGTCCATGTTACTATAATAATAAGATCATAGCTATAAAGAGGTTTTATCTGTTATTTATAAACTTTAAAAGCTGGGAACTACATTTGAGTCATGTTCAATATTCCCAGAGCTCCATCTCCGCTGGGCTCGTTGGGTATGTCTGGCTCGTTGGGGTCGGTGGCCGCGGCCAACGAGCTGGGTGATGCCGCCGACGCCCTGCTGCTGCCCGACGAGAGACTGGCTGACATCATTGAGGGCACTTCCTGGAGCTCCATGGACAGCGATCCGCTCCCTGGTCAGGATCACGACCATTTATATTGTATTATACAATGTAACTTATCGATGTATAACACCCAGTATAATGTCCACAGCTGTGGGTAGCGGTCCCTCTCGATCGTCCTCCTTGCGTGGACCTCGATCTGGTGAGTGTCGTGAGGCCCGCGAGACCCGCGGCCGTGTCACCTTCAGTTCCTCGGAGGCCCCCGGTCCCCCGCCGGCTGTTCAAAGACAGAGCTCCCTGCCCGCACCGTGGCCATCCCATCTACATGAACCTGATGATAATGATGCCCCAGAAACGGGGTGAGTGTAACGATGTAGCAGGAGGAAGGAAAGGATACTGGATAAAACGACAACAAACTAGTTAGTGAAACGGGATTATTATTAACAGGATGCAAAACAAAGTCCTAGGTGTTCATTTTTAGGATTGCCCACTTTCCATTAACACGCCTTTACACCCTGTATATTTAAACATATCAACGTGTTTCGGACCAACAAAAAACTGTTAATTTTAGTGCAACTGTATATTTATACACGTAAAATCACGTATTATTTCCTTAAAACTAAGTTATTTAACTATTATGGGCTATTTTTGTCAAGATCAACGACGGAGACATCGGGCCCGAGTCCGCAGGAGAACAAACACAAGGCGAAGACATCCGAACCCAACATTGACTTCGAGCTGGACGTCAAGGTCCACATCAACAGCGGCAAGTGTGTGCTGCACACCAAGGAGCCGGCCAGAGACGACGACATCAAAATGTAATTAATTGACATATAAAAAAAAGAATGATTATTTTAAGTTCGTCTAACACTCATATCTCGCCTGTCCGAACGCGCAGAACGCCTTGCTATAAACTATAAATAAGCGGAACGTCAGGTAAATTGAGGATAACGTGTTTAAGATCATTAGCGTCCTTATATCGTAGTACTAGATGTGATGTACAGTGATGACATCATGTGTTCCAGTGGCGGCTCTCGTTCCCGAGTGGGACGCTCGGCGTCGGGCGGTGTGAGCGGCGGTCGGCCTCCTCCACCAGACCTCACCGTGTTCCAGGTGCCAGGTCTAGTGCTCAAGGTCAGCAGTTCTTTGGAACCTTTTGAAAACATATTTACACATACCTACTGAGTGCCGTTGAAATTGATTATGTTTATGTTTAATATTCAGGTACACTACGAGTCTAAAACCCTCCCGGAGGAGTCGATCTCCCCGCACTCCCTGTCCAGCATGACGAGTCGCAAGGTGGGCACCAAGAAGGCGGCTCTGTTCGCCTGGATAACGCTGCAGAGCATTCCCGAGGAGACCATCATCAGTCCGCACATCCTCGACTTCCTGGAGCAGACCCTGGAACCCATACCCACCAAGGTTCCTACTGCTGGTACGTCGCACCCGTCAAGCCTTCTACTATTGTATCTGTCGTGTCATAGTTTTGTATCGAATATTTAATGTAGTAAGAGACATAAAAAGTGATCAGCTCCTTTCTAACTCCATATTTCGTTAATGGTTTTTTAAAATTCCGGTGTGGATGCAAACGGTGCAGTAAAAGTTCCTATATGTACAGAGCCTGAGTTTGCGGGTCGTCGTAGTGCGGTGGAGGTGGGCGAGGCATCCGCGGGCGCGGGGGGCGGGGCGAGTGGCGATGCCGAGGGCGCGTCGTACGGCCAGTACGTGTACGCGTCCTTCCCCGTGGATGTGATCGTCCACTTCAGCACCCGGCCGTCCGCCTTCCGGTTCAGCTGCCTGCCGGCCTCGCGCGTCGAGTGTCTCCTGCAGCTGCCTAGTCTGCAGATCGTCTTCAGTTCCAAACGAGCCTCGGATGAGTCAGTACCATTGTTATCTTGTACCGTTCTTGTGATACTATTGGGATGCTCTTTGGATGGATGTCAATTGCTTTTCATGAAGAAGAATACCTTGAAAGCATTACATTTCGTTACACTTGCGATTACAAAATAAACAAAATCATTTTTCCTCGTTTTTATACAGTACTGTGTTGACAACACTTCCACTCATACTTGCTTATGACTTAAATTTGGATTCCCATGATTTTAAGAATGTTTTTTAAATAAGTTTTTTCGTATTATTTTTGTAATCAGAGAGATGGAGGAGCCGGCCATCGCCATGGGTGGTCTGAGCGTGACGGGCTGCCTGGCCGACTTCTCCGTGTATATCTTCCACCCGTACGGAGGCAAGAAGTCGAGCCTCAAGGAGGCGCAATGGTCGCCTCTGGCCGACACCGAGCGCAAGGACTCGCTCTCTATTAACGTGGAATTCGTCAAGTTTCACCTGTCCAGGTTCAGAAAACTCGACTTTCAGTCAGACAAGGATCAGTCCAAGGCTACTGTTAGGTTTTCAAGTAAGTTTTAATAGTTTGACGTAAAACATACATTTAAACTATAATAGTATAGAACATCTCACGGCCACTGATTCCTTGCTCAGACAGTTCGTCGACGCGCTCGAGTTCCTATTGAAAGGTGTAATCTAACGCTCCCACGTGTGCCAGCGCGAATTCCTGAATAAAACATCCTTTTAATTGCTTCGGTTTTCTATATATGCAGCGATCGTGGATGTTGGCTCAGCGTCTTTCAAATATGACATGCGTCGTTTGAGTGAGATCCTGGCCTTCCCCCGAGCCTGGTACCGCCGCAGTATCGTCCGGAGACTGTTCCTAGGAGACGTCAGCGTGCACACTAACGTTAACGTTCACACACACAACACTACGAACAACGTGCCGGTGTCGCCCGTCCTGCCGCAGAGAGAGAAGACTAAAATATCCGAACCTCAGAAACCTAAAGGTATGTTGGGGGAATCGACGTTAATACTGTTTAAGTAAGACGCAGTTGATGATTGACATCAACGTCACAGAGAGCAAGGGCGTGGCGGCGTGGGAGACGCTGGTGTTGTTCGCGGTCAACTTCGAGCGGCTGAACGTCCACATGAACATGGGCAACGTCATGGGAAACGTCAGCTGGCAGGCGCGCTCGTTCGCGGCCCGGGGAAGACTCAGCATCGGCAGCGCCCGGAGACGCTCCGTGGCGGGCCGGGTCGCTCTGGGAGGGGCCGCACTGGAGGCACGCGGCGGCATCGTCGGCGGGTCGATCGCGCTTGCGGCGGCGCGGGCACATGCTCTCCTTCAACAGGAGCCGCCCGCCCACCGCGCCGCCGCCAGCCTGGCCGCGCTCGAACTGCGCCTCGAGTACATGGGAGCGCCCGCTCTGCTGGCTCGCCTGTCGCGCCTGTCCGCGGCGCTGGCGGACCGCTGGCGCGCCGCCGACCATCGCCCGGCTCGGCCCGCGACGGTGTTGGCGCACGGCACTCTGGCCTGGCATCAGCTCCAGGTGGCCATGTCACGCAGCACGACGCCCGACCTGCTCAAGATGCAGCTCAAGCTGGAGGAGTTCTTCACGCAGCAGTTTAAGTCCGGGAAGCGAGTGTTCTCATCCTTGCACGCGCCTTCTGCCGGATATACCACCAGGAGAGAGAAACGGGAACGTGAGTATAGTTTTGATTCTTGTAATTTTTGCCATTCAGTAAATTTAATCTGGTTTTCCTTTCTGTTAGTGTCTTCAGGTGGGGCGAGTTCTTCCTCCGGCGGGGAAACATCGGCCGAACTCCGTCACCACCGACACTGGCAGCGCGCGTTAGCGCTCGTCGCGCTCCGTCCACATACGCAAGGTAACGAAAGCATTCTGATAGATCCCTAAAAAAAGTAAGTGAAACCCTTGCCATGTATTAGCTTTAAAATAACCTCATCCTTGACACATCCTACTGATCAACAAAAGACGCTCTGAGGACGGGTAATGATTGTCCAACTATGCAAAGTGGCGTAGGTAAATGTTACCAGACCAGTGACGGCCAACAGGGGCAATGGCGCGTAACGCATATCTTTTTCAGCTGGAAGAGAACTAAATACATTGGTGAAGTCAGCAGTAAGCGGACATCAATTTAGACAAATTAGGATCAATTTAGACATCTATTACTTAGTAGAGGAGACCAACGTTCCCAAGGGGCATCGGTTTTCTGATCCATACCAAGTTACCAACCTTGTTCTTATCATTGTACAAATGTCCATAGTGTCACCATAACCATTGGCTAACATATCTCACTAGCCTGGTCGGCCTATCGCGAAGCACACAGTCAAGTTTGTGCATTTCTATGAACTGACATCGGCATATATATATGACATAAGCTTATGCGATGCGTCCTCCGAGACTTGACACATGTCAAATAAATAAAGATGTCGAGCAGAACGGGGGAGAGGAGAGTGCAGTCGCCTTGCAGAATTCGCTTGACAAAGTTGAATACAGAAGATAGAAAGGTTATCCCCTCTAAGCCAGGGATTTTCTTGGATGTTAGGTGTTTCAATAGTTATATTCACATGGGTCGTATAGAGAGTCTCCCGCGAATCTATTTCTGAGTAGGGTTTTCAAGGGTCAATGCTCCAAGTAGATACAGCGTAAACAAAGAGATCAAAAGACAGATACCCCTCGGCTGGATGGTGTTCGGTTAATTCTGTCCGATTCCCTCGTGGTGAATACATCATTGTTTGAAAACGAAAGTTGTACGGCCACTGCGTTCTACCCGTGCTAATGTACGAGGTGGAGTTGTGCCGACTCATAATCAAGCTTCTTTCCCGTTTTAAAGTCACCGAGAATTGTGAAGAGGGAATTGCATGGAGTTGCTTAAAAAGATGTAATCAGAAATGAATTTGTTCGTCAGAGAACTAAGGCAAGTGACAGCTCAGCGGAGCAGAAAGATAAAGTATCATTGGGTAGGTGACGCAGACCGCAGACCGCAGGACAGACTGCTGTTGGGACAGACTGGTTCTAGGAGGAGATTAAGAAACAAAAAGGAAGTGTAGGTCGCCTTTTAGCTGGTTGGGGTGCATATGTATCTGTAAGGAAGCATTAAAGATAGGACGAGGTAAAGATTAAGTTCAATAGCGTGCTATGAGAGAGGCGAATGTCCAGCAGCAGTTTGACTACCGGAGTACGAATTATACGGCATTCGCGTATAAATAATATTTACGATTTCTCTTATAGGCATGGTGTTGGGCGGCACGCTAGAACTTCAAGGATCCAACATCTCGCTCGCCTGCTTCCACGGGAACAGCCTCAAGGCCAAATCGTGGGCGCTGTTCAGTCTTAAAGACCCCTGCATCAGTTTCGCGACCGAGGCGCAGCAGATACTGAATGAAAACGGTAATTGTGAACATTCAATAGATTATTATATATTTTGACTTTGAACATGAGCATATATTGTTGACTATTGTTCAGGTGAGCTGGATGTACACGCGGTGCAGTCTCTGACGACGTCCCTGGGCGGGGCGGGCGGCGGCGGGGCTGGAGCGGGGGCGGGGGCGGGCGGGGCCGGACATCAGTCTCTTGGCACCGTGTGTCGCATGACGCGCACCGTGCTCTTCCCTCCGCAGTTCAAAACGCTACATGAATGGTTCAACTACGCCTTTGCCGACAGCGAGATCGACGGTTCGGAATGCTCTACCTATGATCTGGTTAATTATGTTCGTGATTCAGTTGTCAATGTTCATTATTTTCGTAACAGCCATAGACCAGTTCCCGTCCCTGGAGCGCGAGGTGTCGGCGCCGGCTCCCAGCGGCAAGGCGGCCGCATCCCACGTCCGGGAGGTGATCTTCGCACTGCCCGCACTGCAAATGCATTTGAGGACAAAGCACGTGCAGGGCCACCGCCCGCCCACCGAGAACGGTACCTCCATCATATTCATATATGACTACTTGACAACATCTCGTACGCTAAATTACATTAAATCATCCTTTGTGACTCAGACGAGAAGCCGGTGGTGGAGTGCAGCTTCATCACCGAGTTCGAGGATCACATCTTCGTGTCCGTGGACGCGGAAGCCTTCCTGTTTCTGCACGACCTCATCTCGTCCTACCTCAAGGAGAAGGATCGATTCGTGAGTCGTCGTAATAGTGAGTCGAGCGCGAGGGTCACGCGCCGCAGTTGGTAATGGCGTTTATTGCATTTCAGATGCCGGGTCGGCCGAGCTCGAGCGGCGTGGCGCCGAGCATGGCGGGGGCTCCCCCCGGGGACGGCGGGGACGAGGTCGGCGCGACTCAGGACTTCCGCTCGTACCGCTGTCACACCTGGCACCTGGAGCCCACGGTCAGGCTGCTGTCGTGGGCGGGAAAATCCATCGAGCCGTACGGGGTGGACTACATACTGCAGAAGCTGGGTTTCCGTCACGCCCGCACCACCATCCCCAAGTGGGTGCAGCGCGGCGCCCTGGACCCGGCCGATGCCCTGCTGGCCGCCGCCCTGCTGCACCTCATGCGGCTGGTGCCGTAACCATGTCGCATTCTCCAGCTGCCGCTCCGTTCGCTCCCAGCTTATCTTAACCGATCACAAAGGCAGCCAAAGAATATATTCTAAACACCATGTATGTATGTTCCTGTAACTCGCCTCGTGCCGCCGTCGAGGTCGGGAACCGTATGTAGCGCGAAGTACAAAGCGGTCACTATGTATGAACCGTGGCCGGATATTATAATATTATTTTAGATTGAGTGTTTGTGATGTTGAGCGACTGTTAGTTTAGTTCCCGGTGAGTGTCGGTGGAGGCCTAGTCGTCGTGTCCGGCGGGGGGGGGGGGGGGGGGTTCTATCGATGCTGATCGTTTCTTAGTGATGTGTGTATCAGCAGCACTAGTTATGATCGCTGCGGTTTGTAAATTATGGAACGGTTTAAAGAAATCCCTAACTAGTTATGTTCGAGACCAAAAAAATATATAATTGTTGAATTATGGTATGATGATTAAATGTGGAAAATATTTATTGAAACGATTTGTATCGGATTATTATGGTTTGTTTCCATGCTTCATGTTTTCCGTACACCGCTTGCTGTGGTGAGGTGCAGCGGAGACGAAGCTCGGGGGCGGATGTATGTTATTACGGGACGTGATCTGTACAGGATCAGTGGTACTGTGAAGGATCGCCGCTGGGCGGACCGCGACCGAGGAGCCCGCTGGCGGCGATAACATTTATTATCAGATAAAACAATCACAATGCAATAATATAAGTGAGTTCCCACAGCGCCCGCAGTAAACCTACCGCAAACTGAGTCGCCTGTTTTATAATAAGTTCGTCATACTTCTTTTTCTGTCAAATAATCATGTTTATTTTTGTAAAAATAAATTAGACCTTTCTCATACAATTTTCTATTCTCCACACTCGGCATTGATTCAGTGACACTCGCGGCGAGGAACGGACCTTACGAGCCAGTACGGCTCTATAAGAGTATTAAAAGAATAAAAAAATAAAGCTTTTTGTATGTATATTTTCCAACAGCTTCACAAAAAATTCAGAAAAAAAAATATTTGCTATAAATTAATATATTTATAAACTATCATAAACACGAACTCAACGACTTCCGAGGATAAAACAATTGTACTTATTAATGAAAGTATTACACGTATACAATACAAATGCAAAACTAATGTAGTTATCTCCAGCTACCCGCAGGCCGCCGTACAAGGTCACGATGGCGTAGAGGCCGCTCGCTGCACCGGCGGCTGCTTGTTGTAGAAAACTATACCTGTATATAATCTTTTGTGCCTCGTTTTTTATGTGTACTGAAATTATCATCCTTTGAGTTCTGAGACCACAGTGAGCGATGTTTAGCTAATTGTGTCATAAGCCTCTATATTTTTTAAAGACATTACAAAAAGTGATGTATTTTTAAAATTGAATATATAATGTTTTTATTTCAATGTCAGTATTCGTTACAAGGATACATTTTTTAAGAAATCTTATTAAAAATGCAAGTAACATAGCGTTTATATAAAAATAAAGACATCACACCGAGCCACGCGACACGAAGCGAATTATTCCTGAAGCGTCGTCCCTTGAAGGGTGATGAGAGGCAGACTGCAAGCTCGGCAAGCGAACGCGGTGGGGGAGGGGAGGGGGTTCAGTTCATGGAGAAGTTCTGCGTGAAGTCGTACTCGATGGTGGGGATGACGGTCTGCACGAACTTCAGGAACACTATGAGGTAGGAGTGCACGGCCAGCGCGCCGCCGCTCTCCATCACCGTCTCGATGATCTTCTTCATCACCTCCGCGTGTCTGGAGCGATGAATGAGCATACGCAGTAAATGAATACGATCGATTGTTTGAAATTTATATGCGTGTGTGCGTGCGTGAGTGAGTGAGTGAGTGTATACCTGCAGGGATGTACGGACGCCATGCTGGGTCCGGAGAGGTGTGGGTGCGTCTCCATGGTGACGGTCTTCTTGGCGTGGTCCTGGGACACGTCCTCGTACATGGCCTCCACACTCAGCAGCCGCCGCTCCTGGGTGGTATCTTAATATTACTTTTTGCTTCCATCGACCAATAGCCCCTTAATGTATTGTAAACATTACATGTCAGATAACATTAAGAATACTATTCTACTAATTCTGAAGGTCGGCTCGAGTGGCCCACTCATCGTATCCGCCGCGTGTGACCCTAACTTAAGTCTCCCTCCACCGTCGTGGTGCCTGCTGCACGCTCTCACCTCGTCGTATCCGATGAGCCAGAGGCGCGGCGTCTGGTAGTACTTATCGTATGTGATGTGGAGGTCGTAGGTCCTCGTCTTCACTATCTCGTCTCCGTCCGTGTGTTTCACCGTCTTCCTCGGCTCCTTGCGGGTCGTCAGCGCTGTAGACTGGCGGATTATTAAAAGCTAATAATACATTTATTTGAGATAAATAACTACTAACTGGAGAATAGTAAATATAATTTACAGAATGTGGCATTGATATTATTAGTATCACGTCATGAGAGGAGAGTTTTAAATATGAAAAGTGATGAATTAAAGCCGCTGATGTCGCATGCACTGATAGTTAGCAATCTGTGTCAACACACACTGTAGCGGGTTTAATATGTAATCATGATAGCCTTAAAAGACGAGCAGATTATATTTATATTGCTAGGAATAGTTATACTGTAATCAGTTCAAATGCTCTTTCGCTTCTCTCACACGATTCACTTCAGAAATAATTTATAACTCTTAGATACACACTGTGTGGTAATTTCAATAGATCGTATTTGTGTGAGCAACAACATTATAATGTCCTTAAATAGCAACAGTCTACATTTGAAATCTACTGATGTGTTCGTAACGTGCGAGTTGTTAAGATGTCCAATGTTCGACTTGAACAACATTCAGGCACACTATTAAATGGGTTCCCATTACTAAATATTGAAAGAACGTAAACAAAACTATACTTTCTGTAATAATTAATAATTACTAAAAGTTCGATTTATGTATTCATTACAATATTATTAGTAAAAGTATTCTACGAACACAAATTTTTTAGCTGTCCTGATGTAAACTACAAAAAATGTTTCCGGATAGAAATTCAATAATTAAAAAAAATATATTTGAAATCAAAAAGACTTGTTTGCTCGTTTCATGACTAACATAATAACAGATAACGGAGCTACTAATAAATACTGAGATGTAGTAATCAAACAAAACTGGACTTTATCCCTGGCGCCTCAAGGTTTATAATCACATTAATTCATGTTTTGTTCACTTATCATGACATGTTTATTATAAGAGGCACAGTCTGTGAAATATTTTAAAGTAATCATAAGTAACTCTGAATAAATCAAATAATACAATATCTTCATATATATATATATAAATGTTAAGTTGGTTTGTGTTTGCTTCAAAAACTCAAAATGTTCTGCGCCGATACAGCGATTCACGAAATACAACACGCTCTGAGGAAGGTTTTTATCTATTTTTTACGATACTAAAATAAGAGAGCCCCCTGTCGGGAGAACGGGGAACGACACCTGCGACGGCGCACGACTCGCAGTTAAACAATTAATGAAATTAGTGGAAGCAACGATTTCAACGGGGCCCTGCAAAGATGAAGACGTCCTCATTCCTCGCATTGCCATGACCCCGACGGATGAACCATTCCAATTTGAAAGATTACAATTCCCAATCCGATTTTCGCTCGCAGTCAGTTAACAAAGCTCAAGGACAAGGACAGGACCTTTAGAAACGCGTGGTCTACATTTGCATTGCTTTTCACATGGACCATTGTACGTCGCGTGTGCCCGTGATGGAAAACCACATAGCCTATGTATATCCACGCAAACAACGGGAAAACAAAAAACATTGAATACGCACAAGTATTGAAAGATCAAACATCAATAGTACTTTTGTTGTTCATTTCTCACGCATGCGACCACAGACAGTGTGACGGGCACGGCTAGATTAAATTATATATTTGAATAAATATATTAATTGAAATATAAAGCTTTATAGAGCCATGCACACACTATCATTTTAATATACATACTGGGTCCACTTCATCCAGCAGTCCGGACTCCTGGAAGTTCTCCATGTCCTCGGCCTCATCATCATCAGCGTCATCATCACCATCAGCTTCATCGCCCTCTCCGCCTCCCTCGCCATCACTGTCCCCAGCCTCGGCCGCCTCTAACGTCATCTCACACACCTACATTATGAATATATATAAAAATTCTTATAAAACAGATTATTTTAAACACGGTACAAAAATAGAGCTTCCTTACAAATTATGTAATATATATCTTCAATAATCATTATTTATCCCATGCATGGTGCCGGGTCCATCTGTCACTTTCAATTATATTCATGAAGGTTGTATGGAAGATATTGTTATTAATTGGCAAATTAATGTTATAGTATGCATAGTTTTACTGTTCCGAGATATAAAATATATCACAATATTATGATGGTAACCTTCTCTTCAACTGCAGGGAACCCTGGTGAGGCGTAGTGATGTGTGTCCACCCAGCCTCCGTCCTCGTCATTCTCGTCTTCTATTGTCTTTTCATGTTCATCACAATATTCTATCTACATGGAAGGAAACATTTGCTATCTTAAACAAGAAATTCACCAACAGACGCATATAAATTACTTGATCTAGGAATAATTAGCTTTGTATGTGGTGTATTACTGAGAGCATGTGTCCAACACCTTTGACTTTATTTCAACATAAGTTGGTCGAGTCAAAGGCAAACGCTATGCAGTTAATAATGAAGAATCATTTAAAGTAAATGTATATATTTACTAATTAAGCCACCCACACACAAACCTGTTTACAGCGCCTGTAGCATGGAACATTTCTGGTTATGAGGAACTGCTTGTCGGAGGGCAAGTAGGGCCTGATTTTGGACTCTTCACCCTTGGCCCACTGCCAAGTTGGGCAGTGGTGGACTAAGTGATCTCCGGCCGCCACAAACTCTTCAGGGGTCAACACTCCAGTCTCTTGAAATTTAGATTCCTAGAAATCATAAGAAAATACCTTAATCGTAAACAACAAATAAGATTAAATAGGTCATTATATTCTTCTTAAAGACTCAACAATGAAACACAAAGGAACAAAGCAGAACATTTATTATTAATGCCGACTATTATTTACTACACAAAATTGTGCATTACATATTTTATATTCCAAGGTTCAAAATTTAACCATAGGATATTGAAATAAATACAAATACATAATTTGTACCTTTAATACAGGCGTCAAGTACCCTGCTACCCCGAGGGCGGTTCCCTTTACTGTGTTTATTACGCTCTGCATATTTACATCAATAGTAAACACAAATTAAAGGGGAAATAAACAATTTACGATATCTTTTTATGTAGCTTTATTTCGAGATCAAAAATTAATTCACCGAGCACTCGGAACGGACAGTATTCAAATGCAAATGAATATGACTTAAGTTTGACATAGCGACTATCAAATGTCAATTTTGAAATAATATTAAATAATAATAACCCTTAGAAAGACCATATAAATTAAAAATTAGCCATTAAAAAACATCCTCTTTTATTAATTAATAAACTTAATTAAATTACTACGAATATTTGAAAATTTATCGTATAAGTAAATTACACAAAGTTTCTGAACTTAACATAACTGTCATGACGAATTTGCCAAATTTTGTAAAATATTTTAAACATCGCTCTTGCTTATCATCAGTATCACAATAATTACGATTTACCACAGTATAATGTGATTGAGTTTCATACAGATATAAAGCTAAATAGTTTAAAAGGTTTATAATTCGTATATAATCATGGATGACGTTTTAGACGAAGTTGTTTCATCAGAAGACTTGGAAGTAGGTGTCTTTTGTCTAAAGTACTGAGTGAGTCATATTGCGTATATTACTTTAATTCGCTTTGTTTTGTACCTATAGAAATTCGAGAAAGTTTTCCATGAGCAGTTACATCAAAGAAATGTTACACATAAAGCACAATTTGAGTACGCTTGGTGTCTTGTCCGAAGCAAATATGCCACCGATATAAGGAAGGTAATGACGAAATATCCGATATTTTAATGCATAAAAGTAGTTTTCAATTCACATTACAAAAAATATATTTATGAAAATATTAAAGGTAATGTTCAGGTAATAATGTTATTTGTGAGGACATTGGTTTTATAAACAAATAGAACATCAACATTTTACTTTATTTAATTTTCAGGGAATACTTCTCCTAAAAGAATTATTCAACTCTCATGCAGAGGGCAAAAGGGACTATCTATTCTACCTTGCTATTGGCAATGCACGGATCAAGGAATACAATAAGGCTCTGCATTATATCAAGAGATTCCTGGAGATTGAACCCACCAACCAGCAAGTATTGGCATTAGAGGTAAGACTATCAGCCTACAACTTGAAATATATTTTGTGTCTGCTTAAATTGAATGTAACTTAATAAATATATTTTTCCTTATATACTTATCAATTAATTTAAATAACAACATTACATTGCTGTAGCATCAAGATCATAATTATATAAAAATAACAATTACAAATTTGAAGTAATTAAAATTATTTAGGATGCAGCCTCTAAGCAAGAAGTCCCTTTTAGATCTCCATTACTCAATATAAGCTTATTTGACATCAGGTTCAGGCACATACATGTTAAACCAGTCATATTCTTATCCTGATTCATGTGTCGCCGACACTAATATTGATAATGTTTATCATTGAATGAAAATAGACATTTCTAGATAAAAAGCACTGCAGACTACAGAGCTATCTAATGGAGAAAATAAAATATGTTAAGTAGATCTGTAAAAAAAATGATTTTATTTAAACATGCAGTGGAAAATCATTTATAATTGCGTTATTTTATTTTCTTAAGATGTGGTTTATAACAGTGTAAACATATTGGCGTCCGTCCAGATTTCAGTTCATTTTTTCAATGAATTATTTTTATTAGGAACAATGAATGAGGTCAATGCACTTCAAAATGTGTCCGTCTGTAACTGCACTTGATTGTGTTGTTTACAAAAAACATTTAAGTTTTATCACATTCAATGAAAAGGTTAAAAGTGAATTTAATATATATATA